>NC_089847.1:47083031-47683031 GCF_035609145.1 Eleutherodactylus coqui
TGGTTTATTTAGAAAGTATTGTCTAAAATCAGCCTTCACCAGAAATTAGACACCAGAAAATAAATTCTCGCATGCTCCAAAATAAAAACTTAAGAGAAGTATCAATTATAAAAGACTTTATTTATTTAAGGTTTTCAACATTTTAGTGTTATGGCTTCCCTAAGGCTGCAGATCCAGAAGAAAGCGAAAAATCCCTCGACACTTTTAGCCAATTTGTGTCACAGGGGAAAAATTCCTTCTTGACCCCGGGAAAAGGCGATCAGTCCTAGAACCCTGGATCAGAGCCGCTGATGATAGTGTGATGGTGGTGGGCATTGTACATGTAGAGCTCGGGGGGGGGGGGGGGGGGGCGCTGTGTGGGTGTCCAAATGAAGTTGCTGGCTGGGTGTACAGCTAGTAGACGCTGTGTGCGGGGTGCATGGTGACGGCGCTGTATGGCGGGGTTCAGGGTGAGGGTGTTGTGTGGCGGGGTGCAAGGTGAGGGCGCTGGGCTGCGCTGCGTGCAGGGTGAGGGCGCTGTGCGGCTGCGTGCAGGGTGAGGGCGCTGTGCGGCTGCGTGCAGGGTGAGGGCGCTGTGCGGCTGCGTGCAGGGTGAGGGCGCTGTGCGGCTGCCTGTTGGGTGAGGGCGCTGTGTGGCGGGGCGCAGGGTGGGACGCTGTGTGACTGCACCCGTCCAAGGGAAGAATCATTTGCTGTTCCAGTGGATGAATGAGCGATCCTGGTTGTCAGGTCATGGTCACATGATCAGTACTTCCAGAATTACAGCCTTCATTCATTCAGAATTGTTGTCACAGCAAATGGAGGATAATGCTTGCTTCATTGCAGCATCTCTCTGTAGATCTGGGGGGCGCTGTGTGGCTGCGTGCAGGGTGAATGCGCTGTGCGGCTGCCTGTTGGGTGAGGGCGCTGTGTGGCGGGGCGCAGGGTGGGACGCTGTGTGACTGCACCCGTCCAAGGAAAGAATCATTTGCTGTTCCAGTGGATGAATGAGCGATCCTGGTTGTCAGGTCATGGTCACATGATGAGTACTTCCAGAATTACAGCCTTCATTCATTCAGAATTGTTGTCACAGCAAATGGAGGATAATGCTTGCTTCATTGCAGCATCTCTCTGTAGAGCTGGGGGGCGCTGTGTGGCTGCGTGCAGGGTGAATGCGCTTTGCGGCTGCCTGTTGGGTGAGGGCGCTGTGTGGCGGGGCGCAGTGTGGGACGCTGTGTGACTGCACCCGTCCAAGGAAGAATCATTTGCTGTTCCAGTGGATGAATGAGCGATCCTGGTTGTCAGGTCATGGTCACATGATCAGTACTTCCAGAATTACAGCCTTCATTCATTCAGAATTGTTGTCACAGCAAATGGAGGATAATGCTTGCTTCATTGCAGCATCTCTCTGTAGAGCTGGGGGGTGGTGTGTGGCTGCGTGCAGGGTGAATGCGCTGTGCGGCTGCCTGTTGGGTGAGGGCGCTGTGTGGCAGGGCGCAGGAAGGGACGCTGTGTGACTGCACCCGTCCAAGAGAAGAACCATTTGCTGTTCCAGTGGATGAATGAGCGATCCTGGTTGTCAGGTCATGGTCACATGATCAGTACTTCCAGAATTACAGCCTTCATTCATTCAGAATTGTTGTCACAGCAAATGGAGGATAATGCTTGCTTCATTGCAGCATCTCTCTGTAGAGCTGGGGGGCGCTGTGTGGCTGCGTGCAGGGTGAATGCGCTGTGCGGCTGCCTGTTGGGTGAGGGCGCTGTGTGGCGGGGCGCAGGGTGGGACGCTGTGTGACTGCACCCGTCCAAGGGAAGAATCATTTGCTGTTCCAGTGGATGAATGAGCGATCCTGGTTGTCAGGTCATGGTCACATGATCAGTACTTCCAGAATTACAGCCTTCATTCATTCAGAATTGTTGTCACAGCAAATGGAGGATAATGCTTGCTTCATTGCAGCATCTCTCTGTAGAGCTTGGGGGCGCTGTGTGGCTGCGTGCAGGGTGAATGCGCTGTGCGACTGCCTGTTGGGTGAGGGCGCTGTGTGGCGGGGCGCAGGGTAGGACGCTGTGTGACTGCACCCATCCAAGGGAAGAATCATTTGCTGTTCCAGTGGATGAATGAGCGATCCTGGTTGTCAGGTCATGGTCACATGATCAGTACTTCCAGAATTACAGCCTTCATTCATTGAGAATTGTTGTCACAGCAAATGGAGGATAATGCTTGCTTCATTGCAGCATCTCTCTGTAGAGCTGGGGGGCGCTGTGTGGCTGCGTGCAGGGTGAATGCGCTGTGCGACTGCCTATTGGGTGAGGGCGCTGTGTGGCAGGGCGCAGGATGGGACGCCGTGTGACTGCACCTCCTGTCTCAGCTGCTCCGTTCTGGTCTCCTCAGCTGCTGCTGGCGCTGGACTCCTGGTGGCCTCTTGGCGCCGGCTACTGCGCTCCGGTCTTCTGCTTGCTGCCCCCGCACCTGCTTCGGCGCTGGTATCGGCTGCTGAGCTGCTCCGCTGTCCCCTTCAGCCCCCCGCTCGTGCCTCCGTCTCGTGCTGCTGCTCCTGGCGTCAGCCCCAGTAGTACGTGTTCCCCACAGTGGCCCCAGTAGTAAGTGTTCCCCACAGTGGCCCTAGTAGTAAGTGTTCCCCACAGTGGCCCCAGTAGTAAGTGTTCCCCACAGTGGCCCCAGTAGTAAGTGTTCCCCACAGTGGCCCCAGTAGTAAGTGTTCCCCACAGTGGCCCCAGTAGTAAGTGTTCCCCACAGTGGCCCCAGTAGTAAGTGTTCCCCACAGTGGCCCCAGTAGTAAGTGTTCCCCACAGTGGCCCCAGTAGTAAGTGTTCCCCACAGTGGCCCCAGTAGTAAGTGTTCCCCACAGTGGCCCCAGTAGTAAGTGTTCCCCACAGTGGCCCCAGTAGTAATAGTGTTCCCCACAGTGGCCCCAGTAGTAATAGTGTTCCCCACAGTGGCCCCAGTAGTAATAGTGTTCCCCACAGTGGCCCCAGTAGTAATAGTGTTCCCCACAGTGGCCCCAGTAGTAATAGTGTTCCCCACAGTGGCCCCAGTAGTAATAGTGTTCCCCACAGTGGCCCCAGTAGTAATAGTGTTCCCCACAGTGGCCCCAGTAGTAATAGTGTTCCCCACAGTGGCCCCAGTAGTAATAGTGTTCCCCACAGTGGCCCCAGTAGTAATAGTGTTCCCCACAGTGGCCCCAGTAGTAATAGTGTTCCCCACAGTGGCCCCAGTAGTAATAGTGTTCCCCACAGTGGCCCCAGTAGTAATAGTGTTCCCCACAGTGGCCCCAGTAGTAATAGTGTTCCCCACAGTGGCCCCAGTAGTAATAGTGTTCCCCACAGTGGCCCCAGTAGTAATAGTGTTCCCCACAGTGGCCCCAGTAGTAATAGTGTTCCCCACAGTGGCCCCAGTAGTAATAGTGTTCCCCACAGTGGCCCCAGTAGTAATAGTGTTCCCCACAGTGGCCTCTGCAGTAATAGTGTTCCCCACAGTGGCCTCTGCAGTAAGTGTTCCCCCCCACAGTGGTCTCTGCAGTTTAGTGACCCCCCCCCACAGTGGCCTCTGCAGTAATAGTGACCCCCCCCACAGTGGCCTCTGGAGTAATAGTGACCCCCCCCCCCCACAGTGGCCTCTGAAGTAATAGTGACCCCCCCCACAGTGGCCTCTGAAGTAATAGTGACCCCCCCCACAGTGGCCTCTGCAGTAATAGTGACCCCCCCCACAGTGGCCTCTGCAGTAATAGTGACCCCCCACACAGTGGCCTCTGCAGTAACAGCGACCCCCACAATTGCCCAAGTAGTAATAGTGCCCCCCAACCCCCCATAGCGGCCCCAGTGGTAATAGTGAATTAAGATGAGTCAGCACGATGAACAATAAAATGTCTATGTGCACACGAGCGTGTAGACCATTTTTGTAAATAGTATATAAGACGGGCTGAGAGTATATGGGCAGCAGGCTCGCCTATGGATCTGATGAGATGCCTGGGACCTTTACCCTGATTTGACGTGACTCCTGCCTCGATAGAAATCCAGGGCTTCATTTACAATGGGCTCTGGGTCTCTAGAGCGATGGCAGTTTTTGGGGACCGCTATAGACCAGAAATGGAAGGGACCTTTTTATTTGTTTTTAATACTTCTGTCTGCTTTATTGTCCTTTCTCTTGTGTCAGTGGGTCCCAAAATCAATCCTTCCACTATAAGGGGGTATTGCAGGCTAATGCTGAGGATGTGATGTCCCCGGGATGGGTTGTCAGTGGTTGACCAGCTGGGGTCCGCCACTTCGATTCGCCGCCGATCAGCTGATTGTCCGGCTTGTCAGTGCAGCAGGCTGGACATTGTCATTGGTGGTCTGGGTCAGGAGTGTGGTGGGTGGCTTCATTCCCATTGAGATCAGTGGGAGTGATGCTTTCAATTACACTTCCGGATTCTCATTGCAGTCAGAGCCAAAGGTGAAATGGGAGGCATCGCTCCTGTTGGCTTTGGTGAGGGGGGAAGCCATCTATTGCATTTCTAGCCTTGACTACCAATGACTATATCCAGCCCCGCTGTACTGACAGTGAGCCAGAGGATAAACTAATGTAGCGGGGATCCTGAGCGGCGGATCCCCGCTGGTTGACTGTTGGTGCTCTATCCTGGGGATAGGTCATCAATGGTAAAAGCACGGAATAACCCTTTAATTGCCAACATATTCCTTACATATACTTTTGATGTATATATTCTATATATATTGATATTTTATCAATTGCAGCTTTAACAAGGTAGTAAATGGTTGGCTATCTATCAGTTCCATGGAAATAGAGCCGTGCTCACACATTAGCAGTATAACTCCATTCACAAGGGGGCTAGGGTACTGCCATTCTCGTGATCACTGGAGGTCCCGGTGGTCGGTCTCCCAGCCTCGTACATTTATCTCCTAGTTTTCCTGGTGGTTTAGGGTAGAAGAACGGGTTCAAATGTATTTCACTTCACACTGTGAGGTGCCCCTAAGTGGTTTAGGGAGTTTTGACCAAAGTGATTATATGTTGCACAGGGCTTCTGTGGGTTCAGCTATTTCCAGTTCAGCAACAGAACTACCCTGCACTTCTTTTAATGTTTTTATGGGTTCAGGTGAGAAATGTTAAGATAAGGTAACTTTTAAAAAGGTTGAAATGCTTTAGTATGGAAAACTAATTTGAACTAAACGTCTTATATATAATGTTTATGGCCATCTCTACCACCCCAGCTGAGGCCATGCGGACACACAACTGGGTACATAGAAGTGTCGGACAAAGCCTAAGGCCTCATGTCCACTTGAAAAATACAATCCGCGCAGAATCTGCCGCGGATTTGCTTTAAGTGGTATTTTTTTTGCATGCAGATATCCGCACACATTGCTATCAATGTGATAGCAATGTTGCCGATGCGCGGCAGAATCGAGCATGCAGCTTTTTTTCTCCCGCGCATGAAAAATGCAATTCTTTTAAAATGCCATCCGCGGGTGCAAAATTCAATTTAACGGATCGTGGATGGCCAATGATTCCCTATGGGCAAAATCCGCTGCGGATTCCGCAATTCCATTTAGCTAGTGGACATGAGGCCTTAGAGCTCTCCTTACTGCTACACATGAAGTTCAGTTCTGGTCCCAGGGCCTTAAAGGGGTTCTACCAAGATTATAACTTATCCCCTATACACAGGATGAGGGAATAAGTGTTTAATCAGTGAAGGTCCAGTTGCTAGTACACCTACCAATGAGAAGAATTGGGGTCCTTTGTTTTTCATGGATGAATGGAGTGGCGGTCAAGCATACACATTGCTTCTTCTACATCCCTATGGAACTGCCAGAGATAGCGAGCATGCGTGCTGGGGAAGAGCTGTATCATGGGATTGATTGGCTAGTGGGAGTGGCCTAATTTAGGGATGTGGACACTATTGGGGATTATAGGACAATCAGGCCTCTATGAAGCAACATGCTCTACGGGGGCTGCTGTGAAGTAAGCAGGAACAGAGTAGAGGAGAACAAACAGTCTTTCTCGTATTATAAGCTTGCAACGTTTAAGCTTTTCTTTAGGTTTCTGTACCACTTGTTGGCGGTTGCATTTAGTAAAGTTGCGTTGTTTACACTAAATGTGGTTGCAGTTGTTTTCTTAATGGGGAACCACTTGGGATTCACCACCCTACATGTTACTAATCAGTGTATCGCTTCACATCAGGAAGGAGGACATGATGGGTTGGTTGTCTGGTTATGCCCAGGATCTGTGATCATCTCAAGTGTCTCTGATCCTGGGTTTACACATACAATATCTTCCCTTGGGCTTGCCGTACAGGCTGCACTGCAGTTTGTGGCTTACGTGTTAATATTCATATCTTTGTGGAAACCAGAGCTGTAATTGCCTTCACATGGGGCAAATATTCAGTTTGTTGCACTTGCCCTGCATTTACATACCTTACCAAGGCCTCCCCCTGGCACCTGGGGCACGTGCTCCCTCTCATCCCTCATTTACATACCTTACCAAGGCTTCCCCCGGCACCTGGGGCACGTGCTCCCTCTCATCCGTCATTTACATACCTCATCAAGGCCCCCCTGGCACCTGGGGCACATGCCCTTTCTCATCCCTCATTTACATACCTCACCAAGGCCCCCCCCCTGGCACCTGGGGCACATGCCCCCTCTGATCCCTCCCTGACCTCCGTCTAGCTACAACTTTGCTACAAACAACCATTTTCTCACCCATATGTATTTGGATTCAATTCCATAAATTTAAGAAATGGTTTATTTAGAAAGTATTGTCTAAAATCAGCCTTCACCAGAAATTAGACACCAGAAAATAAATTCTCGCATGCTCCAAAATAAAAACTTAAGAGAAGTATCAATTATAAAAGACTTTATTTATTTAAGGTTTTCAACATTTTAGTGTTATGGCTTCCCTAAGGCTGCAGATCCAGAAGAAAGCGAAAAATCCCTCGACACTTTTAGCCAATTTGTGTCACAGGGGAAAAATTCCTTCTTGACCCCGGGAAAAGGCGATCAGTCCTAGAACCCTGGATCAGAGCCGCTGATGATAGTGTGATGGTGGTGGGCATTGTACATGTAGAGCTCGGGGGGGGGGGGGGGGGGGGCGCTGTGTGGGTGTCCAAATGAAGTTGCTGGCTGGGTGTACAGCTAGTAGACGCTGTGTGGCGGGGTGCATGGTGACGGCGCTGTATGGCGGGGTTCAGGGTGAGGGTGTTGTGTGGCGGGGTGCAAGGTGAGGGCGCTGTGCGGCTGCGTGCAGGGTGAGGGCGCTGTGCGGCTGCGTGCAGGGTGAGGGCGCTGTGCGGCTGCGTGCAGGGTGAGGGCGCTGTGCGGCTGCGTGCAGGGTGAGGGCGCTGTGCGGCTGCCTGTTGGGTGAGGGCGCTGTGTGGCGGGGCGCAGGGTGGGACGCTGTGTGACTGCACCCGTCCAAGGGAAGAATCATTTGCTGTTCCAGTGGATGAATGAGCGATCCTGGTTGTCAGGTCATGGTCACATGATCAGTACTTCCAGAATTACAGCCTTCATTCATTCAGAATTGTTGTCACAGCAAATGGAGGATAATGCTTGCTTCATTGCAGCATCTCTCTGTAGATCTGGGGGGCGCTGTGTGGCTGCGTGCAGGGTGAATGCGCTGTGCGGCTGCCTGTTGGGTGAGGGCGCTGTGTGGCGGGGCGCAGGGTGGGACGCTGTGTGACTGCACCCGTCCAAGGAAAGAATCATTTGCTGTTCCAGTGGATGAATGAGCGATCCTGGTTGTCAGGTCATGGTCACATGATGAGTACTTCCAGAATTACAGCCTTCATTCATTCAGAATTGTTGTCACAGCAAATGGAGGATAATGCTTGCTTCATTGCAGCATCTCTCTGTAGAGCTGGGGGGCGCTGTGTGGCTGCGTGCAGGGTGAATGCGCTTTGCGGCTGCCTGTTGGGTGAGGGCGCTGTGTGGCGGGGCGCAGTGTGGGACGCTGTGTGACTGCACCCGTCCAAGGGAAGAATCATTTGCTGTTCCAGTGGATGAATGAGCGATCCTGGTTGTCAGGTCATGGTCACATGATCAGTACTTCCAGAATTACAGCCTTCATTCATTCAGAATTGTTGTCACAGCAAATGGAGGATAATGCTTGCTTCATTGCAGCATCTCTCTGTAGAGCTGGGGGGTGGTGTGTGGCTGCGTGCAGGGTGAATGCGCTGTGCGGCTGCCTGTTGGGTGAGGGCGCTGTGTGGCAGGGCGCAGGAAGGGACGCTGTGTGACTGCACCCGTCCAAGAGAAGAACCATTTGCTGTTCCAGTGGATGAATGAGCGATCCTGGTTGTCAGGTCATGGTCACATGATCAGTACTTCCAGAATTACAGCCTTCATTCATTCAGAATTGTTGTCACAGCAAATGGAGGATAATGCTTGCTTCATTGCAGCATCTCTCTGTAGAGCTGGGGGGCGCTGTGTGGCTGCGTGCAGGGTGAATGCGCTGTGCGGCTGCCTGTTGGGTGAGGGCGCTGTGTGGCGGGGCGCAGGGTGGGACGCTGTGTGACTGCACCCGTCCAAGGGAAGAATCATTTGCTGTTCCAGTGGATGAATGAGCGATCCTGGTTGTCAGGTCATGGTCACATGATCAGTACTTCCAGAATTACAGCCTTCATTCATTCAGAATTGTTGTCACAGCAAATGGAGGATAATGCTTGCTTCATTGCAGCATCTCTCTGTAGAGCTTGGGGGCGCTGTGTGGCTGCGTGCAGGGTGAATGCGCTGTGCGACTGCCTGTTGGGTGAGGGCGCTGTGTGGCGGGGCGCAGGGTAGGACGCTGTGTGACTGCACCCATCCAAGGGAAGAATCATTTGCTGTTCCAGTGGATGAATGAGCGATCCTGGTTGTCAGGTCATGGTCACATGATCAGTACTTCCAGAATTACAGCCTTCATTCATTGAGAATTGTTGTCACAGCAAATGGAGGATAATGCTTGCTTCATTGCAGCATCTCTCTGTAGAGCTGGGGGGCGCTGTGTGGCTGCGTGCAGGGTGAATGCGCTGTGCGACTGCCTATTGGGTGAGGGCGCTGTGTGGCAGGGCGCAGGATGGGACGCCGTGTGACTGCACCTCCTGTCTCAGCTGCTCCGTTCTGGTCTCCTCAGCTGCTGCTGGCGCTGGACTCCTGGTGGCCTCTTGGCGCCGGCTACTGCGCTCCGGTCTTCTGCTTGCTGCCCCCGCACCTGCTTCGGCGCTGGTATCGGCTGCTGAGCTGCTCCGCTGTCCCCTTCAGCCCCCCGCTCGTGCCTCCGTCTCGTGCTGCTGCTCCTGGCGTCAGCCCCAGTAGTACGTGTTCCCCACAGTGGCCCCAGTAGTAAGTGTTCCCCACAGTGGCCCTAGTAGTAAGTGTTCCCCACAGTGGCCCCAGTAGTAAGTGTTCCCCACAGTGGCCCCAGTAGTAAGTGTTCCCCACAGTGGCCCCAGTAGTAAGTGTTCCCCACAGTGGCCCCAGTAGTAAGTGTTCCCCACAGTGGCCCCAGTAGTAAGTGTTCCCCACAGTGGCCCCAGTAGTAAGTGTTCCCCACAGTGGCCCCAGTAGTAAGTGTTCCCCACAGTGGCCCCAGTAGTAAGTGTTCCCCACAGTGGCCCCAGTAGTAAGTGTTCCCCACAGTGGCCCCAGTAGTAAGTGTTCCCCACAGTGGCCCCAGTAGTAATAGTGTTCCCCACAGTGGCCCCAGTAGTAATAGTGTTCCCCACAGTGGCCCCAGTAGTAATAGTGTTCCCCACAGTGGCCCCAGTAGTAATAGTGTTCCCCACAGTGGCCCCAGTAGTAATAGTGTTCCCCACAGTGGCCCCAGTAGTAATAGTGTTCCCCACAGTGGCCCCAGTAGTAATAGTGTTCCCCACAGTGGCCCCAGTAGTAATAGTGTTCCCCACAGTGGCCCCAGTAGTAATAGTGTTCCCCACAGTGGCCCCAGTAGTAATAGTGTTCCCCACAGTGGCCCCAGTAGTAATAGTGTTCCCCACAGTGGCCCCAGTAGTAATAGTGTTCCCCACAGTGGCCCCAGTAGTAATAGTGTTCCCCACAGTGGCCCCAGTAGTAATAGTGTTCCCCACAGTGGCCCCAGTAGTAATAGTGTTCCCCACAGTGGCCCCAGTAGTAATAGTGTTCCCCACAGTGGCCCCAGTAGTAATAGTGTTCCCCACAGTGGCCCCAGTAGTAATAGTGTTCCCCACAGTGGCCTCTGCAGTAATAGTGTTCCCCACAGTGGCCTCTGCAGTAAGTGTTCCCCCCCACAGTGGTCTCTGCAGTTTAGTGACCCCCCCCCACAGTGGCCTCTGCAGTAATAGTGACCCCCCCCACAGTGGCCTCTGGAGTAATAGTGACCCCCCCCCCCCACAGTGGCCTCTGAAGTAATAGTGACCCCCCCCACAGTGGCCTCTGAAGTAATAGTGACCCCCCCCACAGTGGCCTCTGCAGTAATAGTGACCCCCCCCACAGTGGCCTCTGCAGTAATAGTGACCCCCCACACAGTGGCCTCTGCAGTAACAGCGACCCCCACAATTGCCCAAGTAGTAATAGTGCCCCCCAACCCCCCATAGCGGCCCCAGTGGTAATAGTGAATTAAGATGAGTCAGCACGATGAACAATAAAATGTCTATGTGCACACGAGCGTGTAGACCATTTTTGTAAATAGTATATAAGACGGGCTGAGAGTATATGGGCAGCAGGCTCGCCTATGGATCTGATGAGATGCCTGGGACCTTTACCCTGATTTGACGTGACTCCTGCCTCGATAGAAATCCAGGGCTTCATTTACAATGGGCTCTGGGTCTCTAGAGCGATGGCAGTTTTTGGGGACCGCTATAGACCAGAAATGGAAGGGACCTTTTTATTTGTTTTTAATACTTCTGTCTGCTTTATTGTCCTTTCTCTTGTGTCAGTGGGTCCCAAAATCAATCCTTCCACTATAAGGGGGTATTGCAGGCTAATGCTGAGGATGTGATGTCCCCGGGATGGGTTGTCAGTGGTTGACCAGCTGGGGTCCGCCACTTCGATTCGCCGCCGATCAGCTGATTGTCCGGCTTGTCAGTGCAGCAGGCTGGACATTGTCATTGGTGGTCTGGGTCAGGAGTGTGGTGGGTGGCTTCATTCCCATTGAGATCAGTGGGAGTGATGCTTTCAATTACACTTCCGGATTCTCATTGCAGTCAGAGCCAAAGGTGAAATGGGAGGCATCGCTCCTGTTGGCTTTGGTGAGGGGGGAAGCCATCTATTGCATTTCTAGCCTTGACTACCAATGACTATATCCAGCCCCGCTGTACTGACAGTGAGCCAGAGGATAAACTAATGTAGCGGGGATCCTGAGCGGCGGATCCCCGCTGGTTGACTGTTGGTGCTCTATCCTGGGGATAGGTCATCAATGGTAAAAGCACGGAATAACCCTTTAATTGCCAACATATTCCTTACATATACTTTTGATGTATATATTCTATATATATTGATATTTTATCAATTGCAGCTTTAACAAGGTAGTAAATGGTTGGCTATCTATCAGTTCCATGGAAATAGAGCCGTGCTCACACATTAGCAGTATAACTCCATTCACAAGGGGGCTAGGGTACTGCCATTCTCGTGATCACTGGAGGTCCCGGTGGTCGGTCTCCCAGCCTCGTACATTTATCTCCTAGTTTTCCTGGTGGTTTAGGGTAGAAGAACGGGTTCAAATGTATTTCACTTCACACTGTGAGGTGCCCCTAAGTGGTTTAGGGAGTTTTGACCAAAGTGATTATATGTTGCACAGGGCTTCTGTGGGTTCAGCTATTTCCAGTTCAGCAACAGAACTACCCTGCACTTCTTTTAATGTTTTTATGGGTTCAGGTGAGAAATGTTAAGATAAGGTAACTTTTAAAAAGGTTGAAATGCTTTAGTATGGAAAACTAATTTGAACTAAACGTCTTATATATAATGTTTATGGCCATCTCTACCACCCCAGCTGAGGCCATGCGGACACACAACTGGGTACATAGAAGTGTCGGACAAAGCCTAAGGCCTCATGTCCACTTGAAAAATACAATCCGCGCAGAATCTGCCGCGGATTTGCTTTAAGTGGTATTTTTTTTGCATGCAGATATCCGCACACATTGCTATCAATGTGATAGCAATGTTGCCGATGCGCGGCAGAATCGAGCATGCAGCTTTTTTTCTCCCGCGCATGAAAAATGCAATTCTTTTAAAATGCCATCCGCGGGTGCAAAATTCAATTTAACGGATCGTGGATGGCCAATGATTCCCTATGGGCAAAATCCGCTGCGGATTCCGCAATTCCATTTAGCTAGTGGACATGAGGCCTTAGAGCTCTCCTTACTGCTACACATGAAGTTCAGTTCTGGTCCCAGGGCCTTAAAGGGGTTCTACCAAGATTATAACTTATCCCCTATACACAGGATGAGGGAATAAGTGTTTAATCAGTGAAGGTCCAGTTGCTAGTACACCTACCAATGAGAAGAATTGGGGTCCTTTGTTTTTCATGGATGAATGGAGTGGCGGTCAAGCATACACATTGCTTCTTCTACATCCCTATGGAACTGCCAGAGATAGCGAGCATGCGTGCTGGGGAAGAGCTGTATCATGGGATTGATTGGCTAGTGGGAGTGGCCTAATTTAGGGATGTGGACACTATTGGGGATTATAGGACAATCAGGCCTCTATGAAGCAACATGCTCTACGGGGGCTGCTGTGAAGTAAGCAGGAACAGAGTAGAGGAGAACAAACAGTCTTTCTCGTATTATAAGCTTGCAACGTTTAAGCTTTTCTTTAGGTTTCTGTACCACTTGTTGGCGGTTGCATTTAGTAAAGTTGCGTTGTTTACACTAAATGTGGTTGCAGTTGTTTTCTTAATGGGGAACCACTTGGGATTCACCACCCTACATGTTACTAATCAGTGTATCGCTTCACATCAGGAAGGAGGACATGATGGGTTGGTTGTCTGGTTATGCCCAGGATCTGTGATCATCTCAAGTGTCTCTGATCCTGGGTTTACACATACAATATCTTCCCTTGGGCTTGCCGTACAGGCTGCACTGCAGTTTGTGGCTTACGTGTTAATATTCATATCTTTGTGGAAACCAGAGCTGTAATTGCCTTCACATGGGGCAAATATTCAGTTTGTTGCACTTGCCCTGCATTTACATACCTTACCAAGGCCTCCCCCTGGCACCTGGGGCACGTGCTCCCTCTCATCCCTCATTTACATACCTTACCAAGGCTTCCCCCGGCACCTGGGGCACGTGCTCCCTCTCATCCGTCATTTACATACCTCATCAAGGCCCCCCTGGCACCTGGGGCACATGCCCTTTCTCATCCCTCATTTACATACCTCACCAAGGCCCCCCCCCTGGCACCTGGGGCACATGCCCCCTCTGATCCCTCCCTGACCTCCGTCTAGCTACAACTTTGCTACAAACAACCATTTTCTCACCCATATGTATTTGGATTCAATTCCATAAATTTAAGAAATGGTTTATTTAGAAAGTATTGTCTAAAATCAGCCTTCACCAGAAATTAGACACCAGAAAATAAATTCTCGCATGCTCCAAAATAAAAACTTAAGAGAAGTATCAATTATAAAAGACTTTATTTATTTAAGGTTTTCAACATTTTAGTGTTATGGCTTCCCTAAGGCTGCAGATCCAGAAGAAAGCGAAAAATCCCTCGACACTTTTAGCCAATTTGTGTCACAGGGGAAAAATTCCTTCTTGACCCCGGGAAAAGGCGATCAGTCCTAGAACCCTGGATCAGAGCCGCTGATGATAGTGTGATGGTGGTGGGCATTGTACATGTAGAGCTCGGGGGGGGGGGGGGGGGCGCTGTGTGGGTGTCCAAATGAAGTTGCTGGCTGGGTGTACAGCTAGTAGACGCTGTGTGGCGGGGTGCATGGTGACGGCGCTGTATGGCGGGGTTCAGGGTGAGGGTGTTGTGTGGCGGGGTGCAGGGTGAGGGCGCTGTACGGCAGGGTACAGGGTGGGACGCTGTGTGACTGCACCCGTCCAAGGGAAGAATCATTTGCTGTTCCAGTGGATGAATGAGCGATCCTGGTTGTCAGGTCATGGTCACATGATCAGTACTTCCAGAATTACAGCCTTCATTCATTCAGAATTGTTGTCACAGCAAATGGAGGATAATGCTTGCTTCATTGCAGCATCTTTCTGTAGAGCTGGGGGGCGCTGTGTGGCTGCGTGCAGGGTGAATGCGCTGTGCGACTGCCTGTTGGGTGAGGGCGCTGTGTGGCGGGGCGCAGGGTGGGACGCTGTGTGACTGCACCCATCCAAGGGAAGAATCATTTGCTGTTCCAGTGGATGAATGAGCGATCCTGGTTGTCAGGTCATGGTCACATGATCAGTACTTCCAGAATTACAGCCTTCATTCATTCAGAATTGTTGTCACAGCAAATGGAGGATAATGCTTGCTTCATTGCAGCATCTCTCTGTAGAGCTGGGGGTCGCTGTGTGGCTGCGTGCAGGGTGAATGCGCTGTGCGGCTGCCTGTTGGGTGAGGGCGCTGTGTGGCGGGGCGCAGGGTGGGACGCTGTGTGACTGCACCCGTGCAAGGGAAGAATCATTTGCTGTTCCAGTGGATGAATGAGCGATCCTGGTTGTCAGGTCATGGTCACATGATCAGTACTTCCAGAATTACAGCCTTCATTCATTCAGAATTGTTGTCACAGCAAATGGAGGATAATGCTTGCTTCATTGCAGCATCTCTCTGTAGAGCTGGGGGGCGCTGTGTGGCTGCGTGCAGGGTGAATGCGCTGTGCGGCTGCCTGTTGGGTGAGGGCGCTGTGTGGGGGGGCGCAGTGTGGGACGCTGTGTGACTGCACCCGTCCAAGGGAAGAATCATTTGCTGTTCCAGTGGATGAATGAGCGATCCTGGTTGTCAGGTCATGGTCACATGATCAGTACTTCCAGAATTACAGCCTTCATTCATTCAGAATTGTTGTCACAGCAAATGGAGGATAATGCTTGCTTCATTGCAGCATCTCTCTGTAGAGCTGGGGGGCGCTGTGTTGCTGCGTGCAGGGTGAATGCGCTGTGCGGCTGCCTGTTAGGTGAGGGCGCTGTGTGGCGGGGCGCAGGGTGGGACGCTGTGTGACTGCACCCGTCCAAGGGAAGAATCATTTGCTGTTCCAGTGGATGAATGAGCGATCCTGGTTGTCTGGTCATGGTCACATGATCAGTACTTCCAGAATTACAGCCTTCATTCATTCAGAATTGTTGTCACAGCAAATGGAGGATAATGCTTGCTTCATTGCAGCATCTCTCTGTAGAGCTGGGGGGCGCTGTGTGGCTGCGTGCAGGGTGAATGCGCTGTGCGGCTGCCTGTTGGGTGAGGGCGCTGTGTGGCGGGGCGCAGGGTGGGACGCTGTGTGACTGCACCCGTCCAAGGGAAGAATCATTTGCTGTTCCAGTGGATGAATGAGCGATCCTGGTTGTCAGGTCATGGTCACATGATCAGTACTTCCAGAATTACAGCCTTCATTCATTCAGAATTGTTGTCACAGCAAATGGAGGATAATGCTTGCTTCATTGCAGCATCTCTCTGTAGAGCTGGATGGCGCTGTGTGGCTGCATGCAGGGTGAATGCGCTGTGTGGCGGGGCGCAGGGTGGGACGCTGTGTGACTGCACCCGTCCAAGGGAAGAATCATTTGCTGTTCCAGTGGATGAATGAGCGATCCTGGTTGTCAGGTCATGGTCACATGATCAGTACTTCCAGAATTACAGCCTTCATTCATTCAGAATTGTTGTCACAGCAAATGGAGGATAATGCTTGCTTTATTGCAGCATCTCTCTGTAGAGCTGGGGGGCGCTGTGTGGCTGCGTGCAGGGTGAATGCGCTGTGCGACTGCCTGTTGGGTGAGGGCGCTGTGTGGCGGGGCGCAGGGTGGGACGCTGTGTGACTGCATCCGTCCAAGGGAAGAATCATTTGCTGTTCCAGTGGATGAATGAGCGATCCTGGTTGTCAGGTCATGGTCACATGATCAGTACTTCCAGAATTACAGCCTTCATTCATTCAGAATTGTTGTCACAGCAAATGGAGGATAATGCTTGCTTCATTGCAGCATCTCTCTGTAGAGCTGGGGGGCGCTGTGTGGCTGCGTGCAGGGTGAATGCACTGTGCGGCTGCCTGCAGGGTGAGGGCGCTGTGTGGCGGGGCGCAGGGTGGGACGCTGTGTGACTGCACCCGTCCAAGGGAAGAATCATTTGCTGTTCCAGTGGATGAATGAGCGATCCTGGTTGTCAGGTCATGGTCACATGATCAGTACTTCCAGAATTACAGCCTTCATTCATTCAGAATTGTTGTCACAGCAAATGGAGGATAATGCTTGCTTCATTGCAGCATCTCTCTGTAGAGCTGGGGGGCGCTGTGTGGCTGCGTGCAGGGTGAATGCGCTGTGCGGCTGCCTGTTGGGTGAGGGCGCTGTGTGGCGGGGCGCAGGGTGGGACGCTATGTGACTGCACCCGTGCAAGGTAAGAATCATTTGCTGTTCCAGTGGATGAATGAGCGATCCTGGTTGTCAGGTCATGGTCACATGATCAGTACTTCCAGAATTACAGCCTTCATTCATTCAGAATTGTTGTCACAGCAAATGGAGGATAATGCTTGCTTCATTGCAGCATCTTTCTGTAGAGCTGGGGGGCGCTGTGTGGCTGCGTGCAGGGTGAATGCGCTGTGCGACTGCCTGTTGGGTGAGGGCGCTGTGTGGCGGGGCGCAGGGTGGGACGCTGTGTGACTGCACCCATCCAAGGGAAGAATCATTTGCTGTTCCAGTGGATGAATGAGCGATCCTGGTTGTCAGGTCATGGTCACATGATCAGTACTTCCAGAATTACAGCCTTCATTCATTCAGAATTGTTGTCACAGCAAATGGAGGATAATGCTTGCTTCATTGCAGCATCTCTCTGTAGAGCTGGGGGTCGCTGTGTGGCTGCGTGCAGGGTGAATGCGCTGTGCGGCTGCCTGTTGGGTGAGGGCGCTGTGTGGCGGGGCGCAGGGTGGGACGCTGTGTGACTGCACCCGTGCAAGGGAAGAATCATTTGCTGTTCCAGTGGATGAATGAGCGATCCTGGTTGTCAGGTCATGGTCACATGATCAGTACTTCCAGAATTACAGCCTTCATTCATTCAGAATTGTTGTCACAGCAAATGGAGGATAATGCTTGCTTCATTGCAGCATCTCTCTGTAGAGCTGGATGGCGCTGTGTGGCTGCATGCAGGGTGAATGCGCTGTGTGGCGGGGCGCAGGGTGGGACGCTGTGTGACTGCACCCGTCCAAGGGAAGAATCATTTGCTGTTCCAGTGGATGAATGAGCGATCCTGGTTGTCAGGTCATGGTCACATGATCAGTACTTCCAGAATTACAGCCTTCATTCATTCAGAATTGTTGTCACAGCAAATGGAGGATAATGCTTGCTTCATTGCAGCATCTCTCTGTAGAGCTGGGGGGCGCTGTGTGGCTGCGTGCAGGGTGAATGCGCTGTGCGGCTGCCTGTTGGGTGAGGGCGCTGTGTGGGGGGGCGCAGTGTGGGACGCTGTGTGACTGCACCCGTCCAAGGGAAGAATCATTTGCTGTTCCAGTGGATGAATGAGCGATCCTGGTTGTCAGGTCATGGTCACATGATCAGTACTTCCAGAATTACAGCCTTCATTCATTCAGAATTGTTGTCACAGCAAATGGAGGATAATGCTTGCTTCATTGCAGCATCTCTCTGTAGAGCTGGGGGGCGCTGTGTTGCTGCGTGCAGGGTGAATGCGCTGTGCGGCTGCCTGTTAGGTGAGGGCGCTGTGTGGCGGGGCGCAGGGTGGGACGCTGTGTGACTGCACCCGTCCAAGGGAAGAATCATTTGCTGTTCCAGTGGATGAATGAGCGATCCTGGTTGTCTGGTCATGGTCACATGATCAGTACTTCCAGAATTACAGCCTTCATTCATTCAGAATTGTTGTCACAGCAAATGGAGGATAATGCTTGCTTCATTGCAGCATCTCTCTGTAGAGCTGGGGGGCGCTGTGTGGCTGCGTGCAGGGTGAATGCGCTGTGCGGCTGCCTGTTGGGTGAGGGCGCTGTGTGGCGGGGCGCAGGGTGGGACGCTGTGTGACTGCACCCGTCCAAGGGAAGAATCATTTGCTGTTCCAGTGGATGAATGAGCGATCCTGGTTGTCAGGTCATGGTCACATGATCAGTACTTCCAGAATTACAGCCTTCATTCATTCAGAATTGTTGTCACAGCAAATGGAGGATAATGCTTGCTTCATTGCAGCATCTCTCTGTAGAGCTGGATGGCGCTGTGTGGCTGCATGCAGGGTGAATGCGCTGTGTGGCGGGGCGCAGGGTGGGACGCTGTGTGACTGCACCCGTCCAAGGGAAGAATCATTTGCTGTTCCAGTGGATGAATGAGCGATCCTGGTTGTCAGGTCATGGTCACATGATCAGTACTTCCAGAATTACAGCCTTCATTCATTCAGAATTGTTGTCACAGCAAATGGAGGATAATGCTTGCTTTATTGCAGCATCTCTCTGTAGAGCTGGGGGGCGCTGTGTGGCTGCGTGCAGGGTGAATGCGCTGTGCGACTGCCTGTTGGGTGAGGGCGCTGTGTGGCGGGGCGCAGGGTGGGACGCTGTGTGACTGCATCCGTCCAAGGGAAGAATCATTTGCTGTTCCAGTGGATGAATGAGCGATCCTGGTTGTCAGGTCATGGTCACATGATCAGTACTTCCAGAATTACAGCCTTCATTCATTCAGAATTGTTGTCACAGCAAATGGAGGATAATGCTTGCTTTATTGCAGCATCTCTGTGTAGAGCTGGGGGGGCGCTGTGTGGCCGCGTACGGGGTGAGTGCGCTGTGCGGCTGCGTGCGGGGTGAGTGCGCTGTGCGGCTGCGTGCGGGGTGAGTGCGCTGTGCGGCTGCGTGCGGGGTGAGTGCGCTGTGCGGCTGCGTGCGGGGTGAGTGCGCTGTGCGGCTGCGTGCGGGGTGAGTGCGCTGTGCGGCTGCGTGCGGGGTGAGTGCGCTGTGCGGCTGCGTGCGGGGTGAGTGCGCTGTGCGGCTGCGTGAGGGGTGAGTGCGCTGTGCGCTGTGCGGGGTGAGGGCGCTGTGCGGCTGCGTGCGGGGTGAGGGCGCTGTGCGGCTGCGTGCGGGGTGAGGGCGCTGTGCGGCTGCGTGCGGGGTGAGGGCGCTGTGCGGCTGCGTGCGGGGTGAGGGCGCTGTGCGGCTGCGTGCGGGGTGAGGGCGCTGTGCGGCTGCGTGCGGGGTGAGGGCGCTGTGCGGCTCCCTGCGGGGTGAGGGCGCTGTGCGGCTCCCTGCGGGGTGAGGGCGATGTGCGGCTGCCTGCGGGGTGAGGGCGCTGTGCGGCTGCCTGCGGGGTGAGGGCGCTGTGCGGCTGCCTGCGGGGTGAGGGCGCTGTGCGGCTGCCTGCGGGGTGAGGGCGCTGTGCGGCTGCCTGCGGGGTGAGGGCGCTGTGCGGCTGCCTGCGGGGTGAGGGCGCTGTGCGGCTGCCTGCGGGGTGAGGGCGCTGTGCGGCTGCCTGCGGGGTGAGGGCGCTGTGCGGCTGCCTGCGGGGTGAGGGCGCTGTGCGGCTGCCTGCGGGGTGAGGGCGCTGTGCGGCTGCCTGCGGGGTGAGGGCGCTGTGCGGCTGCCTGCGGGGTGAGGGCGCTGTGAGGCTGCCTGCGGGGTGAGGGCGCTGTGAGGCTGCCTGCGGGGTGAGGGCGCTGTGAGGCTGCCTGCAGGGTGAGGGCGCTGTGTGGTGGCGCATGGGCTGGGCTACTCACAGATCGTCCATGCTTGGCGGGTTGGTAGCGTGTGGTGTTGGGTAGTTCCTCAGTATCTTCCTTAATCTTTCACTGGATGCCATGAACTCGGGTCTTGCTTCCCGTCCGTCTAGGTTGGCCCGTTCCTCACGCACATTGCCTGGTAGCCAGCAGCTCTGCGACTTCCGGAAAGTGATGGTGTTACCTGCGCTGGATCCTCTCTCTTCGTCCTCGCCTCGTGATCAGAGCTCCAGGCTTTCCACGCTGCAGGGTTAGCTTGGAATGCGGTGATGTCAGAATGTTTAGAATTCTCTCATCCTATGATGTCACAATAAGTGCTCCACAGGCCGCCATCTTGTTATATCGCAAATGATGATGAAAGCGGTCGCATCACTACATGCAAAGTGGATGGGACCATAAAGGTCGCATATAAATTATGCACAACATTAACCCCTTAATGCTCCATGATGTACTGTTAAGTCATGGAGGTTTGGGGTTTGTATGGAATGGGTTCTGGGCCGATCCTACTCTATACAATGCTGTCTGGTATAGCTGACACCCGCCTGCAACATATTAACCCTTTAAATGCTCCGATCGAAGTTTGGAGGTCCCTAACGGTTACAATGGCAGCTGGGGGCCTTCTGCACACTCTCAGGGCTTCCATTGCAGATTGCCTATGAAGCCATGCCTGTGATCTGTTCTCTGCCTGATCTTAAAAGGGGTTGTCCCAAGTTTGCATTCATTATAATGTTGCTTCCATCAAAAAGGCTCTTAGAGAATCATTATATTGTGCATGAGACATAAGGTGAAATGCAAGTGCCTGTAGCGCCAAATGGTGAGGGATAGAGGAATACAATGCTTTGACATCGCAAGTTACCCAGGTTTTATCTGCCCCCCCATTTGTGTCCTGCTAATTGAAAGGGTCAAACGTGCAGTCAGGTACAAAATTCCTACCCTTATTGATAGTTTCCAATTGCTGGTTAGAGAGAATACGGGGTGTGAAAAAAATTATATTGTCCGCTAATTCCGAATGGTTGGTCTGCGGCTGGGGTATCTCCTTTTTGGCATATGGCCCCCTCTCGGTGCCTCGTTTTTTGACAGTCTCCCCATAGTCTGCATTCTTTGTGTTGGTTCTTCAAATACCTGAGGGTCACCACTGGAGACATCTGATGATACATGGGATGTGTCCCCTTCCCACTCTGAGGAGGAGAATGTGACACTATTCAAATTGCCTGTATGACTTCTCATTGATTGTTTCTTGAGAATTGATTTGGGTTTTTGAATCCTTTTGGAACTCCAGTTGCAAACTTTGTCATCTTGGTAATCGCGTCTGTCTCTTTCCAGTTTGGTTTTTTTTATGTGAATTATCTTTTCTTCTATTTTATGTAGTTCCATATCCTCTTTTTGTATTAGATTATCCCATTCTGTGGAATTCTAAGTTGCTCTCAATTTATGTTCAATGTCTTGTATGTCTTTCTGCAATTTATTTAATTTTAATTGCTCATTATGAACTATCAATCTCATCAGAGCAATCGGAGAGGATATCATTCCAACTGGACAGAAAATCATCATCATAAATTGTTGTTGGTATTTTTTCAAACGCAATCCTCTTGGGATCATTGTAAGATCCAAATATTTATTCAGGGAGTGTTGGTCCCACCAAGTCTGTAATTCTGATTTCTTATATTTGGTTAATGATTGGATTAACCCCTTTGTGTCAGGATGCATACTTTGTATATTGTCCTGAAACAGACTGGATAATTTTTGCATCCTGGCCCGGACAACTGTTTCTTGTTCAGCCATCATACTTTGTTGAAAACACCAATAAAAATTAACATAGGTACATTAGAGTCCCATAAAACGTACTAATAATAGATGGTATACCTTAGTGGCTAAATTTTCATTTACAAATAGTGTGAGGATCGTGAGCAAATGTCCAAAAATAATGGAGATACTGCACTTATAAATATGGGTAGAATTTACCTCAATCCTTGTATACTTGCATTTGGTGCTGTGCATAGTCTCCTCAGAACAAGTTATTCATAGCAACAGCGGCCGGGTAATTCCAAAGAAAAAGACACTTGAAAATAGTGTGCTGTGCTGTCAGCTTGCTCACTTCATATGTCTCACGATCCACTGCTTGCTCAAGCGGTTTCACCTGCCCCCGGTCCTGGGCTTAAACAGCAGAAAATTCCATGCAGGAAAAAGTGTCATCCACGCTTGCTTGCAGAATAAAATGTATAATCTTCCTTTATTTAGACATATTTAAAATTTGCCAGGTATACACATCTCTGGACCAGACGCGTATGGGGATGGGATGAGGTGAGAGGACATTATATGGGGGATGTGATGAGGAGCAGCAGACAGTACATGGGGGATGTGATGAGTCTTAAAGAGGATCTGCAGCACCTGAAGTAAGGAATGTCTTCTAATTCACTGCCTGACTGACATGAGGCTCTTCTTAAGGAGAGTATATAGTAGATAGGTTGTTGAATCGTATATATTGTATATCATACATGTGACTATATATATGTGTGATCAAGGAGATGTACTGTCAGATGATGGGTTCTTCTTCCCCCTTTCGTTTACTTCCTTTCCTTAATTAATTCTGAATACTTGTAAATTTCAGCTTTTTCTTCCCCAACGGAGGACACGGCCCAGGTACGATCCTGTCCTATAACAGAGCTAACAGTGCGGTTGCTATACTTTGCATCAGCAGGAACCCCTAAACATTCAATCATCCATGGCTAATCTGAGATCAGAGGTGGGCAAGAAATATAATGTCACTCGCAGTCACCAATAACATGGTGGATCAGTGATTTGCAGCCGACGGCTCTCCAGCTGTTCTGTGACCGCAGTGTGATGGGAGTTACATATCACAGACAGCTTTATGTAGTAGTACAAGTATTTTGTTAGTGTTTTATATAATTGAAGCTTAATTTATATAAAACCCTAACAATATACTTGCACTACTACAACCGATCAGCTGTTCAGCGGTCGGTGCACACCTGCACTTATATAACTTCTGCAGGAAGCACGCAGCTCTGTTCCCGCACTGGTGAGGCTTGGTATTACAGGCCATTCACTTCAATGGGAAGTTACCCTGCAATATGAGACCGGACCACTGCTGTGGGAACAGAGCTGTCTGCTTCTTGTAGAGATTAGCTAGTGTGCAAGTGCAGCGGCCCAGCGAACAGCAGAGTGTTGGGGGTCCTGGAAAGCAGACCCCACTGATCTCCTATTGATCATCTATTCTAAGGACAGGTCATCAATGGTTTATAACTGGACAACCCCTTTGTCTTCTCTTATTTCTCTCC
Organism: Eleutherodactylus coqui; assembly: GCF_035609145.1. Taxonomy (NCBI): domain Eukaryota; kingdom Metazoa; phylum Chordata; class Amphibia; order Anura; family Eleutherodactylidae; genus Eleutherodactylus; species Eleutherodactylus coqui. Next base: position 47,106,086 of record NC_089847.1, read on the forward strand.
AGATTGAGGCCAATAAAGAGCAGATTTCATAAAGAAGAAGCTGAATGAAGAGAAGAAAGAAGCTAAAGAAAACAACCCGGAGAAGCTGGTGTAGTATGTAGGATGCCCTAAATGTCATCTTAATAGGACTAGCATTGTGGTGTGCACCATGTAAATGAGCGTGCAGCTATTTCTGGGGGACTTTTTCCTTCCAGATCCCCCTGTGTATTAATCCTTCGAATTCCATATATCAGCTACCACTATGGTCAGTTCATATGAGGTGTAATGACGATGTGATGCTGGCAGGAAAATTCATCAAAACTGGTGCAGGTGAAAAATGGTCAGTGGAAATCTATTTGCTTTGGGTAACTGCGCCAGTTTTCCTTGCACAAAGTTCATTGAAATTCTCCCTTTGCGAGTAGACTACTGTAGGTGAAGTGATATTCTGAGATGTTCCCCATAACTTCTGACAGCACCTAATAATATAACAGGAGGGTCTACTGAATGAGCAGCTGTATAGGACGTAATTTACTTAGACAGCCTATTCGCTGCATATCGCTGCTGAAGACTTAAAGGGATTGTACCAAGATATAACGTTATCCCCTATCCCCCACTGATCACAAGAACGGGGGTCCTGATGGTCTTCCCACATGAATGGAGCAGAGATAACGCATGCCTACTGCCACTCAAATCAATTAAATGACAGCACTGGAGATTGCTGGGAGTTTGTACAATTTCAGCATTGTGATTGAATGAATAGAGCGACGGTCACATGCGCATTCTCCTCTCCATTTATCTAGGCACTTTCAGGACCTCTTTTCTCAGGATTGGGGGGAGTCCCAGCGTTTGGATCACCACTGATCATAAGGTTATTCCCTATCTGGTGGATACGGGATCATTTTAGTTCTTGGTACAATTCCTTTAAACAAAGGTTTTAAACTCCTCCTTTCTGCTGGAATCAACTCCTGGGTTTGGCTCAAAGAACTGCAGTGGAGTTATTCCAAAAAGCGCTGTGTGGGAAACCACCTTTAGCGTAAGGCCAGACGTAGAATACGCATCTACCGCCGTAGAATTGTGTGCGGTAAATCTGCGATGTGTCACAGTACAAGCAATGCAGATGCGACTTCACGTAACCTTCGCACCACTTGGGGCAGATTTTGCCACTGCAAAAAATTAGTGTCAGATCTGTAACGTACGGCTTTACCGTAACAGTCACTTGGGGAACTCTTTCTATGGATGTGGTATATGATGTCTTCCTTTTGTCTTAGACTTGTGGAAAGCAAGAAGAAAACTGTCATAAGAACAGAAGAACGGCTACTGAACTTGGAGGTGCAGGAGACTGACTGAGAAGACAAGAAACAGATGGCCTTGAGTTCCTTCAAGCTGAACTATCTGGATCCCCGGATTTCGGTGGCTGGTGAGTTCTTTAATTTCTTGTGGAAAGTTTGCATATTCTTTATGTCTGCAAATCAATTATGTGCATTGCATGTCTTTATAACAAAGTCTATTGCTGGTCTCACACATTAGATAGCAGTCGGCCAAATAGTTATTTGGGTGACAGCTATTCCTTTTGACACAGTTGGAACATCCCTGTACACATGAAATGGTAGTCTGGTCCTACCAAAATCAGTGTGTTCAGCTGCTGTTGATCTAATGTGTATGGGCGCATTTTAAAGGGAACCTGTCACCACCTGAGAGCACCATAAACTAAGCTCTACTGCTCATAGGGCAGGTTCTGAGGGGTTCAGGAATGTTATTATGATTACCTGTCTCTCTGTTCCCGCGCGGTCACCCACGGAGGTCGGCAGCAGAGGACTCATCTCTACAGCTGTGTGTCCGCTTCCATAGAGCGCAATATGTATTTTCCTGCACAGCCTGCAGACGTGAGTCCACTTGCGCATCCTTTCACATGTGATGGCGTGGGAATGAGCCGGGTGAGCTTAAAAACTACATCCCCGGACTCCTTGGAACCTGCCCTGTGAGCACTATAATTTAGTTTATACAGATTCAAGAATAGGTTTTTGTCCTGCGCTCATAAGGATTACATAAAAACAATCTGATAAATGGAAAACTTACTTAGATGGGAGCTCTCATGTCCTTGAGACCTCCCCAAATGGATTCCAGGCTGGGTAAGTTTATCCAAAACAGTTGTCGTCCAAAAAGGGGGGATTTTAATTGACCAAATAGCAATAAATACAGGTAGGTAGACAAATCACTGGACACAGGTAATAAAACAGATGGTGCAACGTGTTTCAGGACGGTATGTGGCCTTTTATAAAGCATAGTAAACAGGGTATCAGGACTTCCTTTTATACTAGGTGGTATTCCCTTCATAGAGGAGCAGTGTACTGGCGCTGTTCTCACAGTAAGGCCCACATCGATGACATCACACGTCATAACGCTAGCGTCCGTCACTGCCAGCTTTATAGTAACGTGGTGTCTCCCTGAGCTCGCTCGCCCGGGTGCTGTCACGGCACGTAGTTGTGATATAACTAGTGATATTAGCTATGTGAAACGTTATCCCGAACGGGCGCTGCGTTCCAGCGCCCGTTCCACTGGACATTGGATGGCCTCCCTGGAGTGTCATGTGCTCCAAAGGGTGCGTTCCAGCGGGGTGTGTATATCTCTTAGCTAGGTAGCCATCCTGAGAGTGAAAAAATGTAGTGTTGTTGTTTGTACAGCATTAATGATTAAAGCAGTATGTTTAATATGGTCCATCCCTGGTCTAATGTATATAAGGTCGTTAAAATGTTGCGGATTTGGGAAACATTAAATATAAATAGTTGTAACATATAGTATTTTTGAATATGAAAACTACACAACTAATTACATATATTATTAAGCAAATAAAAGCAGCTGCAGCACTACTGCAGGCAATCAATATATTATTATGCCATGGCTGCGACGATACAAGCAAATACAAGCGGCTGCAGCACTACTGCAGGCAATTCATATCTAAATATAAGCAGCATTGGGGGGCGTGGCCAGCAACCAATATGGACGGTCGCACGTGAAGGGAGCTCCCCAGGGGACATAACTATCCTGCAAAATCCTGGCCTTAGGATGATCCAACTGGAAAACTAAGACCCCTAAAACTCGCCACAGGAGACTGGGACGGAACAGGGGAAGACTAAACCCCCTGAACGCGCTACAAACGGCGTGGACTGGCCCGGAGGTGAGACCGCGCCAACACCCTGCTCCCTTCCCGCCACTGCCGACATCCGGAGCGGCGGCTCCGGAGACTCACCTCGCCTGTAGACCGAGCCGAGAGGTGGAGTAGCCCTTCCTCCTTACCCGCCGAACACAAGACGGCGCACGTGGAACCGGCCCGCCGACCCGAGCCGCCCGACCGGCTGCTTGTGACCTCCTCCTCCCCCGCGGCCGCGGGGCGAGCGCTTGCCGTCCGACCGGACGCTGCAGGAAGACGCACGCTCCCACACCTTCGGAGTGCTTCCCTTTACCTTCCTCCCGGACCTGCTCCCCTGCCGCCGCTGTGAGCGCCGCGGCTGGACTGCCGGATCCTGTCCGCGGAGGGTGCGTGGGCGGCCGCTCTCCCCTCTGGTGTGCGCCGCGCGGGCTGCCGGCGGCTAAACTTATATTAACTCCCGCGCCCCTGGACGGCCCGGCGACCGGGACTGACTGTCTGCCGCGGATGGCGGCCTCCCGTGCCTGGCTGAGCCGCCTACCCTCCTCCTGAGACGCTCCGGCGGCCATACAACCCGCGGGGGACCGCGACCTGGTGGTCTGGGCGGACCGGCTGATATCCCCCCCCAGCCGCGGAGAATGCACGGCGGGACCGGTGGAGCGGCAGCCCGTGATACCCCGGAGCCCGCAGCTGGACTTGTCGGCCCCTGAGCCATATCACCCCCTGCCACTCGGCAAAACCGAGACCCCCTGCTGCCGCAGAGGGGTGAGGTCGCTGAGCGACCCGACCGCTGCCAGAGGAGAGAGGCACCAGACATCTGCCCCCCTGCCGCGGTTTACCTGCCACCAGGGACCGCGATCCAGCCAACCACCTGTTAACCCTATCGCCACGGCGGGCACGTCCCATTACACCCGGCCGAACACCAGAAGTGGGGAAACCTACCGACCGTAAACCGGCCCAGCGGAGCCGGCGACAAAAACCGTAAGTGGGGACAAAGGTCGGGGGACAACACCTAGCAACGGCACGCCGCCGCGTTAGACGCCGGGTGCCCGGAGAGGAAGAGCCCAAACGGGGGAACTTTATCCCTCCGAATTAATTTGGACTTGGAATCAACAACATATAAAGTCCCCGCTATCTTAAGACTCTTCCCCCCCCCCCGTGTCCCTACAGTGACCTCTACTTGCTATAGGGGAGACTGACAAGACGTAACGGCCTCCCAGCCGAATGATCCGAACTGACCTGAGCCATAAACAATATCTCCCCACATCGGCGACACATCCCACCGGTGCGCCAAACTCCAAAAAAAACAAAAAACGGTGGTGGTTTCGTGACAGCAAGGTTCCTGGAGACATCAGCAATTTACATACCCCATCGGAACCCCCGCAAGATATCTGATGGGCTAACCAGCCCCACAACCCAGTAATCTTTTTCAGAAACTCTTATATGCACATACCACCTAAGAAACCGCTTACGCTTTCAGTTAAACTCGTTAAACAACTGCCCGTGAACATGAGCACACGCGCAAAAAGCGGCTGCGCGGCGGAAAGATTAAAAGAATTCTCACGCACCGAAACTCCAGACCACACTCCTCGAGCGATACGACCCGCTCAAACAAAAGAAACCGAAGACATATCTGGGCAGCAACCCGAACCAACAATGCGCCAACTCCTGGAGGCAATTAACACCTGCAAATCCGCCCTTACAGACAAGATAGAAGAGGTCAAATCAGATGTAGTCCTCCTGCGACAAGATTTACAAAACATGCGTGGCAGGATACGGGAAATGGAAGACCGCATCTCGAATGTTGAGGACTCCCTGCGCCCAATCCCTGCAGCGGTAAAAAAAGCCATGAGAACAGCGGAATATTGCCAAGCAAAAACCGATGATCTTGAAAATCGTGCGCGCCGCAACAATCTACGCATAATCGGCCTACCTGAGAAGACAGAAGGCTCACAACCAGAACTGTTTGCGGAGAACTGGCTAAAATCATTGCTGGGCGAAGAAGCCTTCTCTACTCAATTTACCGTGGAGAGAGCCCACCGCGTCCCGGCGAAACCACCACAGCCGGGCGCACCTCCACGCCCATTCCTAGCAAGAATTCTTAACTGCAGGGATCGCGACGCCGCCCTGCGTCAAGCCAGATTAAAAGGCCCACTTAAACACAACAACTCAGTGATATCTATCTTTCCTGATTTTTCTGCGGACTTGCAAAAACAAAGAGCTACCTTTATGGAAGTAAAAAAGAAATTTAAAGACAGAAACATTCCGTATTCAATGGCATATCCAGCCCGTCTGCGCATCGTCGCAGAGGGCAAAGCGATCTTTCTACATTCCCCTACTGAAGCTCTGGAATGGCTCAGAATGCACCCGAGGTCACCAAGAGGCGCTAACCCATGACATGTATAAATATGTATACTAACTTGAATTGTGGCTGAGACGCTCTATTATCCCCCTGACCTACTGGTGGTGTGCCGGCCGTCCACGCCGCGAACGTACTGCCCGGAACCCCCTCGGGTCTCAACGATACTTTAATCTAACAATTTAAGTCTACCAGACAAAGCCAACCACCCATAGGCCATTGGGATCCTTTCCCCCCCAGCAACATCAGCTACCTACTGATAGTTGTAGCTTAAGTTTGTCATTGTCTCCTGTCTTTAGATTTACCGGAAACCTAACTTAGGATTCCTACGTTCATATTCAGACAGGATGCCAATAGCTAAAGGTTTACACTGTTTTGAGATAAATGTTGTTATTTGTTCTGAACTGTCTATGCCGATGATCCCCACTGCTCTGTTCTCGCAGGGTCCTCTCCCTCCCCTCCCCCCGACTGTAAGGACATCAATCGAGATCTATATTTATACAGACACCAATGTCTTTAAAATATCTTAGCTGGAACGTACGGGGTCTCGGCACAGCCCTTAAGCGGAGGAAAGTTTTCTCCTTTATTAAACAAAACAACCCCCATATTGTGTGCCTGCAGGAGACCCACCTCACCAAAGACAGGGCCGATACTCTTAAGAAGCCGTGGGTACAGTGGGCAGCCCACTCCTTTCACACCCCCTCCTCCAGAGGCGTTTCACTGCTTATACACAGCTCCATAAGATGGAATCCTATTAAAGTCTGTAAAGACCCGGAAGGCAGATCAATATTCGTATATGCAGAAATAGACTCCAAGCCTTATGTAATCTTATGTATCTATAACCCACCACACAATAATCTCTCCCTCCTTCAGGCGGCTGTGACCTTCGCTCACCAATACCCCTCAGTAGGAGTACTCTGTATGGGAGATTTTAACCAGGTAATGGACCCGACCAGGGACAAATTTCATGCCCTGGCCAACACAACCGCCAATACTAACTCCTCCCTCCGGCAGACGACCGAGAGTGTGGGCTGGGTCGACCTCTGGCGGTTACTCCATCCTGACACCCTGGAATACACCTGCCATTCCCTGGGTCATAACTCCCTTTCAAGAATTGACTACATATTCAGCTCCAGGGAAGTGGCGGTGTATCTCGCAGATATAACACACGGCCCGCGGGGCATATCGGACCATAGTCCGATACTACTAACACTGAAATTTCCCCAACTCAAAATTCTCCCTACCTGGAAACTACACCCGTTTTGGCTCAAACTTCTAGGCCCAGACGACCAAACTCCGTTTCACATATCCCTCTTTCTAGATGCCCATAACAACAATACCCACCCGGCCTTGAGATGGGATACCCTTAAGGCATACCTTCGGGGGTTTCTTAAATCAGCCATTACATACATCAAACAAACGACAGCCCAGGCAGACAGAGAGATAGAAGTCAAGACACTTGAAGCAGAAAAGACTTATATTGACAATCCCACAGACTCCAACAAAGAAGCATGGCTTAGTTGCTCCCGCCTTTACAAACACCAAATTCACGCCAAGGCTAAGCGTAAATTATTCTTTGTGAAGCAATATTACTTTGAACTGGGTAACCAATCCAGCCATTTACTAGCTAACCTGATTAAACACGAGAAATACTCGAACACGATCCTTAAGATAAAAGATCAATATGGTGTGGAGCTGACTGACGCCCCAGCCATCACAAATCGCTTTAAAGAATTTTACGCTAACCTGTATAGCTCACCCACAAATTTTACTAAAGCAGATATCCTAGATTACTTGAACGACCTGACTTTTCCAACACTGTCAGAAGAACAGGTGGAATTCCTGGAGGCCCCAATCACCCTAGATGAAATCCGGCAGACAATCCGGGACATGGCACCCAATAAAGCCCCGGGCCCCGACGGCCTCCCGATCGAAGTATACCGGAAATATGACGAGCAACTGGCCCCACTGTTATTAGAAACACTACAACAAGCCCAACTAGACCAATCTCTCCCACCCTCGTTCTATGGAGCATCTATTATAGTTATTTTGAAACCAGACAAAGACCCTACAGACTGTAGCTCTTATCGGCCCATATCCCTGGTAAATGTCGATTATAAAATCCTAACTAAACTCCTGGCCACAAGACTAAACCAAGTAATTCTATCTATCATACACCCTGACCAGACCGGCTTCATGCCAGGAAAGTCCACAACAATTAATATACGGAGAGTACAAACAGCGCTTCAACTGGGCAAACAGTTTAACATGCCCTGGGCACTGGTCTCTCTGGACATAATGAAGGCCTTTGATTCGTTGGAGTGGACTTTCCTCGAGGCCTGCCTGGTTCGTTTCGGGTTCAGCCCCCAATTCTTACAATGGATCAAGACCATATACAAATCGCCAAGCGCTAATGTAATAGTAAATGGCATCCCATCCACAGAGTTCCGCCTCGCAAGAGGCACCCGTCAAGGCTGCCCGCTGTCCCCGGCTCTATTTGCTATAGCTATCGAAGCCATGGCAATTCGGTTGAGAAGTACCCCTGAAGTAACCGGCATTAAATGGGCGGGCCTTGAAAGTAAAGTGGGCTTATACGCGGACGACACAATCCTATTTTTGTCAGATCCTATAGACTCTTTCTCCCACGCTATGTCCCAAATTGACAAATTTTCCCACCTATCTGGCTTACATGTCAACTGGCCCAAGTCCACAATTCTATATACAAATCTCAACCCAATAACAGACCCGTGTGTCGCCAGATATAATCTAGCCGTGGTTTCCACATTCAAATATTTAGGAATGTATATGTCCCGAAATTCAAATAACGCCATAAAAGATAATATTGACCCACTGCTGGGAAATGTCAAAAACAAACTCGAGCGATGGTCTAAATTACCGCTTTCGGTAGCTGGCCGCATAAACCTGATGAAAATGGCCATTCAACCTAAGTGCCTGTACATACTACAGCACATGCCAATAATTGTACCCAGGCGCATCTTCCAGGCCCTCAATTCCCTTATTATATCTTTCATTTGGAACTCCACACGATCAAAGCTTAGTCTTTCGACCCTTCAGAGACCGAAGGAGCAGGCTGGAATGGCGCTTCCAGACCTGCATGTATACTACCTAGCCGGACAGCTGCGTAACGTCCGGAGCTGGTTCCTAGAACGGGAAATGCCCATCGCTGACCAATACCTGGCTAAACAAGTGAAAGGTAACAACCTTTTAAGCTTCCTGGAATTCCCAGAACATACCAATCCCTCCGACACACTGCCACTTCACAAACTTGCCTTAAAGGTGTGGAGGGAGACTAAGGCCATCCAACGGTACAAAGGAATAATGTGCGAACTCCCCTTATGGAATAATCCCGGCCTTAAGGCCCTGCAGTCGGTCCCAGACCCCCAATATTGGAGATCTTTGGGGGTGGCGTCGGTGGGAGACGTCTATGCGGACGGGAACCTCCTTACATTCAACCAACTACGGGAAAAAATACAATCCCCACAACTTCAACTATTTAGGTACTTTCAGCTGAGGCACGCCCTAAACTCCCAATTCCCACCCACCTCCACAAGCATATCCAAATTCCCCACAATCGGCATTCTCAGATCCCAAGGACCCAGGGGCCTAATCTCAGTGCTCTATACGCACCTCCTCTCAGCAAAAACCGACCATAGCCAGCCTCCAGCTTACGATAAATGGAAGACTGCCATCCCGTCCTTATCACCGGAAGACTGGACAGACATATCTGAATCCCATCTCTTAGTCTCCCCTGCAGTCAATAATAAATTGATTCAGCTATATATTATTCACCAAGCATACCTTACACCCAACCGACTATATAAAATGGGCAATTCTTCCTCAAACTCCTGTCACAGATGCCGCCAGCCAGAGGCCGATTTCTGGCATCTGATTTGGGACTGCCCCCTGGTGAACGGATTCTGGTCTGAGATCGTATCCTTCACAAACTCGCTATTACCATCCCCCCTTAATATTGGGATGGATCCCAAGATAATCCTATTTGGCCTACTGGAGGAGGAGGAGTGGCCGCATCACATTCGCACCTTTCTACAGAAGATACTATTTTTGGCACGCAAAACGATAGCCACCTACTGGATGGCGGCGGGAACTCCCACGATATCATGCTGGGTTCGGTCGGTGAATACAGTAATCTCCTACGAGAAAATTATCTTTCAAAATAGAGGATGCCCAAACAAATTCCATAAAATATGGGACATCTGGTTGGATACCAACTCTACCTTATCCGCGGACTGAACTCCCAGACTTATATCCCTTCTCTCCCCCCCCCCCCTCCCTCTCCCCACATATACTCCTGTGCCCCCATCTACCTAACAAATAACGAGAGCAGAGCTTTATCACACAGAATTCAACCAATCGGCATGGACGGATCGGGTTTATCGGTTAAAAGTTTATTGTTATTTACAGAAAAAATATACAAGGAAAATGTTATGTTATTATGTCTAAGCAAACCATAGCACAACATGTACTCTATGTAACATTGAATCTATATTTTTTACATGATTTTGCTATGTACTGTGCAATTTTTCCTTAATAAAGAAAATAAATTTAAAAAAAAATATAAGCAGCATTGTGATATATATATATTTTTTAAACTCGTTTTATTGAACAGTATGTATTTTGTACAATACATGAATAAATAACTTTGAATACATCATAGGCTCCTTGTGCTCATGTAATCAAAACTTGAGTACGTTACATTGATATATGCAGTAGTTGAATACAGTGCGTCAGTACATTTTCTCATGGTATCAGTGGAAGGCGGTAACATTCGTTCGTTTTACCGAGCATTCCTAGGTATCGTTGCCCTCAGCAGGTCCTGTAATCGATCTTGCGTGAATACTGTGTACGTTGATCCGCACCATCTTTCCCAAACCTTATTGAATTTTTCAGGGCATTTTCTGTTTTTATATACTATTTTTTCGTATGGCAGAATTGCATTAATGATATTCTGCCATTTCGAGAGTGTCGGAGGACGTCTGTCCATCCAACGTAGGGCTATTGCTTTGCGGGCAAAGAATAATACTTTGGTAAGGAATATCCTGTCATGGTATTGCCATTGTTCTTCATCTAGAAAGCCTAATAGGCACACTGCTGGATTGTGTGGTACTGGTATACCCATCAATTGGGTTAGAAATTCTGTGATCACTCCCCAGTACGTATAGATATCTGGGCAGCTCCATATTAGGTGGTTAAAATTTGCGTTAGGTGCTCTGCACCGATGGCACTGGTTTGTGGGTGTCCTATTCATTTTATATAGTCTGGTCGGTGTTAGGTAGCATTGGTGTAGTATGTATAATTGTGTTAGTTTATTATTTGCAGCTGGTGATACCGTAGTGTATGCGGACATTGCAGACTCCCAGTCCTCGTTAGTGAGAGTGGGAATGAGCTCTCTCCATCTCTCTACCACCGCCATCGGCGTGTCAGGGATCTTGGATTGTAGTAAGTGAGTGTACAACACCGATATCAGGCCTTTGGGCCCTTGGGTGCGAAGTATGCCTATTAATGGATATTGTGAGAAGGATTGTCTGGGCTCTGGGAATTGTGTTGTCAGAGCGTGCCTGAGTTGCAGGTATCTAAAGAAGCCCTCTCTTGGGATTTGATATAATTGTTGTAGTTGTTCGAAGGAGGCCAATACTTGGTCGATATATAGATGTTCCAGTGTGGTAATTCCTAGATTTATCCAGAACTGTTTATCCGGTAGATTCATCAGGTGCGGCAATGCTCTATTGTCCCATAAGGGGGTCTCCAGAGGGGTGTCGTCTTACTTAGTCAGTGCTTTGCATGTCTGCCATACGTTGACTGCAAGTCTATGGATTGGTAGCATCTGCTTAGCATCTGGTTTTTCCAGGAGGACCCAGAGTGATGCCTCCGAGAGAAAGAACATCAAGTGGTGCTCGGAGTTTGGGAGAAGAGAGCCCGATAACCAGTGACGGATTTATCTCACCTGTCCCGCTAAGTAGTAAAGTTTGAGGTCTGGTAGCGCCATTCCTGCCATCTCCTTGGGTCGCTGTAGGGTGTCCATGCGGAGTTTCGCTCTGGAGTTCCCCCAAATGAATGATGTTATTAGGGAGTTAGTTTTTTTGAAGAACTTTTGTGGTATGGCTGTTTCTGCGTGCTCTAGGCAGTATAGTTACTTGGGGAGTATTATCATTTTTATAAGGTTCATTCTGCCCGCTACAGATAGTGGTAAGGAGCTCTAGTTTTTTAATTTTAGTTGTAGGGTTGCCAATAAGGGGGTGATGTTTAAATCAAGGCTCTGAGTGTGATCTCTGGTGATGTGTATCCCTAGGTATTTGAATTTAGGAGTGACTTATAGTTTACAAAATACGTCTCCCATTTGCCATCCCTCTGGTCTTAGGGGCATAAAAGCGGATTTTTGCCATTTGATACACAGGCCTGAAAAGTTCCCGAATTCAACTATTAGTGAGATAGCCAGCGGCAGGGCATTCTTGGGGTCTGACATGTATAGTATTAGATTGTCTGCCTATAATCCTATTCTATCTTCTCTGGGTCCTATCTGGATACCCCTATATGACGTGTGTTGTCGGATTCTCAGAGCCAGCGGTTCTATTGCAATTGCAAACAGGAGGGGGGAAAGTGGGCAGCCCTGTCGGGTTTCTCTGTGGAGTGAGAAGGAGGTGGAGGTCAGGCCGTTTACTACTACTCTGGCTGTCGGAGATTTATATAGAATAGAGATCCACTTGATGAATGAGTCTCCGAATCCAAACCTCCGTAAGACCTCCATCAAATATGGCCATTCAACTGAATCGAATGCCTTAGCCGCATCTAGTGAGGCCAAGGCCCAATCTGACCTCCACCTCCATCCCACCTGTGTAATCACCTGCGTCCTTCTGATGTTGTCTGATGTAGACATTCCTGGGATAAAGCCAGATTGATCAGGGTGTATAATTTCCTTAATGGCTTGGTTTAAATGAGAGGCCAATATTTTAGTGAGGATTTTGTAGTCTGTATTTAATAAGGAAATTGGTCTATATGAACCACAATCTTCTGGGTTTTTATCTGGTTTTAAAATAAGGACTATATTGGCTTCTAACATTGATTCTGGGAGTTGTTTTTTGTCAAATATATATATGTGTATAGGGAGAGCAGGTGCGGCATTATTTCCTTTTTGTAGTGTAGGTAGACCTCCACTGGGAGTCGATCTGGACCCGGTGTCTTATTTTTTGCCATATCATTTATTGCCTCCTCTATCTCTTCCTCTGTAATGGGGGAGTCTAATAGGGTCTTAGAGGTATCTTGCAATACTGGGAATGTTATGTCGGCTAGGTAAGACTCTAGTTCTGCAGGTGAGTAGTCTGTTCGCGATTGGTAGAGGTCATCATAGAACTGCTGAAACCTGTCTAGGATGTCTTTTGGGTCTGTGAGCGTTATTCCTTCAGCTGATTTAATTCTTAGAACAGACGGTGGGGCGGTCTCCTGTCTTGCCATGTAGGCTAGTAATTTGCTGGACTGGTTTCCTAATTCAAAAAGGGATTGTCGAGTAAAGAAGAGGTTTCTCTGGGCTTTTTCTTTTAGATATATTAAGTAATCTCTACCTGTCTGTAGCCATCTATCTCTTTTGGTATCTGTAGGGTCGGCGACAAATTCCTTTTCTAGTTGTTGACATTGCTCTGCTAGGAGTTCTCCTTTCCTTGCGGTGGCTTTTTTAATAAAGGAGATTGAGGATCTAAAGCAACCTCTAAGGTACGGTTTGAATGCCTCCCACACTAGCATTATATCCGTGTGTGCCTAGTGCGCTTCGTAGTATATCTGGATCTGGTCCGGTATGCGGTCATTGGGGCCAAATAGCGAGAGCCAGAATGGATGCACCTTTAGTCTCTTAATTGTGGCCGGGCCTGGGTTTTAAGAGCCATGCGGATTGGTGAGGGGTCTGAGATCCCTCGAGGGAGGAACTCTATGGATTCAATTTTGGGAAATAGTGAGGGGGACCCAAATATATAGTCTATTCGACTAAGCGCATGGTTGTGGGCTGCATGGCAAGTAAACTCTTTTTGTTGTGGGTGGAATATGCGCCATAGATCTAGCCATCCCGTCACTGATATAATAGAGGCTACGCGGGTGATATTGTGTCTCCCTCCCTCCGAGCACCACTTTCGAATCTATCAATAGTGGGATTCATTACCATGTTCATATCTCCCATACAGACGATCGTTGCGTCTGGCGAGAATGATGCGCATTGGATGCCGTCTGCTAAGATGGCTGTTGTCGCCGGAGGTGGGTTATAGCAGCACAAAAGGACGTATGGGTCGTTATTGATTCTGGCTCTCACAAAGACGTATCTACCCTCCGGGTCTCTCCTAAGTTGTTCCATCTCCCATCTGAGCGACCTTCCTATTAATAGAGACACCCCTCTGGAGTAGGATGTGTGGCATGAATGGGCAGACCACTGTATCCACGGTTTCGACAGGACTTTTGTAGTTTCAGGTGTCAGGTGGGTCTCCTGCAGGCACAGCACATGTGGTTGCCAGGAGCGTACTAAAGAATTTATTGCTGATCGCTTTCTGGCTGATCCCATACCCCTGACATTCCAGGACACAAAAACTATCCCCGCCATAGTCTGGGGAGAGTCGATCGGGTCCGGATGAATTTCTTTATATTGTTCCGACCGTCAGGAGTCCCACCCCGACACTCGGTTACATTCTTATTATACATCATGCAACAGTATTTCAGTGCATTTTTAAGATCATCATGGAGCTCTTGATGCGTACAATTTGTTAACATTACGGTAGTATACTACCAACGTAACACTTAAACAGCTTATTTTGGAACAAACTTTAAATGCTTTTTCTGTTGAGATAGTATGCGTGGCGAACTGGTATTAGGGGGAACCTACTTAGCATAGCTTTAATATGGGCTATACTTGAGATACTGTTATATAGATCAATAATAGAGGCCGACTTTAGCCTGGTGGGCATCATCTAGGTGGGCCCCCTTGCGGGGGGGGGGGGGGGATCTCTCCTCTTCGGGCACTTCCACGTTACCTTTCTCTATATAAATGATAAATTTCGCTATGCCCGGAGCAGAAGACAGGAGGGGGTGAAGGGGGGGGGAGGAGGTATATGATAGGTCAGAAGGAAGGGGGGGGGGGGGACTAATGGTACCAAGGGGGAGGACGGCTCACCGCCATCTTCGGGGGGGAGCAAGTCGAGCAGCCACAATAGTTTGCAGGAGTCTCAGTCCTGTGTCTCAGTCTCAGATATGGTCTCGGTATGTCTGGGGCACAGTTTCTGATGCGCAGTCATGTGGCTTTTAAAGGTATGTTCGTGTGTTTACACGGGAGTCCTGGCACCTGGAGGAAGAAAGGAGTGGGGTTATGTATACATTACGGCCCTTCTGGACGACGTCTGGTAGCCAGCCACTCTTCTGCTTCGGATGGGGTAGAGAAGAAGCGGGCACGGTCTCCGTTTGTCACTCATAGTTGTGCCGGGTGCATCATGGAGTACGGGAGCTGCAGGTCTCGAAGTTGCCTTTTGATTCCCAAGAACGATGCTCGCTGTTTTTGGAGGTCCGCTGAGAAATCTGGGAATATGGAAACTGTGGCGTTGTCATATCGCAGAGGTCCTCTTTTTCTAGCAGCTTGTAAAATTATATCTCTATCACGAGAGTTGAGTAGTTTAACCAGCAAGGGTCTAGGTGGTGCGCCTGGTATGGGCGGCTTCATGGGCACCCGGTGGGCTCGCTCAATCACAAAGACTTGTGATAGTCCGGCATTGGGAATAGTGGCATCCCACAGCAGTCCCCAGCAGTAGTAGTGATATCCCACAGTGGCCCCCAGTAGTAATAGTGACATGCCACTGCAGCCACTAGCAGTAATAGTGACATCCCACAGCGGCCCCCAGTAGTAATAGTGATATGCCACAGTGGCCTCAGTAGTAATAGTGACATCCCACAGAAGCCCCAGTAGTAATATTGACACCCCACAGCGGCCCCAGTAGTAATAGTGACATCGCACAGCGGCCCCAAGCAGTAATAGTGACACCCCACAGCAGCCCCAGTAGTAATATTGACACCCCACAGCGCCCCCAGTAGTAATAGTGACACCCCACAGTGGCCCCAAGAGTAATAGTGACATTCCACAGCAGTCCACAGTAGTAATAGTGACATCCCACAGCGGCCCACAGTATTAATAGTGGCATCCCACAGCGCCCCAAGAAGTAATAGTGACATCCCACAGCGACCCCAGTAGTTATAGCACCCTCCTGAGACCCATATACTTACCCCTTCCTCCTCATGAAGCGCTGCTGCTCCTCTGCTTGGCACTGCTAGCGGCGCTGATCCCAGGTGCACAGTCTGACCTCAGTGTACGCTGCCGGAAGCCTCCTTTCCCTGCTCTCGCGGAACCTAAGAGGAAACGTCAGGGGAGGTGAGAGGAAGATCCCGGCTGCACATTAACGTCACAGTGTGCGCCGGGATTAGCACCGCAGCTGAGTGAATATCGGCATGTGCTGCTGCTTAGCCCAATTCCTCCCATTCTTTATGTGCTATTTTTATTTTTCTTGCCCAGAAGCAGGACTTTGCATTTCTCCTCGTTAAATATCATTGTGTTAGTCGCCACCCACTGTTCAAGCTATTCTAGATCTTTTTGAATACTCTCTCTCTCTTCCCCAATGTTAGCTATCCCTCCTAGCTTTGTGTCGTCAACAAATTTGATCAGTTTACCATTATTTCCCTTCTCCAGATCATTTATAAAAATGTTGAACAACACTGGGCCTAGGACAGAGCCTTGTGGTACCCCACTTGATACATTCTTCCACTTGGATGTGCAGCCATTTATGACCACTCTTTGAGTACGATCACTCAGCCAGTTGTGAATCCACCTACCAGTTGCCTTATCAATCCCATACTTGGTCATTTTTTCAATAAGTATGGTATGAGAAATGCTTTACTAAAGTCAAGATATACTATATCCAGCGCATTTCCCTGATCAACCCACTTGGTTATTCTGTCATAGAAGGAAATTAGATTTTTCTGGCATGACTTGTTTGTTACAAATCCATGCTGGCTCTGGTTAATTACTCTATTTTTATCCAAGTACTTGCATACATGCTGTGTAATAATTATAAATGTTAGGCTCACAAGCCTGTAGTTTCCTGGATCTACCTTCTTCCCCTTTTGAAGATAGGGACAGCATTGGCCCTTTTTCAATATTAGGGGCATACTGTAGGATAAGGAAGGGGGAGTGTCAAGGGAACACTGTATGATAAGAGGGGAAGAACTATTAGGGGCATACTGTGTGACATGGGGGAAAGAGCTGTGTGTGTGATGTCCAATGACATCACACACACAGCTCCGCTGCATCCATCCTGATCCCCAGACATCACACACACAGCTCCGCTACATCCATCCTGATACCCAGACATCACACACATACAGCTCAGCTACATCCATACTGATCCCCAGACATCACACACACAGCTCCGCTACATCCATCCTGATACCCAGACATCACACACATACAGCTCAGCTACATCCATACTGATCCCCAGACATTACACACACAGCTTACATCCATCCTGATCCCCAGACATCACACACACAGCTCCACCCACTCCATCCATCCCGACCCCCACAGCTCCAACACACACACCATAGTCCTGAATCCACTGATCTCCATGGTCATGTGATCCCTCACTCCTCCCACACAGGGTATCACATGATTCTGCCCCCCCCCCCCCCTCCCTCATGTCAGGACTGAATAGAAAAGATTAGTTGGCGCTAGGGGGCAGTGTGGGCTCTGTGAGAGGCTTATGGCAGACTGGGCTGTGCGGGAAGCTAATCTGTAGCCAGTCAGTCACACGTCGCACCGGGCAGAGGGAGGACAGGACGGCCAGTAGGCGCTGGTTCTCCTGCAGCAGCTCCAATAGTAGCTCCTTCACCCGCCAAATGGCTGAGCTGTCACCCCCTCACTGATAGCACCAGGGGCATCCTGCACCCAGCTTGCTACGCCACTGCCCTTAGCTCAGATGTGACACCGCCCTCACTGGGAGACATCTGGTGCATTTTAGGCGGTCCTGGATCTGTTTGCCCTGTGTGATTACTGCCCAGCATGAGTATATCAGTGAATAGAGGGCACTCAGTAACTGCACAGCACGCAGCAGGGACAGAGAAGGGGGACTAAGCACCAGGGCGTCCAGCCCCGAGGCTCCGCCTACAGCAGCCAACTATCTCCTCCGCAGGCTCTCTTCTGCTGAGGCCCGGAGAGCACTGGCCGCTGAGGAGTGGGAAATAAGCCGTGCGCTGACAGGCCGAGCCGTAGCCAATCACTGCTCAACTCCTGCAGTACAAGGGGAGCGCTGACTGGAGGCTGGCCAATCACTGCACAGCTCGTACAGTACATGGGGGAGAGCTGACAGGAGGCTAGCCAATCACTGCTTAGCTCCTTCAGTACATGGGGAGCGCTGACTGGAGGCTCTGTAATTGGTGCATTGCTTGTTCTTGTGGTGTTTACCCTCTTTATCAGGCCCGCAGAGAACAAGAGCGCAGGGCGGTGGAGCGCGGGAGGAGGAAGTACACAGGGCTGTGATGGGGAAGAGGACAGTATATGGGGGATGTGATGGGGGGGACAGGACAGTATATGGGGGCTGTGATGGAGGAGAGGGCTGTATATGGGGGATGTGATGAGAGAGGACAGTATATGGCGGATGTCTTGAGGAGGAGAGGACAGTATATGGGGGATGTGATGAGGGAGAGGACACTATATGGGGGATGTGATGAGGAAAGGGCAGCATATGCGGGATGTGATGAGGGGAAGAGGACAGTATATGGGGGGATGTGATGAGAGAGAGGGCAATATATGGGGATGTGATGAGAGAGAGGACAGTATATGGGGGATGTGATGAGGGAGAGGACAGTATATGGCGGGCTGTAATGAGGGGAGAGGACAGTATATGGGGGATGTGATGAGGGGAGAGGACAGTATATGGGGGATGTGATGAGGGGAGAGGACAGTATATGGGGGATGTGATGAGGGGAGAGGACAGTATATGAGGGATGTGATGAGGGGGAGATGACAGTATTTGGGGGATGTGATGAGGGGGAGAGAACAGTATATGCGGGCTGTGATGAGGGGAGAGGACAGTATATGGGGGATGTGATGAAGGAAGAGGACAGTATATTGGGGATGGGATAAGGTGAGAGGACATTATATGGGGGATGTGATGAGGAGCAGCAGACAGTACATGGGGGATGTGATGAGTCTTAAAGAGGTGGCCTCTGCAGTAATAGTGACCCCCCCCCCCCACAGTGGCCCCAAGTAGTAAGTGTTCCCCACAGTGGCCCCAAGTAGTAAGTGTTCCCCACAGTGGCCCCAGTAGTAAGTGTTCCCCACAGTGGCCCCAGTAGTAAGTGTTCCCCCAAAAGGACCCCCACAGTGGCCTCTGCAGTAGTAGTGTTCCCCCAAAGGGACCCCCACAGTGGCCTCTGCAGTAATAGTGACCCCCCACAGTGGCCTCTGCAGTAATAGTGACCCCCCACAGTGGCCTCTGCAGTAATAGTGACCCCCCACAGTGGCCTCTGCAGTAATAGTGACCCCCCACAGTGGCCTCTGCAGTAATAGTGACCCCCCACAGTGGCCTCTGCAGTAATGGTGACCCTCCCCCCCCCCCACAGTGGCCTCTGCAGTAATGGTGACCCTCCCCCCCCCCACAGTGGCCTCTGCAGTAATAGTGACCCCCCCCCCCCCACAGTGGCCTCTGCAGTAATAGTGACCCCCCCCCCCCCACAGTGGCCTCTGCAGTAATAGTGACCCCCCCACAGTGGCCTCTACAGTAATAGTGTCCCCCCACAGTGGCCTCTGCAGTAATAGTGACCCCCCATAGTGACTTCTGCAGTAATAGTGACCCCCCCCCACAGTGGCCCCAGTAGTAAGTGTTCCCCACAGTGGCCCCAGTAGTAAGTGTTCCCCACAGTGGCCCCAGTAGTAAGTGTTCCCCACAGTGGCACTAAGTAGTTAGTGTTCCCCACAGTGGCCCTAAGTAGTTAGTGTTCCCCACAGTGGCCCTAAGTAGTAAGTGTTCCCCACAGTGGCCCTAAGTAGTAAGTGTTCCCCACAGTGGCCCTAAGTAGTAAGTGTTCCCCACAGTGGCCCTAAGTAGTAAGTGTTCCCCACAGTGGCCCTAAGTATTAAGTGTTCCCCACAGTGGCCCCAGTAGTAAGTGTTCCCCACAGTGGCCCCAGTAGTAAGTGTTCCCCACAGTGGCCCCGGTAGTAAGTATTCTCCACAGTGGCCCCAGTAGTCCGTGTTCTCCACAGTGGCCCCAGTAGTCCGTGTTCTCCACAGTAACATAGTATGTAAGGCTGAATGAAGACAATGTCCATCTAGTCCAGCCTGTCTATCCTACTGTGTTGATCCAGAGGAAGGCAAAAAACCCCAAGGCCAGAAGCCAATTAGCCCTTTTGAGGAAAAAATTCCTTCCCGACTCCCTAATGGCAATCAGACTGTTCCCTGGATCAACCCCTAATAGTTCCTACCTGCCTGTATACCCGGATTGACACTTAACCTAATATTTATATCCTGTAATATCCTTCTTCTCCAGAAAGACATCAAGTCCCCTTTTAAACTCCTCTATGGATTTTGCCATCACCACTTCCTCCGGTAGAGAGTTCCACAGTCTAACTGCTCTTACAGTAAAGAATCCCCTTCTATGTTGGTGATGAAACCTACTTTCCTCTAATCGTAGCGGATGTCCTCTTGTTACTGTCGTGGTCCTGGGTGTAAACAGATTGCGGGAGAGATCCATGTGTTGTCCCCTCATGTACTTATACATGGTTATTTGGTCGCCTCTTAACCTTCTTTTTTCTAGAGTAAATAGTCCCAATTTGGATAGCCTCTCTGGGTATTCCAGTCCCGTCATTCCAAGTATTAGTTTAGTTGCCCTTCTTTGAACCCCCTCAAGCACTGTGACATCTTTCCTGAGCGCCGTTGACCAGAATTGTACGCAGTATTCCATGTGAGGCCTGACAAGTGCCTTATATAATGGAAGGATAATGTTCTCGTCCTTCGCCCCTATACCACTTTTAATGCACCCCAAGACTTTATTTGCCTTTGCAGCAGCTGACTGGCATTGGTTACTCCAGTTTAGTCCATTATCCACTAATACCCCCAGATCCTTTTCCATATCACTTTTCCCTAGTGGTACCCCATTAAGTGAATATTTGTGACATCCGTTTCTCCTGCCCATGTGCATAGTCTTACATTTTTCAACATTGAACTTCATTTGCCATTTTTCTGCCCAAGCCCCTAGCTTATCCAGGTCCATTTGTAGCCGCACATTGTCCTCCGTTGCATTAATTATGTTGTATAATTTTGTGTCATCTGCAAATATTGATATTTTGCTGTGCAGCCCCTCTATCAGGTCATTGATAAATATGTTGAACAGAGTGGGGACTAATACTGAACCCTGTGGCACCCCGCTAGCGACTGTGGTCCAATCAAAGTACGCACCATTTATTTTTTTTTTTTTTGAAAATCAAATTTTATTGAGGTTTTTAGGTAATAACAGGACAACAATTGCAATTACAATTACACGGTGCAGAGTACATAAAACATCGACGATCATGGGGAGTCCAACGAATTTGGGACGCGACATAATATAGAGTAACTGCAGAAATACGTCATTGAGTACCAATAATAAATGGGTTAAACAGCATCTCTATCTCACACAAAAAACATCTCTCGTTGGACCTGGATGGAATGAGAAACTAGTGCAAAGAAGATAACTCATATTGCCTCTATCTCGTATAGGTGTAAAATATAGTATCATTCCCCGCGAGCATCCGCATGGGGCTGCCTGCTGCACCTAAAATCACGACAACTGTGGGTGGGGGAGGGGTGTGGGGAAAGTAAGGGTGGGGTAGAGGGGGGGGAGGGTAGGGGGGGGAGGTGTCCGGAGCCGTAGCCATCTCTTCACTCGTTCCATATTGGTGAGTCTCTCACTGTCCACCACATGTACCATACCTGACTGAATTTGTCATGTGAGTTTTTGGACCAGCTGTACAATTCCTCTACATTGTAGAGGTTGTCCACTCTCTCCCTCCACTGTCTCAATGTAGGGGCCGTTTGTTGTTTCCAAAGGGACGGTATAAGGGATTTGGCTGTGTCAAGTATCAGGGCTATCCTCTTATTTCTCTGTGGGTGGAAGAATTTGGAAGGCTTCCAAAGGAGTACCAATTCAGGTGTTATTTTTATATTTGGTGAGATCAAGTGTATTATCTTCTCCACTCCTCTCCAGAAGGGAGACAATGTCGGGCAAGTCCACCAGAGATGTAGGTAGGTGCCAAGGTGATTTCCGCATCTCCAGCAGGAACCATCCGCGGAAAGCTTGTGATCAAGTAGCCACTGTGGTGTCCGGTACCAACGGGAGAGCAACTTATAATGTGCTTCTTGTACGAGAACACAGGGGGATAGGCCGAAAGAGGTTTTTAAAATTGCTTTTACTTCGTTTGAAGATAGTGTGATTCCTAAGTCTCTCTCCCAGGAGCTCAAGAAAGCGGGTTTGTAAGGGAGACTAGGGACGATAAAGTTCTTTTTTAGGTAAGAGATTTTACTTACAGGGGGTTTGTTATTCTGAAGTGCTTTCTCAAATGGGGATAATGGTCTAGTGGATTTAAATCTTGTGAGGAAGGTCTTTAAAGTCCCTTCCAGTTGTGCTTGATGTAGGAAAGAAAATCTACTCTCGGGAAGGACCTTCCGCAGTATTGAAGTCGGGGGCAAGTGTGCTAGTGGATATAGATCCAGTAATTTCAAGGGCGAGAGCCTTTTCCACATCGAGGACGAGCTTGGGTCTGTAGGTAGGCCGAGTGTCTTAGTGATAATGCACAATGGTAGCAAGGGAGAGGGGGGCGGAGCTAATTCTTTGTTTAGTTCATCCCAGACTGTGCAGGGGCCTTTAAGTAAAGGGTTGAAACCTTTAGCTTTGTATCTGCTTCTGGTGGGGAGCCAGAGGTCCTCTAGCAGTTGGTCTCTATTGTAGCCCTCTACTAATGTGGTCAGCAAGCTATCTCTATGCGGCTGGGTTAGGTCCACCCAGTAGCGAAGATGTGCAGCGCGGTAGAAGTCCAGCAGGTTTGGAAGGTCAATCCCTCCTTCAGATCTCCTCCTAGTCATCAGACAGTAGGCCAGTCTTGGCCTCCTCCGCCTCCAAATGAATCCAGTGAACGCAGTGCGTAGTGTTTTGAAGAAGCTGGCCGGCAAATGAATCGGGAGCATTCTGATTTTGTATAGAATAGAGGGTAATATGTATGATTTAATAATGTTTTTTCTGCCGAACCATGACACAAATGGAATGTCATATTTCTTCAGGAGACATTTGACCTGGTTTAGCAGTGGTATAAAATTTTCCCTATACAGGTCTTCGGCTTTCCGCGATAGTATGATGCCCAAGTAGTCAATCGAGGAGTCCGACCATATGAATGGAGATTTGGCTCTCAATGCGTCAGCCTGCACCCTTGGTATAGAGACATTTAAAATAGTTGATTTTGTGTAGTTGATTTTGAAATTGGAAGCAAGGCCGAATCCCTCGATTATTTCCGTTAGCCTGGGCAGGCTCCTTTGGGGATCAGTTATTAAAAAGACTATGTCGTCAGCGAATGCTGCTGACGAAAACACCCGTTCACTGAGATGTAGACCTCCGATTCCTAGGTCTTGTCTAACCCTGAGAAGCAGCGGCTCCAAGGCCAGCACAAACAGGGAGGGGGAGAGGGGGCACCCCTGCCGAGTGCCATTTTTAATGTCGAAGGGAGGAGAGAGCGTACCATTGATCCTAAGTCTTGCATGAGGGCATTTGTAAAGAGAGAGGATAGCCTGTATGAACTCCAATGGAAAACCAAAGGAGTGCAAGACCTCTTCTATAGAACGCCAGTCTACCCTATCAAATGCCTTTTCTGCATCTGTACTTACTAAGGCTAAGGGTATTCTATGGCGTTGTGCGTAGCGGGCAGCATGTAGCAATCTTATGCAGTTGTCTCTCCCCTCCCTTCCACACACAAAGCCCGACTGCTCCCTGTCTATCAAAGAAGCCATGAAGGGCTCCATCCTTTTTGCGAGTAGCTTAGCCCACAATTTCATGTCCTGATTTATGAGGGAGATCGGGCGATAGCTACCACATGACTCCGGGTCTTTGCCATCCTTATGGATCAAAGTAATATGGGCCTCTTGGGACTGTCTCGGCAGGGGGTCCCCCTTCATCAAGCTGTTGAACAGCTCTGTTAGTTTGGGTTTTAAGATGGGGAGGAAGTATTTGTAATACAGAATTGGTAATCCATCAGGACCCGGGCTTTTGTTGGGTGGGCATGACGCAATTAATTCCTCAACCTCCGACTCAGTAACCGGAGCCAACAGGGTCGAGGCGTCTGTAAGGTTAATTCTAGGGATGTCCAGTTGGTTAAGGAAATTATTTATCGCGACCGATGGGTCCAGGGGTAGGTCGGAGGTGAGGGGGTCTCTCAAATTATAGAGTTTGGAGTAGTACCTCTGGAACTCCTTTGCTATCTCTGGAGTCGAAGTACAAGTTTCGTTGGTAGAGGTTTTTATGGCGTTAATATGATTTTTTGTCTGTGCTTTTTTGATTAATGCGGACATAAATCTACTTCCTCTGTTACCTTGGGCGTAGACCAGATGTTTTAAATGAAGTTGTTTTTTGTTAAATTTAGATTCCAACATGTGTTTCAGGTCTGCCCTTAAAACCTAGACAACCTCATCTCTTTGTTTCGACTGGGAAAATTTCGCAGCTAGCTCCACCTTTGCTATCTGCGAGAGCTTCTCGTCTATTTCTTTTTGTGTGCGTTTTTTGACGCGGGCGCCCAAGGCTATTAAAAGACCCCGGATGAACGCCTTATGCGCCTCCCACACAATTGGGATTTTTGGGTCACCAGAGGAGTTGATATTAAAGTATTCCTCCAAAGCTTTGGAGAGTTGATCTCTCTCTTCAATGGGATCTAGTAGTGACGCATTGAGAGTCCACCTCCACTCCCTTGCAACTGGGTGTGGATCTCTTAAAATCAAATGAACGGGGGCATGGTCAGAAATTGTCACGGAGTCAATTTCGGCATGGATCATAGAGGTGAGGAGGTCGGAGGAGACCAAGACATAGTCAAGTCTCTGGTATGACTTGTGGATTGACGAGAAATGCGAGTAGTCCCTGGTAGAGGGGTTCAAAGTACGCCAGGAGTCTATCACTCCTAGCTCCTGTAAGCATTTGCTTAGTTTTCTCAGTCTCTTTTGGGAGATCTGAGATCTACCAGAGGAGGAGTCCAAGGACGGATTGAACGTAACATTAAAGTCCCCTGCCAGGACTATCTGCCCCCCTGCGAATTGTTTTAAAATGTTTAATTGCTGTAGTAGCCAGGACACTTGGTCTACATTAGGGGCATATATGTTGGCGAAAGTCATTTTGACATTGTTTAATGTACCCCTTATGTACAGGACTCTTCCCTCGCCGTCTCTGTATTGGGCCTCTTCAACAAAATTGATTGTCTTATGAAAAAGGGTCGAGACCCCCTTTGAAGCCGAGGAGGGATGAGTGCTGTGGAATGCTTGTGGAAAATGTTTGCCTGGGAGGGAGAAGCATTTGGGACCCTTGTAGTGTGTTTCCTGTAGGAAAAGTATTTTACTGTCGTACCTTTTGATGAGGAGAGCGAGGTTATGTCTCTTGAAGGGGGAATTGAGGCCTCTGATATTGAAGGAGGTAATGCGGAGTCCTACCATGACTACGGTTTCAGGCTATAGCGGGAGAAAGAGGACAAATGAGAAACAAATAGACAGATGGGGGACCTGAGCAGGCACCAAGAGGCGGAGAGGATGGCGACGGTTCGGCCCTTTGAGAGAGTCCAATGGGGTGGATGTCCAGATGTCCGAGGCCCCGGGCTGGGAGGGGGGAGACAGGAAAGATATACGAGGAATGAGGGGGGTGGATAGGCAGGAAGGTCAAAGGGGGACGGGATGGGAGAACAACACACAACAATAGAGTGTTGTGAATATAGCACAAAATACAATAAATCTTTATGTAATTGACTTAAAGCTTTAAAGTAGGCGGAGAGGGGGGGTAACCAAGGTCACCCAATCCTCTGGCCCACAATTGGGCGGCTACTGAAGTCTCGTAGGGTCGAAAACCACAACGAGAGTTCAGAGAATTAAGTACAGCCTGGACGGACCAGCAACCCATGGCCCCTAAAGAGGCAGGCTGATAGGATTAGTCACTAGGTCAACAGACCAGTACATTATAATTAAAGATATCATATTCGACGGAATTTTACAACTAAGAACAGAAACATTTCTGTAAACACAGTTACAAACAGCCGATGGTTATCAGAAAAACAGTGGGAATACTCAGTCTGATAATGAATGACGTCTCATTTCTCTCGTGGAACACCATCCGATATATTGCTCCTGAGTCGAGAGTCAAAACGATAACACGCCAGTTCTTTCGCTGCGGTGTTCCTAGCCGAGACAAGAGGAGGAATAAAGAAGAACAAGAAACAAAGAACGAGGCACTGGTAACCTTAATCGACCGATTGTTAGATGAGTTCGTAAATCTATAGGAGATTCAAGATGCTCTTCAGTGGGCAATCAGGTCGCATCATCTTTTGGCTTCTTTTTCTTTCCCCCTCTTGGGGATTTAGAGCTACCTGCGACCAGCCATGCCTCAGGGACCTCCAGCTGGTGGAATTGGGGAGGGTCCGGTAGGGGCTGCCAGTTAGGCAACTCAATTGGATCAATCTCCAGGGTTTTCCACAGATTTTGCAAGTCCTCGTTAGTGCGGACGTTAATTCTCCTGCCCTTGTGGGAGCAACTCAACCCAAACGGGAAGAGCCACGAGTATTTTATGTCCATGGATTTGAGCGTTTCCAGGAGCGGGCGGAGAGCACGGCGCTTCGCCAAGGTTGAGGGGGCAAGGTCCTGATAAATTTGTATTGAGGATTCGGCGAAGTGTACCTCTCTGTTGGATCTTGCGGCTCTCAAAATGGCGGCCGCGTCGGGAAAGGAGAGCACCTTGCAGATGACATCGCGGGGCGGCTCAGCCTCACTCGGCGGAGGTCTAAGTGCTCTGTGGATCCTTTCGACACAGATAGAGCTGGCTCTGTCAGTCCCCAAAAGTGAGGCGAAGATTTCTTTAGCGACCTTCTGTAGATTCTCAGCGGTGTGGGATTCAGGCAGCCCCTTGATGCGCACATTATTGCGGCGGTTCCTATTTTCAAGATCCTCCTGCATTAGGAGGGTCCTGTTAAGATAGGTGTGCTGCTCCTTTAAGGCCCGCTCTAGCTGTAGGGAGTGGGAAGTAGTGGCCGACACTGCAGTCTCCAGCTCTTCTACCCTGTGTCCCATTTGTCTCAGGTCACTCTTAATCTCAGCAAGATCAGCGCTTATGGGACGCAGGGCATGTGTAATTAAATCCCTCATGAAGGATTTGGAGATAATCTCTTCACCTTCATCCTCGGAACATGTCTCCTCCTCTTCCCCCTTGCTGGGAGCAGCAATGAGTTCCCTTGCCGGCGCCATCTTAGAGGGGGGGGCGCGGGGACCGGGCCGGTCTTTCTCTAAAGAAGCGCTGCATATCCACTTGCCTTTTAACCGCCCGAGGTGTTCCCTGCAGGTCAGCGTTCTTCTCTCTTGTCAGCTTGCCCATTATTCCGTCTGATAGAAGCTGTTTGGGGCCAGCGTGGGTGCTTGATCAGAGGCGCGCTTCTCTCAAGCAGCCATCACGCTCGGCGTCCAGGCTCCGCCCCTGCGGTATTAAATTAGAACTCCATTGGGAGTTTGCAGCGTGGATGATTGGAGTGAGGAGGGAAGGGGGAGGGGGGGAGTGAATGCCCTCTTATGCAGCTGTGCAGGTTTGTAATGCACACTATGTTAGTGCTTGGGGCTCCCCTTTATTGCTAGAGGGTCTTTGGGGGGGCTTCTCCCTGTGTACTAGGGTCCCACAGTGTCAGCAGGGCTCTGTTTCTTTAGAAGCGCAGGCCCCCCCTCTCCCTTTCCCTCTGGTGGCTCTCACCTCCCTCCTCCGGTTTTTGTGCCTCTCCTCTGCGTCTCTGGACTCCTGCAGGTGTGCCTCTATTGCCTCTGTCTCCCGGCCGGTGGTAGCCACAGGTTGGTGGGCAATCCGGCTACTGAATCCCGCCGCGTTCGGGCCGCTGCCGCCACTTCCGGTCGGCCGGGGCCGGCACTTTAGCCTGGGGATCCGCCTGGTGAAGTAGGCCGCAACGGATTTATTGCAGCTAGGAGGCCCGGGGAGGTCTCGTTTCGAAGCTTAGCCTCTCGTGGTGCCAGTGGTGCTGGTTTCAGGTCCGGCTGTGGGCTCTATCGGACGGGATTGCTCTCGGCGTGCGGCACGCTCTGGAGCCTCCAAAATGGTGCCCGCTCCCGCCCCTGGCTAGGCCACGCCCAAGTACGCACCATTTATTACCACCCTCTGCTTTCTATCATTGAGCCAATTTTTTACCCACTTGCACACGTTTTCGCCTAGTCCGAGCTGCCTCATTTTGTATATTAGCCTATTATGTGGAACGGTGTCAAAGGCTTTAGAGAAGTCCAGATATACAAGATCAATAGATTCTCCCTGGTCCAGCTTAGAGCTTACTTCATCGTAGAAACTGATCAGATTTGTCTGACATGAGCGACCCTTCATGAATCCATGCTGGTGAGGAGTTATTCCCTTATTCTCCTTGAGGTACTCATCGATGGCGTCTCTCAGAATCCCCTAGAAAATTTTTCCCATTACTGAAGTGAAACTTACTGGCCTGTAGTTACCAGGCTCACTTTTGCTCCCTTTTTTGTAAATTGGAACCACGTTGGCAATGCGCCAATCCAATGGTACTACACCGGTCTTGATAGTGTCTAGAAATATTAGGTATAGTGGCCTAGCTATCTCGTCACTTAGTTCCCTTAGTATCCTTGGGTGTAATCCATCTGGGCCCGGCGATTTATCAATTTTAGTTTTCTTTAGCCGCTTCCGCACCTCCTCCTGCGTTAGGTATGAGATCTTTTGTGAGGGGTTCATTTTATTCCCCTGCATCTCGTGTGGCATTTCCTTTTCTTTTGTGAATACATTTGAGAAGAAACTGTTTAGTAGATTTGCTTTCCCTTCGTCATCATCAATGATTTCTCCTGCATTGTTTTTTAAAGGGCCAGCGCTCTCCCTGCAAATCCTTTTGCTGTTAATGTAGTTGAAAAATAGCTTCGGGTTGTTTTTGCTCTCTTTGGCGATCCGTCTTTCTGCTTCCTCCTTGGCAGTTTTGATCGTATCTTTGCATATTTTGTTTTTTTCCCTGTATGTTTTTAGCGTTTCTTCACTGCCTTGTTGCTTTAGTAGTTTGAACGCTTTCTTTTTTTCGTTTATTGCCCCGCTTACCGTCTTGTCGAGCCACATTGGTTTCCTTTTAGTTGAGTTTCTTTTATTTTTAAAGGGAATGAACTGTTCACATGAGGCGATTAGGATTCTTTTGAACTTTTCCCATTTGTCCTCCGTACTGATATTTTTGAGGATGTTGTCCCAATTAATGTTACCGATAGTTCTAAGCTCATCAAATTTTGCTTTACTAAAGTTTAGTTTCTTTGTCACTCCCTGATAAGGCTTCCTATTGATTGACAGCTGGAAGTTGATTATATTGTGGTCACTGTTCCCCAAGTGCCCCTCAACCTGCACCCCCTTTATACGGTCCGGTTTGTTGGTTAGTACTAGGTCCAGAATGGCCCTCCTTCTTGTTGGTTCCTGCACAAGTTGGTTCAGGTAATTGTCTTTAATTACTCTCAAGAATTTATCACCCCTGTGAGATTTGCAGGTTTCGTTCTCCCATGTTATATCTGGATAATTAAAGTCCCCCATGATAATTACTTTGTTTCGCTTTGACACCTCTTCTATCTGCCTTAGTAGTAAGTTTTCAGTTTCTTCTGTTGCTTTTGGTGCTCTATAGAAGACCCCTATCAGGATTTTGTTATTTTTTCCTCCCTGTATTTCTACCCACAGAGATTCCACCTGTTCGTCTCCTACCCCTATATCCTCCCGTAGCCTCGGCTTCAAGTTTGATTTGACGTACAGACATACCCCTCCCCCTTTCTGGTTCCTTCAGTCTCTTCTGAAGAGATTGTACCCCTGCAAATTCACCGCCCAATCGCACTTATCAAGCCATGTTTCCGTAATTCCGACTATATCATAGTTTTCATCAGTCATTCTCGCTTCAAGCTCATCCACTTTACCAATCAGACTTCTTGCATTCGTGGTCATACAATTTATATCATTTTTTTTGTTTTTTAAATTTGTTTTGTTGCTATTCGTAGTTATGGCTGATCTATCAATTCTATCTGTACTAACCCCACCCCCTGCTCGACCCCCCCATTCCCTTTGCTTGGACCCGGATCGCTAGTTACACTGGCTACCCCACTATTTCTCATTTTACCCCCCCCCCCCCCAGTCCCTAGTTTAAACACTCCTCCAGCCTTCTAGCCATCTTATCCCCCAGCACAGCTGCACCCTCCCCATTAAGATGCAGCCCGTCCCTACGGTAGAGCCTGTAGCCGACAGCAAAGTCAGCCCAGTTCTCCAGGAACACAAATCCCTCCTTCTTACACCAACTCCGGAGCCACTTGTTTACCTCCCTAAGATCCTGCTGCCTTTCTAGTGTGGCTTTAGGTACAGGTAGTATTTCCGAGAAAAGTACCCTGGAGGTCCTCGCCCTAAGCTTGGACCCTAAGTCCCTGAAATCATTTTTGAGGGCCCTCCATTGACCTCTAACTTGTTCATTGGTGCCAACGTGCACCATGACCGCTGGATCCTCACCAGCCCCTCCCAGTAATCTGTCAATCCGATCCGCGATGTGTCGAACTCGAGCGCCAGGAAGACAACACACCGTTAGACGATCCCGGTCTTTATGGCAGATTGCCCTCTCTGTCCCTCTAATTGAGTCCCCCACCACTAGAACCTGTCTAGCCTGCCCTGCGCTCCCCATCCCCGTCTCACTGGAGCAGTCATCCCCCTGGCGTTCAGAGGGCATGTCGTGCTGCAGCGGTGCTGGCTCTGTAATGGCATCGCCCTCATCTGCCAACGTTGCAGACATGTTGGGTTGTGCCAGTTCAGGACCAGCCTCCCTGGATCTATTCCCTCTACGCCTCCTTCTATCTGACACCCAGCTGACTGCCTGCTCCCCCTGCACTTCCGTACTACCATCCGCCCCCGCCTCTACCCCAGCGAGTGTCTGCTCAGTGAGCACCAAACTCCTTTCCATGATGTCAATGGCTCTCAGTGTTGCCAGTTGCCCATTTAGATCCAGAATTTGGGCTTCTAAATGTGCGACGTGCACGCATCTTGCGCAACAGTATGCCCCCCTCGATCGGCTGATCAAGGACCGCATACATTGCACAAGTAGCACACTGGATGACATTGCCAGACATGGAGCTCATCCTAATGGGGATCTACAATTTACTTGTGGAAGTAGTGAAGATAGACTTGATCACACTCCGCTCACACGCTGCTACAACCGCTCACACGCTGCTGCAACCGCTCAACTGCTGACCCGCTGCTGCAACCGCTGACCCGCTGCTGCAACCGCTGACCCGCTGCTGCAACCGCTGACCCGCTGCTGCAACCCCTCACCCGCTGCTGCAACCCCTCACCCGCTGCTGCAACCCCTCACCCGCTGCTGCAACCCCTCACCCGCTGCTGCAACCGCTCACCCGCTGCTGCAACCGCTCACACGCTGCTGCCTCTGTGCAACTACTCACGCTGCCGCTCTCACGCAACCTCTTACCCGCTGAGACTTATGCACAACCGGTCACAAATTTTTATTTTTTTTTACCCCCCTCACAAACACTTAGACCCCCAGACACACACACACACAGAAGACACAAATAACCAGATACACAGAAGACACACACTTAGCTCACAAACACACACAGAAGATACTTATCAGCTCCTCCACTCCTCCTGGTGACGTCACCCGCTGTCCCGGCGGCCGCTCACTCTGCCCTCCTGTCTCAGCTGCTCCGTTCTGGTCCCCTCCGCTGCTGCTGGCGCTGGACTCCTGGTGGCCTCTTGGCGCCGGCTACTGCGCTCCGGTCTTCTCCTTGCTGCCCCCGCACCTGCTTCGGCGCTGGTATCGGCTGCTGAGCTGCTCCGCTGTCCCCTTCAGCCCCCCGCTCGTGCCTCCGTCTCGTGCCGCTGCTCCTGGCGTCAGCCCCAGTAGTACGTGTTCCCCACAGTGGCCCCAGTAGTACGTGTTCCCCACAGTGGCCCCAGTAGTACGTGTTCCCCACAGTGGCCCCAGTAGTACGTGTTCCCCACAGTGGCCCCAGTAGTACGTGTTCCCCACAGTGGCCCCAGTAGTACGTGTTCCCCACAGTGGCCCCAGTAGTACGTGTTCCCCACAGTGGCCCCAGTAGTAAGTGTTCCCCACAGTGGCCCCAGTAGTAAGTGTTCCCCACAGTGGCCCCAGTAGTAAGTGTTCCCCACAGTGGCCCCAGTAGTAAGTGTTCCCCACAGTGGCCCCAGTAGTAAGTGTTCCCCACAGTGGCCCCAGTAGTAAGTGTTCCCCACAGTGGCCCCAGTAGTAAGTGTTCCCCACAGTGGCCCCAGTAGTAAGTGTTCCCCACAGTGGCCCCAGTAGTAAGTGTTCCCCACAGTGGCCCCAGTAGTAAGTGTTCCCCACAGTGGCCCCAGTAGTAAGTGTTCCCCACAGTGGCCCCAGTAGTAAGTGTTCCCCACAGTGGCCCCAGTAGTAAGTGTTCCCCACAGTGGCCCCAGTAGTAAGTGTTCCCCACAGTGGCCCCAGTAGTAATAGTGTTCCCCGCAGTGGCCCCAGTAGTAATAGTGTTCCCCGCAGTGGCCCCAGTAGTAATAGTGTTCCCCGCAGTGGCCTCTGCAGTAATAGTGTTCCCCGCAGTGGCCTCTGCAGTAATAGTGTTCCCCGCAGTGGCCTCTGCAGTAATAGTGTTCCCCGCAGTGGCCTCTGCAGTAATAGTGTTCCCCGCAGTGGCCTCTGCAGTAATAGTGTTCCCCGCAGTGGCCTCTGCAGTAATAGTGTTCCCCGCAGTGGCCTCTGCAGTAATAGTGTTCCCCGCAGTGGCCTCTGCAGTAATAGTGTTCCCCGCAGTGGCCTCTGCAGTAATAGTGTTCCCCGCAGTGGCCTCTGCAGTAATAGTGTTCCCCGCAGTGGCCTCTGCAGTAATAGTGTTCCCCGCAGTGGCCTCTGCAGTAATAGTGTTCCCCGCAGTGGCCTCTGCAGTAATAGTGTTCCCCGCAGTGGCCTCTGCAGTAATAGTGTTCCCCGCAGTGGCCTCTGCAGTAATAGTGTTCCCCGCAGTGGCCTCTGCAGTAATAGTGTTCCCCGCAGTGGCCTCTGCAGTAATAGTGTTCCCCACAGTGGCCTCTGCAGTAGTAGTGTTCCCCACAGTGGCCTCTGCAGTAATAGTGTTCCCCACCGTGGCCTCTGCAGTAATAGTGTTCCCCCAAAGGGACCCCCGCAGTGGCCTCTGCAGTAAGTGTTCCCCCCACAGTGGTCTCTGCAGTTTAGTGACCCCCCACAGTGGCCTCTGCAGTAATAGTGACCCCCCCCCCCCACAGTGGCCTCTGCAGTAATAGTGTTCCCCACAGTGGCCTCTGCAGTAATAGTGTTCCCCACAGTGGCCTCTGCAGTAATAGTGTTCCCCACAGTGGCCTCTGCAGTAATAGTGTTCCCCACAGTGGCCTCTGCAGTAATGGTGTTCCCCCAAAGGGACCCCCACAGTGGCCTCTGCAGTAAGTGTTCCCCCCCACAGTGGTCTCTGCAGTTTAGTGACCCCCCACAGTGGCCTCTGCAGTTTAGTGACCCCCCACAGTGGCCTCTGCAGTAATAGTGACCCCCCCCCCCCCACAGTGGCCTCTGCAGTAATAGTGACCCCCCCCCACAGTGGCCTCTGCAGTAATAGTGACCCCCCCCCCCACAGTGGCCTCTGCAGTAATAGTGACCCCCCCCCCCCACAGTGGCCTCTGCAGTAATAGTGACCCCCCCCCACCCACAGTGGCCTCTGCAGTAATAGTGACCCCCCCACAGTGGCCTCTGCAGTAATAGTGACCCCCCCCCCCCCCACAGTGGCCTCTGCAGTAATAGTGACCCCCCCACACAGTGGCCTCTGCAGTAACAGCGACCCGCACAATTGCCCAAGTAGTAATAGTGCCCCCCAACCCCCCATAGCGGCCCCAGTGGTAATAGTGAATTAAGATGAGTCAGCACGATGAACAATAAAATGTCTATGTGCACACAAGCGTGTAGACCATTTTTGTAAATAGTATATAAGATGGGCTGAGAGTATATGGGCAGCAGGCTCGCCTATGGATCTGATGAGATGCCTGGGACCTTTACCCTGATTTGACGTGACTCCTGCCTCGATAGAAATCCAGGGCTTCATTTACAATGGGCTCTGGGTCTCTAGAGCGATGGCAGTTTTTGGGGACCGCTATAGACCAGAAATGGAAGGGACCTTTTTATTTGTTTTTAATACTTCTGTCTGCTTTATTGTCCTTTCTCTTGTGTCAGTGGGTCCCAAAATCAATCCTTCCACTATAAGGGGGTATTGCAGGCTAATGCTGAGGATGTGATGTCCCCGGGATGGGTTGTCAGTGGTTGACCAGCTGGGGTCCACTTCGATTCGCCGCCGATCAGCTGATTGTCCGGCTTGTCAGTGCAGCAGGCTGGACATTGTCATTGGTGGTCTGGGTCAGGAGTGTGGTGGGTGGCTTCATTCCCATTGAGATCAGTGGGAGTGATGCTTTCAATTACACTTCCGGATTCTCATTGCAGTCAGAGCCAAAGGTGAAATGGGAGGCATCGCTCCTGTTGGTTTTGGTGAGGGGGGAAGCCATCTATTGCATTTCTAGCCTTGACTACCAATGACTATATCCAGCCCCGCTGTACTGACAGTGAGCCAGAGGATAAACTAATGTAGCGGGGATCCTGAGCGGCGGATCCCCGCTGGTTGACTGTTGGTGCTCTATCCTGGGGATAGGTCATCAATGGTAAAAGCACGGAATAACCCTTTAATTGCCAACATATTCCTTACATATACTTTTGATGTATATATTCTATATATATTGATATTTTATCAATTGCAGCTTGAACAAGGTAGTAAATGGTTGGCTATCTATCAGTTCCATGGAAATAGAGCCGTGCTCACACATTAGCAGTATAACTCCATTCACAAGGGGGCTAGGGTACTGCCATTCTCGTGATCACTGGAGGTCCCGGTGGTCGGTCTCCCAGCCTCGTACATTTATCTCCTAGTTTTCCTGGTGGTTTAGGGTAGAAGAACGGGTTCAAATGTATTTCACTTCACACTGTGAGGTGCCCCTAAGTGGTTTAGGGAGTTTTGACCAAAGTGATTATATGTTGCACAGGGCTTCTGTGGGTTCAGCTATTTCCAGTTCAGCAACAGAACTACCCTGCACTTCTTTTAATGTTTTTATGGGTTCAGGTGAGAAATGTTAAGATAAGGTAACTTTTAAAAAGGTTGAAATGCTTTAGTATGGAAAACTAATTTGAACTAAACGTCTTATATATAATGTTTATGGCCATCTCTACCACCCCAGCTGAGGCCATGCGGACACACAACTGGGTACATAGAAGTGTCGGACAAAGCCTAAGGCCTCATGTCCACTTGAAAAATACAATCCGCGCAGAATCTGCCGCGGATTTGCTTTAAGTGGTATTTTTTTTGCATGCAGATATCCGCACACATTGCTATCAATGTGATAGCAATGTTGCCGATGCGCGGCAGAATCGAGCATGCCGCTTTTTTTCTCCCGCGCATGAAAAATGCAATTCTTTTAAAATGCCATCCGCGGGTGCAAAATTCAATTTAATGGATCGTGGATGGCCAATGATTCCCTATGGGCAAAATCCGCTGCGGATTCCGCAATTCCATTTAGCTAGTGGACATGAGGCCTTAGAGCTCTCCTTACTGCTACACATGAAGTTCAGTTCTGGTCCCAGGGCCTTAAAGGGGTTCTACCAAGATTATAACTTATCCCCTATACACAGGATGAGGGAATAAGTGTTTAATCAGTGAAGGTCCAGTTGCTAGTACACCTACCAATGAGAAGAATTGGGGTCCTTTGTTTTTCATGGATGAATGGAGTGGCGGTCAAGCATACACATTGCTTCTTCTACATCCCTATGGAACTGCCAGAGATAGCGAGCATGCGTGCTGGGGAAGAGCTGTATCATGGGATTGATTGGCTAGTGGGAGTGGCCTAATTTAGGGATGTGGACACTATTGGGGATTATAGGACAATCAGGCCTCTATGAAGCAACATGCTCTACGGGGGCTGCTGTGAAGTAAGCAGGAACAGAGTAGAGGAGAACAAACAGTCTTTCTCGTATTATAAGCTTGCAACGTTTAAGCTTTTCTTTAGGTTTCTGTACCACTTGTTGGCGGTTGCATTTAGTAAAGTTGCGTTGTTTACACTAAATGTGGTTGCAGTTGTTTTCTTAATGGGGAACCACTTGGGATTCACCACCCTACATGTTACTAATCAGTGTATCGCTTCACATCAGGAAGGAGGACATGATGGGTTGGTTGTCTGGTTATGCCCAGGATCTGTGATCATCTCAAGTGTCTCTGATCCTGGGTTTACACATACAATATCTTCCCTTGGGCTTGCCGTACAGGCTGCACTGCAGTTTGTGGCTTACGTGTTAATATTGCATATCTTTGTGGAAACCAGAGCTGTAATTGCCTTCACATGGGGCAAATATTCAGTTTGTTGCACTTGCCCTGCATTTACATACCTTACCAAGGCCTCCCCCTGGCACCTGGGGCACGTGCTCCCTCTCATCCCTCATTTACATACCTTACCAAGGCTTCCCCCGGCACCTGGGGCACGTGCTCCCTCTCATCCGTCATTTACATACCTCATCAAGGCCCCCCTGGCACCTGGGGCACATGCCCTTTCTCATCCCTCATTTACATACCTCACCAAGGCCCCCCCCCCCTGGCACCTGGGGCACATGCCCCCTCTGATCCCTCCCTGACCTCCGTCTAGCTACAACTTTGCTGCAAACAACCATTTTCTCACCCATATGTATTTGGATTCAATTCCATAAATTTAAGAAATGGTTTATTTAGAAAGTATTGTCTAAAATCAGCCTTCACCAGAAATTAGACACCAGAAAATAAATTCTCGCATGCTCCAAAATAAAAACTTAAGAGAAGTATCAATTATAAAAGACTTTATTTATTTAAGGTTTTCAACATTTTAGTGTTATGGCTTCCCTAAGGCTGCAGATCCAGAAGAAAGCGAAAAATCCCTCGACACTTTTAGCCAATTTGTGTCACAGGGGAAAAATTCCTTCTTGACCCCGGGAAAAGGCGATCAGTCCTAGAACCCTGGATCAGAGCCGCTGATGATAGTGTGATGGTGGTGGGCATTGTACATGTAGAGCTCGGGGGGGGGGGGGGGGGGGGGGCGCTGTGTGGGTGTCCAAATGAAGTTGCTGGCTGGGTGTACAGCTAGTAGACGCTGTGTGGCGGGGTGCATGGTGACGGCGCTGTATGGCGGGGTCAGGGTGAGGGTGTTGTGTGGCGGGGTGCAGGGTGAGGGCGCTGTGTGGCGGGGCGCAGGGTGGGACGCTGTGTGACTGCACCCATCCAAGGGAAGAATCATTTGCTGTTCCAGTGGATGAATGAGCGATCCTGGTTGTCAGGTCATGGTCACATGATCAGTACTTCCAGAATTACAGCCTTCATTTATTCAGAATTGTTGTCACAGCAAATGGAGGATAATGCTTGCTTCATTGCAGCATCTCTCTTTAGAGCTGGGGGTCGCTGTGTGGCTGCGTGCAGGGTGAATGCGCTGTGCGGCTGCCTGTTGGGTAAGGGCGCTGTGTGGCGGGGCGCAGGGTGGGACGCTGTGTGACTGCAACCGTCCAAGAGAAGAATCATTTGCTGTTCCAGTGGATGAATGAGCGATCCTGGTTGTCAGGTCATGGTCACATGATCAGTACTTGCAGAATTACAGCCTTCATTCATTCAGAATTGTTGTCACAGCAAATGGAGGATAATGCTTGCTTCATTGCAGCATCTCTCTGTAGAGCTGGGGGGCGCTGTGTGGCTGCGTGCAGGGTGAATGCGCTGTGCGGCTGCCTGTTGGGTGAGGGCGCTGTGTGGCGGGGCGCAGGGTGGGACGCTGTGTGAATGCACCCGTGCAAGGGAAGAATCATTTGCTGTTCCAGTGGATGAATGAGCGATCCTGGTTGTCAGGTCATGGTCACATGATCAGTACTTCCAGAATTACAGCCTTCATTCATTCAGAATTGTTGTCACAGCAAATGGAGGATAATGCTTGCTTCATTGCAGCATCTCTCTGTAGAGCTGGGGGGCGCTGTGTGGCTGCGTGCAGGGTGAATGCGCTGTGCAACTGCCTGTTGGGTGAGGGCGCTGTGTGGCAGGGCGCAGGGTGGGACGCTGTGTGACTGCACCCATCCAAGGGAAGAATCATTTGCTGTTCCAGTGGATGAATGAGCGATCCTGGTTGTCAGGTCATGGTCACATGATCAGTACTTGCAGAATTACAGCCTTCATTCATTCAGAATTGTTGTCACAGCAAATGGAGGATAATGCTTGCTTCATTGCAGCATCTCTCTGTAGAGCTGGGGGGCGCTGTGTGGCTGCGTGCAGGGTGAATGCGCTGTGCGACTGCCTGTTGGGTGAGGGCGCTGTGTGGCAGGGCGCAGGGTGGGACGCTGTGTGACTGCACCCATCCAAGGGAAGAATCATTTGCTGTTCCAGTGGATGAATGAGCGATCCTGGTTGTCAGGTCATGGTCACATGATCAGTACTTCCAGAATTACAGCCTTCATTCATTCAGAATTGTTGTCACAGCAAATGGAGGATAATGCTTGCTTCATTGCAGCATCTCTCTGTAGAGCTGGGGGGCGCTGTGTGGCTGCGTGCAGGGTGAATGCGCTGTGCGGCTGCCTGTTGGGTGAGGGCGCTGTGTGGCGGGGCGCAGGGTGGGACGCTGTGTGACTGCACCCGTCCAAGGGAAGAATCATTTGCTGTTCCAGTGGATGAATGAGCGATCCTGGTTGTCAGGTCATGGTCACATGATCAGTACTTCCAGAATTACAGCCTTCATTCATTCAGAATTGTTGTCACAGCAAATGGAGGATAATGCTTGCTTCATTGCAGCATCTCTCTGTAGAGCTGGGGGGTGCTGTGTGGCTGCGTGCAGGGTGAATGCGCTGTGTGGCGGGGCGCAGGGTGGGACGCTGTGTGACTGCACCCGGCCAAGGGAAGAATCATTTGCTGTTCCAGTGGATGAATGAGCGATCCTGGTTGTCAGGTCATGGTCACATGATCAGTACTTCCAGAATTACAGCCTTCATTCATTCAGAATTGTTGTCACAGCAAATGGAGGATAATGCTTGCTTCATTGCAGCATCTCTCTGTAGAGCTGGGGGGGCGCTGTGTGGCTGCGTGCAGGGT
The DNA here is from genome assembly GCF_035609145.1 of Eleutherodactylus coqui. Taxonomy (NCBI): domain Eukaryota; kingdom Metazoa; phylum Chordata; class Amphibia; order Anura; family Eleutherodactylidae; genus Eleutherodactylus; species Eleutherodactylus coqui. The sequence continues at coordinate 47,145,074 of NC_089847.1, forward strand.
GAATGCGCTGTGCGGCTGCCTGTTGGGTGAGGGCGCTGTGTGGCGGGGCGCAGGGTGGGACGCTGTGTGACTGCACCCGTCCAAGGGAAGAATCATTTGCTGTTCCAGTGGATGAATGAGCGATCCTGGTTGTCAGGTCATGGTCACATGATCAGTACTTCCAGAATTACAGCCTTCATTCATTCAGAATTGTTGTCACAGCAAATGGAGGATAATGCTTGCTTCATTGCAGCATCTCTCTGTAGAGCTGGGGGGCGCTGTGTGGCTGCGTGCAGGGTGAATGCGCTGTGCGACTGCCTGTTGGGTGAGGGCGCTGTGTGGCGGGGCGCAGGGTGGGACGCTGTGTGACTGCACCCATCCAAGGGAAGGATCATTTGCTGTTCCAGTGGATGAATGAGCGATCCTGGTTGTCAGGTAATGGTCACATGATCAGTACTTCCAGAATTACAGCCTTCATTCATTCAGAATTGTTGTCACAGCAAATGGAGGATAATGCTTGCTTCATTGCAGCATCTCTCTGTAGAGCTGGGGGGCGCTGTGTGGCTGCGTGCAGGGTGAATGCGCTGTGCGGCTGCCTGTTGGGTGAGGGCGCTGTGTGGCGGGGCGCAGGGTGGGACGCTGTGTGACTGCACCCGTCCAAGGGAAGAATCATTTGCTGTTCCAGTGGATGAATGAGCGATCCTGGTTGTCAGGTCATGGTCACATGATCAGTACTTCCAGAATTACAGCCTTCATTCATTCAGAATTGTTGTCACAGCAAATGGAGGATAATGCTTGCTTTATTGCAGCATCTCTCTGTAGAGCTGGGGGGGCGCTGTGTGGCCGCGTACGGGGTGAGTGCGCTGTGCGGCTGCGTGCGGGGTGAGTGCGCTGTGCGGCTGCGTGCGGGGTGAGGGCGCTGTGCGGGGTGAGGGCGCTGTGCGGCTGCGTGCGGGGTGAGGGCGCTGTGCGGCTGCGTGCGGGGTGAGGGCGCTGTGCGGCTGCGTGCGGGGTGAGGGCGCTGTGCGGCTCCCTGCGGGGTGAGGGCGCTGTGCGGCTGCCTGCGGGGTGAGGGCGCTGTGCGGCTGCCTGCGGGGTGAGGGCGCTGTGCAGCTGCCTGCGGGGTGAGGGCGCTGTGCAGCTGCCTGCGGGGTGAGGGCGCTGTGCGGCTGCCTGCGGGGTGAGGGCGCTGTGCGGCTGCCTGCGGGGTGAGGGCACTGTGCGGCTGCCTGCGGGGTGAGGGCACTGTGCGGCTGCCTGCAGGGTGAGGGCGCTGTGAGGCTGCCTGCAGGGTGAGGGCGCTGTGAGGCTGCCTGCAGGGTGAGGGCGCTGTGAGGCTGCCTGCAGGGTGAGGGCGCTGTGTGGTGGCGCATGGGCTGGGCTACTCACCGATCGTCCATGCTTGGCGGGTTGGTAGCGTGTGGTGTTGGGTAGTTCCTCAGTATCTTCCTTAATCTTTCACTGGATGCCATGAACTCGGGTCTTGCTTCTCGTCCGTCTAGGTTGGCCCGTTCCTCACGCACATTGCCTGGTAGCCAGCAGCTCTGCGACTTCCGGAAAGTGATGGTGTTACCTGCGCTGGGTCCTCTCTCTTCGTCCTCGCCTCGTGATCAGAGCTCCAGGCTTTCCACGCTGCAGGGTTAGCTTGGAATGCGGTGATGTCAGAATGTTTAGAATTCTCTCATCCTATGATGTCACAATAAGTGCTCCACAGGCCGCCATCTTGTTATATCGCAAATGATGATGAAAGCGGTCGCATCACTACATGCAAAGTGGATGGGACCATAAAGGTCGCATATAAATTATGCACAACATTAACCCCTTATTGCTCCATGATGTACTGTTAAGTCATGGAGGTTTGGGCTTTGTATGGAATGGGTTCTGGGCCGATCCTACTCTATACAATGCTGTCTGGTATAGCTGACACCCGCCTGCAACATATTAACCCTTTAAATGCTCCGATCGAAGTTTGGAGGTCCCTAACGGTTACAATGGCAGCTGGGGGCCTTCTGCACACTCTCAGGGCTTCCATTGCAGATTGCCTATGAAGCCATGCCTGTGATCTGTTCTCTGCCTGATCTTAAAAGGGGTTGTCCCAAGTTTGCATTCATTATAATGTTGCTTCCATCAAAAAGGCTCTTAGAGAATCATTATATTGTGCATGAGACATAAGGTGAAATGCAAGTGTCTGTAGCGCCAAATGGTGAGGGATAGAGGAATACAATGCTTTGACATCGCAAGTTACCCAGGTTTTATCTGCCCCCCATTTGTGTCCTGCTAATATTTGAATGACACTATTGCTATTAGGAATATATCCGGGGATTTGAACTACCACAGCAATTGGGTAGATAGAAAATTACAGCCTGAGTCTCTCACATAGGGATCCTCGTCCCGAAACTATTGGGCGCATGGGAGGTGGAAATACATTTTTGTGAGACTTGGGAATCCCATAAAAATTTGCAAGAATAGGATTTTTGGGAACTAGATAAGCCATTTCTTTGTCACTTAATACCCCCATTGAGCCCCCTCTGGTAATCAAATCAGACAATGAATGGGTGAATGTTACGGTGGGATCAATCTCTAATTTTCTATAAGTTTTATCATCATTGAGTATTTTTTCAACACATAAACTGTATAATGCATTATCCATTATGGCAATGGTGCCCCCTTTGTCCGATTGCTGAATTATTAAATCAGTATCGTTAATGAGATTCTGTAAGTCACGTCTCTGGGACACTGAGATGTTAACATTTTTATATTTGGATGCATCTTTCTTTTGACTGGATCTATATAGGTCATTAAGATCTCTTTCCATACTGTTTTGAAAATCATCCAGCCATCTAGTTCTGAGATGTTTGGGGTAAAAAGAGGGATTGGGAATCCTCATATCTGATGGCATTGGAATTGAATCTGGTGCCATATCAGTGTCCATCTGTTCTTTTTCTAGTTGTTCTAAATCCCAGAGAAAGGCAGTGTCCCTTGTTGTTAGGTCTCTATGTTTGTCGTCTTGTTTTGCAGACTCCTAAGAAGCTGTTCTGTTTGCCCCATTGATTCTGGTTTGTTCGCAGAAATACTTCTTTACAATAAGGTCCCGAACAAATTTGTTTAGGTCCAGCATAGTATTGAAAGGGTCAAACGTGCAGTCAGGTACAAAATTCCTACCCTTATTGATAGTTTCCAATTGCTGGTTAGAGAGAATACGGGGTGTGAAAAAAATTATATTGTCCGCTAATTCCGAATGGTTGGTCTGCGGCTGGGGTATCTCCTTTTTGGCATATGGCCCCCTCTCGGTGCCTCGTTTTTTGACAGTCTCCCCATAGTCTGCATTCTTTGTGTTGGTTCTTCAAATACCTGAGGGTCACCACTGGAGACATCTGATGATACATGGGATGTGTCCCCTTCCCACTCTGAGGAGGAGAATGTGACACTATTCAAATTGCCTGTATGACTTCTCATTGATTGTTTCTTGAGAATTGATTTGGGTTTTTGAATCCTTTTGGAACTCCAGTTGCAAACTTTGTCATCTTGGTAATCGCGTCTGTCTCTTTCCAGTTTGGTTTTTTTTATGTGAATTATCTTTTCTTCTATTTTATGTAGTTCCATATCCTCTTTTTGTATTAGATTATCCCATTCTGTGGAATTCTAAGTTGCTCTCAATTTATGTTCAATGTCTTGTATGTCTTTCTGCAATTTATTTAATTTTAATTGCTCATTATCAACTATCAATCTCATCAGAGCAATCGGAGAGGATATCATTCCAACTGGACAGAAAATCATCATCATAAATTGTTGTTGGTATTTTTTCAAACGCAATCCTCTTGGGATCATTGTAAGATCCAAATATTTATTCAGGGAGTGTTGGTCCCACCAAGTCTGTAATTCTGATTTCTTATATTTGGTTAATGATTGGATTAACCCCTTTGTGTCAGGATGCATACTTTGTATATTGTCCTGAAACAGACTGGATAATTTTTGCATCCTGGCCCGGACAACTGTTTCTTGTTCAGCCATCATACTTTGTTGAAAACACCAATAAAAATTAACATAGGTACATTAGAGTCCCATAAAACGTACTAATAATAGATGGTATACCTTAGTGGCTAAATTTTCATTTACAAATAGTGTGAGGATCGTGAGCAAATGTCCAAAAATAATGGAGATACTGCACTTATAAATATGGGTAGAATTTACCTCAATCCTTGTATACTTGCATTTGGTGCTGTGCATAGTCTCCTCAGAACAAGTTATTCATAGCAACAGCGGCCGGGTAATTCCAAAGAAAAAGACACTTGAAAATAGTGTGCTGTGCTGTCAGCTTGCTCACTTCATATGTCTCACGATCCACTGCTTGCTCAAGCGGTTTCACCTGCCCCCGGTCCTGGGCTTAAACAGCAGAAAATTCCATGCAGGAAAAAGTGTCATCCACGCTTGCTTGCAGAATAAAATGTATAATCTTCCTTTATTTAGACATATTTAAAATTTGCCAGGTATACACATCTCTGGACCAGACGCGTATGGGGATGGGATGAGGTGAGAGGACATTATATGGGGGATGTGATGAGGAGCAGCAGACAGTACATGGGGGATGTGATGAGTCTTAAAGAGGATCTGCAGCACCTGAAGTAAGGAATGTCTTCTCATTCACTGCCTGACTGACATGAGGCTCTTCTTAAGGAGAGTATATAGTAGATAGGTTGTTGAATCTTATATATTGTATATCATACATGTGACTATATATATGTGTGATCAAGGAGACGTACTGTCAGATGATGGGTTCTTCTTCCCCCTTTCGTTTACTTCCTTTCCTTAATTAATTCTGAATACTTGTAAATTTCAGCTTTTTCTTTCCCAGCGGAGGACACGGCCCAGGTACGATCCTGTCCTATAACAGAGCTAACAGTGCGGTTGCTATACTTTGCATCAGCAGGAACCCCTAAACATTCAATCATCCATGGCTAATCTGAGATCAGAGGTGGGCAAGAAATATAATGTCACTCGCAGTCACCAATAACATGGTGGATCAGTGATTTGCAGCCGACGGCTCTCCAGCTGTTCTGTGACCGCAGTGTGATGGGAGTTACATATCACAGACAGCTTTATGTAGTAGTACAAGTATTTTGTTAGTGTTTTATATAATTGAAGCTTAATTTATATAAAACCCTAACAATATACTTGCACTACTACAACCGATCAGCTGTTCAGCGGTCGGTGCACACCTGCACTTATATAACTTCTGCAGGAAGCACGCAGCTCTGTTCCCGCACTGGTGAGGCTTGGTATTACAGGCCATTCACTTCAATGGGAAGTTACCCTGCAATATGAGACCGGACCACTGCTGTGGGAACAGAGCTGTCTGCTTCTTGTAGAGATTAGCTAGTGTGCAAGTGCAGCGGCCCAGCGAACAGCAGAGTGTTGGGGGTCCTGGAAAGCAGACCCCACTGATCTCCTATTGATCATCTATTCTAAGGACAGGTCATCAATGGTTTATAACTGGACAACCCCTTTGTCTTCTCTTATTTCTCTCCAGATTGAGGCCAATAAAGAGCAGATTTCATAAAGAAGAAGCTGAATGAAGAGAAGAAAGAAGCTAAAGAAAACAACCCGGAGAAGCTGGTGTAGTATGTAGGATGCCCTAAATGTCATCTTAATAGGACTAGCATTGTGGTGTGCACCATGTAAATGAGCGTGCAGCTATTTCTGGGGGACTTTTTCCTTCCAGATCCCCCTGTGTATTAATCCTTCGAATTCCATATATCAGCTACCACTATGGTCAGTTCATATGAGGTGTAATGACGATGTGATGCTGGCAGGAAAATTCATCAAAACTGGTGCAGGTGAAAAATGGTCAGTGGAAATCTATTTGCTTTGGGTAACTGCGCCAGTTTTCCTTGCACAAAGTTCATTGAAATTCTCCCTTTGCGAGTAGACTACTGTAGGTGAAGTGATATTCTGAGATGTTCCCCATAACTTCTGACAGCACCTAATAATATAACAGGAGGGTCTACTGAATGAGCAGCTGTATAGGACGTAATTTACTTAGACAGCCTATTCGCTGCATATCGCTGCTGAAGACTTAAAGGGATTGTACCAAGATATAACGTTATCCCCTATCCCCCACTGATCACAAGAACGGGGGTCCTGATGGTCTCCCCACATGAATGGAGCAGAGATAACGCATGCCTACTGCCACTCAAATCAATTAAATGACAGCACTGGAGATTGCTGGGAGTTTGTACAATTTCAGCATTGTGATTGAATGAATAGAGCGACGGTCACATGCGCATTCTCCTCTCCATTTATCTAGGCACTTTCAGGACCTCTTTTCTCAGGATTGGGGGGAGTCCCAGCGTTTGGATCACCACTGATCATAAGGTTATTCCCTATCTGGTGGATACGGGATCATTTTAGTTCTTGGTACAATTCCTTTAAACAAAGGTTTTAAACTCCTCCTTTCTGCTGGAATCAACTCCTGGGTTTGGCTCAAAGAACTGCAGTGGAGTTATTCCAAAAAGCGCTGTGTGGGAAACCACCTTTAGCGTAAGGCCAGACGTAGAATACGCATCTACCGCCGCAGAATTGTGTGCGGTAAATCAGCGATGTGTCACAGTACAAGCAATGCAGATGCGACTTCACGTAACCTTCGCACCACTTGGGGCAGATTTTGCCACTGCAAAAAATTAGTGTCAGATCTGTAACGTACGGCTTTACCGTAACAGTCACTTGGGGAACTCTTTCTATGGATGTGGTATATGATGTCTTCCTTTTGTCTTAGACTTGTGGAAAGCAAGAAGAAAACTGTCATAAGAACAGAAGAACGGCTACTGAACTTGGAGGTGCAGGAGACTGACTGAGAAGACAAGAAACAGATGGCCTTGAGTTTCTTCAAGCTGAACTATCTGGATCCCCGGATTTCGGTGGCTGGTGAGTTCTTTAATTTCTTGTGGAAAGTTTGCATATTCTTTATGTCTGCAAATCAATTATGTGCATTGCATGTCTTTATAACAAAGTCTATTGCTGGTCTCACACATTAGATAGCAGTCGGCCAAATAGTTATTTGGGTGACAGCTATTCCTTTTGACACAGTTGGAACATCCCTGTACACATGAAATGGTAGTCTGGTCCTACCAAAATCAGTGTGTTCAGCTGCTGTTGATCTAATGTGTATGGGCGCATTTTAAAGGGAACCTGTCACCACCTGAGAGCACCATAAACTAAGCTCTACTGCTCATAGGGCAGGTTCTGAGGGGTTCAGGAATGTTATTATGATTACCTGTCTCTCTGTTCCCGCGCGGTCACCCACGGAGGTCGGCAGCAGAGGACTCATCTCTACAGCTGTGTGTCCGCTTCCATAGAGCGCAATATGTATTTTCCTGCACAGCCTGCAGACGTGAGTCCACTTGCGCATCCTTTCACATGTGATGGCGTGGGAATGAGCCGGGTGAGCTTAAAAACTACATCCCCGGACTCCTTGGAACCTGCCCTGTGAGCACTATAATTTAGTTTATACAGATTCAAGAATAGGTTTTTGTCCTGCGCTCATAAGGATTACATAAAAACAATCTGATAAATGGAAAACTTACTTAGATGGGAGCTCTCATGTCCTTGAGACCTCCCCAAATGGATTCCAGGCTGGGTAAGTTTATCCAAAACAGTTGTCGTCCAAAAAGGGGGGATTTTAATTGACCAAATAGCAATAAATACAGGTAGGTAGACAAATCACTGGACACAGGTAATAAAACAGATGGTGCAACGTGTTTCAGGACGGTATGTGGCCTTTTATAAAGCATAGTAAACAGGGTATCAGGACTTCCTTTTATACTAGGTGGTATTCCCTTCATAGAGGAGCAGTGTACTGGCGCTGTTCTCACTGTAAGGCCCACATCGATGACATCACACGTCATAACGCTGGCGTCCGTCACTGCCAGCTTTATAGTAACGTGGTGTCTCCCTGAGCTCGCTCGCCCGGGTGCTGTCACGGCACGTAGTTGTGATATAACTAGTGATATTAGCTATGTGAAACGTTATCCCGAACGGGCGCTGCGTTCCAGCGCCCGTTCCACTGGACATTGGATGGCCTCCCTGGAGTGTCATGTGCTCCAAAGGGTGCGTTCCAGCGGGGTGTGTATATCTCTTAGCTAGGTAGCCATCCTGAGAGTGAAAAAATGTAGTGTTGTTGTTTGTACAGCATTAATGATTAAAGCAGTATGTTTAATATGGTCCATCCCTGGTCTAATGTATATAAGGTCGTTAAAATGTTGCGGATTTGGGAAACATTAAATATAAATAGTTGTAACATATAGTATTTTTGAATATGAAAACTACACATAACTAATTACATATATTATTAAGCAAATAAAAGCAGCTGCAGCACTACTGCAGGCAATCAATATATTATTATGCCATGGCTGCGACGATACAAGCAAATACAAGCGGCTGCAGCACTACTGCAGGCAATTCATATCTAAATATAAGCGGCATTGTGATATATATATATTTTTTAAACTCGTTTTATTGAACAGTATGTATTTTGTACAATACATGAATAAATAACTTTGAATACATCATAGGCTCCTTGTGCTCATGTAATCAAAACTTGAGTACGTTACATTGATATATGCAGTAGTTGAATACAGTGCGTCAGTACATTTTCTCATGGCATCAGTGGAAGGCGGTAACATTCGTTCGTTTTACCGAGCATTCCTAGGTATCGTTGCCCTCAGCAGGTCCTGTAATCGATCTTGCGTGAATACTGTGTACGTTGATCCGCACCATCTTTCCCAAACCTTATTGAATTTTTCAGGGCATTTTCTGTTTTTATATACTATTTTTTCGTATGGCAGAATTGCATTAATAATATTCTGCCATTTCGAGTGTGTCGGAGGACGTCTGTCCATCCAACGTAGGGCTATTGCTTTGCGGGCAAAGAATAATACTTTGGTAAGGAATATCCTGTCATGGTATTGCCATTGTTCTTCATCTAGAAAGCCTAATAGGCACACTGCTGGATTGTGTGGTACTGGTATACCCATCAATTGGGTTAGAAATTCTGTGATCACTCCCCAGTACGTATAGATATCTGGGCAGCTCCATATTAGGTGGTTAAAATTTGCGTTAGGTGCTCTGCACCGATGGCACTGGTTTGTGGGTGTCCTATTCATTTTATATAGTCTGGTCGGTGTTAGATAGCATTGGTGTAGTATGTATAATTGTGTTAGTTTATTATTTGCAGCTGGTGATACCGTAGTGTATGCGGACATTGCAGTCTCCCAGTCCTCACTAGTGAGAGTGGGAATGAGCTCTCTCCATCTCTCTACCACCGCCATCGGCGTGTCAGGGATCTTGGATTGTAGTAAGTGTGTGTACAACACCGATATCAGGCCTTTGGGCCCTTGGGTGCGAAGTATGCCTATTAATGGATATTGTGAGAAGGATTGTCTGGGCTCTGGGAATTGTGTTGTCAGAGCGTGCCTGAGTTGCAGGTATCTAAAGAAGCCCTCTCTTGGGATTTGATATAATTGTTGTAGTTGTTCGAAGGAGGCCAATACTTGGTCGATATATAGATGTTCCAGTGTGGTAATTCCTAGATTTATCCAGAACTGTTTATCCGGTAGATTCATCAGGTGCGGCAATGCTCTATTGTCCCATAAGGGGGTCTCCAGAGGGGTGTCGTCTTACTTAGTCAGTGCTTTGCATGTCTGCCATACGTTGACTGCAAGTCTATGGATTGGTAGCATCTGCTTAGCATCTGGTTTTTCCAGGAGGACCCAGAGTGATGCCTCCGAGAGAAAGAACATCAAGTGGTGCTCGGAGTTTGGGAGAAGAGAGCCCGATAACCAGTGACGGATTTATCTCACCTGTCCCGCTAAGTAGTAAAGTTTGAGGTCTGGTAGCGCCATTCCTGCCATCTCCTTGGGTCGCTGTAGGGTGTCCATGCGGAGTTTCGCTCTGGAGTTCCCCCAAATGAATGATGTTATTAGGGAGTTAGTTTTTTTGAAGAACTTTTGTGGTATGGCTGTTTCTGCGTGCTCTAGGCAGTATAGTTACTTGGGGAGTATTATCATTTTTATAAGGTTTATTCTGCCCGCTACAGATAGTGGTAAGGAGCTCCAGTTTTTTAATTTTAGTTGTAGGGTTGCCAATAAGGGGGTGATGTTTAAATCTAGGCTCTGAGTGTGATCTCTGGTGATGTGTATCCCTAGGTATTTGAATTTAGGAGTGACTTATAGTTTACAAAATACGTCTCCCATTTGCCATCCCTCTGGTCTTAGGGGCATAAAAGCGGATTTTTGCCATTTGATACACAGGCCTGAAAAGTTCCCGAATTCAACTATTAGTGAGATAGCCAGCGGCAGGGCATTCTTGGGGTCTGACATGTATAGTATTAGATTGTCTGCATATAATCCTATTCTATCTTCTCTGGGTCCTATCTGGATACCCCTATATGACGTGTGTTGTCGGATTCTCAGAGCCAGCGGTTCTATTGCAATTGCAAACAGGAGGGGGGAAAGTGGGCAGCCCTGTCGGGTTTCTCTGTGGAGTGAGAAGGAGGTGGAGGTCAGGCCGTTTACTACTACTCTGGCTGTCGGAGATTTATATAGAATAGAGATCCACTTGATGAATGAGTCTCCGAATCCAAACCTCCGTAAGACCTCCATCAAATATGGCCATTCAACTGAATCGAATGCCTTAGCCGCATCTAGTGAGGCCAAGGCCCAATCTGACCTCCACCTCCATCCCACCTGTGTAATCACCTGCGTCCTTCTGATGTTGTCTGATGTAGACATTCCTGGGATAAAGCCAGATTGATCAGGGTGTATAATTTCCTTAATGGCTTGGTTTAAATGAGAGGCCAATATTTTAGTGAGGATTTTGTAGTCTGTATTTAATAAGGAAATTGGTCTATATGAACCACAATCTTCTGGGTTTTTATCTGGTTTTAAAATAAGGACTATATTGGCTTCTAACATTGATTCTGGGAGTTGTTTTTTGTCAAATATATATATGTGTATAGGGAGAGCAGGTGCGGCATTATTTCCTTTTTGTAGTGTAGGTAGACCTCCACTGGGAGTCGATCTGGACCCGGTGTCTTATTTTTTGCCATATCATTTATTGCCTCCTCTATCTCTTCCTCTGTAATGGGGGAGTCTAATAGGGTCTTAGAGGTATCTTGCAATACTGGGAATGTTATGTCGGCTAGGTAAGACTCTAGTTCTGCAGGTGAGTAGTCTGTTCGCGATTGGTAGAGGTCATCATAGAACTGCTGAAACCTGTCTAGGATGTCTTTTGGGTCTGTGAGCGTTATTCCTTCAGCTGATTTAATTCTTAGAACAGACGGTGGGGCGGTCTCCTGTCTTGCCATGTAGGCTAGTAATTTGCTGGACTGGTTTCCTAATTCAAAAAGGGATTGTCGAGTAAAGAAGAGGTTTCTCTGGGCTTTTTCTTTTAGATATATTAAGTAATCTCTACCTGTCTGTAGCCATCTATCTCTTTTGGTATCTGTAGGGTCGGCGACAAATTCCTTTTCTAGTTGTTGACATTGCTCTGCTAGGAGTTCTCCTTTCCTTGCGGTGGCTTTTTTAATAAAGGAGATTGAGGATCTAAAGCAACCTCTAAGGTACGGTTTGAATGCCTCCCACACTAGCATTATATCCGTGTGTGCCTAGTGCGCTTCGTAGTATATCTGGATCTGGTCCGGTATGCGGTCATTGGGGCCAAATAGCGAGAGCCAGAATGGATGCACCTTTAGTCTCTTAATTGTGGCCGGGCCTGGGTTTTTAAGAGCCATGCGGATTGGTGAGGGGTCTGAGATCCCTCGAGGGAGGAACTCTATGGATTCAATTTTGGGAAATAGTGAGGGGGACCCAAATATATAGTCTATTCGACTAAGCGCATGGTTGTGGGCTGCATGGCAAGTAAACTCTTTTTGTTGTGGGTGGAATATGCGCCATAGATCTAGCCATCCCGTCACTGATATAATAGAGGCTACGCGGGTCATATTGTGTCTCCCTCCCTCCGAGCACCACTTTCGAATCTATCAATAGTGGGATTCATTACCATGTTCATATCTCCCATACAGACGATCGTTGCGTCTGGCGAGAATGATGCGCATTGGATGCCGTCTGCTAAGATGGCTGTTGTCGCCGGAGGTGGGTTATAGCAGCACAAAAGGACGTATGGGTCGTTATTGATTCTGGCTCTCACAAAGACGTATCTACCCTCCGGGTCTCTCCTAAGTTGTTCCATCTCCCATCTGAGCGACCTTCCTATTAATAGAGACACCCCTCTGGAGTAGGATGTGTGGCATGAATGGGCAGACCACTGTATCCACGGTTTCGACAGGACTTTTGTAGTTTCAGGTGTCAGGTGGGTCTCCTGCAGGCACAGCACATGTGGTTGCCAGGAGCGTACTAAAGAATTTATTGCTGATCGCTTTCTGGCTGATCCCATACCCCTGACATTCCAGGACACAAAAACTATCCCCGCCATAGTCTGGGGAGAGTCGATCGGGTCCGGATGAATTTCTTTATATTGTTCCGACCGTCAGGAGTCCCACCCCGACACCCGGTTACATTCTTATTATACATCATGCAGCAGTATTTCAGTGCATTTTTAAGATCATCATGGAGCTCTTGATGCGTACAATTTGTTAACATTACGGTAGTATACTACCAACGTAACACTTAAACAGCTTATTTTGGAACAAACTTTAAATGCTTTTTCTGTTGAGATAGTATGCGTGGCGAACTGGTATTAGGGGGAACCTACTTAGCATAGCTTTAATATGGGCTATACTTGAGATACTGTTATATAGATCAATAATAGAGGCCGACTTTAGCCTGGTGGGCATCATCTAGGTGGGCCCCCTTGCGGGGGGGGGGGGGGGATCTCTCCTCTTCGGGCACTTCCACGTTACCTTTCTCTATATAAATGATAAATTTCGCTATGCCCGGAGCAGAAGACAGGAGGGGGTGAAGGGGGGGGGGGGGGGGAGGAGGTATATGATAGGTCAGAAGGAAGGGGGGGGGGGGGGACTAATGGTACCAAGGGGGAGGACGGCTCACCGCCATCTTCGGGGGGGAGCAAGTCGAGCAGCCACAATAGTTTGCAGGAGTCTCAGTCCTGTGTCTCAGTCTCAGATATGGTCTCGGTATGTCTGGGGCACAGTTTCTGATGCGCAGTCATGTGGCTTTTAAAGGTATGTTCGTGTGTTTACACGGGAGTCCTGGCACCTGGAGGAAGAAAGGAGTGGGGTTATGTATACATTACGGCCCTTCTGGACGACGTCTGGTAGCCAGCCACTCTTCTGCTTCGGATGGGGTAGAGAAGAAGCGGGCACGGTCTCCGTTTGTCACTCATAGTTGTGCCGGGTGCATCATGGAGTACGGGAGCTGCAGGTCTCGAAGTTGCCTTTTGATTCCCAAGAACGATGCTCGCTGTTTTTGGAGGTCCGCTGAGAAATCTGGGAATATGGAAACTGTGGCGTTGTCATATCGCAGAGGTCCTCTTTTTCTAGCAGCTTGTAAAATTATATCTCTATCACGAGAGTTGAGTAGTTTAACCAGCAAGGGTCTAGGTGGTGCGCCTGGTATGGGCGGCTTCATGGGCACCCGGTGGGCTCGCTCAATCACAAAGACTTGTGATAGTCCGGCATTGGGAATAGTGGCATCCCACAGCAGTCCCCAGCAGTAGTAGTGATATCCCACAGTGGCCCCCAGTAGTAATAGTGACATGCCACTGCAGCCACTAGCAGTAATAGTGACATCCCACAGCGGCCCCCAGTAGTAATAGTGATATGCCACAGTGGCCTCAGTAGTAATAGTGACATCCCACAGAAGCCCCAGTAGTAATATTGACACCCCACAGCGGCCCCAGTAGTAATAGTGACATCGCACAGCGGCCCCAAGCAGTAATAGTGACACCCCACAGCAGCCCCAGTAGTAATATTGACACCCCACAGCGCCCCCAGTAGTAATAGTGACACCCCACAGTGGCCCCAAGAGTAATAGTGACATTCCACAGCAGTCCACAGTAGTAATAGTGACATCCCACAGCGGCCCACAGTATTAATAGTGGCATCCCACAGCGCCCCAAGAAGTAATAGTGACATCCCACAGCGACCCCAGTAGTTATAGCACCCTCCTGAGACCCATATACTTACCCCTTCCTCCTCATGAAGCGCTGCTGCTCCTCTGCTTGGCACTGCTAGCGGCGCTGATCCCAGGTGCACAGTCTGACCTCAGTGTACGCTGCCGGAAGCCTCCTTTCCCTGCTCTCGCGGAACCTAAGAGGAAACGTCAGGGGAGGTGAGAGGAAGATCCCGGCTGCACATTAACGTCACAGTGTGCGCCGGGATTAGCACCGCAGCTGAGTGAATATCGGCATGTGCTGCTGCTTAGCCCAATTCCTCCCATTCTTTATGTGCTATTTTTATTTTTCTTGCCCAGAAGCAGGACTTTGCATTTCTCCTCGTTAAATATCATTGTGTTAGTCGCCACCCACTGTTCAAGCTATTCTAGATCTTTTTGAATACTCTCTCTCTCTTCCCCAATGTTAGCTATCCCTCCTAGCTTTGTGTCGTCAACAAATTTGATCAGTTTACCATTATTTCCCTTCTCCAGATCATTTATAAAAATGTTGAACAACACTGGGCCTAGGACAGAGCCTTGTGGTACCCCACTTGATACATTCTTCCACTTGGATGTGCAGCCATTTATGACCACTCTTTGAGTACGATCACTCAGCCAGTTGTGAATCCACCTACCAGTTGCCTTATCAATCCCATACTTGGTCATTTTTTCAATAAGTATGGTATGAGAAATGCTTTACTAAAGTCAAGATATACTATATCCAGCGCATTTCCCTGATCAACCCACTTGGTTATTCTGTCATAGAAGGAAATTAGATTTTTCTGGCATGACTTGTTTGTTACAAATCCATGCTGGCTCTGGTTAATTACTCTATTTTTATCCAAGTACTTGCATACATGCTGTGTAATAATTATAAATGTTAGGCTCACAAGCCTGTAGTTTCCTGGATCTACCTTCTTCCCCTTTTGAAGATAGGGACAGCATTGGCCCTTTTTCAATATTAGGGGCATACTGTAGGATAAGGAAGGGGGAGTGTCAAGGGAACACTGTATGATAAGAGGGGAAGAACTATTAGGGGCATACTGTGTGACATGGGGGAAAGAGCTGTGTGTGTGATGTCCAATGACATCACACACACAGCTCCGCTGCATCCATCCTGATCCCCAGACATCACACACACAGCTCCGCTACATCCATCCTGATACCCAGACATCACACACATACAGCTCAGCTACATCCATACTGATCCCCAGACATCACACACACAGCTCCGCTACATCCATCCTGATACCCAGACATCACACACATACAGCTCAGCTACATCCATACTGATCCCCAGACATTACACACACAGCTTACATCCATCCTGATCCCCAGACATCACACACACAGCTCCACCCACTCCATCCATCCCGACCCCCACAGCTCCAACACACACACCATAGTCCTGAATCCACTGATCTCCATGGTCATGTGATCCCTCACTCCTCCCACACAGGGTATCACATGATTCTGCCCCCCCCCCCCCCTCATGTCAGGACTGAATAGAAAAGATTAGTTGGCGCTAGGGGGCAGTGTGGGCTCTGTGAGAGGCTTATGGCAGACTGGGCTGTGCGGGAAGCTAATCTGTAGCCAGTCAGTCACACGTCGCACCGGGCAGAGGGAGGACAGGACGGCCAGTAGGCGCTGGTTCTCCTGCAGCAGCTCCAATAGTAGCTCCTTCACCCGCCAAATGGCTGAGCTGTCACCCCCTCACTGATAGCACCAGGGGCATCCTGCACCCAGCTTGCTACGCCACTGCCCTTAGCTCAGATGTGACACCGCCCTCACTGGGAGACATCTGGTGCATTTTAGGCGGTCCTGGATCTGTTTGCCCTGTGTGATTACTGCCCAGCATGAGTATATCAGTGAATAGAGGGCACTCAGTAACTGCACAGCACGCAGCAGGGACAGAGAAGGGGGACTAAGCACCAGGGCGTCCAGCCCCGAGGCTCCGCCTACAGCAGCCAACTATCTCCTCCGCAGGCTCTCTTCTGCTGAGGCCCGGAGAGCACTGGCCGCTGAGGAGTGGGAAATAAGCCGTGCGCTGACAGGCCGAGCCGTAGCCAATCACTGCTCAACTCCTGCAGTACAAGGGGAGCGCTGACTGGAGGCTGGCCAATCACTGCACAGCTCGTACAGTACATGGGGGAGAGCTGACAGGAGGCTAGCCAATCACTGCTTAGCTCCTTCAGTACATGGGGAGCGCTGACTGGAGGCTCTGTAATTGGTGCATTGCTTGTTCTTGTGGTGTTTACCCTCTTTATCAGGCCCGCAGAGAACAAGAGCGCAGGGCGGTGGAGCGCGGGAGGAGGAAGTACACAGGGCTGTGATGGGGAAGAGGACAGTATATGGGGGATGTGATGGGGGGGACAGGACAGTATATGGGGGCTGTGATGGAGGAGAGGGCTGTATATGGGGGATGTGATGAGAGAGGACAGTATATGGCGGATGTCTTGAGGAGGAGAGGACAGTATATGGGGGATGTGATGAGGGAGAGGACACTATATGGGGGATGTGATGAGGAAAGGGCAGCATATGCGGGATGTGATGAGGGGAAGAGGACAGTATATGGGGGGATGTGATGGGGGGAATGGGACAGTATATGGCGGATGTGTTGAGGAGGAGAGGACAGTATATGGGGGATGTGATCAGGGAGAGCACAGTATATGGGGGATGTGATGAGGAAAGGGCAGCATATGCGGGATGTGATGAGGGGAAGAGGACAGTATATGGGGGGATGTGATGAGAGAGAGGGCAATATATGGGGATGTGATGAGAGAGAGGACAGTATATGGGGGGCTGTAATGAGGGGAGAGGACAGTATATGGGGGATGTGATGAGGGGAGAGGACAGTATATGGGGGATGTGATGAGGGGAGAGGACAGTATATGAGGGATGTGATGAGGGGGAGATGACAGTATTTGGGGGATGTGATGAGGGGGAGAGAACAGTAAATGCGGGCTGTGATGAGGGGAGAGGACAGTATATGGGGGATGTGATGAAGGAAGAGGACAGTATATTGGGGATGGGATAAGGTGAGAGGACATTATATGGGGGATGTGATGAGGAGCAGCAGACAGTACATGGGGGATGTGATGAGTCTTAAAGAGGTGGCCTCTGCAGTAATAGTGACCCCCCCCCCACAGTGGCCCCAAGTAGTAAGTGTTCCCCACAGTGGCCCCAAGTAGTAAGTGTTCCCCACAGTGGCCCCAGTAGTAAGTGTTCCCCACAGTGGCCCCAGTAGTAAGTGTTCCCCCAAAAGGACCCCCACAGTGGCCTCTGCAGTAGTAGTGTTCCCCCAAAGGGACCCCCACAGTGGCCTCTGCAGTAATAGTGACCCCCCACAGTGGCCTCTGCAGTAATAGTGACCCCCCACAGTGGCCTCTGCAGTAATAGTGACCCCCCACAGTGGCCTCTGCAGTAATAGTGACCCCCCACAGTGGCCTCTGCAGTAATGGTGACCCTCCCCCCCCCACAGTGGCCTCTGCAGTAATAGTGACCCCCCCTCCCCCCCACAGTGGCCTCTGCAGTAATAGTGACCCCCCCACAGTGGCCTCTACAGTAATAGTGTCCCCCCACAGTGGCCTCTGCAGTAATAGTGACCCCCCATAGTGACTTCTGCAGTAATAGTGACCCCCCCCCCCCACAGTGGCCCCAGTAGTAAGTGTTCCCCACAGTGGCCCCAGTAGTAAGTGTTCCCCACAGTGGCCCCAGTAGTAAGTGTTCCCCACAGTGGCCCCAGTAGTAAGTGTTCCCCACAGTGGCCCTAAGTATTAAGTGTTCCCCACAGTGGCCCTAAGTATTAAGTGTTCCCCACAGTGGCCCCAGTAGTAAGTGTTCCCCACAGTGGCCCCAGTAGTAAGTGTTCCCCACAGTGGCCCCAGTAGTAAGTGTTCCCCACAGTGGCCCCAGTAGTAAGTGTTCCCCACAGTGGCCCCAGTAGTAAGTGTTCCCCACAGTGGCCCCAGTAGTAAGTATTCTCCACAGTGGCCCCAGTAGTCCGTGTTCTCCACAGTGGCCCCAGTAGTCTGTGTTCTCCACAGTAACATAGTATGTAAGGCTGAATGAAGACAATGTCCATCTAGTCCAGCCTGTCTATCCTACTGTGTTGATCCAGAGGAAGGCAAAAAACCCCAAGGCCAGAAGCCAATTAGCCCTTTTGAGGAAAAAATTCCTTCCCGACTCCCTAATGGCAATCAGACTGTTCCCTGGATCAACCCCTAATAGTTCCTACCTGCCTGTATACCCGGATTGACACTTAACCTAATATTTATATCCTGTAATATCCTTCTTCTCCAGAAAGACATCAAGTCCCCTTTTAAACTCCTCTATGGATTTTGCCATCACCACTTCCTCCGGTAGAGAGTTCCACAGTCTAACTGCTCTTACAGTAAAGAATCCCCTTCTATGTTGGTGATGAAACCTACTTTCCTCTAATCGTAGCGGATGTCCTCTTGTTACTGTCGTGGTCCTGGGTGTAAACAGATTGCGGGAGAGATCCATGTGTTGTCCCCTCATGTACTTATACATGGTTATTTGGTCGCCTCTTAACCTTCTTTTTTCTAGAGTAAATAGTCCCAATTTGGATAGCCTCTCTGGGTATTCCAGTCCCGTCATTCCAAGTATTAGTTTAGTTGCCCTTCTTTGAACCCCCTCAAGCACTGTGACATCTTTCCTGAGCGCCGTTGACCAGAATTGTACGCAGTATTCCATGTGAGGCCTGACAAGTGCCTTATATAATGGAAGGATAATGTTCTCGTCCTTCGCCCCTATACCACTTTTAATGCACCCCAAGACTTTATTTGCCTTTGCAGCAGCTGACTGGCATTGGTTACTCCAGTTTAGTCCATTATCCACTAATACCCCCAGATCCTTTTCCATATCACTTTTCCCTAGTGGTACCCCATTAAGTGAATATTTGTGACATCCGTTTCTCCTGCCCATGTGCATAGTCTTACATTTTTCAACATTGAACTTCATTTGCCATTTTTCTGCCCAAGCCCCTAGCTTATCCAGGTCCATTTGTAGCCGCACATTGTCCTCCGTTGCATTAATTATGTTGTATAATTTTGTGTCATCTGCAAATATTGATATTTTGCTGTGCAGCCCCTCTATCAGGTCATTGATAAATATGTTGAACAGAGTGGGGACTAATACTGAACCCTGTGGCACCCCGCTAGCGACTGTGGTCCAATCAAAGTACGCACCATTTATTTTTTATTTTTTTGAAAATCAAATTTTATTGAGGTTTTTAGGTAATAACAGGACAACAATTGCAATTACAATTACACGGTGCAGAGTACATAAAACATCGACGATCATGGGGAGTCCAACGAATTTGGGACGCGACATAATATAGAGTAACTGCAGAAATACGTCATTGAGTACCAATAATAAATGGGTTAAGCAGCATCTCTATCTCACACAAAAAACATCTTTCGTTGGACCTGGATGGAATGAGAAACTAGTGCAAAGAAGATAACTCATATTGCCTCTATCTCGTATAGGTGTAAAATATAGTATCATTCCCCGCGAGCATCCGCATGGGGCTGCCTGCTGCACCTAAAATCACGACAACTGTGGGTGGGGGAGGGGTGTGGGGAAAGTAAGGGTGGGGTAGAGGGGGGGGAGGGTAGGGGGGGGGAGGTGTCTGGAGCCGTAGCCATCTCTTCACTCGTTCCATATTGGTGAGTCTCTCACTGTCCACCACATGTACCATACCTGACTGAATTTGTCATGTGAGTTTTTGGACCAGCTGTACAATTCCTCTACATTGTAGAGGTTGTCCACTCTCTCCCTCCACTGTCTCAATGTAGGGGCCGTTTGTTGTTTCCAAAGGGACGGTATAAGGGATTTGGCTGTGTCAAGTATCAGGGCTATCCTCTTATTTCTCTGTGGGTGGAAGAATTTGGAAGGCTTCCAAAGGAGTACCAATTCAGGTGTTATTTTTATATTTGGTGAGATCAAGTGTATTATCTTCTCCACTCCTCTCCAGAAGGGAGACAATGTCGGGCAAGTCCACCAGAGATGTAGGTAGGTGCCAAGGTGATTTCCGCATCTCCAGCAGGAACCATCCGCGGAAAGCTTGTGATCAAGTAGCCACTGTGGTGTCCGGTACCAACGGGAGAGCAACTTATAATGTGCTTCTTGTACGAGAACACAGGGGGATAGGCCGAAAGAGGTTTTTAAAATTGCTTTTACTTCGTTTGAAGATAGTGTGATTCCTAAGTCTCTCTCCCAGGAGCTCAAGAAAGCGGGTTTGTAAGGGAGACTAGGGACGATAAAGTTCTTTTTTAGGTAAGAGATTTTACTTACAGGGGGTTTGTTATTCTGAAGTGCTTTCTCAAATGGGGATAATGGTCTAGTGGATTTAAATCTTGTGAGGAAGGTCTTTAAAGTCCCTTCCAGTTGTGCTTGATGTAGGAAAGAAAATCTACTCTCGGGAAGGACCTTCCGCAGTATTGAAGTCGGGGGCAAGTGTGCTAGTGGATATAGATCCAGTAATTTCAAGGGCGAGAGCCTTTTCCACATCGAGGACGAGCTTGGGTCTGTAGGTAGGCCGAGTGTCTTAGTGATAATGCACAATGGTAGCAAGGGAGAGGGGGGCGGAGCTAATTCTTTGTTTAGTTCATCCCAGACTGTGCAGGGGCCTTTAAGTAAAGGGTTGAAACCTTTAGCTTTGTATCTGCTTCTGGTGGGGAGCCAGAGGTCCTCTAGCAGTTGGTCTCTATTGTAGCCCTCTACTAATGTGGTCAGCAAGCTATCTCTATGCGGCTGGGTTAGGTCCACCCAGTAGCGAAGATGTGCAGCGCGGTAGAAGTCCAGCAGGTTTGGAAGGTCAATCCCTCCTTCAGATCTCCTCCTAGTCATCAGACAGTAGGCCAGTCTTGGCCTCCTCCGCCTCCAAATGAATCCAGTGAACGCAGTGCGTAGTGTTTTGAAGAAGCTGGCCGGCAAATGAATCGGGAGCATTCTGATTTTGTATAGAATAGAGGGTAATATGTATGATTTAATAATGTTTTTTCTGCCGAACCATGACACAAATGGAATGTCATATTTCTTCAGGAGACATTTGACCTGGTTTAGCAGTGGTATAAAATTTTCCCTATACAGGTCTTCGGCTTTCCGCGATAGTATGATGCCCAAGTAGTCAATCGAGGAGTCCGACCATATGAATGGAGATTTGGCTCTCAATGCGTCAGCCTGCACCCTTGGTATAGAGACATTTAAAATAGTTGATTTTGTGTAGTTGATTTTGAAATTGGAAGCAAGGCCGAATCCCTCGATTATTTCCGTTAGCCTGGGCAGGCTCCTTTGGGGATCAGTTATTAAAAAGACTATGTCGTCAGCGAATGCTGCTGACGAAAACACCCGTTCACTGAGATGTAGACCTCCGATTCCTAGGTCTTGTCTAACCCTGAGAAGCAGCGGCTCCAAGGCCAGCACAAACAGGGAGGGGGAGAGGGGGCACCCCTGCCGAGTGCCATTTTTAATGTCGAAGGGAGGAGAGAGCGTACCATTGATCCTAAGTCTTGCATGAGGGCATTTGTAAAGAGAGAGGATAGCCTGTATGAACTCCAATGGAAAACCAAAGGAGTGCAAGACCTCTTCTATATAACGCCAGTCTACCCTATCAAATGCCTTTTCTGCATCTGTACTTACTAAGGCTAAGGGTATTCTATGGCGTTGTGCGTAGCGGGCAGCATGTAGCAATCTTATGCAGTTGTCTCTCCCCTCCCTTCCACACACAAAGCCCGACTGCTCCCTGTCTATCAAAGAAGCCATGAAGGGCTCCATCCTTTTTGCGAGTAGCTTAGCCCACAATTTCATGTCCTGATTTATGAGGGAGATCGGGCGATAGCTACCACATGACTCCGGGTCTTTGCCATCCTTATGGATCAAAGTAATATGGGCCTCTTGGGACTGTCTCGGCAGGGGGTCCCCCTTCATCAAGCTGTTGAACAGCTCTGTTAGTTTGGGTTTTAAGATGGGGAGGAAGTATTTGTAATACAGAATTGGTAATCCATCAGGACCCGGGCTTTTGTTGGGTGGGCATGACGCAATTAATTCCTCAACCTCCGACTCAGTAACCGGAGCCAACAGGGTCGAGGCGTCTGTAAGGTTAATTCTAGGGATGTCCAGTTGGTTAAGGAAATTATTTATCGCGACCGATGGGTCCAGGGGTAGGTCGGAGGTGAGGGGGTCTCTCAAATTATAGAGTTTGGAGTAGTACCTCTGGAACTCCTTTGCTATCTCTGGAGTCGAAGTACAAGTTTCGTTGGTAGAGGTTTTTATGGCGTTAATATGATTTTTTGTCTGTGCTTTTTTGATTAATGCGGACATAAATCTACTTCCTCTGTTACCTTGGGCGTAGACCAGATGTTTTAAATGAAGTTGTTTTTTGTTAAATTTAGATTCCAACATGTGTTTCAGGTCTGCCCTTAAAGAGATGAGGTTGTCTAGGTTTTGTTTCGACTGGGAAAATTTCGCAGCTAGCTCCACCTTTGCTATCTGCGAGAGCTTCTCGTCTATTTCTTTTTGTGCGCGTTTTTTGACGCGGGCGCCCAAGGCTATTAAAAGACCCTGGATGAACGCCTTATGCGCCTCCCACACAATTGGGATTTTTGGGTCACCAGAGGAGTTGATATTAAAGTATTCCTCCAAAGCTTTGGAGAGTTGATCTCTCTCTTCAATGGGATCTAGTAGTGACGCATTGAGAGTCCACCTCCACTCCCTTGCAACTGGGTGTGGATCTCTTAAAATCAAATGAACGGGGGCATGGTCAGAAATTGTCACGGAGTCAATTTCGGCATGGATCATAGAGGTGAGGAGGTCGGAGGAGACCAAGACATAGTCAAGTCTCTGGTATGACTTGTGGATTGACGAGAAATGCGAGTAGTCCCTGGTAGAGGGGTTCAAAGTACGCCAGGAGTCTATCACTCCTAGCTCCTGTAAGCATTTGCTTAGTTTTCTCAGTCTCTTTTGGGAGATCTGAGATCTACCAGAGGAGGAGTCCAAGGACGGATTGAACGTAACATTAAAGTCCCCTGCCAGGACTATCTGCCCCCCTGCGAATTGTTTTAAAATGTTTAATTGCTGTAGTAGCCAGGACACTTGGTCTACATTAGGGGCATATATGTTGGCGAAAGTCATTTTGACATTGTTTAATGTACCCCTTATGTACAGGACTCTTCCCTCGCCGTCTCTGTATTGGGCCTCTTCAACAAAATTGATTGTCTTATGAAAAAGGGTCGAGACCCCCTTTGAAGCCGAGGAGGGATGAGTGCTGTGGAATGCTTGTGGAAAATGTTTGCCTGGGAGGGAGAAGCATTTGGGACCCTTGTAGTGTGTTTCCTGTAGGAAAAGTATTTTACTGTCGTACCTTTTGATGAGGAGAGCGAGGTTATGTCTCTTGAAGGGGGAATTGAGGCCTCTGATATTGAAGGAGGTAATGCGGAGTCCTACCATGACTACGGTTTCAGGCTATAGCGGGAGAAAGAGGACAAATGAGAAACAAATAGACAGATGGGGGACCTGAGCAGGCACCAAGAGGCGGAGAGGATGGCGACGGTTCGGCCCTTTGAGAGAGTCCAATGGGGTGGATGTCCAGATGTCCGAGGCCCCGGGCTGGGAGGGGGGAGACAGGAAAGATATACGAGGAATGAGGGGGGTGGATAGGCAGGAAGGTCAAAGGGGGACGGGATGGGAGAACAACACACAACAATAGAGTGTTGTGAATATAGCACAAAATACAATAAATCCTTATGTAATTGACTTAAAGCTTTAAAGTAGGCGGAGAGGGGGGGTAACCAAGGTCACCCAATCCTCTGGCCCACAATTGGGCGGCTACTGAAGTCTCGTAGGGTCGAAAACCACAACGAGAGTTCAGAGAATTAAGTACAGCCTGGACGGACCAGCAACCCATGGCCCCTAAAGAGGCAGGCTGATAGGATTAGTCACTAGATCAACAGACCAGTACATTATAATTAAAGATATCATATTCGACGGAATTTTACAACTAAGAACAGAAACATTTCTGTAAACACAGTTACAAACAGCCGATGGTTATCAGAAAAACAGTGGGAATACTCAGTCTGATAATGAATGACGTCTCATTTCTCTCGTGGAACACCATCCGATATATTGCTCCTGAGTCGAGAGTCAAAACGATAACACGCCAGTTCTTTCGCTGCGGTGTTCCTAGCCGAGACAAGAGGAGGAATAAAGAAGAACAAGAAACAAAGAACGAGGCACTGGTAACCTTAATCGACCGATTGTTAGATGAGTTCGTAAATCTATAGGAGATTCAAGATGCTCTTCAGTGGGCAATCAGGTCGCATCATCTTTTGGCTTCTTTTTCTTTCCCCCTCTTGGGGATTTAGAGCTACCTGCGACCAGCCATGCCTCAGGGACCTCCAGCTGGTGGAATTGGGGAGGGTCCGGTAGGGGCTGCCAGTTAGGCAACTCAATTTGATCAATCTCCAGGGTTTTCCACAGATTTTGCAAGTCCTTGTTAGTGCGGACGTTAATTCTCCTGCCCTTGTGGGAGCAACTCAACCCAAACGGGAAGAGCCACGAGTATTTTATGTCCATGGATTTGAGCGTTTCCAGGAGCGGGCGGAGAGCACGGCGCTTCGCCAAGGTTGAGGGGGCAAGGTCCTGATAAATTTGTATTGAGGATTCGGCGAAGTGTACCTCTCTGTTGGATCTTGCGGCTCTCAAAATGGCGGCCGCGTCGGGAAAGGAGAGCACCTTGCAGATGACATCGCGGGGCGGCTCAGCCTCACTCGGCGGAGGTCTAAGTGCTCTGTGGATCCTTTCGACACAGATAGAGCTGGCTCTGTCAGTCCCCAAAAGTGAGGCGAAGATTTCTTTAGCGACCTTCTGTAGATTCTCAGCGGTGTGGGATTCAGGCAGCCCCTTGATGCGCACATTATTGCGGCGGTTCCTATTTTCAAGATCCTCCTGCATTAGGAGGGTCCTGTTAAGATAGGTGTGCTGCTCCTTTAAGGCCCGCTCTAGCTGTAGGGAGTGGGAAGTAGTGGCCGACACTGCAGTCTCCAGCTCTTCTACCCTGTGTCCCATTTGTCTCAGGTCACTCTTAATCTCAGCAAGATCAGCGCTTATGGGACGCAGGGCATGTGTAATTAAATCCCTCATGAAGGATATGGAGATAATCTCTTCACCTTCATCCTCGGAACATGTCTCCTCCTCTTCCCCCTTGCTGGGAGCAGCAATGAGTTCCCTTGCCGGCGCCATCTTAGAGGGGGGGCGCGGGGACCGGGCCGGTCTTTCTCTAAAGAAGCGCTGCATATCCACTTGCCTTTTAACCGCCCGAGGTGTTCCCTGCAGGTCAGCGTTCTTCTCTCTTGTCAGCTTGCCCATTATTCCGTCTGATAGAAGCTGTTTGGGGCCAGCGTGGGTGCTTGATCAGAGGCGCGCTTCTCTCAAGCAGCCATCACGCTCGGCGTCCAGGCTCCGCCCCTGCGGTATTAAATTAGAACTCCATTGGGAGTTTGCAGCGTGGATGATTGGAGTGAGGAGGGAAGGGGGAGGGGGGGAGTGAATGCCCTCTTATGCAGCTGTGCAGGTTTGTAATGCACACTATGTTAGTGCTTGGGGCTCCCCTTTATTGCTAGAGGGTCTTTGGGGGGGCTTCTCCCTGTGTACTAGGGTCCCACAGTGTCAGCAGGGCTCTGTTTCTTTAGAAGCGCAGGCCCCCCCTCTCCCTTTCCCTCTGGTGGCTCTCACCTCCCTCCTCCGGTTTTTGTGCCTCTCCTCTGCGTCTCTGGACTCCTGCAGGTGTGCCTCTATTGCCTCTGTCTCCCGGCCGGTGGTAGCCACAGGTTGGTGGGCAATCCGGCTACTGAATCCCGCCGCGTTCGGGCCGCTGCCGCCACTTCCGGTCGGCCGGGGCCGGCACTTTAGCCTGGGGATCCGCCTGGTGAAGTAGGCCGCAACGGATTTATTGCAGCTAGGAGGCCCGGGGAGGTCTCGTTTCGAAGCTTAGCCTCTCGTGGTGCCAGTGGTGCTGGTTTCGGGTCCGGCTGTGGGCTCTATCGGACGGGATTGCTCTCGGCGTGCGGCATGCTCTGGAGCCTCCAAAATGGTGCCCGCTCCCGCCCCTGGCTAGGCCACGCCCAAGTACGCACCATTTATTACCACCCTCTGCTTTCTATCATTGAGCCAATTTTTTACCCACTTACACACGTTTTCGCCTAGTCCGAGCTGCCTCATTTTGTATATTAGCCTATTATGTGGCACGGTGTCAAAGGCGTTAGAGAAGTCCAGATATACAAGATCAATCGATTCTCCCTCTTCCAGCTTAGAGCTTACTTCATCGTAGAAACTGATCAGATTTGTCTGACATGAGCGACCCTTCATGAATCCATGCTGGTGAGGAGTTATTCCCTTATTCTCCTTGAGGTACTCATCGATGGCGTCTCTCAGAATCCCCTAGAAAATTTTTCCCATTACTGAAGTGAGACTTACTGGCCTGTAGTTACCAGGCTCACTTTTGCTCCTTTTTTTGTAAATTGGAACCACGTTGGCAATGCGCCAATCCAATGGTACTACACCGGTCTTGATAGTGTCTAGAAATATTAGGTATAGTGGCCTAGCTATCTCGTCACTTAGTTCCCTTAGTATCCTTGGGTGTAATCCATCTGGGCCCGGCGATTTATCAATTTTAGTTTTCTTTAGCCGCTTCCGCACCTCCTCCTGCGTTAGGTATGAGATCTTTTGTGAGGGGTTCATTTTATTCCCCTGCATCTCGTGTGGCATTTCCTTTTCTTTTGTGAATACACTTGAGAAGAAACTGTTTAGTAGATTTGCTTTCCCTTCGTCATCATCAATGTTTTCTCCTGCATTGTTTTTTAAAGGGCCAGCGCTCTCCCTGCAAATCCTTTTGCTGTTAATGTAGTTGAAAAATAGCTTCGGGTTGTTTTTGCTCTCTTTGGCGATCCGTCTTTCTGCTTCCTCCTTGGCAGTTTTGATCGTATCTTTGCATATTTTGTTTTTTTCCCTGTATGTTTTTAGCGTTTCTTCACTGCCTTGTTGCTTTAGTAGTTTGAACGCTTTCTTTTTTTCGTTTATTGCCCCGCTTACCGTCTTGTCGAGCCACATTGGTTTCCTTTTAGTTGAGTTTCTTTTATTTTTAAAGGGAATGAACTGTTCACATGAGGCGATTAGGATTCTTTTGAACTTTTCCCATTTGTCCTCCGTACTGATATTTTTGAGGATGTTGTCCCAATTAATGTTACCGATAGTTCTAAGCTCATCAAATTTTGCTTTACTAAAGTTTAGTTTCTTTGTCACTCCCTGATAAGGCTTCCTATTGATTGACAGCTGGAAGTTGATTATATTGTGGTCACTGTTCCCCAAGTGCCCCTCAACCTGCACCCCCTTTATACGGTCCGGTTTGTTGGTTAGTACTAGGTCCAGAATGGCCCTCCTTCTTGTTGGTTCCTGCACAAGTTGGTTCAGGTAATTGTCTTTAATTACTCTCAAGAATTTATCACCCCTGTGAGATTTGCAGGTTTCGTTCTCCCATGTTATATCTGGATAATTAAAGTCCCCCATGATAATTACTTTGTTTCGCTTTGACACCTCTTCTATCTGCCTTAGTAGTAAGTTTTCAGTTTCTTCTGTTGCTTTTGGTGCTCTATAGAAGACCCCTATCAGGATTTTGTTATTTTTTCCTCCCTGTATTTCTACCCACAGAGATTCCACCTGTTCGTCTCCTAACCCTATATCCTCCCGTAGCCTCGGCTTCAAGTTTGATTTGACGTACAGACATACCCCTCCCCCTTTCTGGTTCCTTCAGTCTCTTCTGAAGAGATTGTACCCCTGCAAATTCACCGCCCAATCGCACTTATCATCAAGCCATGTTTCCGTAATTCTGAGTATATCATAGTTTTCATCAGTCATTCTCGCTTCAAGCTCATCCACTTTACCAATCAGACTTCTTGCATTCGTGGTCAAACAATTTATATCATTTTTTTTGTTTTTTAAATTTGTTTTGTTGCTATTCGTACTTATGGCTGATCTATCAATTCTATCTGTACTAACCCCACCCCCTGCTCGACCCCCCCCCATTCCCTTTGCTTGGACCCGGATCGCTAGTTACACTGGCTACCCCACTATTTCTCATTTTACCCCCCCCCCCCCCCCCAGTCCCTAGTTTAAACACTCCTCCAGCCTTCTAGCCATCTTATCCCCCAGCACAGCTGCACCCTCCCCATTAAGATGCAGCCCGTCCCTACGGTAGAGCCTGTAGCCGACAGCAAAGTCAGCCCAGTTCTCCAGGAACACAAATCCCTCCTTCTTACACCAACTCCGGAGCCACTTGTTTACCTCCCTAAGATCCTGCTGCCTTTCTAGTGTGGCTTTAGGTACAGGTAGTATTTCCGAGAAAAGTACCCTGGAGGTCCTCGCCCTAAGCTTGGACCCGAAGTCCCTGAAATCATTTTTGAGGGCCCTCCATTGACCTCTAACTTGTTCATTGGTGCCAACGTGCACCATGACCGCTGGATCCTCACCAGCCCCTCCCAGTAATCTGTCAATCCGATCCGCGATGTGTCGAACTCGAGCGCCAGGAAGACAACACACCGTTAGACGATCCCGGTCTTTATGGCAGATTGCCCTCTCTGTCCCTCTAATTGAGTCCCCCACCACTAGAACCTGTCTAGCCTGCCCTGCGCTCCCCATCCCCGTCTCACTGGAGCAGTCATCCCCCTGGCGTTCAGAGGGCATGTCGTGCTGCAGCGGTGCTGGCTCTGTAATGGCATCGCCCTCATCTGCCAACGTTGCAGACATGTTGGCTTGTGCCAGTTCAGGACCAGCCTCCCTGGATCTATTCCCTCTACGCCTCCTTCTATCTGACACCCAGCTGACTGCCTGCTCCCCCTGCACTTCCGTACTACCATCCGCCCCCGCCTCTACCCCAGCGAGTGTCTGCTCAGTGAGCACCAAACTCCTTTCCATGATGTCAATGGCTCTCAGTGTTGCCAGTTGCCCATTTAGATCCAGAATTTGGGCTTCTAAATGTGCGACGTGCACGCATCTTGCGCAACAGTATGCCCCCCTCGATCGGCTGATCAAGGACCGCATACATTGCACAAGTAGCACACTGGATGACATTGCCAGACATGGAGCTCATCCTAATGGGGATCTACAATTTACTTGTGGAAGTAGTGAAGATAGACTTGATCACACTCCGCTCACACGCTGCTACAACCGCTCACACGCTGCTGCAACCGCTCAACTGCTGACCCGCTGCTGCAACCGCTGACCCGCTGCTGCAACCGCTGACCCGCTGCTGCAACCGCTGACCCGCTGCTGCAACCCCTCACCCGCTGCTGCAACCCCTCACCCGCTGCTGCAACCCCTCACCCGCTGCTGCAACCCCTCACCCGCTGCTGCAACCGCTCACCCGCTGCTGCAACCCCTCACCCGCTGCTGCAACCGCTCACCCGCTGCTGCAACCGCTCACCCGCTGCTGCAACCGCTCACCCGCTGCTGCAACCGCTCACCCGCTGCTGCAACCGCTCACCCGCTGCTGCAACCGCTCACACGCTGCTGCCTCTGTGCAACTACTCACGCTGCCGCTCTCACGCAACCTCTTACCCGCTGAGACTTATGCACAACCGGTCACAAATTTTTATTTTTTTTTACCCCCCTCACAAACACTTAGACCCCCAGACACACACACACACAGAAGACACAAATAACCAGATACACAGAAGACACACACTTAGCTCACAAACACACACAGAAGATACTTATCAGCTCCTCCACTCCTCCTGGTGACGTCACCCGCTGTCCCGGCGGCCGCTCACTCTGCCCTCCTGTCTCAGCTGCTCCGTTCTGGTCCCCTCCGCTGCTGCTGGCGCTGGACTCCTGGTGGCCTCTTGGCGCCGGCTACTGCGCTCCGGTCTTCTCCTTGCTGCCCCCGCACCTGCTTCGGCGCTGGTATCGGCTGCTGAGCTGCTCCGCTGTCCCCTTCAGCCCCCCGCTCGTGCCTCCGTCTCGTGCCGCTGCTCCTGGCGTCAGCCCCAGTAGTACGTGTTCCCCACAGTGGCCCCAGTAGTACGTGTTCCCCACAGTGGCCCCAGTAGTACGTGTTCCCCACAGTGGCCCCAGTAGTACGTGTTCCCCACAGTGGCCCCAGTAGTACGTGTTCCCCACAGTGGCCCCAGTAGTACGTGTTCCCCACAGTGGCCCCAGTAGTACGTGTTCCCCACAGTGGCCCCAGTAGTACGTGTTCCCCACAGTGGCCCCAGTAGTACGTGTTCCCCACAGTGGCCCCAGTAGTACGTGTTCCCCACAGTGGCCCCAGTAGTACGTGTTCCCCACAGTGGCCCCAGTAGTACGTGTTCCCCACAGTGGCCCCAGTAGTACGTGTTCCCCACAGTGGCCCCAGTAGTACGTGTTCCCCACAGTGGCCCCAGTAGTATGTGTTCCCCACAGTGGCCCCAGTAGTAAGTGTTCCCCACAGTGGCCCCAGTAGTAAGTGTTCCCCACAGTGGCCCCAGTAGTAAGTGTTCCCCACAGTGGCCCCAGTAGTAAGTGTTCCCCACAGTGGCCCCAGTAGTAAGTGTTCCCCACAGTGGCCCCAGTAGTAAGTGTTCCCCACAGTGGCCCCAGTAGTAAGTGTTCCCCACAGTGGCCCCAGTAGTAAGTGTTCCCCACAGTGGCCCCAGTAGTAAGTGTTCCCCACAGTGGCCCCAGTAGTAAGTGTTCCCCACAGTGGCCCCAGTAGTAAGTGTTCCCCACAGTGGCCCCAGTAGTAAGTGTTCCCCACAGTGGCCCCAGTAGTAAGTGTTCCCCACAGTGGCCCCAGTAGTAATAGTGTTCCCCACAGTGGCCCCAGTAGTAATAGTGTTCCCCACAGTGGCCCCAGTAGTAATAGTGTTCCCCACAGTGGCCCCAGTAGTAATAGTGTTCCCCGCAGTGGCCCCAGTAGTAATAGTGTTCCCCGCAGTGGCCCCAGTAGTAATAGTGTTCCCCGCAGTGGCCTCTGCAGTAATAGTGTTCCCCGCAGTGGCCTCTGCAGTAATAGTGTTCCCCGCAGTGGCCTCTGCAGTAATAGTGTTCCCCGCAGTGGCCTCTGCAGTAATAGTGTTCCCCGCAGTGGCCTCTGCAGTAATAGTGTTCCCCGCAGTGGCCTCTGCAGTAATAGTGTTCCCCGCAGTGGCCCCAGTAGTAATAGTGTTCCCCGCAGTGGCCCCAGTAGTAATAGTGTTCCCCGCAGTGGCCTCTGCAGTAATAGTGTTCCCCGCAGTGGCCTCTGCAGTAATAGTGTTCCCCGCAGTGGCCTCTGCAGTAATAGTGTTCCCCGCAGTGGCCTCTGCAGTAATAGTGTTCCCCGCAGTGGCCTCTGCAGTAATAGTGTTCCC
This sequence comes from Eleutherodactylus coqui, assembly GCF_035609145.1. Taxonomy (NCBI): domain Eukaryota; kingdom Metazoa; phylum Chordata; class Amphibia; order Anura; family Eleutherodactylidae; genus Eleutherodactylus; species Eleutherodactylus coqui. The sequence goes on from NC_089847.1 coordinate 47,176,581, forward strand.
CGCAGTGTCCTCTGCAGTAATAGTGTTCCCCGCAGTAGCCTCTGCAGTAATAGTGTTCCCCGCAGTGGCCTCTGCAGTAATAGTGTTCCCCACAGTGGCCTCTGCAGTAATAGTGTTCCCCACAGTGGCCTCTGCAGTAGTAGTGTTCCCCACAGTGGCCTCTGCAGTAATAGTGTTCCCCACCGTGGCCTCTGCAGTAATGTTGTTCCCCCAAAGGGACCCCCGCAGTGGCCTCTGCAGTAAGTGTTCCCCCCACAGTGGTCTCTGCAGTTTAGTGACCCCCCACAGTGGCCTCTGCAGTAATAGTGACCCCCCCCCCCCCCACAGTGGCCTCTGCAGTAATAGTGTTCCCCACAGTGGCCTCTGCAGTAATAGTGTTCCCCACAGTGGCCTCTGCAGTAATGGTGTTCCCCCAAAGGGACCCCCACAGTGGCCTCTGCAGTAAGTGTTCCCCCCCACAGTGGTCTCTGCAGTTTAGTGACCCCCCACAGTGGTCTCTGCAGTTTAGTGACCCCCCACAGTGGCCTCTGCAGTAATAGTGACCCCCCCCCCCACAGTGGCCTCTGCAGTAATAGTGACCCCCCCCCCCCCCACAGTGGCCTCTGCAGTAATAGTGACCCCCCCCCCACAGTGGCCTCTGCAGTAATAGTGACCCCCCCCCCACAGTGGCCTCTGCAGTAATAGTGACCCCCCCCCCCCACAGTGGCCTCTGCAGTAATAGTGACCCCCCCCCCCCCCCCCACAGTGGCCTCTGCAGTAATAGTGACCCCCCCCCACAGTGGCCTCTGCAGTAATAGTGACCCCCCCCCCCCACAGTGGCCTCTGCAGTAATAGTGACCCCCCCCCCCCCCCCCCAGTGGCCTCTGCAGTAATAGTGTTCCCCACAGTGGCCTCTGCAGTAATAGTGTTCCCCCACAGTGGCCTCTGCAGTAATAGTGTTCCCCACAGTGGCCTCTGCAGTAATGGTGTTCCCCCAAAGGGACCCCCACAGTGGCCTCTGCAGTAAGTGTTCCCCCCCACAGTGGTCTCTGCAGTTTAGTGACCCCCCACAGTGGCCTCTGCAGTAATAGTGACCCCCCCCCCCCACAGTGGCCTCTGCAGTAATAGTGACCCCCCCCCCCCACAGTGGCCTCTGCAATAATAGTGACCCCCCCCCCACAGTGGCCTCTGCAGTAATAGTGACCCCCCCCCCCCACAGTGGCCTCTGCAGTTATAGTGACACCCCCCCCCCCCACAGTGGCCTCTGCAGTAATAGTGACCCCCCCCCCACAGTGGCCTCTGCAGTAATAGTGACCCCCCCCCCACAGTGGCCTCTGCAGTAATAGTGACCCCCCCCACACAGTGGCCTCTGCAGTAATAGTGACCCCCCCCACACAGTGGCCTCTGCAGTAACAGCGACCCGCACAATTGCCCAAGTAGTAATAGTGCCCCCCAACCCCCCATAGCGGCCCCAGTGGTAATAGTGAATTAAGATGAGTCAGCACGATGAACAATAAAATGTCTATGTGCACACAAGCGTGTAGACCATTTTTGTAAATAGTATATAAGACGGGCTGAGAGTATATGGGCAGCAGGCTCGCCTATGGATCTGATGAGATGCCTGGGACCTTTACCCTGATTTGACGTGACTCCTGCCTCGATAGAAATCCAGGGCTTCATTTACAATGGGCTCTGGGTCTCTAGAGCGATGGCAGTTTTTGGGGACCGCTATAGACCAGAAATGGAAGGGACCTTTTTATTTGTTTTTAATACTTCTGTCTGCTTTATTGTCCTTTCTCTTGTGTCAGTGGGTCCCAAAATCAATCCTTCCACTATAAGGGGGTATTGCAGGCTAATGCTGAGGATGTGATGTCCCCGGGATGGGTTGTCAGTGGTTGACCAGCTGGGGTCCGCCACTTCGATTCGCCGCCGATCAGCTGATTGTCCGGCTTGTCAGTGCAGCAGGCTGGACATTGTCATTGGTGGTCTGGGTCAGGAGTGTGGTGAGTGGCTTCATTCCCATTGAGATCAGTGGGAGTGATGCTTTCAATTACACTTCCGGATTCTCATTGCAGTCAGAGCCAAAGGTGAAATGGGAGGCATCGCTCCTGTTGGTTTTGGTGAGGGGGGAAGCCATCTATTGCATTTCTAGCCTTGACTACCAATGACTATATCCAGCCCCGCTGTACTGACAGTGAGCCAGAGGATAAACTAATGTAGCGGGGATTCTGAGCGGCGGATCCCCGCTGGTTGACTGTTGGTGCTCTATCCTGGGGATAGGTCATCAATGGTAAAAGCACGGAATAACCCTTTAATTGCCAACATATTCCTTACATATACTTTTGATGTATATATTCTATATATATTGATATTTTATCAATTGCAGCTTGAACAAGGTAGTAAATGGTTGGCTATCAGTTCCATGGAAATAGAGCCGTGCTCACACATTAGCAGTATAACTCCATTCACAAGGGGGCTAGAGTACTGCCATTCTCGTGATCACTGGAGGTCCCGGTGGTCGGTCTCCCAGCCTCGTACATTTATCTCCTAGTTTTCCTGGTGGTTTAGGGTAGAAGAACGGGTTCAAATGTATTTCACTTCACACTGTGAGGTGCCCCTAAGTGGTTTAGGGAGTTTTGACCAAAGTGATTATATGTTGCACAGGGCTTCTGTGGGTTCAGCTATTTCCAGTTCAGCAACAGAACTACCCTGCACTTCTTTTAATGTTTTTATGGGTTCAGGTGAGAAATGTTAAGATAAGGTAACTTTTAAAAAGGTTGAAATGCTTTAGTATGGAAAACTAATTTGAACTAAACGTCTTATATATAATGTTTATGGCCATCTCTACCACCCCAGCTGAGGCCATGCGGACACACAACTGGGTACATAGAAGTGTCGGACAAAGCCTAAGGCCTCATGTCCACTTGAAAAATACAATCCGCGCAGAATCTGCCGCGGATTTGCTTTAAGTGGTATTTTTTTTGCATGCAGATATCCGCACACATTGCTATCAATGTGATAGCAATGTTGCCGATCCGCGCGGAATGCGCGGCAGAATCGAGCATGCCGCTTTTTTTCTCCCGCGCATGAAAAATGCAATTCTTTTAAAATGCCATCCGCAGGTGCAAAATTCAATTTAACGGACCGTGGATGGCCAATGATTCCCTATGGGCAAAATCCGCTGCGGATTCCGCAATTCCATTTAGCTAGTGGACATGAGGCCTTAGAGCTCTCCTTACTGCTACACATGAAGTTCAGTTCTGGTCCCAGGGCCTTAAAGGGGTTCTACCAAGATTATAACTTATCCCCTATACACAGGATGAGGGAATAAGTGTTTAATCAGTGAAGGTCCAGTTGCTAGTACACCTACCAATGAGAAGAATTGGGGTCCTTTGTTTTTCATGGATGAATGGAGTGGCGGTCAAGCATACACATTGCTTCTTCTACATCCCTATGGAACTGCCAGAGATAGCGAGCATGCGTGCTGGGGAAGAGCTGTATCATGGGATTGATTGGCTAGTGGGAGTGGCCTAATTTAGGGATGTGGACACTATTGGGGATTATAGGACAATCAGGCCTCTATGAAGCAACATGCTCTACGGGGGCTCCTGTGAAGTAAGCAGGAACAGAGTAGAGGAGAACAAACAGTCTTTCTCGTATTATAAGCTTGCAACGTTTAAGCTTTTCTTTAGGTTTCTGTACCACTTGTTGGCGGTTGCATTTAGTAAAGTTGCGTTGTTTACACTAAATGTGGTTGCAGTTGTTTTCTTAATGGGGAACCACTTGGGATTCACCACCCTACATGTTACTAATCAGTGTATCGCTTCACATCAGGAAGGAGGACATGATGGGTTGGTTGTCTGGTTATGCCCAGGATCTGTGATCATCTCAAGTGTCTCTGATCCTGGGTTTACACATACAATATCTTCCCTTGGGCTTGCCGTACAGGCTGCACTGCAGTTTGTGGCTTACGTGTTAATATTCATATCTTTGTGGAAACCAGAGCTGTAATTGCCTTCACATGGGGCAAATATTCAGTTTGTTGCACTTGCCCTGCATTTACATACCTTACCAAGGCCTCCCCCTGGCACCTGGGGCACGTGCTCCCTCTCATCCCTCATTTACATACCTCACCAAGGCTTCCCCCGGCACCTGGGGCACGTGCTCCCTCTCATCCGTCATTTACATACCTCATCAAGGCCCCCCTGGCACCTGGGGCACATGCCCTTTCTCATCCCTCATTTACATACCTCACCAAGGCCCCCCCCCCTGGCACCTGGGGCACATGCCCCCTCTGATCCCTCCCTGACCTCCGTCTAGCTACAACTTTGCTGCAAACAACCATTTTCTCACCCATATGTATTTGGATTCAATTCCATAAATTTAAGAAATGGTTTATTTAGAAAGTATTGTCTAAAATCAGCCTTCACCAGAAATTAGACACCAGAAAATAAATTCTCGCATGCTCCAAAATAAAAACTTAAGAGAAGTATCAATTATAAAAGACTTTATTTATTTAAGGTTTTCAACATTTTAGTGTTATGGCTTCCCTAAGGCTGCAGATCCAGAAGAAAGCGAAAAATCCCTCGACACTTTTAGCCAATTTGTGTCACAGGGGAAAAATTCCTTCTTGACCCCGGGAAAAGGCGATCAGTCCTAGAACCCTGGATCAGAGCCGCTGATGATAGTGTGATGGTGGTGGGCATTGTACATGTAGAGCTGGGGGGGGGGGGGGGGCTGTGTGGGTGTCCAAATGAAGTTGCTGGCTGGGTGTACAGCTAGTAGACGCTGTGTGGCGGGGTGCATGGTGACGGCGCTGTATGGCGGGGTCAGGGTGAGGGTGTTGTGTGGCGGGGTGCAGGGTGAGGGCGCTGTACGGCAGGGTACAGGGTGGGACGCTGTGTGACTGCATCCGTCCAAGGGAAGAATCATTTGCTGTTCCAGTGGATGAATGAGCGATCCTGGTTGTCAGGTCATGGTCACATGATCAGTACTTCCAGAATTACAGCCTTCATTCATTCAGAATTGTTGTCACAGCAAATGGAGGATAATGCTTGCTTCATTGCAGCATCTCTCTGTAGAGCTGGGGGGCACTGTGTGGCTGCGTGCAGGGTGAATGCGCTGTGCGGCTGCCTGTTGGGTGAGGGCGCTGTGTGGCGGGGCGCAGGGTGGGACGCTGTGTGACTGCACCCGTCCAAGAGAAGAATCATTTGCTGTTCCAGTGGATGAATGAGCGATCCTGGTTGTCAGGTCATGGTCACATGATCAGTACTTCCAGAATTACAGCCTTCATTCATTCAGAATTGTTGTCACAGCAAATGGAGGATAATGCTTGCTTCATTGCAGCATCTCTCTGTAGAGCTGGGGGGCGCTGTGTGGCTGCGTGCAGGGTGAATGCGCTGTGCGACTGCCTGTTGGGTGAGGGCGCTGTGTGGCGGGGCGCAGGGTGGGACGCTGTGTGACTGCACCCATCCAAGGGAAGAATCATTTGCTGTTCCAGTGGATGAATGAGCGATCCTGGTTGTCAGGTCATGGTCACATGATCAGTACTTCCAGAATTACAGCCTTCATTCATTCAGAATTGTTGTCACAGTAAATGGAGGATAATGCTTGCTTCATTGCAGCATCTCTCTGTAGCGCTGGGGGGCGCTGTGTGGCTACGTGCAGGGTGAATGCGCTGTGCGGCTGCCTGTTGGGTGAGGGCGCTGTGTGGCGGGGCACAGGGTGGGACGCTGTGTGACTGCACCCGTGCAAGGGAAGAATCATTTGCTGTTCCAGTGGATGAATGAGCGATCCTGGTTGTCAGGTCATGGTCACATGATCAGTACTTCCAGAATTACAGCCTTCATTCATTCAGAATTGTTGTCACAGCAAATGGAGGATAATGCTTGCTTCATTGCAGCATCTCTCTGTAGAGCTGGGGGGCGCTGTGTGGCTGCGTGCAGGGTGAATGCACTGTGCGGCTGCCTGCAGGGTGAGGGCGCTGTGTGGCGGGGCGCAGGGTGGGACGCTGTGTGACTGCACCCGTCCAAGGGAAGAATCATTTGCTGTTCCAGTGGATGAATGAGCGATCCTGGTTGTCAGGTCATGGTCACATGATCAGTACTTCCAGAATTACAGCCTTCATTCATTCAGAATTGTTGTCACAGCAAATGGAGGATAATGCTTGCTTCATTGCAGCATCTTTCTGTAGAGCTGGGGGGCGCTGTGTGGCTGCGTGCAGGGTGAATGCGCTGTGCGGCTGCCTGTTGGGTGAGGGCGCTGTGTGGCGGGGCGCAGGGTGGGACGCTGTGTGACTGCACCCATCCAAGGGAAGAATCATTTGCTGTTCCAGTGGATGAATGAGCGATCCTGGTTGTCAGGTCATGGTCACATGATCAGTACTTCCAGAATTACAGCCTTCATTCATTCAGAATTGTTGTCACAGCAAATGGAGGATAATGCTTGCTTCATTGCAGCATCTCTCTGTAGAGCTGGGGGGCGCTGTGTGGCAGCGTGCAGGGTGAATGCGCTGTGCGGCTGCCTGTTGGGTGAGGGCGCTGTGTGGGGGGGCGCAGTGTGGGACGCTGTGTGACTGCACCCGTCCAAGGGAAGAATCATTTGCTGTTCCAGTGGATGAATGAGCGATCCTGGTTGTCAGGTCATGGTCACATGATCAGTACTTGCAGAATTACAGCCTTCATTCATTCAGAATTGTTGTCACAGCAAATGGAGGATAATGCTTGCTTCATTGCAGCATCTCTCTGTAGAGCTGGGGGGCGCTGTGTGGCTGCGTGCAGGGTGAATGCGCTGTGCGACTGCCTGTTGGGTGAGGGCGCTGTGTGGCAGGGCGCAGGGTGGGACGCTGTGTGACTGCACCCATCCAAGGGAAGAATCATTTGCTGTTCCAGTGGATGAATGAGCGATCCTGGTTGTCAGGTCATGGTCACATGATCAGTACTTCCAGAATTACAGCCTTCATTCATTCAGAATTGTTGTCACAGCAAATGGAGGATAATGCTTGCTTCATTGCAATATCTCTCTGTAGAGCTGGGGGGCGCTGTGTGGCTGCGTGCAGGGTGAATGCGCTGTGTGGCGGGGCGCAGGGTGGGACGCTGTGTGACTGCACCCGTCCAAGAGAAGAATCATTTGCTGTTCCAGTGGATGAATGAGCGATCCTGGTTGTCAGGTCATGGTCACATGATCAGTACTTCCAGAATTACAGCCTTCATTCATTCAGAATTGTTGTCACAGCAAATGGAGGATAATGCTTGCTTCATTGCAGCATCTCTCTGTAGAGCTGGGGGGCGCTGTGTGGCTGCGTGCAGGGTGAATGCGCTGTGCGGCTGCCTGTTGGGTGAGGGCGCTGTGTGGCGGGGCGCAGGGTGGGACGCTGTGTGACTGCACCCGTCCAAGAGAAGAATCATTTGTTGTTCCAGTGGATGAATGAGCGATCCTGGTTGTCAGGTCATGGTCACATGATCAGTACTTCCAGAATTACAGCCTTCATTCATTCAGAATTGTTGTCACAGCAAATGGAGGATAATGCTTGCTTCATTGCAGCATCTCTCTGTAGAGCTGGGGGGGCGCTGTGTGGCTGCGTGCAGGGTGAATGCGCTGTGCGGCTGCCTGTTGGGTGAGGGCGCTGTGTGGCGGGGCGCAGGGTGGGACGCTGTGTGACTGCACCCGTCCAAGGGAAGAATCATTTGCTGTTCCAGTGGATGAATGAGCGATCCTGGTTGTCAGGTCATGGTCACATGATCAGTACTTCCAGAATTACAGCCTTCATTCATTCAGAATTGTTGTCACAGCAAATGGAGGATAATGCTTGCTTCATTGCAGCATCTCTCTGTAGAGCTGGGGGGCGCTGTGTGGCTGCGTGCAGGGTGAATGCGCTGTGCGGCTGCCTGTTGGGTGAGGGCGCTGTGTGGCGGGGCGCAGGGTGGGACGCTGTGTGACTGCACCCGTCCAAGAGAAGAATCATTTGCTGTTCCAGTGGATGAATGAGCGATCCTGGTTGTCAGGTCATGGTCACATGATCAGTACTTCCAGAATTACAGCCTTCATTCATTCAGAATTGTTGTCACAGCAAATGGAGGATAATGCTTGCTTCATTGCAGCATCTCTCTGTAGAGCTGGGGGGCGCTGTGTGGCTGCGTGCAGGGTGAATGCGCTGTGTGGCGGGGCGCAGGGTGGGACGCTGTGTGACTGCACCCGGCCAAGGGAAGAATCATTTGCTGTTCCAGTGGATGAATGAGCGATCCTGGTTGTCAGGTCATGGTCACATGATCAGTACTTCCAGAATTACAGCCTTCATTCATTCAGAATTGTTGTCACAGCAAATGGAGGATAATGCTTGCTTCATTGCAGCATCTCTCTGTAGAGCTGGGGGGGCGCTGTGTGGCTGCGTGCAGGGTGAATGCGCTGTGCGACTGCCTGTTGGGTGAGGGCGCTGTGTGGCGGGGCGCAGGGTGGGACGCTGTGTGACTGCACCCGTCCAAGGGAAGAATCATTTGCTGTTCCAGTGGATGAATGAGCGATCCTGGTTGTCAGGTCATGGTCACATGATCAGTACTTCCAGAATTACAGCCTTCATTCATTCAGAATTGTTGTCACAGCAAATGGAGGATAATGCTTGCTTCATTGCAGCATCTCTCTGTAGAGCTGGGGGGCGCTGTGTGGCTGCGTGCAGGGTGAATGCGCTGTGCGGCTGCCTGTTGGGTGAGGGCGCTGTGTGGCGGGGCGCAGGGTGGGACGCTGTGTGACTGCACCCGTCCAAGGGAAGAATCATTTGCTGTTCCAGTGGATGAATGAGCGATCCTGGTTGTCAGGTCATGGTCACATGATCAGTACTTCCAGAATTACAGCCTTCATTCATTCAGAATTGTTGTCACAGCAAATGGAGGATAATGCTTGCTTCATTGCAGCATCTCTCTGTAGAGCTGGGGGGCGCTGTGTGGCTGCGTGCAGGGTGAATGCGCTGTGCGGCTGCCTGTTAGGTGAGGGCGCTGTGTGGCGGGGCGCAGGGTGGGACGCTGTGTGACTGCACCCGTCCAAGGGAAGAATCATTTGCTATTCCAGTGGATGAATGAGCGATCCTGGTTGTCTGGTCATGGTCACATGATCAGTACTTCCAGAATTACAGCCTTCATTCATTCAGAATTGTTGTCACAGCAAATGGAGGATAATGCTTGCTTCATTGCAGCATCTCTCTGTAGAGCTGGGGGGCGCTGTGTGGCTGCGTGCAGGGTGAATGCGCTGTGCGGCTGCCTGTTGGGTGAGGGCGCTGTGTGGCGGGGCGCAGGGTGGGACGCTGTGTGACTGTACCCGTCCAAGGGAAGAATCATTTGCTGTTCCAGTGGATGAATGAGCGATCCTGGTTGTCAGGTCATGGTCACATGATCAGTACTTCCAGAATTACAGCCTTCATTCATTCATTCAGAATTGTTGTCACAGCAAATGGAGGATAATGCTTGCTTCATTGCAGCATCTCTCTGTAGAGCTGGATGGCGCTGTGTGGCTGCATGCAGGGTGAATGCGCTGTGTGGCGGGGCGCAGGGTGGGACGCTGTGTGACTGCACCCGTTCAAGGGAAGAATCATTTGCTGTTCCAGTGGATGAATGAGCGATCCTGGTTGTCAGGTCATGGTCACATGATCAGTCCTTCCAGAATTACAGCCTTCATTCATTCAGAATTGTTGTCACAGCAAATGGAGGATAATGCTTGCTTTATTGCAGCATCTCTCTGTAGAGCTGGGGGGCGCTGTGTGGCTGCGTGCAGGGTGAATGCGCTGTGCGACTGCCTGTTGGGTGAGGGCGCTGTGTGGCGGGGCGCAGGGTAGGACGCTGTGTGACTGCATCCGTCCAAGGGAAGAATCATTTGCTGTTCCAGTGGATGAATGAGCGATCCTGGTTGTCAGGTCATGGTCACATGATCAGTACTTCCAGAATTACAGCCTTCATTCATTCAGAATTGTTGTCACAGCAAATGGAGGATAATGCTTGCTTCATTGCAGCATCTCTCCTTAGAGCCGGGGGGCGCTGTGTGGCTGCGTGCAGGGTGAATGCGCTGTGCGGCTGCCTGTTGGGTGAGGACGCTGTGTGGCGGGGCGCAGGGTGGGACGCTGTGTGACTGCACCCGTCCAAGGGAAGAATCATTTGCTGTTCCAGTGGATAAATGAGCGATCCTGGTTGTCAGGTCATGGTCACATGATCAGTACTTCCAGAATTACAGCCTTCATTCATTCAGAATTGTTGTCACAGCAAATGGAGGATAATGCTTGCTTTATTGCAGCATCTCTCTGTAGAGCTGGGGGGGCGCTGTGCGGCTGCGTGCGGGGTGAGTGCGCTGTGCGGCTGCGTGCGGGGTGAGTGCGCTGTGCGGCTGCGTGCGGGGTGAGGGCGATGTGCGGGGTGAGGGCGCTGTGCGGCTGCGTGCGGGGTGAGGGCGCTGTGTGGCTGCGTGCGGGGTGAGGGCGCTGTGCGGCTGCGTGTGGGGTGAGGGCGCTGTGCGGCTGCGTGCGGGGTGAGGGCGCTGTGCGGCTGCGTGCGGGGTGAGGGCGCTGTGCGGCTCCCTGCGGGGTGAGGGCGCTGTGCGGCTCCCTGCGGGGTGAGGGCGATGTGCGGCTGCCTGCGGGGTGAGGGCGATGTGCGGCTGCCTGCGGGGTGAGGGCGATGTGCGGCTGCCTGCGGGGTGAGGGCGCTGTGCAGCTGCCTGCGGGGTGAGGGCGCTGTGCGGCTGCCTGCGGGGTGAGGGCACTATGCGGCTGCCTGCGGGGTGAGGGCGCTGTGAGGCTGCCTGCAGGGTGAGGGCGCTGTGAGGCTGCCTGCAGGGTGAGGGCGCTGTGAGGCTGCCTGCAGGGTGAGGGCGCTGTGAGGCTGCCTGCAGGGTGAGGGCGCTGTGTGGTGGCGCATGGGCTGGGCTACTCACCGATCGTCCATGCTTGGCGGGTTGGTAGCGTGTGGTGTTGGGTAGTTCCTCAGTATCTTCCTTAATCTTTCACTGGATGCCATGAACTCGGGTCTTGCTTCCCGTCCGTCTAGGTTGGCCCGTTCCTCACGCACATTGCCTGGTAGCCAGCAGCTCTGCGACTTCCGGAAAGTGATGGTGTTACCTGCGCTGGGTCCTCTCTCTTCGTCCTCGCCTCGTGATCAGAGCTCCAGGCTTTCCACGCTGCAGGGTTAGCTTGGAATGCGGTGATGTCAGAATGTTTAGAATTCTCTCATCCTATGATGTCACAATAAGTGCTCCACAGGCCGCCATCTTGTTATATCGCAAATGATGATGAAAGCGGTCGCATCACTACATGCAAAGTGGATGGGACCATAAAGGTCGCATATAAATTATGCACAACATTAACCCCTTATTGCTCCATGATGTACTGTTAAGTCATGGAGGTTTGGGCTTTGTATGGAATGGGTTCTGGGCCGATCCTACTCTATACAATGCTGTCTGGTATAGCTGACACCCGCCTGCAACATATTAACCCTTTAAATGCTCCGATCGAAGTTTGGAGGTCCCTAACGGTTACAATGGCAGCTGGGGGCCTTCTGCACACTCTCAGGGCTTCCATTGCAGATTGCCTATGAAGCCATGCCTGTGATCTGTTCTCTGCCTGATCTTAAAAGGGGTTGTCCCAAGTTTGCATTCATTATAATGTTGCTTCCATCAAAAAGGCTCTTAGAGAATCATTATATTGTGCATGAGACATAAGGTGAAATGCAAGTGTCTGTAGCGCCAAATGGTGAGGGATAGAGGAATACAATGCTTTGACATCGCAAGTTACCCAGGTTTTATCTGCCCCCCATTTGTGTCCTGCTAATATTTGAATGACACTATTGCTATTAGGAATATATCCGGGGATTTGAACTACCACAGCAATTGGGTAGATAGAAAATTACAGCCTGAGTCTCTCACATAGGGATCCTCGTCCCGAAACTATTGGGCGCATGGGAGGTGGAAATACATTTTTGTGAGACTTGGGAATCCCATAAAAATTTGCAAGAATAGGATTTTTGGGAACTAGATAAGCCATTTCTTTGTCACTTAATACCCCCATTGAGCCCCCTCTGGTAATCAAATCAGACAATGAATGGGTGAATGTTACGGTGGGATCAATCTCTAATTTTCTATAAGTTTTATCATCATTGAGTATTTTTTCAACACATAAACTGTATAATGCATTATCCATTATGGCAATGGTGCCCCCTTTGTCCGATTGCTGAATTATTAAATCAGTATCGTTAATGAGATTCTGTAAGTCACGTCTCTGGGACACTGAGATGTTAACATTTTTATATTTGGATGCATCTTTCTTTTGACTGGATCTATATAGGTCATTAAGATCTCTTTCCATACTGTTTTGAAAATCATCCAGCCATCTAGTTCTGAGATGTTTGGGGTAAAAAGAGGGATTGGGAATCCTCATATCTGATGGCATTGGAATTGAATCTGGTGCCATATCAGTGTCCATCTGTTCTTTTTCTAGTTGTTCTAAATCCCAGAGAAAGGCAGTGTCCCTTGTTGTTAGGTCTCTATGTTTGTCGTCTTGTTTTGCAGACTCCTAAGAAGCTGTTCTGTTTGCCCCATTGATTCTGGTTTGTTCGCAGAAATACTTCTTTACAATAAGGTCCCGAACAAATTTGTTTAGGTCCAGCATAGTATTGAAAGGGTCAAACGTGCAGTCAGGTACAAAATTCCTACCCATTGATAGTTTCCAATTGCTGGTTAGAGAGAATACGGGGTGTGAAAAAAATTATATTGTCCGCTAATTCCGAATGGTTGGTCTGCGGCTGGGGTATCTCCTTTTTGGCATATGGCCCCCTCTCGGTGCCTCGTTTTTTGACAGTCTCCCCATAGTCTGCATTCTTTGTGTTGGTTCTTCAAATACCTGAGGGTCACCACTGGAGACATCTGATGATACATGGGATGTGTCCCCTTCCCACACTGAGGAGGAGAATGTGACACTATTCAAATTGCCTGTATGACTTCTCATTGATTGTTTCTTGAGAATTGATTTGGGTTTTTGAATCCTTTTGGAACTCCAGTTGCAAACTTTGTCATCTTGGTAATCGCGTCTGTCTCTTTCCAGTTTGGTTTTTTTTATGTGAATTATCTTTTCTTCTATTTTATGTAGTTCCATATCCTCTTTTTGTATTAGATTATCCCATTCTGTGGAATTCTAAGTTGCTCTCAATTTATGTTCAATGTCTTGTATGTCTTTCTGCAATTTATTTAATTTTAATTGCTCATTATCAACTATCAATCTCATCAGAGCAATCGGAGAGGATATCATTCCAGCTGGACAGAAAATCATCATCATAAATTGTTGTTGGTATTTTTTCAAACGCAATCCTCTTGGGATCATTGTAAGATCCAAATATTTATTCAGGGAGTGTTGGTCCCACCAAGTCTGTAATTCTGATTTCTTATATTTGGTTAATGATTGGATTAACCCCTTTGTGTCAGGATGCATACTTTGTATATTGTCCTGAAACAGACTGGATAATTTTTGCATCCTGGCCCGGACAACTGTTTCTTGTTCAGCCATCATACTTTGTTGAAAACACCAATAAAAATTAACATAGGTACATTAGAGTCCCATAAAACGTACTAATAATAGATGGTATACCTTAGTGGCTAAATTTTCATTTACAAATAGTGTGAGGATCGTGAGCAAATGTCCAAAAATAATGGAGATACTGCACTTATAAATATGGGTAGAATTTACCTCAATCCTTGTATACTTGCATTTGGTGCTGTGCATAGTCTCCTCAGAACAAGTTATTCATAGCAACAGCGGCCGGGTAATTCCAAAGAAAAAGACACTTGAAAATAGTGTGCTGTGCTGTCAGCTTGCTCACTTCATATGTCTCACGATCCACTGCTTGCTCAAGCGGTTTCACCTGCCCCCGGTCCTGGGCTTAACCCCTTGAGTGGCAGGTTTCCTACCACCCTGTCGTGCCCACCAGGGCAGGTTTTTTAAAATGGTCTAATCATTGAATTTCAACTAGTTTTGCAGTTGCGTCTCAAGAGCCATAACTTTTTCATTTTTCCATTGACATGGCCATATAAGGGCTTGTTTTTTGCGGGACAAGTTGTGATTTTTTAAACAGGGGGGAGGAAAAAAAGAAATGGGGAAAAAAGAAAAAAGGGGCCATGTCATTAAGGGGTTAAATTATGTATTAACTTCCTTCTCTGGGTCATTACGACGCACATGGATACCACATGTGTGATTGTATTTTTGATTTTTTACAAAGTAAAGGGAGACAAGTGTTTTTTTTATTTTTTTAATAATTTTTTAACTTTTTTTTTTTTTAATTTTTAAAAAACATTTTAATTTTTTTTGTCCCTTTAGGGGACTTCCACAGGGACCCATGAGGACCCCTGATCACATTCCAGGGGTCCGATGGTGACAGCCCTTTACATGCTGCAGTGACAGCCCTTTACATGCTGCAGTCACATAGACTGCAGCATGTAAAGGGTTAACACAGCAGAGATCGGAGGTTTTCTCTGATCTCTGCTGTAAGAGCTAGTACCTAGCTGTCCTCTGACAGCTAACAACCAGCTCTCCCTGCCACAGAGACCATCGGCTTGCTTCTGACAAGCCGATGGTCTCTATGGCAACCTGTAAACAAAGCAGGACATTGCCGACATGTCGGCAATATCTTCTGCTGGTTTTTCAAAGCCCTTGCTTTGTTCTCTGTGGGACTGTGCAGGCAGAGCACACTGTCACAGCTTGTGGCATTGTGCTCTGCAGCTCCCATAGTGATACATAGCCCGGAAATCTTCCGGGCTATGTTGCTATGAGCAGTGGAGCTCGTCACGGAACTTTTCCGGGCGTGCCACTCAAGGGGTTAAACAGCAGAAAATTCCATGCAGGAAAAAGTGTCATCCACGCTTGCTTGCAGAATAAAATGTATAATCTTCCTTTATTTAGACATATTTAAAATTTGCCAGGTATACACATCTCTGGACCAGACGCGTATAGGGATGGGATGAGGTGAGAGGACATTATATGGGGGATGTGATGAGGAGCAGCAGACAGTACATGGGGGATGTGATGAGTCTTAAAGAGGATCTGCAGCACCTGAAGTAAGGAATGTCTTCTCATTCACTGCCTGACTGACATGAGGCTCTTCTTAAGGAGAGTATATAGTAGATAGGTTGTTGAATCTTATATATTGTATATCATACATGTGACTATATATATGTGTGATCAAGGAGACGTACTGTCAGATGATGGGTTCTTCTTCCCCCTTTCGTTTACTTCCTTTCCTTAATTAATTCTGAATACTTGTAAATTTCAGCTTTTTCTTTCCCAGCGGAGGACACGGCCCAGGTACGATCCTGTCCTATAACAGAGCTAACAGTGCGGTTGCTATACTTTGCATCAGCAGGAACCCCTAAACATTCAATCATCCATGGCTAATCTGAGATCAGAGGTGGGCAAGAAATATAATGTCACTCGCAGTCACCAATAAGATGGTGGATCAGTGATTTGCAGCCGACGGCTCTCCAGCTGTTCTGTGACCGCAGTGTGATGGGAGTTACATATCACAGACCACTTTATGTAGTAGTACAAGTATTTTGTTAGTGTTTTATATAATTGAAGCTTAATTTATATAAAACCCTAACAATATACTTGCACTACTACAACCGATCAGCTGTTCAGCGGTCGGTGCACACCTGCACTTATATAACTTCTGCAGGAAGCACGCAGCTCTGTTCCCGCACTGGTGAGGCTTGGTATTACAGGCCATTCACTTCAATGGGAAGTTACCCTGCAATATGAGACCGGACCACTGCTGTGGGAACAGAGCTGTCTGCTTCTTGTAGAGATTAGCTAGTGTGCAAGTGCAGCGGCCCAGCGAACAGCAGAGTGTTGGGGGTCCTGGAAAGCAGACCCCACTGATCTCCTATTGATCATCTATTCTAAGGACAGGTCATCAATGGTTTATAACTGGACAACCCCTTTGTCTTCTCTTATTTCTCTCCAGATTGAGGCCAATAAAGAGCAGATTTCATAAAGAAGAAGCTGAATGAAGAGAAGAAAGAAGCTAAAGAAAACAACCCGGAGAAGCTGGTGTAGTATGTAGGATGCCCTAAATGTCATCTTAATAGGACTAGCATTGTGGTGTGCACCATGTAAATGAGCGTGCAGCTATTTCTGGGGGACTTTTTCCTTCCAGATCCCCCTGTGTATTAATCCTTCGAATTCCATATATCAGCTACCACTATGGTCAGTTCATATGAGGTGTAATGACGATGTGATGCTGGCAGGAAAATTCATCAAAACTGGTGCAGGTGAAAAATGGTCAGTGGAAATCTATTTGCTTTGGGTAACTGCGCCAGTTTTCCTTGCACAAAGTTCATTGAAATTCTCCCTTTGCGAGTAGACTACTGTAGGTGAAGTGATATTCTGAGATGTTCCCCATAACTTCTGACAGCACCTAATAATATAACAGGAGGGTCTACTGAATGAGCAGCTGTATAGGACGTAATTTACTTAGACAGCCTATTCGCTGCATATCGCTGCTGAAGACTTAAAGGGATTGTACCAAGATATAACGTTATCCCCTATCCCCCACTGATCACAAGAACGGGGGTCCTGATGGTCTTCCCACATGAATGGAGCAGAGATAACGCATGCCTACTGCCACTCAAATCAATTAAATGACAGCACTGGAGATTGCTGGGAGTTTGTACAATTTCAGCATTGTGATTGAATGAATAGAGCGACGGTCACATGCGCATTCTCCTCTCCATTTATCTAGGCACTTTCAGGAACTCTTTTCTCAGGATTGGTGGGAGTCCCAGCGTTTGGATCACCACTGATCATAAGGTTATTCCCTATCTGGTGGATACGGGATAATTTTAGTTCTTGGTACAATTCCTTCTTCATGTCTGCAAATCAATTATGTGCATTGCATGTCTTTATAACAAAGTCTATCGCTGGTCTCACACCTTAGATAGCAGTTGGCCAAATGGTTATTTGGGTGACAGCTATTCCTTTTGACACAGTTGGAACATCCCTGTACACATGAAATGGTAGTCTGGTCCTACCAAAATCAGTGTGTTCAGCTGCTGTTGATCTAATGTGTATGGGCGCATTTTAAAGGGAACCTGTCACCACCTGAGAGCACCATAAACTAAGCTCTACTGCTCATAGGGCAGGTTCTGATGGGCCCAGGAATTTTATTATGATTACCCGTCTCTCTGTTCCCGCGCGGTCACCCACGGAGGTTGGCACAGCCTGCAGACATGAGTCCACTTGCGCATGCTTCCACATGTGATGGCGTGGGAATGAGCCGGGTGAGCTTAAAAACTACATCCCCGGACTCCTTGGAACCTGCCCTAAATGGAAAACTTACTTAGATGGGAGCTCTCATGTCCTTGAGACCTCCCCAAATGGATTTCAGGCCGGGTAAGTTTATCCAAAACAGTTGTCGTACAAAAAGGGGGGATTTTAATTGACCAAATAGCAATAAATACAGGTAGGTAGACAAATCACTGGACACAGGTAATAAAACAGATGGTGCAACGTGTTTCAGGACGGTATGTGGCCTTTTATAAAGCATAGTAAACAGGGTATCAGGACTTCCTTTTATACTAGGTGGTATTCCCTTCATAGAGGAGCAGTGTACTGGCGCTGTTCTCACTGTAAGGCCCACATTGATGACATCACGCGTCGTAACGCTGGCGTCCGTCACTGCCAGCTTTATAGTAACGTGGTGTCTCCCCGAGCTCGCTCGCCCGGGTTCTATCACGGCACGTAGTTGTGATGTAACTAGTGATATTAGCTATGTGAAACGTTATCCCGAACGGGCGCTGCATTCCAGCGCCCGTTCCACTGGACATTGGATGGCCTCCCTGGAGTGTCATGTGCTCCAAAGGCTGCGTTCCAGCAGGGTGTGTATATCTCTTAGCTAGGTAGCCATCCTGAGAGTGAAAAAATGTAGTGTTGTTGTTTGTACAGCATTAATGATTAAAGCAGTGTGTTTAATATGGTCCATCCCTGGTCTAATGTATATAAGGTTGTTAAAATGTTGCGGATTTGGGAAACATTAAATATAAATAGTTGTGGGGCGGAGCCTGGACGCCAAGCGCAATGGCTGCCTGAAAGCAGCGCTCCCATCAACGGGCACCCACAGCTCCTCACAGCAACCACCAGCCGAAAAAGAGATGGGCAAGACAGGCAAGGAAAGGAGCACTGACCTGCAGGGCACCCCTCGCCCGACCAAAACGCAGGCTGACATGCGGGGTTTCTTCAGAGACCGTCCCGCTCGCTCCCCGCGGCCCCCCAGCTAAGATGGCGCCGGCTCGAGCGCTCGTCCCCGCTCTCTGCCAGGAGGAAGAAGAGGAGCAGCTTTCGGAGGAGGAAGATGGTGAGTCTGTCTCCAGGGGCTTTATGAAGAACCTGATTGCACAAGCTCTGCGCCCCATTGCCTTGGACTTAGCAGAGATAAAGGAGGAATTTAAACAGCTGGGGCACAGGGTTGAAGAGCTTGAGTCCTCTGCTGCGGCCATATCCTCCCACTCCCAAACAAGTCTTAAAGGAGCAGCACCTGTATTTAAATAGAGCTCTTCTGCTCCAGGAAGACTTAGAAAACAGGAACAGGCGCAATAACCTTCGCTTTAAAGGTATTCCCGAATCATATGCTAATGAATGCCTTGATAAAGTCGCCAAAGTTATTTTTGCCACCTTGCTGGGGGAGGGGAGATCGCCTAACATCTGCATTGAAAGGATCCATCGGGCCCTTAGACCACCGCCGGACCCCACCGAACCGCCCAGGGATGTGATTTGTAAGCTATTAGCGTTCCCCGATGCAGTTGCGGTTCTAAGAGCAGCCAGAACCTACAAAGACCTGAGGTTTGAGGGGGCGCCTGTCTCGATCTTCTAGGACTTAGCGCCCTCTATCCTAGCAAAGCGCCGTGCCCTGCGACCATTGCTGGAAGTCCTGAAAGCCCGAGAGATCCGTTATGTATGGCTGTTCCCATTTGGCATCAGTGCGACCATCAAGGGCAAAAGGGTTAACATACGTACCCAAGAAGAGATGCGTGAGCTGTGGAACCTCCTGGAAATAGATCCAATAGAACTCTCCAACTGGCAACCTCTTCCGGAACTCCCTCAGTTCTCGCTTCTGGAGAACCCAGGGGACTGGCTGGTAGCGGGCAGCGCAAAATCCCCGAAAGGGAAGAAGAAGAAGCCCAAGCAGGACTCGTGAAGTTCCTCATCCGCGGTAAGAATTTTCCTGCGGTGCCTCCAGATGTTGCATCTAACCGATGGGTGCCTCCCTCGGGTTTCCTAACCGTGAGTGGATCCGGGGTGACTCCCCTCTGACAAGCTGTTCGTATCAGTTCTCGCCTGCTAACCTTCGGCTCCTTCTGCGGGTCGTATTACGGATCCGGAGATGGGAGGCGCTTCGGACTGTCTTGGAGCGTTTTCGGAGAAGCGGGAAGCTCGGGCGTTTTCCCGTCACCTGACTCCTCGGGCCCGGGTCTTGAACTCCTGATAACATATGACTCAGGCCGGTGAATACGACGAGTGCCTTGAGCTGACTATCTTCATTTGAATGTTTACCATCGTTGATGCAAGTATTTAGGGCTTTGTACCTCTTGTTTTTCCTCTTACTTTCTCCTTTTCCGTCTGTTCTCATGTCCTAATCTCTGTTTCCCTTTTCAGAGGGCTAATGGGTGCCTGTATTGTCCAGGCCTTAACTAAATCTCTGACCTCCCGACAGGGCCTTTTGCTCTGTGGGATATCAGCAGACTGCCCCAAGGGTGAGCCGGGGGTAGGGAGTCAACGGACCCCCCCTGAGGCTCATTCAAATAGGAATCTCTCTGCCAGCAGAAGCTCTGCTGCAGCGACTTTTCTTGTTTATTTGCTTAACAGTTCTACGTCTATCCCCACCTACTTGTATCCTTCTTCCCTGCTTGTCTTATCCTCCCCTCCTCCCACGCCTTACCCCCCACTACTAAGTTTGGGTACCGCGAGAGAGAGCCCCAACGGAGACTCCTCTCTCTTCGCAAATACCATATCTGCATTGTTTACTCATTTGTGCTTTTTCTCATATTTAGTACAGAGTTTTCACGATGATTGGACTGCGTCTCACTTCCTTCAACGCCAGAGGACTTAACTCGCCCTCAAAACGCCACAGCCTTGAGCTGCTACTGAGGAGGTATGACACAAAAATTCTCTTCCTCCAGGAAACCTACTATAAAGGAGACAAATCCTTTTCCCTCCCAGGGAGATCTTTCCCTAGGGCATTTCACTGCACTCATCCCTCGTCGGCCTCGAAGGGGGTCTCTATTTTCCCTCATAGAACAATTAATTTTGTTGAGGAGGCTCAATTTCGGGACGACGAGGGCAGAGTCCTGTTCATTAAGGGCATCCTGAACAACACAAAACTAACCCTAGCTAATTTGTATACTCCAAACACAGAACAGATTCCATGGCTGCTCAAGCAGCTGGAGATTCTAAAAAACTTCAGTGAGGGTCCGATAATTTTAGCGGGTGACCTTAACGTTACTCTCAACCCCACCTTAGACTCTTCCTCGGGCCGCTCACACATATCCCAAGGTAAATTGAAAAAATTAGGCAAACGGCTTCAGGAACTGGGTTTGATAGACACTTGGCGCACCCTACACCCTACCACGAAAGATTTTTCCTTTTTTTCCTCGGTGCACTCCACATTCCAAAGGCTGGATTATGTCCTGGTCTCCTCCTCCTTACTTCCATCCCTGACCGGTTCGAATATTGACACAAGGACAATTTCCGATCACGCCCCGGTGCATACTTCGTTACGCCTCCCTCAACCAGGTGCTAGGGAATGGAGATGGTCACTAAATACCTCCCTCCTAGATCAAATAGAGGATAGAGAGTACCTAACAAAACTTCTAGAAGAATTTTTTCGTATCAATTTAACGGAGGGGTCAGAGTCTCCCCTGGTCTGGGAAGCCCACAAAGCTTATATGCGAGGCCTATTTATAGCCCTGGGCTCACGTATTAAGAAAAGGAATCAAAAAGCTATTGATGAGAAGCTTTCGCAGATAGCCAGACTGGAATTAACTGTGAAACTCTCCCAGGCGAAACAAAATATGTCTGAGCTTGCGGCGGCAAGGGCTGACCTAATACTTTTGCTTAAAGGGGTTGTCCCGCGCCGAAACGGGTTTTTTTTTTTCAATAGCCCCCCCGTTCGGCGCGAGACAAACCCGATGCAGGGGTTTAAAAAAAAAAAAACGCATAGTACTTACCCGAATCCCCGCGCTCCGGTGACTTCTTACTTACCTTGCGAAGATGGCCGCCGGGATCTTCACCCACGGTGGACCGCAGGTCTTCTCCTATGGTGCACCGTGGGACAATGGTGGGACCTCTCCAAGCTAAGGGACAATGAACTACTCACCAAATTAGTGATAGGTTATAGCAACCTCCCCCTGTCCGAGGTCATATGGCTGCCCACTGGCGCCCACTATCGGGCTAAAACTTTCAACCCCCTCCTTAGAGGGCCGTGCGAGGTGTGGGACAAGTTCAGAACGACGCTTGCGCCGACTCCTTCGCCTGTCTCTCCTCTAAACGTTATGCCTAGAATAATCAACCCGCAAAGAAACCGACCTTTAGCTCCAGTGTGGAGGAGACTAGGGACACTCTCCATCTCCAACTTACAAAATCTTTCGCACCTGACCCCCCGACGATCCCCCAAAAACGACTTCCTACGGAGTCCTTCTCCTTCTTGGAGGTGGCCCAATTATCGGGTGTCTTTAAGGAATTTCTCAGCGAGCACAAGTCGACCAGGCCGCTCACTATATTTGAGAGGTCCTGGTCGGATAACAAGGCTTCTCATAAAAAGATCTCCTTTATACGCAAATCCTTTATTTCTCCCTATCAGCCCTATAAACCGGCCTTTCTCACGTCGTGGGAGAAGGAGCTGGGTATTCGGCTCTCAGAGGAGGAGACCAGGACGATTCTTGATACATCCTTCGGCCTCACTCCTTGTGTATTAGCCCAAGAGGCTCACTATAAATTATTAGTCAGGTGGTACCGTACGCCACAATGGCTTTTTGATCACAAGCTCTCCCCCCACGAATCCTGTTGGAGATGCAAGAGCGAAGCTGGCTCATATGTGCATATCTGGTGGGACTGCCCGGTGATAGTCCCCTTCTGGACGGGTGTAGGGAAAGTCATTGAGAAAATTGCGCCAGATGTCCGTCTCACACCAGACATAGTCTTTCTGTGGAGACCGAGTAAACATTTCCATCCGAAAAAGAATAAACTGATAGCCTTGCTAATAGACACAGCCAAATCCCTGATTCCCCGCTTGTGGCTCCAGAGTACGGCTCCATTGCTGGGTCTCTGGAGGGAGAGAGTCGACAATTTATATTCCTCGGAGGAACTGCACAGCTGGTCAAATAACACTTATGATAAATTTATTGTGACGTGGGCTCCTTGGCGTGAAGTGAGATCCGTGGCGTCCTGGGAGGAGTGAGACATGGTCCGTCTAAAATCCCCGCTTTGGTAGGCCTCTATTCATCTTCCCTCCCCCTCTTCCCCCCCCCTCCCCTTCTTGTGAGTTTTAGTGTATGTCCTCTTCTTTTTTCGTTTCTATTTAGTGCAGACAGGATAAGGTGATTGTCATGTGCAACCCGATGCGAGTTGATAAAGTTTCTCAGTGGAATGTCGTTACTCATTGGGAATTGTAACTCTGTGGAATGTCTGCCATTTTAGATGTTGATGTTTGATAACCCTGTTTTTTTTTTCCTTTCTGTGAAAAATACAATAAAAATTGGATTTAAAAAAAAAAAAAATATATATATATATATATATAAATAGTTGTAACATATAGTATTTTTGAATATGAAAACTACACATAACTAATTACATATATTATTACATATATTATAAAGCAAATACAAGCTAATACAAGCAGCTGCAGCACTACTGCAGGCAATCAATATATTATTATGCCATGGCTGCGACGATACAATCAAATACAAGCGGCTGCAGCACTACTGCAGGCAATTCATATCTAAATATAAGCGGCATTGTGAGATTTGCTGACTCCTAAACTCGTGAGGTTCTTAGCACACATTTTGATCAAAACATGTGAGCCCATCTGCCACGTCAAGGCGACCTCTTGTAGATGGGACCTACACTACACTAACCTCTCTTTAGGCCTATTGGGCTAACCCCTTCAAGTTCTCACTGTGGGAGGAGGGGAAAAGATTCAAGGAGGGACAAATGGAAGCATCTAACTGATGCTTGGGGTCTAAGTTGCAAGACATTTTTCCATCTATCTAGATGTCTGGGGGTTTGTTTTTTGCAGGACAATTTTTTAATTCGTTTACCATATAATGTACGGGAAAACTGTACAATGTACATCAAACATGAGCTCAATGTATTCTGTAGGTCGATACGATTGTGATACCAAATTTAAGTAGCTCTTTGTTGGGCGACGTTTAAAATATGAAATATCTTTTTAATTAAAGGGGTTGTCCAGCCACACAGGGTAAAAATTTTTATAATGCTGCTGCTTTCCTTTCAGTAAGGATAGTAACACACAGCATGCAGGGGCTCAAACCGGCCGGCAGATCAGCTGGAATGTCAGTTTCTTACCTTAGAATCTGATCTTCACTGCAGCTTTCAAAGATGGCGCCTCTGTGCTGCCTTCTCACATGCTCTGCGCTCTCCCTCTTCTGTGTGCGCGCTCCCGATGGCAGTAAGAGGCATGAAAAGGCAGGATTTCATGGCCTCCCTCAGCTCACGTCCTAGCCCCGCCCACGAGACGCCCACATCTATTGAACTGCTCTACAGTCTCTCCCTGCCCAGGCCCCGCCCCTGCTGCATACTATAATCAGAGGGGGTGTGGCCAGGGGAGACTGCGTTATACACTCATGTCAGGATAAATTCCTGGCATGAGTGTAAACAGCAGCACAGTGTATAGTGAATGGAGAGGGGCTGGGGAGAGCCCAGAGAGAACTCTCCTGCAGCCCCCCACTGCAAGGCTACCTTCTGCCCCCCCACCCTGCTAAAGTGAAACAAAACATTTCCCCACACACACATGCCCTCATAGTGCCCCTCCCACAGCGACCCCCCCCTCACAATGACCCCCCCCCCACAGTGCACTCTCCCACAGTGCCCCCCTAATGATCCCCCACAGTGCCACAAACAGTGCCCTCTACAGTACTCCCTACACATGCCCCCCAGTGTCACCCCTACAGTGCCCTCCAAAGTAGCCCCCCTCATTCCCCCCAACCACAGCATTCTCCACAGTCCCCCCTCAACAGTGCCCCCCCAGTATTCCCCCCCCCACAGTGCCCTCCGCAGTACCCCCCCTACACATGCCACCCCCCCAGAGTCCCCCCCCACTGCACTCCAAAGTAGCCCCCCTCCACATGCCCCCCATCCACAGCGTCCCTATACAGTGCCCCCCCTGTGACCTCCCCCACAGAGTCCCCCTTTACAGTGCCCACACACAAGTACACTAACAGCACCCCCCCCTCCCCCCTCCCCCCAGGACTTCTGACAGCCGGGTCTCCTGACATTGCGCGCGCACACACACACACACATCACTGCACACACACATATCACTGCACACCCCCCCCCTCCCCCCTCCCCCCGGGACTTCTGACAGCCTGGTCTCCGGACTTCTGACAGCCACTTGCACACATCCATCCATCCATCCATCCCCCCCCCCCCCCCCCCACGAGAGCCCGCCCCTCCACTCATTCTTACCTTGGAGTTGAAGAGCCAGCAGCCACGCCTCCCTTGCAGGCAGAACTGAGCTTCCCAGGCTGAAGTTCTTCTGCACATGCGCAGAGCTGTGCTGGAGAGGCGCGTCCCCGGTCGTCCCGACAAGAAGAGGACAAGAGACTTGTCGGAACCAGGAACCATGGCAACCGAGGAGCAACACAGGGGGGGGCAACCCTAAAGGTAACTGAATAACTTCTGTTTGCCTAATTTACAATGCACAATGTATATTACAAAGTGCATTGTATTGGGCAAACAGAAGTAATAAGACCTAATGTTTATGGCCGGACAACCCCTTTAAGAATTATTTTCGGTTACCGTGAGTTTTTTTTATTTTTCCGTTGATACAGCTGTGTGGCGGCTTGTTTATTGTGGATGACTGACGGTTTTTAGTTCTATTATTTTGGGGTACATACGACTTTTTGACCGTTTTTAGTTACATTTTTTCTAGGTAAACCAAAAAGTGGAATTCTGGTTTTGTATACTATTTTTTTTTGGACGATGTTCACCGATATTTTAATAGATCAGACTTACAGGCGCAGCATTACCAAATGTGTTTTTTCTTTTATGCCCCTTTCAGAATTAAATCGTTTACAGCTGCTATTATTGTTATCTTCAATCACAGCTGTTGTGGCTGGAGGTGAGATGTCATAGACAGCAGACCCCCTCCATGTATGGAGCAGGCTCCGCTCCCGGGCCCACTCCATACAAACCATGCGCACATCTGCTTGGCATGTGAAAAAAAAAAAATCCGGCCTCCTCCACCCCTTAATAGCTGGCCATCACTCACCTCATTTCCCCATCGCTCATTACAATACTGTGATGGGCGGGAGGAAATGCAATTACCAGTAAATGTAAAATAATCATAGACATGTGCTGCAATGTCATTACCAAAAAAAAACAAAAAAACGGCCCTTAATAGCCGGCCATCGAGCACCAATGTGTTTCCCCTGCACCCGTGGCAGCACCATCAGCTGCTGCTGTCATTGGTTCGGGGAAATCCATCTACTGGTAAGAAAACAAAAATATTTTTGTTAAGGTCTTTAGTATAGCGCACATGTCTATGATTCTATGGGCGCAGATGTTGTGGCGCCTGTACTTACCGCCAGCTGGGTGGTACTGCTGGCACACTCCTAGGCAGTCCCTCGGCGTTCTTTCTCCTGGTGCTCTCACGGGGGCTCAGTAGGGCTGCTCGCTCCGGTGGTCTTAGAGCTGGTGTCTAAGAGGGTCTTCAAGTTGGAGAATGAAAACCCTCTGAACATGGCCTG
This sequence comes from Eleutherodactylus coqui, assembly GCF_035609145.1. Taxonomy (NCBI): domain Eukaryota; kingdom Metazoa; phylum Chordata; class Amphibia; order Anura; family Eleutherodactylidae; genus Eleutherodactylus; species Eleutherodactylus coqui. The sequence continues at coordinate 47,202,552 of NC_089847.1, forward strand.
GTCTTTAGGTGACGGGCGGAAGTCCTTGGCCTCTGCTGCTTCCACGGCGTCCAGATGGAATGGCTCTAGATGTTCAGGCTTAGATGACTGCAAGAAAAAGGAGAAACAATTCTGATTATGGTGAGAAGAGTTTTCCAATGTGAGACAGTTATGACGTATCTACGGTTCTGGCTGTACTAGAGAGAAAGAATAGCGGGGGGGGGGGGAGGTCACTGAGGTCAGATCCCCAACAATTAGGCTAATATGGCATATTCTGTGAATACACCATATATGCTGTAGACAGGGATAGCATTTTGAGGCTTTGATTTCTTGAAACTCCGGACCTGTGCCTGCAATACCAGGCACAGCCACTAAATGATATATGGCACTGTGCCTGGTATACAAGGAAGATCCCGCAGTGCTCACCTCCCACTGATCTGATATTGATAGCCTATCCTAAGAATAAGTCATCAATATTTAATGTGGCTTTCCAATCATGAACTATTGATGGTCCATCCTCTGGATAGACACTCAGTAGTAGATCGGGAATGGCGCCCTCACCATTCAGGATTTTTTACAACTTCTGTTCATTTACTTACCTCAAGGATGTGCGGTGGGGGCACCCTCAGGGATTCCACAGAGATCCAGTCGATTTGCTGGAAAAAACGGTGTTTTCGGATGTCTCTGTTAACTCCTAGACGCTTGGCCGGGTTTCTCTTCAGGAGCTGAAATGAGAAATGTAGTTGTGGTTACTGACTATAATTACAAGAATCTGACTAGAAAAGACAATAAAAGCATCACAAATAATTTTTACAACATTAGCAACTCAAAAAAGTAAAAGGGACCTGCTTACCTGTAAGATGATGCTCTTCGCTCCGGAGGTGGACTCATTGAAGAGTTTGTGATGATACTTGCGCTCACCAGTAATCATTTGATTGATGATGACTCCAAATGAAAACCAATCGACGGCGGCGTTATATTCCTCTCTGGCGTCCATCTGCCATAAACAGAAAACAGTTAGCTGGTAAATAAGTTCTACATCATTGATAACTTCGACCGTAATAGAAAGCCATTACATGGGATCTGTGTACTGCTCTAGGCGAGCGCTGAGACCGCAGTCCTCTATACCATCCCTGGACTGCTGTCTCCACGATCCATGACCCAAGAACATTAATACATTTATGTTAAGTAATGGTATGAAGAGTCTGATCCTCTCACCTCAGGAGCAACATAGCCTTCGGTTCCAGCATAATCGTTGGCCGTTCGGTCTCCGTACATGTTCTCTAAGGCCAGACCGAAATCGGTGATCTTTACATGGCCCGTCTCAGCCACCAGGATATTCTCGGGCTTCAGGTCTCTATGGATGATTCCCATGGTGTGGAGGTGCTGGATGCCGCACACCATCTCCGCAGCGTAGAATCTGGCGCTGTTGACATCAAGCGGTCCCTTTGACTGGAGGAGTTGGTCCAGGTCCCCGCAGCTTAGGTACTCCAATCCAAGCAGAACGTGCATCTGTAATGTAGAAGAGACATATAAGGAGGTTGGTTAATATGAAGTTATACTACAAAGTCCACATCTACGGTGAACATAGCAGTGGAGTTTGGAGATGTGTGATAACAACTATACCTTGGTCTGAAATGCAAATTCTGCATGGACGAGGAAGCGACTCCCAGACGTCAGCTGCAACACACGGTGCTCCACCATCACATCTGCAAGCTCCACTTCCGCTAGCAGGGCTCTCTTCCTGATCACTTTCACTGCATACCGCTGGCAGGTAACGGTGTCTTCTGCCAGCACGACTTCCCCATAGGCTCCCCGGCCGAGCACGTGATGGAATCGCAGTCTCATTCGGATGGTCCTAGAGGTGGTGCTTCCTGATTCTATTCTGAGTCTATTACTCCGGTCATGTGACCTATATGTCTATACATAGGGTCATGTGACCCACCACCTATACGCCCCGTAATACTGTGGTGGAAGTCCAGTATTCCTATATTTTGGATCGGTGGGCCTTGGCAGTAGACAGTTGTCAATTTAACATTCTGTATACATGTTTTGCTTTCTGTCTTGCTACAAATATAGTTCATGGCAGTTGTGCAATAGGTACTTCCGCTCATATGAAAGTATCTGTTTTATAATTCTGCTGACATGGAAACTTCTGTACTCAAAACGCTGACAAGATAATATATAGTATAAACACGTTACATTTTCCATCTGTTTCGCAATTTTGGAGGACAGTAACTCAGACATGGACAACCGCAGAAATTACCCAAGCAATTTTACTGGAAACGTATGCAAATAACATGGGAGGTTTGTGCAATTTATAGTTCATGATGTAACATCCAATCATATCGAAGGAACCCCACGTGGCTCCAAGACAACCCACTCATTTCATCCACCACCTGATGGCCAATCACAGATGACCGGAGGATGGAAGAATTGCAAGATGCTTATCCAATAATTAAACAATACGTTGTATCTATGTAATCTTTGACCTGCCCAGATGGGCGGATTTGTTAAACTCTTAAAATAGGCTACACGCCGATCATTAAAGTTAGAATTGAGGAAGCTATGCATGCTGAACCTCGTGTCAGTGTGGGAACTTCTTATGCGCATTATCAATTCAGAATTAATATGGAGGGCTGTAAACATTCCAAATTGAGTAACCCGTGATTCCGCAAAGGAATTCTACCTCAGTGGTGGCCCGTACGGGGAGTGATCGATGGGTTCCATAGAGCTTGGCCAGGAGACACGGACATATGCGACCTTGGACTTGGTGGGCCCAATAAAAAATCTTCAGAACACGGTAAGATAAATTAATTATCTATACCTGTGTGGCTAAGTTCAGGCTCGCCTATGTGCCGTGCCAAGGCCAAGCGATTTGGAACCAAACGACAGGTATTTATAAGTCTCGATCACTCGATAAGAACCTGTCATAAGATATAAAAGGAATGTTTACATGCCTGTTGTCTTGAGAGTACTAGTTAATTGGTGACATCAATAGCTGCCTCTAGGGAGGGCCTGTACGGGGTGTTTCCACTCCTGCGGGAGGAGGGAGCCGTGCTGGCGGCCTGTTGCAGAGACCCATCAGTGGGAGACTGCCAGAGATAAGTCTGATAAGGGATTTCCGCTCCTCCTAGGCCTGCTTGTAGGGTCCGGGAGAAGGGAGCTATCAGACAGTATCCCAAGGGGCAGTGAGACTAAGCCAGCCGTACTGGTGCTCTGTCTATTTGTGTGTGTCCACAAATATTTGTTTATCGTTTAAACGTGCACGAGTAGATCCCTCCATCTGAGGGTAGATCAATAAACTGTGTAGTGACAGAAATGCTAGAGACTCTAGGGCGGGGCATGCTGTCTCCGGCGTCTGAGGAGACTTCTATAATCATAAATCTGGCAGCCATGTTTGAAATTGAAAGGCAGCAAACAATGTACCAAGGTTAATTCTTACACCCTCCAGGAAAGTGTGGAAAGGGTGGAGAGTCAAGTTATCATTGATTAATCAAGCAATCTTTCTGTGTGTCCTACCTGTCCGTTATATAAAGTTAGTGTGCTTGTCTGTTGTGTAGAGCTAATCCTGCTGAGTTGTTATATAGGAATAGTTTATTTGTCTGTCATATAGAAGTAGTATCAGTCCTGCTCAACTGTGCCCGTAATTGTTTAGAAAGAAAAAAAAAAGGCTACTAACTTCATTTAAAAAGAGGAAGTGGAACTCTTAATAGAAGCGGAGCAATTCTTGTGCTGTAACATTTGTTAGTTATTTAACTAATATTGGATGTTAAAACTACTAGTATGTCTTGTTATGTAATCTAATCTTTGTGATACGCCCGTCATAAATGTAAAAAGTTATATGCCACTCACATCCTGAGGGGGCTCTTAAGAATACAGACTGCGTAGCCCACCATGCCCACAAGAAAATACATCTATGTTTGCCAAGTCCCCAACAGCGTACATGTTAGCAGTCCCCAATTCAATTGTAACCACATACAATGTTAGGTGGTCACCGCTATGACAGTAAAGTTACAACATAATATATGTGATTTATGCATTAGACGTTAGAATTTCCCTAAGTGTCAGAAAAGAGGAAGTGAAGGTGAGTTGAAATGGCGTCTGTATTAATACACGCCAAAGACACCAGTTTAGTGATTAGAGAGAATTGCAGTACATTACCAATCAGATGGAGATGCCCGGCATCTAAGACTGCATCTGCCCAGTCGCCGGAAGTCTGGGACAAAAACTGTTGTAAAAGTAAAAATTAGTCGCTGGGCTGTCACATGAGCGGGAGACTTAAAAAGAGGAAGTTACTTGCCCTGTAGTCCCAGCACAAGTAACGTATATTCACAGACAATATAAAATAAATAAATAAACTACAGGGAGTAAGAGAGACAGTAGAGAAGCCAAGGAATAGGAAACAAGCAGGTAACGATAAGGCCAGGTATCCACAGGAGGAACGGGGCAGATTGACCCGTAATTTGTAAAATGTAAATTGTGTGGTGCATAAGACTTTATCTTTATTGAGTTGTGATGTGTACCCAAGGACTGCCAAACATTGAATGAGGGAATAAGGAAGTAAGTGATTAGCCACACTCAGAGGGGTGGAGCTTGATGATGCAAGAACACGTCTCTTATCCAAGGAGGGGGTAAGAATCATAGATAGCCAGAAGAAAAAGTTTTTGTTTTTTTCCTCCTGTCTCAAACTCAGCTTTCCACGGTTCCTGACAAATTATGGGACACCCACAAGACAGGCATAGGGAAATTGAATGTATCGACCATGATAATATATACGAGACCCAGATACACACCCCTGGGTCAAACTAGATCCCCCTAGTTAAAAAAAAAGTCAGCCACATATGTTAGGTGCTGTGTGCTGATGCTTTGGAAAAAAACTGCCAACCGGCCACAATTTCACTGTTAATTTCTCTTGCAGAAGGCTGTAAGGCCTGGAGGCCTCCAAAGACTAACCAAGTTCTGCAGGCCATACCTGTACATACACCCGTTGCCAAATTCCGCACCTTTCTGGGCCTTGTTTCATACTGCTGGCTATACGACAGTATTGACACAAAAGCACGGAGGACAACCACAGCCATGAGGGTGGATCCAGTGACTCGAGGAGCTCCCTCATCTGCTTGTGCGGTGGCAGCAGTACAGGCAATGGTTGACAAATCTTCTAAGTTGGTATTGGACTACCCCCTAGTGGTCCACACCCCAAATGACACCCAGAACATACTCATGCAAGTGCAACCCAAGCACTTATCTCTGGCCTATTAGATCCGGCTACAATGTGCTCTTTCCATGCCTCCCCCAATATTTCTTCCCAATGTTGTAATACCTTGAATCCGGCTACTCTTCTTTTAATCAGGTATTCCTGGGGGGAGGGGAGGCATAGGTGATTTGAGTATGGCAGATCAGCTATTTTTTTAAAATTGTTTAAAATTCTGTGCATTATTGTAGTGATGTACACACTGTTAATGATGCATATTTTGAGTTTTCTTTTGTAGATGGTATCAGGGTGAGGATTGATGATTCCGAACCAGATATGCAGAGGTCACACAACAAGATGTCCTAAACGCAGAAGCTCTGCCTCCGCATGTCTCAGGGCAAGAAGCGGAACCGGAGGCCCTCACTGAGGTGTGTGGAGTGGTAGAAGGTAAGTCGGCAACTTTTTACACTGACTCCTGGAATGCATTTGGCATAGCTCATGGTTATGGCCCAATATGGAAGGCCAGACAGCTTGTTATCTCAGTAGGACAGCCAATTAAGAATGGTGCAGCGGTGCAGAGTCTCATGGAAACCCTACTACTACTACCTGGCAATGGAGAATCCACACCGATTTCTACAACGGAGAAGCGAGAGATGACACCCTCGCCGACAACACAGCAAAGGCAGCGGCCCTCAAGCCGTGGAAGAAAGAAGAATAGATACTGACAGCATGAGTCAGTGATAAAAACTTTGGACTTTGATAAAAACTTTGGACTTTGATAAAAACTTTGGACTTTGATATGTCAAGGACTTTACAGTTACAAGTCAACGAGGAAAGAAAGCAGATGGGCTAAAAGACGGGAGCGACAGAACAGGACGGCGTATGGCGAACAATCAACAGAACTTGCCTACAGAGGTCCCTGTTCCCCATGATGGCCCAGCTGGTACACAGAATTAAAAGCAGCGATGACGGCGACACTGAACAAGAATGGGTGACACCTGGGTTCTCTGTAGCTGCTGCATCATTTGTCCAGTTAGCATGATCTTTGCCATATGCGAGTCCGGACAGAAGTAAGGTGGCCATATAACACTTGCCTTGACCACTCTACCCATTTCAGAGATTGCCAATTTGACCACATTCAGCTCACACCTGTTGGGGAGTATGAATATGTGCTTGTTGTTGCTCGAGTCTTTTTCAGGTTGGAGGCCCACCCGGATACTAAGGTAAATGAGCAGATAACCACACAGAAATTCATGAATGAGGTAATCTGCAGATATGGGGTACCAGAAGTGATTGAGTCGAACAAAGGTACACACTTCACAGGTGAAATAATGCAACACATCATGTCTGTTTTGGGTATATTTCAGGCTTTTCACACACCCTACCATCCACGGAGTAGTGGGAAAGTAGATACGAAAGGCAATAGAGAAAATGGGTAAATTTTGAATTGAGTGTCTTTCATTAGTTTTTCTTTTTCTTAGGAGGATACATGCCACAGTAGCTGAATTTGGGGAATGATTTTCTTGTTAATTTTGTCATAGGCCTCTCTAAGGAATTGTTAGTAATGCATTCTGCAGTCTCTGCTTTTCCCCAGGTCCTACAGATGAGTGTCACAATCTAAAACCAGGTGACAGGGTCTATGTGGAAAGGTTTAAGAGAGAAACCCTGTTTGAATGTCCCTACCAGATGTTGTTCACCACCCCAACTGCAGTCAAGCTCAAAGGAAAGCCCACTTGGACCCACTTGGATCCACACTTCGCACTGAAAAAACTAATGATCCTGCATATCCTTTACATGCTATAATGTGGTACAATTCCTCTAACACACACCTTTGACTACTGTACACTAGCCCCCTGTTTCAGAACAAATTAATACAATCAAATGTGCAATATGAATCCTACACTAAGGGTGAGAATCCAACACCGCATCGTGCTAAGAGAGACGTTGACGCTCCAGGTGGTAACTTTGATCCACATGTACACATAGATGTAATAGGAGTGCCAAGGGGGGAGCGAGATTAATTTAATTCTAGAGATCAGGTTAAAGCAGGTTTTGATTCCTCATTTGCTTTGTCACTGTTAATAATAATGTAGATTGGATGAATTATTTCTCTTACAATCAGCAGAAGTTTGTAAACTACATCAGAGATGCTTTGCAAGGGTTAGCTAACCAGTTAGGGCCCACTGCATCCATGGCGTTCCAAAATAGAGTGGCCGTGGATATGATTTTCGCAGAAAAAGGTGGGGTATGTAATTTCCTGTACGTGTATTCTCCCTTTAATGTGACCAATGTTTCCCTTGTTTGAAAAAGATGAAGAGCCAGTTCCGATAATGCCAACCAGGTACGTTACCAGAAGAATGGAGAAATGTACCAGTACTGCGCCTGCCTCAGTCTCATAAGATGGACTGTCAGTGGACTTCCCATTTGCCTAGGGAAAGTGCAGAAGACCTTAGGTTCCGGCGAGGGCACACCCTGTGGGGTGTTAACTCGTACAGATAGAGGGTATGGATGCCCGGAAATAAGCCCAGGGAATCCATGGCCTCCTTCTGAGGTGAGGTAGGGATCCCTCCCCTTTTAGGAGTAGGGACTTACGGGCAGTGGGAAAACCCTGACGCAAGGGTGAGGCGACCTGGACGTGTTCACCATTAGGACTATCTCCAGGAGGGACAATGGTGTGGGTGAAGATTAGGGAGTCCCACGCCGTGCGTACCTGTGCACACTACTAGTATGTACTTCTAGTACAGCACATTAGAGTGAGAAGAGAGGCTCCTGGTGATAGTTTTGATCTACACGTATACATTGACATCATAGGATAGCCAAGGGGGGTACCTGACAAGTTTTAAAAATTAGAGACCAAGTTAAAACTAGATTCGAGTCCATTTTCCCGATCATTAGGGTAAATAAATGTTGACTGGATTAATTATGTTTATTATAATTAACAGCGGTTTATAAATTATACTAGAGACGCCTTATAGGGACTAGTCGACCAATAGAACCTACCTCGACTACGACTTTTCAAAATAGAATGGCACTAGGTACGATTTTAGCCAAAAAAGGGAGTGTCTGTAAGATGATAGGGGAGACTTGTACCTACATTCCAGACAAAACGTGACCCACAGGTAAAAACGCAGGTGCCATTAAGAAGCTGACCGCACTAACTAAAATGAGCTAACCTTAGTCTGTTTTCCTCAGTTAGGTACCTAACAGGAGAAGGGAAAAATATAGAAAAATAAGTTTTGAAACATTGTGTATTTAGAACACTGTGATAGGTTTTCGCTAAGATTTTGCTTTATTTTATCTGCAGTGCACTCTGCTTATGTCCACGCAACATGCCGGTGTTACAACGCCCCTGGTCCTGTTACCTTGCCGCCTCTGGAAAAGGGAAGTGGGAATAATCAGCTTGTAGCTCTTTCCTTCCAGACTAATATATATGATCATGCACTTACTAATAAGACAGGGGTTCAGTCATGTTGATCAGTTATTAGATAGTCCTGATTTTGCACTCTTGTTGATGAATCGAGGTAACGTCAAGAAGGCGGGGTTCTATACAAGTTATGCAGTGTTTACCTGAAATAGTGAAAGTCGCACCTCTCCTAACCTCATTATATTTGTCACCTTTATAGTCATCCTAATTTCTGTTTGTCGTTGCATACAGTGTATTCCGACCCTGATGACTGCCTGGTCCACCTGTCCCACTACGACGTCCAACAAAAAGCCCACTGTCAGCGCAACCGTCGTCATCATGGATCCAGAATGTGATGATGTCGAACCATCCTATACCCCCATGGCAGTAGTAGGCCCAGTCGTCTACAACACAATGCGAGTCTAGGGTCAGCGGTGGGGGATTGGGGTGGGACGGAGCAGGGCGAGTTTAGTGAAACAGATAGTTTCAAGGGGGGTCTGTGGTGGAAGTCCAGTATTCCTATATTTTGGATCGGTGGGCCTTGGCAGTAGACAGTTGTCAATTTAACATTCTGTATACATGTTTTGCTTTCTGTCTTGCTACAAATATAGTTCATGGCAGTTGTGCAATAGGCACTTCCGCTTGATAAAGCAGTGATAAAGAAGTACGCCTAGATCAGGTAAAATAAGTATAAGAGTCACTAGTGACAGCAACCTTAACCAGAACTCAGACACGACATCCGAATGTAGTCAAAGTCAGTAAGAATGCCTGGTGAGCCAGGCACCCAACTTTTATTGAGTATTAAAAGAAGGTGTGGTTAACATATAGAGAGGGGAGGCATATTCAAATAAGATATAGGTAAAACATATGGGAGTATACATTATTGGCAGGTAAATGACTTTCTCAGGCTCTAAATATCACATTTGACATAGAGACATTGGAATTCACAGATGTTGCAAAATTACACAATAATAGGATAACCCCTCCGCACTCTCATGCTCAACGCATCCTGGTTCCACGATAAAAGATAATTTCATAATGCAAAAACATCCTTGTACTAATCACTATGTGTACGTGACATGCTAAATCAGCACACAGTTCATAACTAGGCCAGCGTGTTCTCATCTGAAGGCCTTAAAGGGATTTTCAGAGTGAACCAATGTCATGAACCAAACTATATCTTTTACAATTTCCCTCCTAAAATATCTTTATAGTGGAATGGTAGGATGCACCCTAGGCTAGAAGATGTAAAACAAAGCAGACCTGCTATCTTTGCTACACTCACTAGCCCTTCCTAGAGAGACCCGCCCGAGGATGTGTGGAGATCTTCCTCCCACTCCTCTACCCCACCCCCACTGGGTCAGGCCTCTTCTTTCCCTGCTAGTCTCCTCAAGGCACACAGTAGAAGGGGTTATCACATCCCATTGCACAACATCCAAAAGCGTTGATTAGGTAAGAGTAAATGAGAATAAATGAGTCCAATGGAAGTCCATATAAGGAAATGTTCATGGTATGATTAAAAGTCCATATAATGCATGAGTCCTTTAAAAGGTCATTGTTCTTTGAAGGTTAGGATCCTTTAGATCACGCTGTCATATCCGCAGTACATGCAATTATCAAATTTTTGCAGAGTAGGTTTTCCACACAAGGTACAAGGTGTCTTATCAGTTGTCAACACTGTCATGAGATGAGTTTCAGTTTTTAGCACACCGGGGGATTTCTTAGCGGATTTTCCTGAAAAACATTTACAATTAGTTCCCAGAATTTTCTTGATGATCACCATTACAAGCTTGATGACAATTACGAGTACTATAACACACAACACTCCTTGTAAGAATAGGCCCACTACTCCAGAAATCATGCCACCCAACCCCTTAAACCAGTTTACAGGGTTTAAGTAAGATAACCATTCGGGCCATTTGGTCTCATCGTCAGAGATAGCCTTACGGTACGACTCTTTTATCCTTCTTGCTTGTTCCAAATCATGAGTGATCCGTAATGTTCCTGCTGGATCTATGTAGTGACAACAAGATGGACCCACCACCTGGCATAACCCTCCTTGTGAGGCGGTGAGATAGTCTAGGACCACTGTATGTTGGTTAGTGACTAGAATCAGTTGTTTAGTGTATTCATTTTGAACACCCAATATGTCAAATAGTGTATCAGTGATGTTATCAAAAGCGTCTCCCAAAGCCTCTATCATGTGAGTATTTCTTAATGAGTTAAACATCATACCTATTGGTCCTCCCAGAGCTGCTCCAGCCTTCCAGGCCCAGTGTGTGTGTGCAAAATGTACTTTGTGCTCTGGGACTTCACGCCTGTATAACATATGTGAAGGAATGTGCTGATAAGGAAATTCATCACTAGTCCAAACCCAGGTGGCTGGCTCTAACTTTGCAAGGGTACATGTGCCTCCAGCTCCGAGAGGAATCCATCTGTATGCCTTACTTCCACACACTACGTATATGCCTTCTGGCAGTTTAAGCTGTGCGCCATGTATAAGAGCACTTGCAATATACGCTACCAGAACTGTGTCAGGGAATAGGCACCATGATGTAGCCTTATCTCCGGTCAAGACTGCATAATAGGCCTTAAGATCACATTTTGGCTGTTCATCACTTGAATGTTCATGAATCTGTGGCTGCTCACTATCCGTAGTCTGTCTAGGCCCTCGCACTTCTCCCCCTTCTTTGTAATATCCGTGTAGGTCTTTACACTGTGTAGGGTCACTGTCTGGAAACCTTTCAGAAAATTGCCATGTGGTATTATGCAGTTCCCGAAGGAGGACAGAGGGTTTCCTCTGCACCACATTAACACCTGAGATTACTCTAGATTGGACAACTGCTACTTTATCTTGAATAGAAAAACTGATCTGCAGCTTATCTGTAGGTATGTTTCCCATTTCTAACAGTTGAAGTGGTTTATTATGCCACCCTGCACCCTCATCCCTTAATTCAAAGAATTTATTAATCCTAGAGGTTAAATTCACCTGCCACCAGGGGTGTCTAGTCCATCCTGTGACGGGTAATGCTATCACTGTTCTCTTTTGATCCTCAGGGAGAGAGATAAGAGGGAGATCCCAACAGATAGAAGTCAACAACTCCTGCTCAGTCAAAGGAGATGCAAAATAGGGCATTGCCTTAGCTGAGACAGGAGAATGTGTACATACCCAACAATCTGAAAGATTTTTCACTCTAGACACAATTCCATGATATTTGATAAACTTATTGTTACAACTGGTGTCCAGACCATCCTGATTAGTAACAACAGTAATCAATGTACATAAGAGACAAAGTATGACTGAATACTTCCTTTGATTTATTCCTGGCAGCCTGCGAACAGCTTGCAGTGGGAAGCATGTATCCATGTCTCTTTCCCTTGGACCTTCACAGAGGTGGGAGTAGTTAATTGGACCTGGTAAGGACCTTCAAAGCGAGGCTCCAATGCCCTCCTGACGTGCTTACGTACAGTTACCCAATCTCCTGGTTGCAATTGATGAGTTCCTGAGAGTGAGGATGGATCTGGAATGGAACTGAAAACACGTTTATGAATCTGCTGCAATGTCTTTTGCAAGGATGCCACATAAGAAGTCAAATCTGAATGTAGCATTTGCAATTGCTGTGGAAAATACAGACCAGTTTTAGGTGGTGCCCCAAAGAGTATCTCATAGGGACTAAGTCCAGTGCGCTTATTAGGTGTAGTACGGATGGAGTATAAGGCTATAGGCAGACACTCTGTCCAAGGTCGCCCAGTTTCAGCTGCAGTCTTAGCAATTTTTGTCTTGAGGGTACCGTTCATGCGCTCCACCTTACCACTGCTTTGTGGGTGGTATGGAGTGTGGAACGCCTGCTCAATCCCCAGTGCTTGAGTCACTTCTTGGCACACCTGTGATGTGAAATGTGTACCTCTGTCACTTTCTATCACTTCTGGGACACCATACCTGCATACTACTTCGGAAAGCAGTTTTTTTGCAACAGTTTTTGCATTGGCCCTGCTGCAGGGCCACGCTTCCGGCCAGTTTGAGAAGAGGCAGACACACACCAGGACATATTCATAGATCCCAACCTTGGGGAGCTGGATGAAATCAATCTGCAGTCTCTGGAAAGGATACAATGGCTTTGGAGTGCATTTACGAGGGACTTTAACAGTTTTCCCGGCGTTATGGCAGGCACAGATAACACAACCTTGTGTGAACCTGGCGGCAGACTGATGGAACCCTGGCGCCACCCAATGCTGACTAACCAAACTCACCATTGCGTCCTTGGATTGATGGGTGGGGCCATGAGATAGAGCACACATCATGGGGTGCAAGACCCTAGGCAAACAGGTACGGGCTCCCACCTTCCACAGTCCATCTTCTCCTGGAGATCCGGAGTGTCTAGCCCACTCCTCTTTTTCACGGTCTGAGGCTTGATTCTGGAGCTTTGACAGCAGGGCGATATCCACCTTTTCCAAAACAACATCTGCTGCCAAGCAGTATGATTGATTGGGCAAAGGCAGAAGAGCGGCAGCCTTGGCTGCCAAGTCAGCTCGCTGATTTCCTAGGGCTTCCGGCGATCTTTCCTTAGTATGTGCCCTAACCTTAATGATACCTACCTTCTTGGGCAGCTCCAGAGCCCTCAACAGCTGTGCCACCAGTGGGGCGTTCTTGACAGGTTTCCCGGAGGAGGAGGTAAAGTTTCTGGCCCGCCATAAGGGTAAGTAGTCATGACATATACCAAAACAGTATTGACTGTCCGTGTATATGTTGGCTACAAGATGCTCTGCCATTGAACACGCCTCAGCGAGTGCAGTCCGCTCCGCCTCTTGTGCCGACATGGAGGATGGCAGGGATTCTCCCTTCAGCACTTCATGTTGGGACACTATGGCATACCCTGTGTGTGGCCTGCCATCTTGGTAGAACCGGGATCCGTCTACAAACAACTCTAGGTCAGCGTTTGGAATGGGAGTCTCGCTGACATTGTCAAGTGGTTTAGTCTCGGTATGCATTAGTTCAATACAGTCATGTGCAGGGATGTCATTATCCTCATCAGTCTTTTCCCCTACATCTGGCAAGAGTGTAGCAGGATTCAAAGCAGTGCACCGTTTAATTGTGAGGTTGGGAGGAGTGAGGAGAGCTACCTCATACTTGGTGAGCCTTGCCATTGACAAATGCTTGGTTGTCACTTGTGACAACACCTCCTGCACTGCATGTGGTACTTGTACCACCAGAGGGTGCTCCAGCACCATGTCAGCAACTTTTTCTTTGAGAACAGCGCAGGCGGCAATGGCTCTGATGCATGAAGGTGCTCCTCTCACAACTGTATCCAGTCTCACTGAGTAATATCCTATGGGTCTTTGTTTAGATCCATGTTGCTGGGTGAGGACACCTTTTGCGTGCCCTTCGATTTCATGACAGAACAGATTGAATGACAAATCATAGTTAGGTAACCCCAATGCTGGAGCTGAAACAATGGCAGTCTTGAGTTTCTGAAACCCTTCTTGTGCTTCGACTGTCAATTGGAAAGGTTGTCCTTTGTTGCAAGCAATCAGCACATCAAACAGTGGCTGCATCAAGCTTGATGCACTGGGGACCCATTCTCGGCAGTAACTCACCAACCCCAGAAAGGCTCGTAGTGCCCGCGCACTTGAAGGCTCAGGTGCCTGCTCTATGGCAGTCTTTCTTCCGTCAGTGATATGTTTCTTTTGTGCCGAGATACAGTGTCCTAAGAACACCACCTTTGTTTGTGCGATCTGCAACTTGTCCCTTGAAACCTTGCACCCTTCCGCAGCTAAAAACAGCAGGAGGGATCGGGTTTCAATCAGACAGACACTTATGGTCGTGGTGCACAACATCAGATCATCAACATATTGTAGTAGCTGTGTGTCCTGGTCCTCTGGGTGCCAGGAAGACAGGACATACGCTAGCGCTTGTGAAAACTCTGAGGGGGATGTAGCCCCTCCTTGTGGTAATCGGGTCCAGCATAGCTGTCTACCCTCATGTGTGAAAGCTAACAGCAGTTGGGATTCTGCGTCGACACGCACTCCAAAATACGCATTTGCCAAGTCCAAGATGCTAAAGAACACTGCAGTTGGGGGTATCTGATTTAAAATCGTGTGTGGATTTTGAACTATTGGTGCGTCTATGATCATCAATTTATTGATTTCCCGCAGGTCGTGCACCATCCGGTACGCCTGCGGCTGTCCTGGTTGGCACTTCTTTTTCACAGGAAATAGCGGTGTATTATAAGGGGATCAAATTTCAAAGATGCATCAACCCATGCTTGAACCTGCGAACCATAGTTACGATCAGCAATCCACCGTGCTTCTTTCAAAGCAAAGTCACGCCATGCTTGTAAGTCAAGGCAGCCAGTTTTTGGCATACCAGCCTTACGCAGTATGGTGGCAGCATTCTTCACCGCAGCCTTCCCAAACGTGACCCTCACCAAATCAACAATTGTTGGCTTGTACTTGGACATCTTGTTGAGTTTGGTAAGTATCACACCCATAGCAACCAGTCAGGGAGTGCCAGTCCCGTCTTCTGGATGTCCAGCTATGTATAATCCCTTGTCACGCAACTGTCAGTGGGCGGCTATCCCAGAGCCCAGTTACGTAGTCCTACACCCTATCGGTAGCCAAGAACCGTAGAGTCGTAGTTAAACCGTGGGCAAGGCAAGCGTGAATCAGCCTGACAACCAGTGTGAACAAATGCACAAAACTACGCATCAATGCCGGAATCACCAGCAGAAGCATCAAAGGTATTAGGACATTCAAGATCATCAATCCAATACGGAATATACCAGCGATTATTAATAATGCTAACCCACAAACTGCCACTATTTAGAATAGGAACTGCATGGCATGGAACCTCAAGATATAACCAGTGATGCAAATAATAAGAACAGCGGGAGGTAACAGTATGCCGCACATGAGACAACACAAAAGGAGTAGTCGGAGATTCTCGAGTCAGCACTGCTGTACAAATGCAAAAATCACAAACCATACAAACAGAAGAAGAACCAAATGCGGGGAAGGAAACCAGCTCTATGATTCTTGTACACAATATAAGCAATCCACAATGACATCAGAAGAATAAGGAAGAATGCAAGAAAACAACCTTCTTCACAATATGCATCCACCCACTTTAGAGGAGTATCACAGGGGTGTTGAGTACCATTAGACATAACGTAGACATATATTAGTGTAACATAATAACAATGAGATAGCCCAGGGAAGAACCAACATGTAGTACAAAAGGAGTTAAGGTAAAAACACAAATATAACAGCGTACAGAAAATGGACAAAAGGTAAAGAAAGAAGAACATATAAAAAGATTAAGAAAGATGTATTTTACCTGATAGGGAGCAAGTTCATAAATGCTGAAGCTGTACACCTGGCACTGACACCGCAGCCGACCCCTCTCCCCTAGGAGAAGTCAAGAGAAATCTCTTGCCCCGGGGTACTGCTTCATCCAAGAGAAGTAGGCCGGTGCTCCACGTTCAGTAAGAAGTGTATAGTTTTTAGCAATCTCGCTGGGGCCTCCAACTGATAAAGCAGTGATAAAGAAGTACGCCTAGATCAGGTAAAATAAGTATAAGAGTCACTAGTGACAGCAACCTTAACCAGAACTCAGACACGACATCCGAATGTAGTCAAAGTCAGTAAGAATGCCTGGTGAGCCAGGCACCCAACTTTTAATGAGTATTAAAAGAAGGTGTGGTTAACATATAGAGAGGGGAGGCATATTCAAATAAGATATAGGTAAAACATATGGGAGTATACATTATTGGCAGGTAAATGACTTTCTCAGGCTCTAAATATCACATTTGACATAGAGACATTGGAATTCACAGATGTTGCAAAATTACACAATAATAGGATAACCCCTCCACACTCTCATGCTCAACGCATCCTGGTTCCACGATAAAAGATAATTTCATAATGCAAAAACATCCTTGTACTAATCACTATGTGTACGTGACATGCTAAATCAGCACACAGTTCATAACTAGGCCAGCGTGTTCTCATCTGAAGGCCTTAAAGGGATTTTCAGAGTGAACCAATGTCATGAACCAAACTATATCTTTTACACGCTCATATGAAAGTATCTGTTTTATAATTCTGCTGACATGGAAACTTCTGTACTCAAAACGCTGACAAGATAATATATAGTATAAACACGTTACATTTTCCATCTGTTTCGCAATTTTGGAGGACAGTAACTCAGACATGGACAACCGCAGAAATTACCCAAGCAATTTTACTGGAAAAGTATGCAAATAACATGGGAGGTTTGTGCAATTTATAGTTCATGATGTAACATCCAATCATATCGAAGGAACCCCACGTGGCTCCAAGACAACCCACTCATTTCATCCACCACCTGATGGCCAATCACAGATGACCGGAGGATGGAAGAATTGCAAGATGCTTATCCAATAATTAAACAATACGTTGTATCTATGTAATCTTTGACCTGCCCAGATGGGCGGATTTGTTAAACTCTTAAAATAGGCTACACGCCGATCATTAAAGTTAGAATTGAGGAAGCTATGCATGCTGAACCTCGTGTCAGTGTGGGAACTTCTTATGCGCATTATCAATTCAGAATTAATATGGAGGGCTGTAAACATTCCAAATTGAGTAACCCGTGATTCCGCAAAGGAATTCTACGTCAATACGTGCCCTAGCACGTCTGGTCATCCTACTTTTACGGCGCTTTTAAATAACTGCATTCCTATTTTTAAGTACGGGACGGCGCTTTCTACAAGCCGCGCCCCTACCTCAATCACGTGACGACCACGTCACCGCGATCATAAGTATCCGCGCTACTTTTTAGATCACCCATATCGTACATTTACTTACACACATTATAAGTATAACCCCATAGGGCACAAAAAATACGCCTTGTTGTTACTATTTGGAGACACAACACGGTAACCCTGCCCCCTCTCTGATGACGCTCTACCCATCATCACGTCACAACCATGTGACCCATCACGTTGTCATGTGACCTCCCAATCATGGCGGCCGCCACATAGCAGTATGGGCAGGTACTTTTTACATTTATCTTACAGGCATATATATATATATATATATATATATATATATATATATATATATATATATATATAATATGGTGATGTTGCTATGTATATCTTATGTCATTTTTTGTGCTTGATAAAGTCTTGCTAGACGAAACGCGTTGCACTTAGGACCTGTGTGTCCCAATAAAGAATCCTTTTTTGTTATTACTTTTCTGTGGATTCTTTTGGCCATTACAGTCCCCTGTAAGTAGTACTATTGCAGTTAGGCCTGTTTGCGGCCTTCCTGACTATTTTTTTCTGCCTGGAGTTTGCCTTACTATACTGCTCTCAGAGACAAAGTCTACTCATATAATTCCAAGATTATTTACACCGGCCTGTGTCTGCAGTGAATTTGACGCTCAGCGTACGGCCAACACAGATACTTATAGAGAGAAAGTGATTTACACAGTATATAGCCTGTCTTCTTTAAAAAAAAAAAAACACGCCAAAAAGCTCCTTCGTTGGGCTACCTCTGACCGTCTGCATTTTACTGGGTGCCTGGTGGGAGTTTTGGTGCATCACTATTGCATTGCTGGGCCTGTTTGCGGCCTTCCTTCCATTTTTTTCTGCCTGGAGTTAGCGTTACGATTCCGCTCTCTGCGTGAAAGTGTTTGCATATAATTCCATAATTATTTACAGCGGTCTGTGTCTGCTCTATTCGTAATCCACCATGCTGAGGGGTAGGGGTCGAGGATGTGGATTCCTCTCGCTAAGAAACCTGAATGTTCCTCAGTAACTTCTCCATTTTTGTCTGGTTCTTCATGAGGAAGATGCCAATGCCTGAGGCGGCCCGCAGGCTGTTGCCCCCGGCAACCAATCACAGAGCAGCTTTCGCTTTCCCTCAGCTCTGGTTTGGAACAGTTTTTGTTTTAGTCCCCTTCATAAATCTTCCGCCATGTTCGTCAGACCATCAACTCTCAGCAACCTAGGCCGTTCCCGTGACGTCGTGACACGACCGCTAGACAGGTGTGCGCCACAGACATGTACTCCGGTGAGCGTCTCGTGGCAAACGGCTTCATTTAATCAACGTCAGAGAATATATCTATGAAGGATGCGAGACGCGCAAAACTCGTGTGACTATGAACTATATATTATATCCATACACACGAGCGATGCTGTGAGGGGGAAAATAAAAAACGCAGCAGGTTTTTTTTTTCCCGCGTTCCTCAGTACGCCTCGCCCATTGATTTCAATGGGACCTTAAATACGTTGCATGGCTCTCGTGCGATGCGATGATTCCGATTGAAATCAATGAGAAACACTTCTGATCCGCTATCGCGCTATGAAGCGGTTTGCCTAAAAGTCGCCTCGCAGTCGCGGAGTAAAAAGTTGATAAGCGTGATATCGAGCCAAAAATTGCGCCCGCCTGTGTGTAACTAGCCTCAGAGACGTGATATGGCGGGAGGCTGCTGCCATCACTGGTGTCACACTAGCAGATGGCTGGCTATATGCAGATTCACATACAAAAGGTCATGGATGCTGCAGGCGCCATTTTCTGCACTCTTCAGAGGGAATGAGGCAAAAGAGTACAAAGTTAGGGCTTAAGCAGACAAGCGGATGCACAAATATGCTCACCGCAATGGAGGGTGTTGATGCATGAACACGTTAGAAGTCTTTTTTACTGTTTAAACCCGTGTAATCGCGTGCGTTAAATAAAAAAAAAAGGGGCAAGGCCTATCTTTTCTCGCACGCGAGAAACACAGTCGTCAGAATTAAACCATTAAGATCAATAACTATGCTTCATCATGTTGTGCGTGCGCAAAAAGCTCCACAACCGCGTTCATCTGTTTACGGGCTTATTTAGACGACCTTTAGTGCTGTTAGAAAAGAAAAAAAAACATGAAACGCGACCCCAGGAACGATTTTTTTGACGCTTAAAATATTGCGCCTTGAAAAATAGGACATACGCGACCGTTTTCAGTCGTGCATTTTATATGTCGCGTGAAAAGACAGGTCTTCAGGGAGTTACTGGCGTACAACGCAGGGAAAAGAAGGAGGCTCACCCCAACTAGGCGTTTATCGACTTTCTGAGGATTTTACAGCGATTGATTGTTTCATCGTTCTGCGTGGTTTTTTTACATTCAAACTGCAGCGAATATAGATCAGGACTCAATTCATTCATCTCGGGTGAACGTTACGATACATACGGTCGTGTGGAGGTGGTCTTAGGGCTTCTTTACACTGGCTATTGCGGCAAAATAGTGTCTTTCTCGTCCATATCATTGGGGGCCACAGCCTAGACCATGGGATATAGCCACTGCCCTAGGAGGCGACACGAAGCAAAAAAGTGTTAGCGCCTCCCCTCTGGCTATATCCCCCCTGCAGGCACTCAACTAATTAGTCTTTAGCTTAGTGTCTGCTAGGAGGCAGACGTGGCTATTCGCGGGGAGTCGGGGCTTTTCCCTGGCTCTACTTGCCTCCGGGGGAAAAGCAGGCAGGGGGTGTCTCCTCCACTACTGCGGCGTCTCACCCAGGGAAGAAAAAGGGGCCCGACCATGCAATGCGCATCTGAGTCGGTTACCCGCCAGCCATAGGGCTCCCCCTCCCTGGAGTGCGCACTGTCTGACGGTGACGCATAGGGGGCAGCCCTGCTGGAGCGGTCGATGCACGGACAGGCTGTGGCCCCCGGACAAGACACCTCGTTTGGGACTCCGTACAAACAGCGGCGGCGGCAACGTCCGGGCAATGCAGGGTACCTTTGGGAGCACCAGGACGACAGCGGCAGCAGCAGCTCTCCCGGGCAGGGGCAGAAGCAAGGCAGGTTACAGAACACTGGGACGCCGGCCGGCAAGCCACTTCCGGGCGCTGCGCTCCGGGGGGCGGGGCGCTGTCGGCACGGCCGGAAAACGTCACTTCCGGGTCGTGGGCGGGCTTCCGGGGCAGGCCACGCCCCCTCCGACCGCGGCAAGTTTAAAAAGAGCAGGCAGACAGGGGACTGACCGCTCTCAGCAGCTGGACACCTAGTTCTGCCTGCACTTCGGAGCCCAGCACTGCACAGCTCTCTGAGCATACAGAGGCACACAGGCATTCAGCCATCCTGCCCTGCAGTCTTCCCTTCGGCTACGGAGAAAGCACCCGGACAGCAGCAGCACCTCCTGTCTCGGGCACCAGTAGCGATAACAACGCCGCAGCAGTCCCTGCCACAACACCTGCCGGGTCACCAACGCTGCTAGATCTTGTGGTGGACCCGCGTCGACTTCCGACAGCATCCAAGCGTCAGGACCAGAGACTCCAGCTGGACCGGGGGAACTGCAGAAACAGCTGCTAGACCGGATAAGCCCTGCCCAAGGCAGCACTTCGCGGTGTTTCCCCTCGCCCTCCCTATCCCCCCTGCAGGCATTACTGCAACAGTACGTAGCTTCCCCGCTACCTGGAAGTTTGTTCCCCTTGCCATGTCTGACCCTAGATCAGAGGGTTCCAGCCCGGCCAAAGGGAGGGTGAAGCATTGCGCTTGCTCTACTTGCAGCATTAAGTTTGCTTGCGGTCAAGCCGACCCCCGCTGCGCTAGATGTGCCACGGCACGCGCAACTCCAGGGACCCCGGTGCCCCCCGCCGCCCCTGTGGAGCCAGCGTCCGAACCCCAATGGGCAAGGTCCCTGGCCGCTGCCGTTTCTGGCTTGGCCACATCCTCTGCGGCCCAGCTCAGACGCGTCCTCGGAATACGTACGAGGGAGGGCACGCAAAAGAAGGAGGTCCCGCAGCAGCGAGGACACTCCCCGTAGATCGCGCCACACCAGGAGGTCGTCTAGATCCTCCAAGTCCAGACGATCCAGGGACTCGCATGGCTCTCATGAGTCCAGGGAGTCCGTGCATACGTACCACAGATCAAGGCATTCTTCACGGTCCCGTTATTCTGCGAGATCGGCCCGGGCTCACCATGAGTCCCCTCGAGCGTCTTGCTCACGGGCGTCCCATGACACGGCCCAAACGGCAGGCGAGAGCAGTGGGTCGGAAGACTACGACCACTCTGCGGGCTCGTCGGTTTCGGAGCTAGACGAGGAGCAAGTGTCGCGCCTAGCCAGTCTAATGGACAGCCTGGTAATATCCATAAGAGAAACCCTCCAGGTTACGGAGGAAACAGTAGAGACGGCACCTTCCACGGTGTCGTTTAGACGGCAGAAGAGATCACGACAGGTCTTTCCAGACCATCCGGATTTTTCAGAAGTCCTTAACAAGGAATGGCAGAACCCGGACAAAAGATTTAGGCAACGGGAAAACTTGGGAAATTACGTACCCATTCCCCCCAGGGGGTTTGAAAAAGGGTTGGGCGGTACCTCCGGTAGTCGACCCACCAGTGTCACGGCTAGCTAGAAGCACAGCATTGCCAACAGCCGAAGTAGCAACGCTGGCTAACCCGCAAGACAGGAAGCTGGATACTTTGGCAAAAACAGTGTTTTCAGCCACAGGCACGGCCTTGCAGCCGATTTTTGCGGCTGCATGGGTCAGTAAGGCGTCTATAGCCTGGGCCAAACAACTACGAAGAGACATTATAGCAGGCGCTCCACCAAGTGAGTTGCTCGAGCTGACAGACAATGTCATACAGGCAAACAAGTTTGTATGCACAGCAGAACTTGACGCAGCCAAGTTTGTGGCCCGGGCGTCCGCTGCATCGGTCGCGGCAAGGAGAACTCTCTGGCTGAAGAGCTGGTCAGCGGATACAGTGTCCAAGATGGCTCTAACAAAGTTGCCATTCGAAGGAAACAGGCTATTTGGGCCTAAACTGGATGACATGATAAAGGATGCCACAGGCGGCAAGAGCATGTCATTACCGCAAATGCCGGCAAGAAAGGAGAAGGTCCCTTTAAAAAGGAAACCGTTTTTTAGATCCTTTCGGCGTTTTTTGTCCCGCCCAGGGTCGGGGCAGTGGTCCCAGTCTACGAGAACCCCGACAGAGTCAAAGAGGGGCCCCTCTTTCAAAACAAAACAAACGTGGCGATCCCGACCCGGAACATCTAAAACGGCGGGATCAAAGAGCGTGGCGTGTGACGCTGCCCCCACCCAGTGTCACCAGGGTGGGGGGCAGGCTCTCCCAATTTCGGGAGACATGGGGGAGGCGCATGAACGACAAGTGCGTACAGGAGATTGTGATATCCGGGTACGCAATCGAATTCACGACTCTCCCACGGAATTTGTTCTGTAGGTCCAGAGTGCCTACCACCCCGGAAGGGGTAGCCAACCTACAGCAGGCAGTGCAGAATCTGCTGGCACAAGGGATTGTGAAACCGGTGCCAGGGGCTCAGGAGAGGCAAGGGTTCTACTCAAACCTTTTTCTGGTACCGAAAAAGGACGGCAGAGTGAGGCCGGTGCTGGATTTAAGAAGGTTGAATCGATTCGTCAGAACAAAACATTTCCGGATGGAGTCAATCAAGTCCGTGATAACCTCCATGCAACCGGGGGAATTCCTGTCCTCAATAGATATCAAGGATGCCTATCTCCATATCCCGATTCGGGAAACACATCAAAAATTTCTTCGTTTCGAAACACAGGGAAGGCATTTTCAATTTACGGCCCTACCATTCGGCCTGTCCACCTCGCCAAGAGTTTTTACGAAGGTACTAGCAGCAGTGATGGCGCTAGTCCATGCGGAAGGTATATCGACCATTCCATACCTGGACGATATACTAATAAAAGCACCATCGTGGGACCACAACATCAGGAGCTTACGCGTCATGATAAAAACTCTAGAAGAATTCGGCTGGATAGTGAACCGCGAAAAGTCATGCCTAATACCGACACAACGCTTGGAGTTTTTGGGCATGATATTCGACACCAGCCAGCATCGGGTCCTGCTACTTCAGGCAAAGGCAGACAAGCTCCGGCAGGGTGTCCGGTCCCTAATGCATGGGAAACCACTAACCATCAGACACTGCATGGCTACCTTGGGCCAGATGGTGGCAACATTCGAGGAGATTCCCTTCGCCCAGTTCCGGTGAAGGAGGCTACAACACCTGATATTGTCGCGCTGGAATGGGTCCCGGCTGACCCTGGAACAGCGGATCCAGATAACCCCTCAAGTCCAAGGGCCGCTGAAGTGGTGGCTGAAACCTGGCAGGCTTCAGGCGGGACGGCCTTTGGGCCCAAGGCGATGGACAGTAGTGACGACGGACGCCAGCCTTTCGGGTTGGGGCGGAATACTGAGGGACCAGTCTGTTCAAGGAGTTTGGTCTCAAAGAGAAACAAGGCTACACATAAACATCCTAGAATTACGGGCCATCTACCTGACTCTCCGACACTTCGGGCCCAGTCTCAAGAGAAAAAGTGTACGCATCCAGACGGACAACACCACAGCGGTGGCCTATGTCAACCGGCAAGGGGGTACACGGAGCGCGTCGGTAATGAGCGAGGTAGCAGGCATACTAACATGGGCGGAGAAGCATCTGAGCTCAATATCCGCGGTTTACATCCCCGGAGTAGAAAACTGGGTGGCGGATTACCTAAGCCGGGAAAGAGTAGATCCTGGCGAATGGGGTCTGCATCCAGAAGTCTTTCACGAGATGCCGGAAATGGGGCACACCAAACGTCCCGGCTAAACTACAAAGTACAGCCATTTGTGTCCCGAGCGCGGGATCCACAGGCAGCGGCAACGGATGCGCTGACCATTCCGTGGGGGGAGTACAAACTTCTATACGTATTCCCGCCAATCCCGCTCATACCGAGGATCCTAGGGAAAATCAAGCAGGAAGGGCGACCAGCGATATTAGTAGCGCCAAACCGGCTAAGAAGAAGCTGGTACGCGACCATCCTAGAAATGCTGTTCGACACACCGTGGCATCTTCCGGAGCGAAGAGACCTGCTATCCCAGGGACCTTTCGTTCACCCAGATTCCAAGTCTCTACATTTGACGGCCTGGCCGTTGAGACCGAGGTGTTGAGAAGAAAAGGTTATTCGGAGAATGTTATTCAGACAATGATACGAGCCAGGAAACCAGCCTCATCAGCAATTTACTATAGAGTCTGGAAGCACTTCTTCATCTGGTGTGAGGAGAGGCGGTTACAACCGATGCAATTTTCGGTGGCCAGAATTCTTGCATTCCTACAATCAGGCCTCGAAGTAGGATTAAGGGTAGGCTCGCTGAGGGGACAGGTGTCAGCATTAACGGTACTGTTCCAAAGATCAATCGCAAATAGGATGGCTGTACGTACATTCCTGCAAGGAGTCGCCCATACAACACCCCCGTTTAAACCTCCGGTCCAAACTTGGGACCTTAATCTCGTGTTGGACACTATTACAGACCAGCCTTTTGAGCCGCTGAAGGAAATCTCGATGCGGCTACTGACCTGGAAGGTGGCATTCCTCGTCGCTATCACGTCGATCCGTAGGGTCTCAGAACTAGCGGCTTTGTCTATACAGACGCCATATATGACCTTCCACCAGGACAAAGCGGTACTAAGACCATCACCCGAGTTTCTACCAAAAGTAGTCTCGCAGTTTCATATTAATGAAGAAATTGTCTTGCCTTCTTTTTGTCCAAATCCAGTACACAAAAAGGAAAAAATGCTGCACCACCTGGACGTAGTAAGGGCGCTGGAAACCTATGTGAAAAGAACAAAGGAATTTCATAAGACCAACTCCCTGTTTGTTATTCCGGAGGGGACCCGAAGGGGCTTGGCAGCCTCAAAAGTCACCCTATCGAAATGGATAAGGTCCCTGATAACAGAAGCGTATCGCGCCTCGGGACGCTCGCCACCACTTCGGGTTACGGCCCACTCCACACGGGCGGTAGGGGCTTCCTGGGCAGTCCGCCACGGAGCCTCAGCCCTTCAGGTGTGTAAGGCAGCCACCTGGACTTCCTTACATGCATTCTCAAAATTTTATAAGGTCCACATAGCTGCATCATCTGACGCCGCTCTTGGACGGAAGATCTTGCAGGCGGCGGTCGTTTGACCGCACAGCCGAACTGTGAATGCCCACCCAATATATTTTTTCGGGACTGCTTGTGAACGTCCCATGGTCTAGGCTGTGGCCCCCAATGATACGGACGAGAAACAGATATTTTTGGTATAACTTACCATAAAATCTCTTTCTCGTCGCGTTCATTGGGGGCCACAGCACCCACCCCTTATTACTTAGGCGGTTGCTGGAACTTTCTGTTCTTCGGTCATTCTTTTGGCAAAAAAAAATAAAAATAATTTTTTTTTACGCCAAAGATATGTGTTCTGTTATTTATAAAACATAATATGTATAATTTTACTCCCACTGGCTTCCTACTGCTTGCAGACAGACTAATTAGCTGAGTGCCTGCAGGGGGGATATAGCCAGAGGGGAGGGGCTAACACTTTTTTGCTTAGTGTCGCCTCCTAGGGCAGTGGCTATATCCCATGGTCTAGGCTGTGGCCCCCAATGAACGCGACGAGAAAGATTTTACGGTAAGTTATACCAAAAATATCTGTTTTTTCCCACAATTTTTGAGCGTCATTTTTTTTTTCTTCACGAAATTTTGTAGTAATTTTTGCGTAAAAGTCAATAAGACTTTGTAATGTTAAAAATGCATTGCACGATTGTGCTTTGCGATGCGATAAAAGGGAGGCTATATAGGGAAAAAATGCAAAAAGATAGGGCATCGCGTTATTTATTTTTTTTGTCACGCAACATCGCATGAATAAAAACATTGCCAATGTGAAGGTAAACATTAAAAATCATAATTCTGCATTTTTACTAGCTCCCACACGGCGCAAACATTGCATGATTTTATCACAAGTGTATAGCCGGCCTTAGCCCTAAATAAGAAACGTTTGGGTTTCACAGGAAGGGAATCAGCCTGTATATAAACTGATGTACCAGTCCGGCTCACACGACCGTAAGCGTAAAACGCTGCGCGTTACCGCTGTGGAGCCGGCCTATCGCTGCGTATGGCAGCGGTTTTGGACTGCGCATGACAATGTATCTCGCTCACACTGTCGTGCGCAGCCTTCCTGGTTTTGTTTAACTTTCAAGCTCTGTCGCTTTGCAGTGGCGCGTATAAATGCCGCACATGCGCCGTGTAATTGTGTATGTATAGCATTAATTATGCGCCCATAGAGAACAATGGGCTTCATCATGCGATAAAGGCTACGGCCTCTTTCACATGCGGAGCTATGCGTGCAAAAATCACCGCAGAAAAATCACGTGACTATTAGGAGGAATGGTTTCCTACGGGATCGTTCAGATGTTTTTTGCGCATCTAAAATTCCTTCATCTGAACGTTCGCATAGAAAACCGTCGGTTCCAATAGCTGCAGGTTTTTTACGCTCGTGATTTTTGCACACGTAGGTCCTCGTGTGAATGAGCCCTTAACCGGGCCCTTTTTTTTTCCAGGCCCTTTTGTTTTTTGCTCCTCCGTTTTAATAAATCATAACTTGTATTTCTCCATCGCCGTCGCTGTCTGAGGGCTTGTTTTTTGCAGGCCGAAAAAAAATTGTAAGTGGAAAAAAAAAGAAGAAATTCTGCCATATTTGGGTGCATCTTGTTTCTACGGTGTACACACTGCAACGGAAATGACATGATAGCTTTAATCCATGGGTCAGTGTGATTACTACGATACCAAATCAAGTAGTTTATTATTTTTATTTATTTTTGCTGTACTACTTTTATTTTTTTCCCCAAGATATTTAATTTTTTAAAATGATCTTCTGCCGCCATAACGTCTTTATTTTTTCGTTGACGTAGCTGTGTGAGGGCTCAGTTTTTGCGGGATGTCCTGTAGTTTTCCGTTGGTACCATTCTGGAGTATTACATTTTTTTCTTAAAGATGGGGTGTCCAAAATGTAAAATTCTGGTGTTTTTTTTTTTGATGACGTTCACTGTGCAGGGTAAGTAATGTGTTACTTTGACAGATTTGGTCTTTTACGGAAGCAGTGATGCCAAATATGTATTTTTGTTTTATTAATTAGAGTCTTTTACTATAAATTTGGCAAAATGTTTTTTTTTTTTTTATAATTAGTAAGACTTTTAAACTTATTTTCACTTTTTTTTGTCCCAGAGTGAACATGAGCATGTGATGCTTTGATCGCTCTTGCAATATGATTATCATAGTAACATAGTATGTAAGGCTGAATGAAGACAATGTCCATCTAGTCCAGCCTGTCTATCCTCCTGTGTTGATCCCGAGAAAGGCAAAAAACCCCAAGGCCAGAAGCCAATTAGCCCTTTTGGGGAAAAAATTCCTTCCCGACTCCCTAATGGCAGAAATGATGAAATGCCATAGCGTTTCATCATACTGTGAATTGACAGGCAGTCTACCAAGCCACCCCACGAGAATGCCTGGATAAGCATTCTGCTTTGACAGCCCTGGGGCCTTTCAGAAGGCCCCTGGCTGCCATGACACCTGCACGGCTCCCTGTGATCTCCATAGGTTCATTCTCATAAGCGTGTTTCTCACCTCATCTTTCTGTGTTTTACATACAAAAATGACAGGAAAGGGTTGTGACCCGGCGGCCGTCGCAGGGAGAAGATGACCGCCGGCCCTTATTAAGCTTTACATCGCCACTGTATGCCACGGAGAGGGGTGAACGCGCGTGTGAACTGGCATCGTGAGTGCAACAGCCCGATTACTGCAAACCTTGTTTATGCACAAATACGCTCCACTGCGACAATCGTCTTGTCGCGTACATTCGTCTGCCGAAGCCCTAGGGCCTCTTTCACACGGCGATTTAGCACGCTGTTTTCTGTGCAGAAAAGCGGTCGCAGAAACCGCAATGATTTTTACGTGCATTTGCGCTCCTGATATTCCATTAGAGTCTAGGGGGGTAAGCAAATGCGCTCTCATATGCATAAAATTGCGCCGACGGCTCCTTCACACGAATGTACTTTAGTCCCCTTATAATCACAACCATATAAAGGGAAAAAACGAAACCGCGGATCTCTATGGGATTTCAGTGGTTTCGTATTCACCACCTCCTTTCCTGCCCGTGATTTGTACGCATGATTTGTCCGTGCCGCCGAGCGTAGTTTCGCCTGTGCCAGTCTGAATAAGCCTTAGGCCTTATTCACAGGACGCCTTTTACATCAGTATTTTGTGAGCCAAACCTGGAACGGGCCAAAATACGGAAGAAATGAAAATCTTCCCATTAGACTTTCTCTACACTTCTGGTTTTGGCTCACAGAATACTGATAAAAATCCGCCCGTGTGAATAAGCCCCCAATTCTGTGTGCATGAAAAGAAAAATTGTGTCTCACTGGCTTGGCAAGTGATTTATATGCGATGCGTTTTTTCTGTCATATTGGAGCAATATATGATTTTTTTTCACTCGCGTAAAAGTAGCGTGCACAGTATATACAAAATAGCTGAAAAAGCGCAGCTTTAGGCCTCTTTCACACAAGCGTTGCGTTTACACGCAAAAGCATCGCGTGGAAGAATTGAGGCAGCGCAGCATTGCTGCAATCTAATCCCTTTTGTAATTAGCGCTGTCTCGTCCATTCACAGGGCTGCATCGCGTAAATGGACTCCGCTGCTGCGGTCGGCAGAATGGCTTCTATTAAGCCTTAATAGCTAAATAGAAACCAGCCGTCTTCTGCAACAAGCGGCGGTAAACTCCTTCCCCCTCTCTGTGATTTTCGTCAAAAGATAGGTCATGGCTCATATTTTGATGCTGTGCGGGAGGGGAGGAGGGGAGGTAATAATCGCCCGTGTGAATGAATGCTTTGGAGTCCAATGCTTCACATGGCGGCGATTTGTGGGCGACGTTTATCTGCGAGAAAACATTTGTATGAAAGCAGCTTTATGAGTGCGATATCAGTCCGATTTTCTCATAGCGATATTGCGCTTGCCCGCGTATGTGTATTCGCATCTGCAGATATTTTGCTGGCTTTTGTGCATTCAAAAAAATATCCACCGCTGCTCCCAGCTATTGAAATTAGTCTAACGAGTTCTGGATGCGTTCCTTTCCTACGCAATTACGCAGCGTATCACGCACCTCCTGGCATATCACATGCATATTTGTATATCCCCATTGACTTCTATGGGGACTTTTGGTGTGCAAAAATGCCGCAAAATAGAGTATGTTGCATATTTTTTTGCGTGAATTGTGAAAATGCGCAATTGTGGACAAACCCATTGAAATCTACAGGGTTCTATTCGCTGCATAAATGCACACGCAAACACACCCATGTGAAGCCAGGAGTTCCTGCACATGGACATTTACACGCGTGTGTTAGCCTGCGCAAAATTTCGGAGCACAATATGCAGAGAATAGAACCCATTGATTTCAATGGATTGGTTTTCATTTCCTTTTTTTTTTTTTTTTTTTGCCCAAATGCGAAAAAACCGCTGCATGCTCTACTTTTGTGCGCATTTAAAGTCTATAGGGGGTGCGCAAATGTGCGTGCAATACGCTGTTCAATTCCACGAGAAAAATAACACACCTGGAACTCACTAGGGTAAATAACCATTTAAGTCGGGGAGGGCTCGTTTGCAGCACGCAAATGAATAGGCCCTGTGACACAGAAATGACAGTAAAATACACGTAAAAAAAAAATTGTTCACTGCGTGCAAAAACGCATACGGCCATGTGAAGCCCTTAGCACTCCTTCACACGCGCGTGACGCAATCACGCGCGTGTGTGACGCATTTGCACTCTAAAATGGAGCGCAATCACTTTGTCTTGTGAGCGTTCCTGCGCAGGTAAGTGTCCTTTTCTGCACTGCCGGCCCTGTTCACATCTGAGAGGGACACAACCAGCGGTGAAAATTGACCAGTGGTTGCAGTTCCCACGGCCGATTCTCTGCGCGCAAAAGCACTCGTGTGAAAGAGCCCTCACTGATCTCTAAGGCTTTATTCACACGAACGAGAAACTTGTGCAATTTCTGTGTGATGCAATGCGCACAAAACACGCACGGATGTGAAGTCCATTCTTTTGAATGGGCTCATACACATGAGCGATGTTTTCCCGCATCGCGGCACGTCCTATCTTTGGGTGAGCTCTCGCATCGCATCTCCCATCTACCTCACTGAAAGGAATCCCCGCAGGGATGAAGGGAATCCCTGCAGCTGGGGACGACCTTCATCGGCAAAGGAAGGGGGAAAGAGATTAACATCCCCGTAGGGACTCCCTTTATCCCCGCAGGGATGTTAAACACCGCCCCCCTCCCTTTGCCGGTTGGCTCGCATAGTCTCCCATAAAAGTCTATGTGCCGTCAAAATTAGAACATTTTCAATGTTTTCACTCATTCGATGTTGCAAGAAAAAAAAATAGCAGCGTGTTCTATCTTTCTGCGCTTTGTTTATCTCCCATGTTTCCCTATGGCGCCTCCTTTTTATCACATTGCAAAGCACCAACTTGTGATTTCCATGCGATGACTTTTTAACATTAGAAAGTCCAATTGACTCATAAATCGCGAACGGCAGCCATGTTTTTGGAAAAAACAGCAGCGTTGATGCTCAAAAAAATTGCGGGGAAAAAAGTAGCGATTTTGCCACGATATCGCGATCGCCAATGTGCAGGAGCCCTTAGGGAGCTTTCACATGAGGGGGGAAGCTAGTCGCACCACAAAACCATCATCAGACTTCTCGCGATTATTTTCAAACTCCTGCACTCGGACGCGGAGTTTGAAAACCCAACGAATGGGAAGAAATTCCCCTCGTTCAGGCGCACCGCAGCTCCGTACTGCCGAGTGTAGTTGTGCCCGCACTCATCTGGAACCGCCCTCACTCTGTATTTGGTCTTTCTTGTGGTTTTCTTTGCAGGTGTATAAAACTACAATTTTTTAAACACACACAAAAAAAAGCGCAAAAATCTCACACAGATTCACTGAATTTAATTGATTTGAATGAACAATTTCGATCAGTAATACAGACCATAACGGGACGTACTGCGATTTTTTTTTCACGCATGTAAAATACACGTTTGAAAAACACAAGTCTGATAGCCCTAATACAAATCAATAGCGTTTATGCTATCCGTATAAAGCGCGTAATCTGGAGCGCAAATACACCCGTGTGAATGAGGCCTGAGTCTAAGGGTGGCTTCACACGTGCGTATGCGTTTTTGCTAGCACAAGGCATTTGTGAGCATGTTTGCATGCACAGGGCATCTTCACATGGGCACAAGACACACGCCTGCCCTGATTTAAATGCGCATTCTTTCACGGATCCCATTGTACATTTGTCCACCCCGCATAGACTTCTGCTCACGCCAAAAAGGAAAATGTGTACGAACCCATGCGTCTCTGCATTTTGCACACGTACATTATATCCACGCGTGTTAATACACCCGTGTGCCGGATCCCTAAGACACAGAAAAGGAGAAGAACTAGGCAGCATTCGTTAAAAATCCTCTTCTTTATTAGTATAGCATGAGGAAGCAAGCAGCCACGTATCGACCCTGTGCTCGGGTTTTTATCGAGCTTGATAAAGACCCGAGCACAGGGTCGATACGTGGCTGCTTGCTTCCTCATGCTATACTAATAAAGAAGAGGATTTTTAACGAATGCTGCCTAGTTCTTCTCCTTTTCTGCATTTATGATCAACGGTGGACCCGGGGAGTCGGGACCCTTACTGGGCTATTGCATAGTGCCTTGCACCAGCGGTGTGACTGAAGTTTTGGAGTGCTGCTGTAACTCTTTTTCTTCTTGTGGATCCCTAAGACACTACGCCTGCTGTGATTGACTAGTGCTGCCCACATGAGCGGCTCTGGCCAGTGAGATCTGCATGCACACAGTATGCATCAGGTAGTCGAAAAAGCGGTCCAGCCATCATTGTTTGGCCAGTACCAGAGGATGTGCTTTAAGGGGTTATACCAAGATATAAAGAGATCTAAAGTTACTCAGAAGATGGGGAGTAACTCTATGATCAGTGGGGTGCAACCACTGGGGTTCCCACGAGTCCTGAGTATGGCGGTCCGGACAGTCCCCACAGAAATGGAGGACATGCATGCATTCCATTCATTTCAATGACAACACCGAAATTACCGAATACAAGGACAATGTCTGTCTATACAGGGGGACTGGAGCATTATATCAGGAAAAATGAGCTTCGGCCATTAAACAGATATAATATGATCATGATCAGTGTGGAGTTTTGCACAAGACTGAAGTTTTATTATTGGGGTTATTTAGTTTAGCAAAAAAGACGGTTGGGGGGGGGGGGTGGCGACCTAATAATTATGTATAAATATATCGGGGGACAATACCGAGATCGCTCCCATCATCTGTTTATACCCAGGACTGTGCCAACAGAGTGCCCTCTACGTCTAGAGGAAA
Organism: Eleutherodactylus coqui; assembly: GCF_035609145.1. Lineage (NCBI taxonomy): Eukaryota > Metazoa > Chordata > Amphibia > Anura > Eleutherodactylidae > Eleutherodactylus > Eleutherodactylus coqui. The sequence continues at coordinate 47,235,367 of NC_089847.1, forward strand.
GAAGGTTTCTACACCGACATAGAAGGGGGTTCTTTACTGTAAGAGCAGTGAGACTATGGAACTCTCTGCCTGAGCATGTAGTGATGGTGAACATGATAAGAGTACAAGAGAGGCCTGGACGCCTTTCTTGGGCGTTACAATATAATATGTTATAGTCACTGATTACTTCAGAAGGGTCGGTGACCCGGGGATTATTCTGATTGCCAGATTGGAGTTTGGAAGGAATATTTTTCCTAAAATGAGTATAATTGGCTTCGGCCTCATTAGGTTTTTCTTCTTCCTCTGGATCAACATTGCAGGATAGCAGGCTGAACTAGATGGACACAAGTCATTTTTCAGCCTAACATATGCTACCAAGTTCCCAAAAGTTACACGTCTCAAGTTCTGACATCTTATAGTAAGCCTTATAATATAAGACTTACCCGGTCAAACAGTGCGAACAGCTCTCTTAGTAGATCCGACACCGGCAGCTTGAGATGATTGGCAAACTCTTCTATTCCAATCCTTCCTCCCTTTGACAAGTCGGCAATAGATGCGTACACTTCCAGCTGTTTCTCAAAATTGTTCCATTTTAGGCTGAAAACAAATTGTTGAAAGTAAGTAATACAGTAACAAATATAAGTAAGGTAAACGTATTGGGGCACAATCATTTGGCATAGTTTTGGCACAGAGATTAGCGCTAGCTTGTGTGCTTGTCAAGAATCTGGCACTAGTTTTTGCTTAATGTTAAATATTCTTTAGGACTCCTTCACACGGGCGCAGCGATCTACAGCCGCAGTGAGGCTGAAAAAAAAAAACGCATAATCATGCGATACTTTCGCTGTGCTCACAGCGGAAGTATCACGTGATGCATGGCTTCCATTGACTGCAATGGACGCCGGCTGCGCGTTTTTCCGCAATTAGAACATGGCACGATTTCTTTCATGCTGCGTGAACATTTAAAGGCAGTAAGCTATTAGATTCATGAAATGCGGCAGAAATCCATCCGTGGGCATTAGCCCCAAGTAGGTAATTCCTGCCTTGACTCCTCTTTTAGGTCCATTGACTTACTTGCCAAAATATATATTCACCTCAATTCACAGCTCATCTAGGCTGCAAAATCAGCGTGTATACCAGAACTATCCCTCCGACTATAAAAGTCAGCGTGTATACCAGAACTATCCCTCCGACTATAAAAGTCAGCGTGTATACCAGAACTATCCCTCCGACTATAAAAGTCAGCGTGTATACCTGAACTATCCCTCCGACTATAAAAGTCAGCGTGTATACCAGAACTATCCCTCCGACTATAAAAGTCAGCGTGTATACCAGAACTATCCCTCCGACTATAAAAGTCAGCGTGTATACCTGAACTATCCCTCCGACTATAAAAGTCAGCGTGTATACCAGAACTATCCCCCGACTATAAAAGCTAACAACACACGGACGAGTGCGATATCGGGCCGTGAATCACTCGCTCACCGACATGCGATTTTCCCCGCGGATGTGAAGCATTTTTATCTCAAAACCGCCTGGCATCACTTCGGGGAAGTAGCCGTGCCAGAGGATAGCTAATAGCCGTGGCAGAGGATCGCAGAGTTTCTCTCATTGTTTTCAATGGGAGACCTCGCATTGCATCGTGTGCGCCTAGCATGTGGTGCGATGCTGCCGCCGGCCCCATTGGGGCTGCTATGTAAGTTTATGCAGCAAGATAGAACATGCTGCAGTTGGTTACCTGCAGTGCATTGTGGTGCCATGCGGGAAAACATCCTTCATGTGTAGGACTCAATTCAAAAGAATGGGATTTATATTTGTGCGTCTCGCATGATTTTCTCGCCAGTGTGAAGGCGGTCTAAAGCAAAGAGCTTATTCAAAGATTTGGGAAGTTTTTGCCCATGACAAACCTATTGTTCTCTTATCTTAACACAACAAAACCCATTAGAATCAATTCCAAGTGTCAGTAAACCACCCTGATAATGCAATGTGATGACGGTGTGCCGCGCTAAGAGTCAAGCTTAAGACCAAGGCATCTGTACACTGAAAAGAAAAGTCAAGCAGAAAAAAAAAACTTTTTCAGAAACCTGTGGCTTTGTTCAAACGTCCATGTTATTTTTTTGCATTAGACTTCCTACACAAGGACAAGTGAGACGTCGGGCCATGAAGCTGCCCGATACTGCGCTCATGAGGCATTGCTCAGGCATAAATACATTGGTGAAGTTCCGATCCTCTTGCACGAATTTCAGGTGCGATAGAGGATCGGAAGCGTTTTCCATTGATTTAAATGGCAACCTTGCATCGCACTCGCATGCACATTGCATGTAATGCAAGAGCAATGCGAGGCATTAAAGCTGTGGCGATGCATTCTGAGGAGTGTGAGGAGTTAGAGCATGCCACGATTTTTTTCCCACACTGCAATTCATATTCGTGTGAGATTGGTGTGTCTCGCAGTGCACAGATGTCGTGCAATTTTGTTGGCCGCACAAATGGACTATTTATGGATGATTACAGGGGGCTGGGTGACTGATGACAGCATGAAGTATTGCTAGCGCATGAACAAAAAAAATATATGTAAGCCTTTCATTGCCCAAATACGTTGCGCAGGAGCATGCATATTTGCGCTTGCGCTCGCCTGCAGAAGCCTTTAACAAAAATCAATCAGCAACACACCTCCATGCATCAATAGGTGGCGACAATGATGAAAGTGTGTTTGGGTCGAATGGTAGTATTAAGGATTACTCATCTCCCATACAATCTGCATTGGCCTGTGTAAAGACTATTTAAATGAGCGCAGATCTTGATGACCTGCGCTCATCATCTAGCTCAAATTGAGTCAAGTAAGGAGAACTCAAATTCAACTTTTATACAAAAAAAAGGGAACAACTGCTTCTCACTTTAACTTCCGGCTGATTTTTGTGAACTCCACAAGCCCAGCCTCCATGGGTAAAGTCAGGTCTCTAGCTGTTAGCATTAGTCTGCAGTCTTCATAGGTATGATCAGTGAATGGTATTCCAAGTGACCTGCAAAAGACAGTAAACCATTGTTAATGGTAGGAGCTGCTAAGGAAGGCTCCAAATCCACATCCAATACACAAAAATAAAGCTGTGTACTCCCATTCTAACACTTTTTATTTTTAGGTGACTTGGACATTTTCGCTCCTAAGATCTGCGTTCAACCAACAGACTGGCCTAATGTCACACGATGTCAATAGTAAGTAGCTTGTGCCTCTTACAACTAGGAAGTAGCTTGCTTTCTCCCGCGGGGTTTTGAACGATAATCGTTCCATGTAAAAGCATGCAGAAAATGAACGACTGGATCAGAATCGTCCAGTTGTTCACTGATGAGGGGAGAGGACAGAATATGGGGGATGTAATGAGGGGAGAGGACAGTATATGGGGGATGTGATGAGGGGGAGAAAACAGTATTTGGGGGATGTGATGAAGGGGAGAGGACAGTATATGGGGGCTGTGATGATGGGAGAGGACAGTATATGGGAGATGTGATGAGGCTGTCAAGCAGCCTAGCAGTGGTGTACATTCACCACTTCCAGTGGCGTCAAGGTAAATCATTACCAGACAGTATATGCAGGATGTGATAAAGGGAGAGAGGACTACATGGGGTCTGTGATTGGGGGGAGAGGACAGTATATGTGAAATGTGATGAAAAAGGAGAAGACAGTATATGATAATTGTGATGTATAGGGGATATGATGAGCGGATAGGATAGTATACGGGGGATATGATAAGGGGAGGGGACAGTATATAGGGGATGTGATAAGGGGAAAGAGGATACTATATGGGGGATGTGATGAAGGAAAAGGTTAGTATGTGGGGATGTGATGAGAAAGAAAGTAAAGTATATGGGGGATGTGATAAGGGGAGAGAGGACAGTATAAGGGATATTATGAGTGGAGAGGACAGTATATGGGGGATGTGATAAGGGGAGAGAGGACAGTATAAGGGATATTATGAGTGGAGATTATAGTATATGGCGGATGTGATAAGGTGAGAGAGAACAGTATATGGGGGTTGTGATAAGGGAAGGAGAGGACAGTGTATGGGGGATGTGTTGAGGGGGGTGAGGACAGTAGTTGGCGGATGTGATGAGGGGGAGGACGGTCTATGGAGGATGTTATGAGGGAGAGGACAGCATATGGGGGATGGGATGAGGGGAGGGAACAGTATATGGGGGATGTGATGAGGGGAGGGGACAGTATATGTGGGATGTGATGAGGGGAGAGGACAGCATATGGGGGATGTGATGAGGGGGAGAGGACAGTATATGGGGGATGTGATGAGGGGAGAGGACAGCATATGGGGGATGTGATGAGGGGGAGAGGACAGTATATGAGGAATGTGATGAGAGTGAGGACAGATTATGGGGAATGTGATAAGGGGGGAGAGGACAGTTTATGGGGTCTCTAATGAGCGGAGAGAGGACAGTACATGGGGGCTATGATAAGGAGGGAGAGGACAGTATATGAGGGCTATGATGAGGAGGGAGAGGGCAGTATATGAAGGATGTTATGAGGGGGAGACAACAATATATGGGGGTTGTTATGAGAGGGGGCAGTATATTGGGGATGTGCTGAGGGGAGGGGACAGTATATGGGGAATGTGATTCGGGAGGGGACAGTATATGGGGGATGTGATTCGGGAGGGGACAGTATATGGGGGATGTGATGAGGGGAGAGGACCGTATATGGGAGATGTGATGAGGGGAGAGGACAGTATATGGGGGATGTGGTGAGGGGGAGAGGACAGTATTTGAAGGACGTGATGAGGGGAGAGGACAGTATATAGGGGGTGTGATGAGGGGAGAGGACAGTATATGGGGAATGTGATGAGGGGAGAGGACAGTATATGGGGGATGTGATGAGGGGAGAGGACAGTATATGGGGGATGTGATGAGGGGAGAGGACAGTATATGGGGGATGTGATGAGGGGAGGGGACAGTATATGGGGGATGTGATGAGGGGGAGAGGACAGTATTTGAAGGATGTGATGAGGGGAGAGGACAGTATATGGGGGATGTGATGAGGGGAGAGGAAGGTATATGGGGGATGGGATGAGGGGGAGAGGACAGTATTTGAAGGATGTGATGAGGGGAGAGGACAGTATATAGGGGGGTTGATGAGGGGAGAGCACAGTATATGGGGGATGTGATGAGAGGAGAGGACAGTATATGGGGGATGGGATGAAGGGAGAGGACAGTATATGGGGGATGGGATGAGGGGAGAGGACAGTATATGGGGGATGGAATGAGGGGAGAGGACAGTATATGGGGGATGTGATGAGGGGGAGAGGACAGTATTTGAAGGATGTGATGAGGGGAGAGGACAGTATATGGGAGATGTGATGAAGGAAGTGGACAGTATATTGGGGATGGGATGAGGTGAGAGAACATTATATGTGGGATGTGATGAGGAGCAGTAGACAGTATATGGGGGATGTGATGAGTCTTAAAGAAGATCTGCAGCAGCTAAATTAAGGAATGTCTTCTCATTCACTGCCTGACTGACATGAGGCTCTTCTTAAGGAGAGTATATAGTAGATAGGTTTTGAATCTTATATATTGTATATAATACATGTGACTATATATATGTGTGATCAAGGAGACGTACTGTCAGATGATGGGTTCTTCTTCCCCCTTTCGTTTACTTCCTTTCCTTAATTAATTCTGAATACTTGTAAATTTCAGCTTTTTCTTCCCCAACGGAGGACACGGCCCAGGTACGATCCTGTCCTATAACAGAGCTAACAGTGCGGTTGCTATACTTTGCATCAGCAGGAACCCCTAAACATTCAATCATCCATGGCTAATCTGAGATCAGAGGTGGGCAAGAAATATAATGTCACTCGCAGTCACCAATAAGATGGTGGATCAGTGATTTGCAGCCGACGGCTCTCCAGCTGTTCTGTGACCGCAGTGTGATGGGAGTTACATATCACAGACCAATTTATGTAGTAGTACAAGTATTTTGTTAGTGTTTTATATAATTGAAGCTTAATTTATATAAAACCCTAACAATATACTTACACTACTACAACCGATCAGCTGTTCAGCGGTCGGTGCACACCTGCACTTATATAACTTCTGCAGGAAGCACGCAGCTCTGTTCCCGCAGTGGTGAGGCTTGGTATTACAGGCCATTCACTTCAATGGGAAGATACCCTGCAATATGAGATCGGACCACTGCTGTGGGAACAGAGCTGTCTGCTTCTTGTAGAGATTAGCTAGTGTGCAAGTGCAGCGGCCCAGCGAACAGCAGAGTGCTGGGGGTCCTGGAAAGCAGACCCCACTGATCTCCTATTGATCATCTATTCTAAGGATAGGTCATCAATGGTTTATAACTGGACAACCCCTTTGTCTTATCTTATTTCTCTCCAGATTGAGGCCAATAAAGAGCAGATTTCATAAAGAAGAAGCTGAATGAAGAGAAGAAAGAAGCTAAAGAAAACAACCCAGAGAAGCTGGTGTAGTATGTAGGATGCCCTAAATGTCATCTTAGTAGGACTAGCATTGTGGTGTGCACCATGTAAATGAGCGTGCAGCTATTTCTGGGGGACTTTTTCCTTCCAGATCCCCCTGTGTATTAATCCTTCAGATTCCATATATCAGCTACCACTATGGTCAGTTCATATGAGGTGTAATGACGATGTGATGCTGGCAGGAAAATTCATCAAAACTGGTGCAGGTGAAAAATGGTCAGTGGAAATCTATTTGCTTTGGGTAACTGCGCCAGTTTTCCTTGCACAAAGTTCATTGAAATTCTCCCTTTGCGAGTAGACTACTGTAGGTGAAGTGATATTCTGAGATGTTCCCCATAACTTCTGACAGCACCTAATAATATAACAGGAGGGTCTACTGAATGAGCAGCTGTATAGGACGTAATTTACTTAGACAGCCTGTTCACTCCATATCGCCGCTGCTGAAGACTTATAGGGATTGTACCAAGATATAACGTTATCCCCTATCCCCCACTGATCACAAGAACGGGGATCCTGATGGTCTCCCCACATGAATGGAGCAGAGATAATGCATGCCTACTGCCACTCAAATCAATTAAATGACAGCACTACAGATTGCTGGGAGTTTGTACAATTTCAGCATTGTGATTGAATGAATAGAGCGACTGTCACATGCGCATTCTCCTCTCCATTTATCTAGGCACTTTCAGGAACTCTTTTCTCAGGATTAGTGGGAGTCCCAGCGTTTGGATCACCACTGATCATAAGGTTATTCCCTATCTGGTGGATACGGGATCATTTTAGTTCTTGGTACAATTCCTTTAAACAAAGGTTTTAAACTCCTCCTTTCTGCTGGAATCAACTCCTGGGTTTGGCTCAAAGAACTGCAGTGGAGTTATTCCAAAAAGCGCTGTGTGGGAAACCACCTTTAGCGTAAGGCCAGATGTAGAATACGCATCTACCGCCGCAGAATTGTGTGCTTTAAATCAGCGATGTGTCACAGTACAAGCAATGCAGATGTGACTTCATGTAACCTTCGCACCACTTGGGGCAGATTTTGCCACTGCAAAAAATTAGTGTCAGATCTGTAACGTACGGCTTTACCGTAACAGTCACTTGGGGAACTCTTTCTATGGATGTGGTATACGATGTCTTCCTTTTGTCTTAGACTTGTGGAAAGCAAGAAGAAAACTGTCATAAGAACAGAAGAACGGCTACTGAACTTGGAGGTGCAGGAGACTGACTGAGAAGACAAGAAACAGATGGCCTTGAGTTCCTTCAAGCTGAACTATCTGGATCCCCGGATTTCGGTGGCTGGTGAGTTCTTTAATTTCTTGTGGAAGTTTGCATATTCTTCATGTCTGCAAATTAATAATGTGCATTGCATGTCTTTAGAGCAAAGTCTATCGCTGGTCTCACACCTTAGATAGCAGTCGGCCAAATGGTTATTTGGGTGACAGCTATCCCTTTTGACACAGTTGGAACATCCCTGTACACATGAAATGGTAGTCTGGTCCTACCAAAATCAGTGTGTTCAGCTGCTGTTGATCTAATGTGTATGGGCGCATTTTAAAGGGAACCTGTCACCACCTGAGAGCACCATAAACTAAGCTCTACTGCTCATAGGGCAGGTTCTCAGGGGCCCAGGAATGTTATTATGATTACCCGTCTCTCTGTTCCCGCGCGGTCACCCACGGAGGTCGGCACAGCCTGCAGACATGAGTCCACTTGCACATGCTTCCACATGTGATGGCGTGGGAATGAGCTGGGTGAGCTTAAAAACCTGCCCTGTGAGCACTATAATTTAGTTTATACAGATTCAAGAATAGGTTTTTGTCCTGCGCTCATAAGGATTACATAAAAACAGTCTGGTAAATGGAAAACTTACTTAGATGGGAGCTCTCATGTCCTTGAGACCTCCCCAAATGGATTCCAGGCCGGGTAAGTTTATCCAAAACAGTTGTCGTCCAAAAAGGGGGGATTTTAATTGACCAAATAGCAATAAATACAGGTAGGTAGACAAATCACTGGGCACAGGTAATAAAACAGATGGTGCAACCTGATTCAGGACGGTATGTGGCCTTTTATAAAGCATAGTAAACAGGGTATCAGGACTTCCTTTTATACTAGGTGGTATTCCCTTCATAGAGGAGCAGTGTGCTGGCGCTGTTCTCACAGTAAGGCCAACATTGATGATATCACACATCATTACGCTGGCGTCCGTCACTGCCAGCTTTATAGTAACGTGGTGTCTCCCCGAGCTCGCTCGTCCGGGTTCTGTCGCGGCACGTAGTTGTGATGTAACTAGTGATATTAGCTATGCGAAACATTATCCTGAACGGGCGCTGTATTCCAGCGCCCGTTCCACTGGACATTGGATGGCCTCCCTGGAGTGTCATGTGCTCCAAAGGGTGCATTCCAGCGGGGTGTGTATATCTCTTAGCTAGGTAGCCATCCTGAGAGTGAAAAAATGTAGTGTTGTTGTTTGTACAGCATTAATGATTAAAGCAGTGTGTTTAATATGGTTCATCCCTGGTCTAATGTATATAAGGTTGTTAAAATGTTGCGGATTTGGGAAACATTAAATATAAATAGATGTAACATATAGTATTTCTCGTCCGTATCATTGGGGGCCACAGCCTAGACCATGGGATATAGCCACTGCCCTAGGAGGCGACACTAAGCAAAAAAGTGTTAGCTCCTCCCCACCTGGCTATATCCCCCCTGCAGGCACTCAGCTAATTAGTCTTTAGCTTAGTGTCTGCTAGGAGGCAGACGTAGAAAGAGCGATTCACGGGAATCCGGGGAGTCGGGGCTTTTCCCTGGCTCTACTGGCCTCCCGGGGGAAACGCAGGCAGGGGGTGTCTCCACCACTACTGCGGCGTCTCACCCAGAGAAGAAAAAGGGGCCCGACCATGCAATGCGCATCTGAGTCGGTTACCCGCCAGCCATAGGGCTCCCCCTCCCTGGAGTAGCGCACTGTCTGACGGTGACGCGTAGGGGGCAGCACTGCTGGAGCAGTCGACGCACGGGGCAGGCTGTGGCTCCCAGGACAAAAGACACCCCGCTTGGGACTATGGACAGCGCGGCAAACATGCCGGCGCCACACGGACAGCGCATACCTTAAGGAGCATCAGGACTGCGGCAGCGGCGATGGTAGCGGCGAAGGCGGCGGCAGCTCTCCCGTCCAGGGATAGAAGCTTGCGTGTTGAAGGACGCTGGGGCGCCGGGCGGCAGGCCACTTTCGGGCACGGCGCTCCTTTGGGCGGAGCGCCGTCGTCACGGCCGGAAAGCGTCACTTCCGGGTCGCGGGGACGCTTCCGGGGCAGGCCACGCCCCCTCCGACCGCGGCGAGTTTAAAAGGGACCGCCGGACAGAGGAATGGCCGCTCTCTGGGACACTTCGTTTGTCTGCACCTCTGAGCCCAGCACCTGCAGCTCTTTGAGCACACAGCAGCCTTCCAGCCGTTCAGCCCTGCAGTCCTGCAATTTCCTTCTGCAGTTTCCTTCTGCTACGGAGAAAGCACCCGGACAGCAGCAGCACCTCCTGTCTCGGGCACCAGCAGCGGTAACAACTCCGCAGCAGTCCCTGCCACAGCACCTGCCGGGTCACCAACGCCGCGAGATCGTGTGGTACACCAGCGTCGACTTCCGACAGCATCCAAGCGTCAGGACCAGAGGCTCCAGCTGGACCGGGGGAACCGCAGAAACAGCTGCTAGACCGGGTAAGCCCTGCCCAAGGCAGCACTTTGCGGTGTTCTCCCCTCGCCCTCCCCGTCCCCCCTGCAGGCATTCCTGTAACGGTACGTAGCTTACCCGCTACCTGGGAATTGTTTTCTGTTGCCATGTCTGACCCTAGATCAGAGGGTTCCAGCCCGGCCAAGGGGAGGGTGAAGCATTACGCTTGCACTACCTGCAGCGTTAAGTTAGCTTGCGGTCAAGTCGACCCCCGCTGCGCTAGATGTGCCGCGGTGCGCGCAGCTCCAGGGACCCCGGTGCCCCCCGCCGCCCCTGTGGAGCCAGGGCCCGAACCCCACTGGGCGAGGTCCCTGGCCGCTGCCGTTTCTGGCTTGGCCACATCCTCTGCGGCGATTTTACGCCGGTTAGAGCCCAGCTCAGACGCGGCCGCCTCGGAATATGCACGAGCGAGGGCACACAAGAGGAGGAGGTCCCGTAGCAGCGAGGACACTCCCCATAGATCGCGCCACACCGGGAGGTCGTCTAGACCCTCAAAGTCCAGACGATCCAGGGACTCTCATGGGTCCAGGGAGTCCGTGCATACTTACCATAGATCAAGGCACTCTTCACGGTCCCGGTATTCTGCGAGACCAGCCCGGGCTCGCCATGAGTCCCCTCGAGCATCTTGCTCATGGGCGTCCCAGGACACGGCCCAAACGGCAGGCGAGGGCAGTGGGTCTGAAGACTACGACCACTCTGCAGGCTCGTCAGTTTCGGAACTAGACGAGGAACAGGTGTCGCGCCTAGCCAGCCTAATGGACGGCCTGGTAATATCCATAAGAGAAACCCTCCAAGTAATGGAGGAACCAGTGGAGACGCCGCCTTCCGCGGTGTCATTTAGACGGCAGAAGAGATCACGACAGGTCTTCCCAGACCATCCGGATTTTTCAGAGGTCCTTAACAAGGAATGGCAGAACCCGGATAAGAAATTTAGGCAACCCGGGAAGACTTGGGAAATTACATATCCATTCCCAGGGGGCCTGAAAAAGGGTTGGGCGGTACCTCCGGTAGTTGTCGCGACTGTCTAGAAGCACAGCACTGCCAACAGCCGAGGTAGCAATGCTGGCTAATCCTCAAGACAGGAAGCTGGATACGTTGGCAAAAACCGTGTTTCAAGCCACAGGCACCGCCTTACAGTTGATTTTTGCGGCTGCATGGGTCAGCAAGGCATCCATAGCCTGGGCCAAGCAGCTACGGAGAGACATTGTAGCAGGCGCTCCACCAAGTGAGTTGCTCGAACTGACAGACAACGTCATACAGACAAACAAATTTGTATGCGCAGCAGAACTAGACGCAGCGAAGTTCGTTGCCCGGGCATCCGCTGCATCGGTTGCGGCAAGGAGAACGCTCTGGCTGAAAAGCTGGTCAGCAGATACAGCATCCAAGATGGCCCTAACAAAATTGCCATTCGAAGGAAACAGGCTGTTTGGACCTAAACTGGATGACATGATAAAGGACGCTACAGGCGGCAAGAGCACGTCGTTACCACAAATGCCGGTAAGAAAGGAGAAGGTTCCACTAAAAAGGAAACCGTTTTTTAGATCCTTTCGGCGTTTTTCATCCCGTCCAGGGTCAGGGCAGTGGTCCCAGTCTACAGGAACCCCGACGGACGCAAAGAGGGGCCCCTCTTTCAAAACAAGGCAAACATGGCGATCCCGACCCGGAACATCTAAAACGGCGGGATCAAAGAGCGCGGCATGAGATGCTGCCCCCACCCAGTGTCACCAGGGTGGGGGGCAGGCTCTCCCAATTTCGGGAGACATGGGGGAGGCGCGTAAGCGACAAGTGGGTGCAGGAAATTGTGACATCCGGTTACGCAATCGAATTCATGACTCTCCCACGGAATTCATTCCGCAGGTCCAGAGTGCCTACTACCCCGGAAAGAGTAGCCAACCTACAGCAGGCAGTGCGGAACCTTCTGGCACAGGGGGTTGTGAAACCGGTACCGGGGGCACAAGAGAGGCAAGGGTTCTATTCGAATCTCTGTCTTGTACCCAAAAAGGACGGCAGAGTGAGGCCGGTGCTGGATTTAAGGAGGTTGAACCAATTCATCAGAACAAAACATTTCCGGAGTCAATCAAGTCCATGATCACCTCCATGCAACCGGGCGAATTTCTGTCCTCAATAGATATCAAGGACGCTTATCTCCATATCCCGATTCGGGAAACACAGCAAAAATTCCTTCGTTTCGAAACACAGGGAAGGCATTTTCAGTTTACGGCGCTGCCATTCGACCTGTCTACCTCTCCAAGGGTCTTTACGAAGGTACTAGCAGCAGTGATGGCGCTACTTCATGCGGAAGGTATATCAGCCATTCCATACCTGGACGATATACTAATAAAGGCACCGTCATGGGACGGCAACATCAAAAGCCTACACGTCACGATGAAGATTCTAGAAGAATTCGGCTGGATAGTGAACCGCGAAAAATCATGCCTAATACCGACACAACGCTTGGAGTTTTTGGGCATGATATTCGATACCAGCCAGCACCGGGTCCTGCTACCCCAAGCAAAGGTAGACAAGCTCCGGCAGGGGGTTCGGTCCCTAATACAGGGGAAACCGTTAACCCTCAGACACTGCATGGCTATCCTGGGCCAGATGGTGGCAGCATTCGAGGCGGTTCCGTTCGCCCAGTTCCGGTCAAGGAAACTACAACACTTGATATTGTCACGCTGGAATGGGTCCCGGATGACCCTGGAACAGCGAATCCAGATAACCCCTCAAGTCCAAAGGTCACTGAAGTGGTGGCTGGAACCTGGGAGGCTTCAGGCGGGACGGCCTTTGGGCCCAAGTCGCTGGACAGTAGTGACGACGGACGCCAGCCTTTCAGGTTGGGGCGGAACACTAGGGGACCGGTCTGTTCAAGGAGTGTGGTCTCAAAAAGAGACAAGGCTACATATAAACATCCTAGAGTTGCGGGCCATCTACCTGACTCTCCGACACTTCGGGCCCAATCTCAAGAAAAAAAATGTACGCGTTCAGACGGACAACACCACAGCGGTGGCCTATGTCAACCGACAAGGAGGAACACGGAGCGTGTCGGTAATGAGCGAGGTAGCAGGCATACTAACGTGGGCGGAGAAGCATCTGAGCTCGATTTCCGCAGTCTACATTCCCGGAATAGAAAACTGGGTGGCGGATTACCTAAGCCGGGAAACAGTGGATCCCGGCGAATGGGGGCTGCACCCAGAAGTATTTCGGACGATATGCCGGAAGTGGGGCACGCCAGACGTGGACCTCATGGCGTCCCGACTAAATTACAAGCTACGCCCGTTTGTGTCCCGAGCGGGATCCACAAGCAGCGGCAACGGATGCGCTGACCATTTCGTGGGGGGAGTACAAGCTCCTATACGTATTTCCACCAATCCCTCTCATACCGAAGATCCTAGGGAAAATCAAGCAGGAAGGGCGACCAGCGATATTAATAGCACCAGACTGGCCGAGAAGAAGCTGGTACGCGACCATCATAGAAATGCTGTTCGACACACCGTGGCATCTTCCAGATCAAAGAGACCTGCTATCCCAGGGGACTTTTCTACACCCGAATTCCAAGTCTCTACATTTGACGGCTTGGCCATTGAGACCGAGGTGTTGAGGAGGAAAGGTTATTCGGAGAAGGTTATCCAGACTATGATACGGGCCAGAAAACCAGCCTCATCTGCAATTTAGTATAGAGTCTGGAAGCGCTTCTTCACCTGGTGTGAGGAGAGACGGGTACAACCGATGCAATTTTCGGTGGCCAGAATATTTGCATTCCTACAATCAGGCCTCGAAGTAGGATTGAGGGTAGGTTCGTTAAGGGGACAGGTGTCGGCATTAACGGTACTGTTCCAAAAGCCAATCGCAAATAGGATGGCAGTACGTACATTCCTGCAAGGAGTCGCCCATACGACACCCCCGTTAAACCCCCGGTCCAAACTTGGGACCTTAATCTCGTGTTTGGACACTATGACGGGCCAGCCGTTTGAGCCGCTGAAGGAGATTTCTAAGCGACTACTGACCTGGAAGGTGGTATTCCTCGTCGCCATTACGTCAATCCGTAGGGTCTCGGAGCTGGCGGCTTTGTCTATACAGGCGCCATATATGACCTTCCACCAGGACAAAGTGGTGCTGAGGCCATCACCCGAGTTTCTACCAAAGGTGGTATCACAGTTTCATATTAATGAAGAAATTGTCTTGCCTTCTTTTTGTCCAGATCCAGTACACAAAAAGGAAAAGATGCTGCACCACCTGGACGTAGTAAGGGCGCTGAGGATCTATGTGAAAATAACAAAGGAGTTTCGTAGGACCGACACCCTCTTCGTTATTCCGGAAGGGACCCGAAAGGGCTTGGCAGCCTCAAAAGTCACCCTATCGAAATGCATAAGGTCCCTGATAACAGAGACGTAGCGCACCTCAGGGCGCTCGCCGCAATTTCGGGTTACGGCCCACTCCACACGGGCGGTAGGGGCTTCCTGGGCAGTCCGTCACGGAGCCTCAGCCCTTCAGGTGTGTAAGGCAGCCACCTGACTTCCTTACATACGTTCTCAAAATTTTATAAGGTCCACACAGCTGCATCATCTGACGCCGCTCTTGGCCGGAAGATCTTGCAGGCGGCGGTCGTTGACCGCACAGCCGAACTTTGAATGCCCACCCAATATATTGTTTCGGGACTGCTTGTGGACGTCCCATGGTCTAGGCTGTGGCCCCCAATGATACGGACGAGAAACAGATATTTTTGGTATAACTTACCGTAAAATCTCTTTCTCGTCGCGTTCATTGGGGGCCACAGCACCCACCCCTTATTTATTTAGGCGGTTGCTGGAACTTTCTGTTCTTCGGTCATGGTACGGCAGAAAATTGTGCCAAAAGTTTTTTTTTTGGTATGTATAAAACATAGTATGTATAATTTTACTCCCACTGGCTTCCTACTGCTTGCAGACAGACTAATTAGCTGAGTGCCTGCAGGGGGGATATAGCCAGGTGGGGAGGAGCTAACACTTTTTTGCTTAGTGTCGCCTCCTAGGGCAGTGGCTATATCCCATGGTCTAGGCTGTGGCCCTCAATGAACGCGACGAGAAAGAGATTTTACGGTAAGTTATACCAAAAATATCTGTTTTTGAATATGAAAACTACACATAACTAATTACATATATTATTAAGCAGCTGCAGCACTACTGCAGGCAATCAATATATTATTATGCCATGGCTGCGACGATACAAGCAAATACAAGCGGCTGCAGCACTACTGCAGCCAATTCATATCTAAATATAAGCGGCATTGTGATATTTACTGACTCATAAACTCGTGAGGTTCTTAGCACACATTTTGATCAAAACATGTGAGCCCATCTGCCACGTCAAGGTGACCTCTTGTAGATGGGACCTACACTACACTAACCTCTCTTTAGGCCTATTGGGCTAACCCCTTCAAGTTCTCATTGTGGGAGGAGGGGAAAACATTCAAGGAGGGACAAATGGAAGCATCTAACTGATGCTTGGGGTCTAAGTTGCAAGACATTTTTCCATCTATCTAGATGTCTGGGGGTTTGTTTTTTGCAGGACAATTTTTTAATTCGTTTACCATATAATGTACAGGAAAATTGTGCAATGTACATCAAACATGAGCTCAGTGTATTCTGTAGGTCGGTACGATTGTGATATCAAATTTAAGTAGCTCTTTGTTGGGCGACGTTTAAAATATGAAATATCTTTTTAATTAAGAATTATTTTTGGTTACCGTGAGTTTTTTTATTTTTCCGTTGATGCAGCTGTGTGGCGGCTTGTTTATTGTGGATGACTGACGGTTTCTAGTTCTATTATTTTGGGGTACATACGACTTTTTGACCGTTTTTAGTTACATTTTTTCTAGGTAAACCAAAAAGTGGAATTCTGGTTTTGTATACTATTTTTTTGGACGATGTTCATCGATATTTTAATAGATCAGACTTACAGGCGCAGCATTACCAAATGTGTTTTTTTATGCCCCTTTTAGAATTAAATTATTTACAGCTGCTATTATTGTTATCTTCAATCACAGCTGTTGTGGCCGGAGGTGAGATGTCATAGACAGCAGACCCCCTCCATGTATGGAGCAGGCTCCGCTCCCGGGCCCACTCCATACAAACCATGCGCACATCTGCTTGGCATGTGAAAAAAAAAATCCGGCCTCCTCCACCCCTTAATAGCCGGCCATCACTCACCTCATTTCCCCATCGCTCATTACAATACTGTGATGGGCGGGAGGAAATGCAATTACCAGTAAATGTGAAATAATCTTAGACATGTCCTGCGATGTCATTAACAAAAAAAAAAAATCCAGCCTCCTTCCACCCCTTAATAGCCGGCCATCGCGCACCAATGTGTTTCCCCTTCACCCGTGGCAGCACCATCAGCTGCTGCTGTCATTGGTTCGGGGAAATCCATCTACTGGTAAGAAAACAAAAATATTTTTGTTAAGGTCTTTAGTATAGCGCACATGTCTATGATTCTATGGGCGCAGATGTTGTGGCGCCTGTACTTACCGCCAGCTGGGTGGTACTGCTGGCACACTCCTAGGGGGTCCCTCGGCGTTCTTTCTCCTGGTGCTCTCACAGGGGCTCAGTAGGTCTGCTCGCTCCGGTGGTTTTAGAGCCGGTGTCTAAGAGGGTCTTCAAGTTGGAGAATGAAAACCCTCTGAACATGGCCTGGTCTTTAGGTGACGGGCGGAAGTCCTTGGCCTCTGCTGCTTCCACGGCGTCCAGATGGAATGGCTCTAGATGTTCAGGCTTAGATGACTGCAAGAAAAAGGAGAAATAATTCTGATTATGGTGAGAAGAGTTTTCCAATGTGAGACAGTTATGACATATCTACGGTTCTGGCTGTACTAGAGAGGAAGACTAGCAGGGGGGGGGGGGGTCACTGAGGTCAGATCCCCAACAATTAGGCTAATATGGCATATTCTGTGAATACACCATATATGCTGTAGATGGGGTTAGCATTTTAAGGCTTTGATTTCTTGAAACTCCGGACCTGTTTGCTGACTGCTTTTGAATCAATGGAATTAAGCTGCAATACCAGGCACAGCCACTAAATGATATATGGCACTGTGCCTGGTATACAAGGAAGATCCCGCAGTGCTCACCTCCCACTGATCTGATATTGATAGCCTATCCTAAGAATAAGTCATCAATATTTAATGTGGCTTTCCAATCATGAACTATTGATGGTCCATCCTCTGGATAGACACTCAGTAGTAGATCGGGAATGGCGCCCTCACCATTCAGGATTTTGTACAACTTCTGTTCATTTACTTACCTCAAGGATGTGCGGTGGGGGCACCCTCAGGGATTCCACAGAGATCCAGTCGATTTGCTGGAAAAACCGGTGTTTTCGGATGTCTCTGTTAACTCCTAGACGCTTGGCCGGGTTTCTCTTCAGGAGCTGAAATGAGAAATGTAGTTGTGGTTACTGACTATAATTACAAGAATCTGACTAGAAAAGACAATAAAAGCATCACAAATAATTTTTACAACATTAGCAACTCAAAAAAGTAAAAGTGACCTGCTTACCTGTAAGATGATGCTCTTCGCTCCGGAGGTGGACTCATTGAAGAGTTTGTGATGATACTTGCGCTCACCAGTAATCATTTGATTGATGATGACTCCAAATGAAAACCAATCGACGGCGGCGTTATATTCCTCTCTGGCGTCCATCTGCCATAAACAGAAAACAGTTAGCTGGTAAATAAGTTCTACATCATTGATAACTTCGACCGTAATAGAAAGCCATTACATGGGATCTGTGTACTGCTCTAGGCGAGCGCTGAGACCGCAGTCCTCTATACCATCCCTGGACTGCTGTCTCCACGATCCATGACCCAAGAACATTAATACATTTATGTCAAGTAATGGTATGAAGAGTCTATTCCTCTCACCTCAGGAGCAACATAGCCTTCGGTTCCAGCATAATCGTTGGCCGTTCGGTCTCCGTACATGTTCTCTATGGCCAGACCGAAATCGGTGATCTTTACATGGCCCGTCTCAGCCACCAGGATATTCTCGGGCTTCAGGTCTCTATGGATGATCCCCATGGTGTGGAGGTGCTGGATGCCGCACAGCATCTCCGCAGCGTAGAATCTGGCGCTGTTGACATCAAGCGGTCCCTTTGACTGGAGGAGTTGGTCCAGGTCCCCGCAGCTCAGGTACTCCAATCCAAGCAGAACGTGCGTCTGTAATGTAGAAGAGACATGTAAGGAGGTTGGTTAATATGAAGTTATACTACAAAGTCCACATCTATGGTGAACATAGCGGTGGAGTTTGCAGATGTGTGATAACAACTATACCTTGGTCTGAAATACAAATTCTGCATGGACGAGGAAGGGACTCCCAGACGTCAGCTGCAACACGCGGTGCTCAACCATCACATCTGCCAGCTCCACTTCCGCTAGCAGGGGTCTCTTCCTGATCACTTTCACTGCATACCGCTGGCAGGTAACGGTGTCTTCTGCCAGCACGACTTCCCCATAGGCTCCCCGGCCGAGCACGTGATGGAATCGCAGTCTCCTTCGGATGGTCTTAGAGGTGCTGCTTCCTGATCTAGTTGGCCGAACACCACTGGGTCCTCCTAACAGGGGGCAGAATAGTAAAAGTGATGAAGTAACATCCGCTGCAGATCTGCATCAAAAGCGGCAGAATTTGATGTGGTTTTTTATGCAAATTGTGGTGCAGATTTGCCACTGCAAAAAATCCACACTATTTTTATAATGTGTGAATGTACGCCGAAAACACATTTTAAACTCGAAGGGTTCTTCATTGCAAAGCAGATGCCAATGTAAACACGCTGCAGCCAATGACATTATAGCTCCTTATTGTTTTAGGACTGCCTAGAGACTTTCCTTCCCGTTCTAAACAGTTCACGGTTCCAAGTCTATTTACTACTGAGGCCACTGTGGCTGTCACTATTACTACTGAGGGCTACTGTGGGGGTCAGCATTACTACTGAGGCCACTGTGGTGGTCAGCATTACTACTGGGACCACTATAGGGGTCACTATTACTACTTTTGCCACTGTAGTGGTCAGTATTACTACTGAGACCACTGTGGGGAAGAGCATTACTACTGAGAGCCACTGTAGGGGTCACTATTACTACTTAGGTTACTTTGGCGGTCATTATTACAACTTAGGACACTGTGGCGGTCATTTTTATCACTGGGGAGACTCTGCATGTGACAGCATACCTCAAACCGATTTAGGGTATTGTGAGACGGTGACCGGCAAGGTGCTGGAGGGCAGGTATATATCACCTAGAATGCTCTCCTATGCTGCTTTGGGGAGCGCTTGGGCAGATACGTGCCCCCGAGCAGCCTGGGCTCGGTGGAGGGAGCCGGCAGTATAGTGTTACTAGCATTAAGCTACTAACACGTTGTAGTAAGTAAGTGGCTCCAAGCCGCATAATCCGGGCCGGCTTTTCCTGGAGTGACCAAAGTGAAGGGTGGGATGGTCACTCCCACGTACCAGGTGGGGCTGGTACCAGGCCTTATAAAGCCTGGGCCTACAGGGCCAGGAGGGGAGCTGAGACCTTTGCAGGTCTGAGAGTCCTGGCTGGCCGTGTGCAGGAGCCTTTTGTTACCAGTGTGTAGACAGGGACGCTCCATGTATAGTAAGTGCTCAGACGAGCAGGATTTACGTTATGTTTGCCTGATGTTAAGGCCTGTCTTTTGCTTTTGTTTGCTTGGAAATAAACCCAGGCAACGCCTGGACTAAAGACTTTATCGCAAGTGTCACTGTCTCTGACTGCTTATGCCCAGGTTGCTACCGATCCTAAACGCTAATCCCTCACATATGGTGTTTGGATGTGGGCAGCGGTCTTAAAGAGACATACACCAATTAATGGACATTTTGCTGCAGCAGCTGGAGAACCGTTGCTAAGGGCAACCGCCCCACTGAGATTTACGGGAGAGTGCTGTAACCCCCAGGTCCTGGGTGAAAGCTGCAACGGCACAGCCATCAGATACTGCCAAGATGGAGGAACTGATAAAGCAGCTGGTACAATTGAACGTGCAGCAACAGCAAGCGTTGGCCCAGCAGCAACAAGTGGCGGCGACCCAGCAAAAGATCCATGAGGAGGCCATGAGAGCTCAGGCTGGGACTAATGCTCTCCTGGCGCAAAGTGTGCAGAGGTCGTCTGGTTCGCTCCCCACCACCCGTACCGCGGTACAGGCGGCCCTACAAAAGATGACGGCCACCGATGACATCGAGGCCTATCTTGCGGTCTTTGAGAGAGTGGCCGAGAGGGAGAAATTACCAGCACCTCAGTGGGCGGAGGTAGTAGCGCCTTTCCTGACAGGAGAACCCCAAAAGGCCTACTTTGACCTCGGTGAGCAGGATGCCAAGGACTATATCAAGCTCAAAGGTGAGATCCTGGCACGCTTGGGCGTGGACACCCATGTGCGGGCCCGACGAGTACACGCCTGGACTTTCGCAGACGACCTACCAGCTCGCTCCCAGATGTACGACCTGCTTCACCTGGTGAGAAAGTGGCTGCAGCCGGAGGAGGCTTCCCCGGCGGAGATCGTACAAAAAGTGGTTTTGGACAAGTTCATCCGCTCGTTGCCCCCCGCAATTCAGCGCTGGGTGGGACAAGGGGGTCCCCAGGATGTGGGCCAACTCGTGAGCCTCGTCGAGAGGTATAAAGCCACGGAGGACTTACTGCAAGCCGTGCCTCCTCGACGTTCCAACCCCGGGAACAGCAAGTCGGCCAGAGCACCTGGTAAGACTGTTCCATATGTAAGGGGTGTCAAAAGTGTCCCCAGGGGAGGCGGCTCAGAGGGGGATGGTTTGGGGAAGAGGTGGAGCCCCAAATGGACATTCGGGTCCCGGGTAGAACCCCAAGGAGACCGGGCCCCCATACGATGTTGGCGCTGTCATGAGCCCGGGCATCTTGCTGCCAACTGTCCCCTCACTGTGGAACCCATGGACTGTGACTCTGCCCGGCGGAGGTCGATGTTCGCACGGCCGGTATGTTCTGCAGAGACTGTGTCAGAGACTGATCGACCATTATGTCACCTAAAGGTGAATGACTTTGCGGTGACAGCTCTACTGGACTCAGGGAGTTTGGTTACGCTGGTGCACTCCAGCCTGGTCGATCTCACAACCTTCACCGGCCGTCGCATGGGGGTTGTGTGTGTGCATGGGGACACCAAGGAGTATCCTATCGCCCTTGTAAGACTTGAGACTCCGTGTGGACTTGCTACCCATGAGGTGGACGTCGTAAAATTCCTAATGCACACCGTGATCCTCGGGAGAGACTTTCCCCTATTTTGGGACTTGTGGCGACACCGAGGGTCATCTGCAAATAAGGTTCATGATAATGCAAATGTGTATGATGTGTGTCCAGAACCGTTTGACCCTGAGGGTACGGTTCCGGCAGTAGGGGTGACCCAAGAGAGTGGGGATAACTTTCCCTTAACAGTATTGGCGGGTGAGACGGAGGTACAGGATGAAGTAGTTGCTATGCCTGACTTAGAGGTCTCACGTGCCAATTTCGGAACTGAGCAGCTCCGAGACCCCACCTTAGTAAAAGCCAGGGAAAATGTTAAAGTGATAAATAGGGAGCCTCAATTCCCAGGGGCTGATACTGTGTTTCCACACCTTGCAGTCAACCAAGAATTGTTGTATCAGGTTGACAAGGTCCGTGGGGAGGTTGTGGAACAGCTGGTGGTACCTCAGTCTTATCGTAGGATGGTCTTAGACCTGGCGCACAAGCATGTGCTGGGAGGTCATCTTGGGAGCGAAAAGACTAGGGAACGCATCCTTCAGCGTTTTTTCTGGCCGGGGGTACATGGTGATGTAAAACGTTACTGTGAGTCGTGCCCGGAGTGTCAAATAACAGCTCCTATGCCCCATTACCGGAGCCCCTTAGTGCCCTTGACCATCATAGAGGTGCCGTTTTAGCGGATCGCTATGGACCTAGTTGGGCCCTTGGTAAAGTCTGCCCGGGGTCACCAACATATATTAGTGGTTGTAGACTATGCCACCCGTTACCCCGAAGCCGTTCCTTTACGCAATACGTCATCCAAGGGTATTGCAAAGGAACTACTTCACATGTTCTCCCGCACGGGCATACCAAAAGAGATCCTGACGGACCAAGGAACCCCCTTTATGTCAAAGGTCATGAAGGA
The DNA here is from genome assembly GCF_035609145.1 of Eleutherodactylus coqui. Classification (NCBI taxonomy): domain Eukaryota; kingdom Metazoa; phylum Chordata; class Amphibia; order Anura; family Eleutherodactylidae; genus Eleutherodactylus; species Eleutherodactylus coqui. Next base: position 47,257,693 of record NC_089847.1, read on the forward strand.
ATTGTGTAAGCTGCTGAATATTAAGCACTTACGGACGTCTGTGTACCACCCACAGACGGATGGTCTGGTTGAGAGATTTAATAAGACCCTAAAAAGCATGCTAAAAAGGGTAGTCAATAAGGATGGGAAGGACTGGGACTGTCTGCTGCCATATTTAATGTTCTCAATCCGTGAAGTCCCACAATCCTCCACTGGGTTCTCTCCCTTTGAATTAGTTTATGGTAGACATCCCCGAGGGCTCCTTGATGTAGCTAAGGAGACCTGGGAGCACGAGTCCACCCCCTACAGGAGTGTTATTGAACACATATCCCTCATGCAACATCGAATTGCGGCGGTCATGCCCATTGTTAGAGAACATTTACAGCAGGCTCAAGAAGCCCAAAGCCGGGTATATAACCGGTCCGCCAAGGTGAGAACCTTCAACCCTGGGGATCGGGTACTAGTGTTGGTGCCCACCCTAGAAAGTAAATTCCTAGCAAAATGGCAAGGGCCCTATGAAATAATTGAGAAAGTCGGAGAGGTAAATTATAAGGTATACCAGCCAGGTAGGCGGAAACCAGAACAGTTGTACCATGTAAACCTAATTAAGCCATGGAAGGACAGAGAAGCCCTGACTGCAGTGAGCACCCCCCATGGTGGGGTCCCAGAGGTGTGTGTATCAGGGTCCCTGTCCAAATCCCAACAACAAGAGTCGAGGGAATTTATACAACGTAATTCAGATGTGTTCTCTGATATACCAGGGCGTACTGGTGTCATAAAACACGACATTATAACTGAACCAGGGGTAAAGGCTCAGTTGAAACCGTACAGGGTTCCAGAAGCCCGCAGACGAGCCATATCAGAGGAGGTCAAGAAAATGCTGGACCTCGGAGTAATTGAGGAGTCGAAAAGCGAATGGTCCAGCCCTATCGTGCTGATACCAAAACCTGATGGCTCTCTGCGCTTCTGTAACGACTTCCGGAAGCTAAATGACGTGTCAAATTTGACGCATACCCAATGCCGAGAGTGGACGAGTTAATTGAGAGACTGGGTCATGCCAGGTACTTTTCCACTCTCGACCTTACTAAAGGCTACTGGCAGGTTCCCCTTACAGAGAGCGCGAAAGAAAAGACTGCGTTTGCCACACCAGAAGGGTTGTTTCAGTACATCTGCCTACCCTTCGGTTTGCATGGAGCCCCAGCAACCTTCCAAAGATTGATGGATATCATACTCAAACCCCATCGTCAATATGCGTCAGCATATTTAGATGATATCATCATTTTTAGCGAAGACTGGGACAGCCATCTACCCAAGGTACAGGCAGTACTGAACTCCCTTAGAAAAAGCAGGGCTCACAGCAAACCCAAAGAAGTGCGCCATAGGCCTCGAAGAAGCACGATACCTGGGGTATGTAATAGGCAGGGGTATTATAAAACCCCAGATCAATAAAATTGAAGCCGTTCAGGACTGGCCACAACCCACTACTAAAAAGCAGGTGAGGGCTTTTTTAGGCATTGTAGGGTACTATAGGCGGTTCGTGCAGAACTTTGCTAGCATAGCAGCACCCCTAACAGACTTGACCAAGAACAGTAAGTCAGTCATGGTCAAGTGGAACCCTGACGCAGAAAAGGCGTTCCAAGAATTAAAACGGGCCCTCTGTAGACGTCCAGTGTTAGTCACACCCAATTTTAAAAGAGAATTTATTGTCCAAAGAGACGCGTCCGATGTGGGACTGGGAGCAGTTCTGTCCCAGGAAGTAGAGGGAGAGGAACATCCCGTGATATATCTGAGCAGGAAGCTCACGCCACCGGAAAAAAATTATAGTATCGTTGAGCGGGAGTGCCTAGCCATCAAGTGGGCCCTGGAATCCCTAAAATACTACCTGCTAGGTCGGCACTTCAGGCTGATCACAGACCACTCCCCCTTAACCTGGATGTCACAGACAAAAGAAAGAAATGCCAGAGTCACTAGATGGTTCCTGACCCTTCAAAATTTTAGTTTTTCGGTTGAGCACAGGGCCGGAAAGCTACAGGGCAATGCCGATGCCTTATCAAGGACGCATTGCATGACGGCGAAAGGTGTCCGACCCCACAGGCTCGAACAGAGGGGGAGGGTATGTGAGACGGTGACCGGCAAGGTGCTGGAGGGCAGGTATATATCGCCTTGGATGCTCTCCTATGCTGCTTTGGGGAGCGCTTGGGCAGATACGTGCCACCGAGCAGCCTGGGCTCGGTGAAGGAAGCCGGCAGTATAGTGTTAGTAGCATTAAGCTACTAACACGTTGTAGTAAGTAAGTGGCTCCAAGCCGCATAATCCGGGCCGGCTTTTCCTGGAGTGACCAAAGTGAAGGGTGGGATGGTCACTCCCACGTACCAGGTGGGGCTGGTACCAGGCCTTATAAAGCCTGGGCCTACAGAGCCAGGAGGGGAGCTGAGACCTTTGCAGGTCTGAGAGTCCTGGCTGGCCGTGTGCAGGAGCCTTTTGTTACCAGTGTGTAGACAGGGACGCTCCATGTATAGTAAGTGCTCAGACGAGCAGGATTTACGTTATGTTTGCCTGATGTTAAGGCCTGTCTTTTGCTTTTGTTTGCTTGGAAATAAACCCAGGCAAAGCCTGGACTAAAGACTTTATTGCAAGTGTCACTGTCTCTGACTGCTTATGCCCAGGTTGCTACAGATCCTAAACGCTAATCCCTCACAGTATGTTTATGCGTGGCGTCAATCATGCAGATTGTCAACAGCAAAAAATTCCGCTGCAAATTCTGCAGTGTTTCTACATCCAAATTTAATAATGATGGCCGTAAAATTATATGTTGATATAAGCCCCGCCCCTAACCACACCCCTCTGTCCCACTTTGACCCTGTAAATATTTCTTCACCTTAACTTAGGGCTTACTCACACTGCTGTTGGTGTAACTACGATTGCTGGTACGGAGCGTAGTTCCACCCCAGTGAAGGAGATTTCTTCCCCCTTGCTGGCAGTTCATACTCCACGCCAGAGCGCAGAAGTTTGAAGAGTGTGGGAAGTCAGCGGCTGCCCGAACTCTCCCACACGAGGTATTCGCTACATGCGAGGAAGATAGGGCAGGCCCTTAAAGAGGTGGTGAAAACGCAACCACTGAAATCCTGTAGAGAAGGGCGGATTCAGACGAGCGCGGTGTTCTCCCCTCATACTGGTAGGATAATCACAGCCATATAACGGGACAAAACCAAACCACGGATCTCTTCGAGATTTCAGTGGTTTCATTTTCACTTCCTCTTTTCCCAGCCGTACAAATCACACATAAATACACAGAGATGAACTATGTTCGGGGAGGATCGGCGGCACCTGTCTTCACACCTCTTTACAAACTCCTGCACTCTGACGTGGAGTTTGAACAGCCGGCGAGGTGGAGGAGATTCCCCTCATTCAGGTGCCGATACGGTCCGTGCCGGTGAGCGTAGTTGTGCCTGCGGCAGTTTGAATAACACCTTGAGGGCGCCTACCCACTGGCGATTTTTTTTTTCTCCTGCGATGTTTTGCGTTTTTTCTCAAGAGCAATTAGTATAGAATGTGTTCTTGTCCATGTGGGGTTTTTTCACATAGGAACTGTCAGTTGCATATGTGTCCTTATTTTTCTCTTAATGCACCCATGATTTTCAATGGAGGGCTGCAAAAAACGCCGCAAAAAACGCGCGAAAACGCCGCGTTTTTCACGTGTGAAAATCGGCAACGCAAGTGGGTAGGCGCCCTGAAATGTGAGGATTTCTGCTTACTGATTTTTTTCCTTTTTGCGAACGAAAAAATCACAATAAGTCCCCGCTGGTCAGGCGCACTCACGGCGTATTTACGCAATACCATGCAATTTAATGGGCTATTTTGGTCCTTAATACAAACCACAATGGGACATGTTGTTTTCATGCACAGAGATACGGACACGAAAGACGCACGACTGAAAACCTCAGTGCAAATCAATGGGGCTTCAGGTAAGAACTCACCCGTGTGAATGAGGCCTTAATCTCACATGTCAGTCTATGCTGCAGAGTTTTTCCGCAGCGTTTGGATGAGTCTCGTGAAATGTCCTTCCATTGCTTCTGCTGTATTAGGGCTTCTTCAGATGGGCGTGATTTCGTCCCATAATGCAGCCATGATAATCACGGCGACATAAAGAGACAAAAAGAATCTGTCGATTTCAGTGGTTCCTCTTTCATTAACAGTATTCTCGCCCTTTAATAGTCCGGGTGATAAAAGATAGGACTTGCCCCATATATAGCATTAACTACATGCAGGAAAGTTCAGGCAGGACTTATCTTCCTGCTGTTTTATTCAAACTTGAATACTCCGAGAGAAGAAAACCAACCCACTCATGTGCGCCTCTACCCTGTAGTGGCGGGCGTAGTTGTGCATACGCCCCTGTGAAGAAGCCCTAACGCTGGGTGTTTTGTTAATGCAAATCCGCTTCAAAATCGGCAGCGCCTCCACTTTGTGTGGATGTTCTCTACAAGCGTGTATACAGGGAGGGGGAAGCCGGCTTCTACACCGCATTGGAGACAACCCCCAAACCAGCCTGCAGGGGCAGCGCTCCAACATCAGTAAGCTGCGTCAACCAAAGTCACATGACCGGCGTGCAAGGAATGGAGGAAATTCAATGTTTTATTAAATCCATTAAATTGATAGCAAAAAAACAAAGAACTGCTGAACGTACCGTCCTTAATCGTAGCTTTGGGATGTCCAAAGTGCGTCAGCTATTCTCTGGTGCGTGTACATCTGCTGGAGCCGTCGTAATAATGGGTTTAATAACACTATGAATTTCAGCCGTTCCTTGCACGGTAGTCATGTGACTTTGGTTACTAGAATAGCTTTGTCTGTTTTTTTTTTCTCCAAAGGTGGTGGATATAGTTTTTCTGAAGGAGGCAAATGTAAGCCGGGTTCTGGTACCGTGTCTACATAGTAGGTTTGGAGCTGGTAATGTCTAGGTAATATGGTATTTATATCATAAGAATAGTTCTGTTATACAATGAGCCTGGTTCTGGTACTGTAATCTTCCTTCTGTTGCCGTAGGTTCCCATCGGAGATAAGCCTTGGCAGTAGCTTACGGTACTTCTACATGGGATAATATTCAGGTGATGAAGCGCCCGACAGTCGTCCCAGCAATCATTGTTCCTTTGCTGTCACACAGGAGTGATAATGGCTTAGTGAATGGGGGGGGGGGGGGGGGCAGAGATCGCTTCCATCTGCCTCCATTCACAGTAAACGTACAATCGTTTATAGACGATCAGCTGCCTGTTTCCACGGGCTGAACGCAGCTGGTTTTTATGCCTTCAGAAACCAAACGATAAACAAATGGATTATCGCCCGCCGTTCCGTCACCAGTCGCATTTACACTGAACGATTATCTTCAGGTTTCCGCCATCCAGCGACAGTTTGAACAATAATCGTTCCGTGTAAAAGGGGCTGAAGTTCTTCTCCCCAATGGAAACTCCTCCCCTCTCCGCCGAGCGTGTACATGTATGGGGAAGTTGGGAGTGATGGTTATCGTCCTAACGGGGGCTTGCCTGGCAAAAAGCAACAAATAGATGAATGGTAAAAGGGACGGCATGGTAGAGGGCGAAGCAAAGGGTGACGGATAGAAGCCAAGGGGTGAATGGGGTTCTTGTAGTCTCTACTGTGTTTGATGCCATATATTACCAACCATGTAGCTTACAGACATGGATTTCCTCTGCGGCACACCAGCAGTCAGAGGAGGCTGTTATTTAACATCCATTATTAACATCCATAAATTAAGGGCACTTTAGATAAAACACACCGGAGTAAATGGTTGTATTTATTTCACTCATTTGTATAGCACATACATACTCCACAGCGCTGTACACAGTTATCATTTACATTGGACTTTGTCCCCGTGGGGGCTCACAATCTATATGCACACATTAGGATGTCTTTGGAGGAGACACACAAAAACATGGCAGTAGATATGAATCTTGGCCGCAGTGCTTAAAGGAATTGTCCAGTGGCACACTATTGATGGACCCGTCGGTTTAGAAAACAGCTGATCGGTGGAAATCCCTGATTTTGGAGCACTATTAATTTGTACTTGATAGCTTATCCTGGTGATAGGCTCATCAATAGTTTGCAGCTGGACAATCCCTTAAAGGCTGCAGTACTACCCACTGAAGTATCATGCTGCCAGTAGTAGATCTGACCCATTGTCTTGTTTTGGCGCTTGTGATTCTGGCAGGTTTTCTCATCACATTTTTGTTGCAAAAGCTGCTGCGTCTCCATGTTTTCTGTAGAAGAATAGTAAAATAAGAAAATTTCTACAAACGTTGTATTTATTTTAGTGGCGCGTTTTCTCACTTTTACAGCCCTTTGAGTTCATGAAATTGTTTTGGCAAATGGCAGCCTGTATTCTGCTATTGCTCCTTAGTATTGGTATTCACAGACCTCTGCCGCACTTACAGCGGGTTCATCACTTGTCTGTAAACTCCACTAATCTCTGTGGCTGTCATGTTGTATCCAGTAGCACAATGGGCGGGCTGCGATGGCACTGTGATCACCTCCGCTGAGGAGCAATGGCTGGATATACACACTTCCTTATACCCATATTAAGGCTGCGTTCACAATTCGCTGATTTGTGTGGATTTTGTCACAGATTTTTGTGCGGTTCTGCAGCAGATTTCATCCTTTCAATCGCATGGGTGAATTCTGCAACAGATCTGCAGCAAATCAGCGACGTGTGAACGCACCCTAATAACACGTCATCTAAACATGAACTGGAAAAAGACATTTAGCCAAAAACTGTACATTTCAGCAGCTCATCTGTAATCACAGTAACATCTGGTATTTCCCATAATACAATGTAAATGAATACAATATAATACAATGTAATATTTGTATCGCTTTCCCCAACTTTCTCTCCGGCAGGCAACATATAAATCATCAAACATGGCGGGTACAGTGTGTGGGACCCTGAGGGTACGTTCACAACCAGCAGATTTGGTGCCGAAAATCCACATCAAAATCTGTGGCAAATTCTCTTATGTTAAATTTTGTTACTGAAATCTTCAGACATAATGGCCTGATAGTAATAAGCTTTTGAATTTCTGCATAAACTGCTGACCAAAACACATTGGATATCTTTTTTTAAAAAAAAAAAAATCTGTGGCAAATTACATACCAAAATCCGTCTCACAATGTGTACCATTTACATGGATTTGAACACATACTTTGGTGTGGATCTGCAGCAACATCTGCCACATGTCAACGCTTCCCAGACCTCCAGCTGTACCTGAGCCTCCCGGGTCTTCTTTCTGGATCTTTACAGGTGGATCCTTTTCTTCCTCTGAAGAATCCAGATGCCTCTTCTTGGGTCGCTTCTTCCCTCTGAGGCCTTTCTTCACCGAATCAGTCGGTGGAACGATGGACTTCATGGCGCTCGATGTTGTCTTCCTCCTCTTCCTCCTTTGGCCTTTGCTTGAAGTCATCGCTGAATCCAAGACATGTCTTGGTCTTTTCTCTCCTTTCTCCCTCCAAATTTGCTCCATAAAGTCACTCTGCCCTGGTCCAGCAGACATCGCCTCCTTCTCCATCGCCAGTCTCCAACACTCTCAACTGCCAACTGCCGTGACAACACAATGGCCCTGACTGTAACCATGGCAGCAGTCATGTGATCAGTAACTGACCAATCACAGCCAACCATGATAAGTTTAAAAGCGTACTGAGATGGGAGTGTTAAGGGTTAATCTTGTTTCTGAGTAACATAAGAAGAGGGACTTAGAAGTTCCTCATTTTAGTCTGGGCCTTGCACCAGATAAGGAGATAGTTCCTTATCTGGTGGAAGGCCACAAACTGTCAGGAAGGAAACCTAAGTAGATACGTTTTGTTACTGACAGTTTGTGGTGGGATGCACCCGAACCAGCAGATGTGCTCTTTCAAGATAAGTTGTTTTTGCAAGAATGGAATGTGCTAATATTCTGTTTCTCAAACTAGTCACCTGATTAAGTAATTCTTCAACGTCGCACCCTGTGCGGGCGACGGCCTATATAAGCTGTGTGTTTCTCCTAATAAAGCAGAATTCATTTTGACCCACTATGGTGTGTGTGTAGTGGGTTCTCATGGTTCTCCGGGTACTCGTTATAACCTTCCTTTGAATTTGGACTCAGGCAACATCAGCACTGGTCTCCATTGAAGACCGCCGACAGGAGGAAGGACATTTATAGGAATATTCTCATGGTTTTCCTCAAAATAAAGGCAATCTTTGTTAGTAAAGTGGGAGCTTGTCATGTTTGTGTGCTGAAGCCGTCCAGGACTTGGTGGGGGTGATATTTGGGGGCGCCAGTCTTTCTTTCTGCCATTTACTATTATGTTTCACAATATCATGAAACTGTATAAAAACCATATTCTGTCCACCATATTAAGCTTCCCATAGAGATGAACATCTGTAATAATCCGCTTTGCGGTTGTGTCATTGTTTGTCAGACTTCCCATTATGTCGCCATTTTCCCCCATATGACATCATGATAGCTGAAATCCAGGCCGGGTCTCTTGTATGGATATGGTGATTAATGATAATATCTCTTTACAAGGTACCTCAATAGTTCTACTTTTAATTGGCGCACACAGGTTCTGGGTCTCCAAATCCGCAATCTGGATGTATGACAGCTGAAATTGTATCAGTATGTCATCAGTAACCAAATGCAGAAGAAGAAGCCATGTGTATCAGCCGTCCCTATACACCAATAATAGTACCGCCAAGAAATAATGACAATCACAAAGTTTATTAAATATATAATTATATGTACACACCACTAAAAACAATTAAAGCGTGCAAGAACACTAAAAAACATTGATCTAGAAGGTTCCCATAATATGTCACCAACTCACTGCTAAATCCCCATTTAGAGAATTACATGGCCTGCCTTCCATGTGTATGTATGTATAAGACACTATGAGCGTCCCGAGCCACAAACCCCTCCGGTATATCCTTATATATGTCCACTTACAGAGATGGTAATTCAGAACATCATCTATTATCAGGGAGAGAACCAGAAAAGTAGCATCAGTACACAATGTCAAAGGACTTAAAGGACTCTGAAAACACATCAGTATAGAGTCTATAGAATCTGTGGAGAAGCAATGTCTGCAAAAGAAGTAGTCAAAGAAGGGGGATAGAGGTAGAGAAACCCCTCGTATATCACCAACTCACATTGGGAGGGCTTCCTAAGGGGTAACTGACAAAGGACACGGTGTACATATATAGCAAAATTACTAAGGCTAAATTTCATACACCTGCTGAAGTAAGTCCGCAGCGTGGCTGCTCCAAAACTGCATCCTAGGTGCAGCCATTGTACAAGCTGCTGAACACGCGCTGTGAAAACAGCCTCATGTCACTGCTGGGAATCCCTCCAATACATTGCTTTCAAATAGGCAGGAGCAGCACCTGCCCCATTGAAAGCAATGGGAGAGAACTCTGCGATCCTCTGTGACAGCAGCGGCAGGGGATTCCTTAACCCCTTAACGACCAATGACGTACCGGTACGTCATGGTGCGTCGGGGTATGTATGAAGAGAGGTTGCGTGGCAACCTCTCTTCATACAGTCCGGGCGTCAGCTGTTTATAACAGCTGGCACCCGCGGGTGGCTTCATAGGCTGCCTGTCAAAAAGCAGTATGACGTAATGCTATAGCATTACGTCATACTGCAGAAGTGATCAAAGCATCGCATATTAAAGTCCCCCAGGGGGACTTCAAAGCAATGTAGAAAAAAGAATCAATAAAGTTTTTTTTAATTGAAAAAAAAAAAAGAGTTGCAAAAGTTTAAATCACCCCTCTTTTGCCATATCTATTATTAAAAAATCTAAATAATAAATTAAAAATATGTATTTGGTATCGCTGCGTCTGTAAAAGTCCGAACTATCAAAGTAGCGCATTATTTTTCCCGAACAGTGAACGTCGCCTGAAAAAAAAATAAAGAACGCCAGAAATGCATTTTTTTAGTTACCCTGTCTCCCAGAAAAAACGCAATAAAAAGCGATCAAAAAGTCGTATGTACTTCAAATTGGAACTATAAGAAACTACAGGACATCCCTCAAAAAATGAGCCCTTGCTACGTCGACGGAAAAATAAAAAAGTTATTGCGCGCACCTATACAAGTTTGGTATCGTAGTAATCGTACCGACCCATAGAATAAAGTTATCATGTCATTTTTTTTGCTGTTTGTGCGCCGTAGAAACGACGCACTAAAAGATGGCGAAATGTCATTTTTTTTTCATTTTACTCCACCTAAAATTTTTTAAAAGTTTTTCAGTACATTATATGGTACTTTAAATAGCACCATTGCAAAATACAACTCGTCCCGCAAAAAACAAGCCCTCATACAGCGATGTCGATGGATAAATAAAGGAGTTACGATTTTTTTAAAGGGGGGAGGAAAAAACGAAAATGGAAAAAGAAAAAGTGCCGCGTCATTAAGGGGTTAATACTTGCGGGAATCCCTTCATCCCTGCCGCATTTGAAGGATTTCCCACCGCATCTGAAGAGATTTCCCACAGGGATGAAGGAGTCCCCTGCAGTGGCAGAGGATCGCCGGCCCAATTGAGAGCAAAGGGTGATATCACAGGAAGATAGAACATGCTGCGATGTGTTTGGCACATAGCATTACATGGCGGTGCTATGCAAGAAAACATCGCTCATGTCTCTGATCGCATTCATATTTGTGCGAGATTTGTGTGTCTCGCAACACACAAATCTCGCACGATTTTGTCGCCCATGTGTAACAGGCCTTAATGTATGTTATTTTTAGTCAACTAAAGGCTCTATTACATGGCACCATCATCCTGCTAACTGCTCATTAGATCAAGCGGTTTGCATTATAATTGTGCAGTGTAAATGCAAGCAGTGAAAGAACAAGCAGCCATAAATCACTAATTGGATCTTTCATGCAGACCATCAAATCCTTGTTGGTCTGCCGCTGCATTGGCTGTGGGAACAGGCAGTCTTTCATCTACAAACAACTGCCTGTATACTGTAGAGGCAGATGGATCAGAGTGGTCCCCGGCCCTCTCGGCCACCATTTACTGGGCGATGATTGCTCCTATTACTGTCCTCACTGGTATGGCTGTTGGTCAGTGGTCTCATGAAAAATATGCTAGGTTATTATTGTCCCGGATTCTAGTGATTTCTACAATTTTGATCTTCCAGCAATACATTGTGTTTTCCTTAGTAAACGCTACATTATATTTGGTCCCAAAGGAGGGAGCTGCCCTTCTATCACCAGCACACCACAGCCAACAATGCTGCCCCCAGGACATTGATGGACTTCCTATATGGGATGGATTTCACCATTTATGGACTCTTCCGTGGAAGCATTCAGCATGTGTTGCTGCTGGATTATTTGTACATATTTAGTTTGGATGCTTACGCATGATGGTTTGCCTTCCTTGCCACTGTAGGAGCACCCGGGAGAAAGCTTGGCCCCCCTCGGACTGCAACTCCGGGCCGTTATGTCAGGCTGCTGCTAAGCACCCGAATCATTCCCCAGTAGTGTGTTCTTAGTTCAGGACAAGCTAGTAGAGGAGTCGGGCGCTTAGCTATATAGTGTGAGACGATAAGGCCCAGAACTAGAAGATGTGAGAACTTCCATGCAGATAACAGCTCGGAGTTGTGGTGTGCGGCAGGCGATATGGTCCATGCTGGTGTAACCTAGGTATTTTCTTTTTTTTTTTTTTTTTATAATTTTTTATTCAAAGATTTTACTTTTTCAATAACAATAAGCACAACTAGACCCTGGACAGATTCAAGTCTTGTACAGTACACTTTAAAAAACCATTAAACCTTTCTAAATATAAAGAGGGTTACTGTGCTTATTTAGTTCTATTGTCCATGTATCATCTTGGGTCGTTCTAAATGCAGTAGCCTAACGCGCGGCTAATCATTACACATAAAACATAACACATACAACATAACACGCAGGATAGGGGGGGGAATGGGGGGGGGGGTAAGGGTATACATTAACCCTCCAAGTTTACCTCTCACAGGAGGACGCCCGCAGACTCCGCCTCCCATCACCAGGTGTCTCCGGGGTCATTAGTTTTTTGACTCCTGCGCTGGGGGCTCCCTATGGGAAGCACCCCGCTTAGGTCTCCTCCAACGTCCGGGGTGTTCTCCCTCCGCATGACAGGGCAGGACACCCACCTTGAGGGTGTGGAAGCTCTTTATCAGGGGGTGGGGTGAAGTTGTGTCCCCCCGGGAAGCCCGGGGAGGGACATGTCACCCTCTGTCGAGGTGAATTAATGTGTGTCTCGGGGCGTAGCTCATGCGTTTCCACAACTCCCATTCCTTAATGAATTTCTCGTGGGTGTTTCTCTTCCAACTAGTAAGTTCCTCCAGGTTATAGATCAGGTCGACCTTTTCTCTCCATTGAGCCACAGTGGGAGGTAATTTTTGTAGCCACAATGTCGGAATGAGTGCTTTCGCTGCATCTATCAGCAAGGCAATCAATTTATCTTTTGTGGGGTGGAAATCGGAAGAAGGCTTTCACAGGAAAATTATCTCCGGTGACAGTATAAAGTTGGGCCTGATGCTTTTTATAGAGAGTTCATTCTCTCTCCAGAACGGGATAATGGACGGCAGTCCCACCAGATGTGACGGTATGAGCCGCCTTCAGCTTCACAACGCCAACACCTGTCGTGCGTGGCCAGCTTATGTGTGTGTAACCACTGTGGTGTTCTATACCATCTAACAAGGGCTTTATAGTGGCATTCTTGCAGTGAAACACACGGTGACAGGCCAAAAGCTAATTTTAAGATAAGCTTTGTGTCTTCTGCTGTGAGGGAGATGTTTAGCTCTTTCTCCCAGGAGGTGAGGAATGCGGGCTTGTAACCTGTGGTGGGACTAATAAATTTTTTTGTACTCTCGCTACTTGTTTTTGTTTGGGCGCGCCCTCCGAAAAGAATTTTTCAAAGGGGGTGGAAGGTCTGGTGGATCTGTATTTCCTGAGGAACTCTTCTGTTATTTTGCTAATGTGTGCTCTGTGTAAGAAAGAGATTTGCAAGTTTGCGGTCAAGGTCTGTCCAGCCTCGCTCGGCGTCTGGTTCGCCAATGCTTGCGCATCTCCTATCTTGGCTCCTGCAAGCCCCCGCCATATGTTTCTTATGCTCGGGTCTGTATCGATGCCCACCAAGTTGCACATGGTGCTCAGTGGGGCTATTGGGGAAGGATCAGGTGCTAGGCTGGGCCTAAGTGTATCCCAGGTCTCACAGGGAGCTCTCAGAAGGGGGTTGAATTTCTTGGAGGTGTAGCAATGCCTAAAAGGTCGCCATAGGTCTTCTAATTTTTGGAGGAGGGGCTCTCTACTTGGGTGGACTAAGTCCAGACAATAGGTGAGCTGTATGGCTCTGTATATGTTGGGGATGTTAGGCAGGTCCATCCCACCTTCCTCTCTTCTTTTAGATAATAGACTGAGTGCGATTCTTGGTTTTTTCTGTTTCCACACATATTTGGCTAGTAATGAGTTGAGGTCCCGAAAGAATGGCCTGGGAATGTGGATCGGGAGCATGCGTAGTTTGTACGTGATAATGGGGGTCACATATGATTTAACGATATTCTTCCTCCCAAACCAAGAAAGGTATGGCAAGTCATATGTGCCTAGCAGGTTTTTAACCTGTGTCAAGAGGGGTTGAATGTTGGTTGTGTAGAGGTTTTCTACCTTCTTGGTGATTTTTATCCCTAGGTACTCGATATAGTTCTCTTTCCATATCAAAAGGTGATTCGGACCTCAGAATGTTGCTGAATTTTGGTGAGACGGAGACATTCAATATTTTTGACTTTGCGTAGTTTATTTTAAAGTCTGAGATGGAGCCAAAAGTGTCCAGGATCTTAATTAATGAGGGGATCCCTTTCCGCGGGTTCGATACGACGAACATAATGTCGTCGGCGTAGGCTGCCAACGAAAGCCCTTGCCGGCCCGCCGTTAGCCCTTCAATTTCTGGGTGCTTTCTCACCTCCTGTAACAGGGGCTCTAGCGCTAGTACAAAAAGGGTCGGGGAGAGCGGGCACCCTTGTTGCGTCCCGTTGCGTATGTCAAACGCCTGTGAGAGGGAGTCATTAATTTTTAGCCTTGCGTGGGGGTTACTGTACAGGGAAAGTATTGCTGAGGCCCAGGGGCTTGGAAAGTTGTAGTTGAGCAATACCTTCTCTAGATACGTCCAGTTAACGCGATCGAACGCGTTTTCAGCGTCAGTACTAATCAACACTGTTGGGATTTTGTGTGTTTGAGCGAACTTTATCGCGTGTAACAACCTGTATGCATTGTCCTTTCCCTCCTTTCCCTTAATAAACCCCGCTTGCTCTTTATGTACTAAGTTAGGGATGTGGTCCTCCATCCTCCTGACTAGGAACTTTGCCCATAATTTCACATCGACATTAATGAGTGAAATTGGTCTGTAGTTCGCACAATTTTCTGGGTCTTTGTCCCCCTGTAGTATGAGGGTGATATGGGCTTCCAACGCTTGTTTGGGAAATACTTCGCCCTGTAGGAGTGAGTTGAAAAGATCTTTTAGTTGTGGGATCAGCGTTGCTTTGAAGGTTTTGAAATATGTGGCGGAGAAGCCGTCCGGCCCAGGGCTTTTACCTGATGGGGTAGCTGTGATTATGTCATCTATCTCTTGATCTGTGGCAGGTGTCAGAAGGGCTTGTGCGTCCGTCTCATTTAGTCTGGGGAGTGCTAGTGACTCTAGGAAGGCGTTTATCTTACTTATATGTAGGGTTTGCTCTGTTGGGGTTGGTCGGTCTCTTAAGTTATAAAGCTTAGTATAGAAGGCCTGGAATACTTTAGCTATTTCCTGTGATGAGGTCGTTACTATGCCTGCCTGGTCTTTTATTGCATTAATGTGATTTCTGGATTTAGCTTTTTTAAGGAGTGACGTCATATACTTACTCCCTTTGTTCCCCTGAATATACACTGTCTGCTTAAGAAATAGGTGCTTTCTATTAAATCTGGATTGTAGTAATCGGCTTAGTTCCCTTCGCCTGTCTGTTAGCTCGTCCAGGTTATTTTTGATAAGTGACAGTTTAGATGTATTTTCCAGTTTTGTGATTTGGGATAGTAATGTGTCAATCTCCTTGTTTCGCTGCTTCTTGTGCTTAGTCCCTAGAGCGATGAGGATCCCTCTCATATAAGCCTTATGGGCCTCCCATACTACCGGGGTCTTCGGGCCTTTCTCTCCATTTAGTCGGAAATATTCCTCCATAAGTTCTGTGAGCTTCAGCCTATCATCCTCCCTATCTAGTAGGGTGTCGTTAATTCGCCAGATCCATTCTCTAGGGCCATCATTTGCTATCTTGATGTCTATATGGATGGGGGCGTGGTCCGATATTGAGATCACATCTATCTCTGCTCGTGTTACATGTGGAAGGAAGGAGGGTTGTGGAGGTAAATAGATAATCTAATCTTTTTTTTAAATTCGTTTTATTTATTGGTAAATAATTTGTGAAATACAGATTAGATAAATTGTTCAATATATAGTGATTAATCAAATTATAGCAAATTAACACAGAAGTTATTGCTGTATTTCTTGAACTATTTGGTTATACATTTATAACAATAAACTTTTAGACTTTTTAACAAAACAAAAACAATCGGATACTGTTCTTCTTTATTCTAGTTTCTGATGAAAGAAAGTTGCAAGTTTTCATGCGCGTGTCAGTAGGAGAAGGGAGGGGAGCGCGAGGGGGTGAGGAGGGAAAGGGGGAAAGGGGGGTTGATGTAGATAAGGCCTAGGGTTTAGTCGGTAGGCAGAGTAGAGTGGGAATCCATCCAGGTTCCCCATACTTTTTAGAATTTGGTTGGGCAGCCTCTATTTTGAAATATGATATTTTCATATGAGGCTGTGGTGTTTACCGATTGGATCCAGTGCGGGACTGAGGGGGGTTCTGTCGCCATCCATTTCATGGCTATCTCTTTGCGGGCCAGAAACAGCGTTCTTTCAAGAAAGACGCGAGTGTAGTATGGCCACACCTCCTCTTCCAGTAGACCAAACAGCGCCACTTTAGGATCCAAGTCGATGAGTAGTGGGGGACATAGAAGTGAATTTATGAGGTCCATCACTTTTGACCAAAACTCATTAACAAAAGGGCATTCCCAAATTAAGTGCCAGAAGTCTGCCCTCGATTGGCGACATCTCTGGCAGGAGTCTGAGGTGGTACTACGCATTTTATGTAACCGGTTAGGAGTGAGATAGGCTTGATATATAATGTATAGTTGAATTAATTTGTTATTTACGGCCGGTGACACTGCCAAGTGGGACTCGGAGATGTCCTGCCACTCCTCAGGTGTGAGAGATGGGATAGCAAGTTTCCATTTGTCGTATGTTGGGAGGGGATGGAGATCTATTTTAGCTGAAAGGAGGTGTGTGTACAGGGCCGATATCAGGCCTTTGGGCCCTTGGGATTTGAGGATGCCAATTGTAGGAAACTTGGATATACGGGGCGAAGAAGGTGGGAATTGCGAATTTAGTGCGTGTCTTAGTTGGAAAAATCTAAATAGTTGAAGGTGCGGGGCCTGCAGCTTGTCACGCAGTTCCGTAAATGTAGGAAATGTTTCATCTATGTATAAATCTTTTAATGTGTGTATCCCTTTAGCAATCCAGTACTGTGGATCTGGAACTGTCTGTAGTGCAGTAAGACCAGGGTTGTTCCAAAGGGGGAGTTCTCCCACCACATCCTTGTATTTCTGCAGTGTCTTTACTTCCCTCCAAACGCCAAGAGCCAATCTGTGAAGCGGGACTAGTTCGGTCGATCTGGTACATTCCGGGAATTCCAAAAAGCTTAAAAGGTTATTCCCCGCCACTTGTTTTGCAAGTTGTTTATCTGCTATAGGGAGTTCTTTATCTAAGACCCAGGCTCTGATATTTCTCAGCTGTCCTGCTAGGTAATAGAGCCGGAGGTCTGGGAGGGCCATTCCGGCTTGTTTCTTGGGTCTTTGTAGGGTTGACAAGCTCAATTTGGAACGGGATGAGTTCCAAACAAATGTTATGATTAGTGAGTTTAAGGATTTAAAGAAATGCCTGGGGACACCCACTGGCATATGTTGCAATATATACAAGCATTTGGGTTGAATGACCATTTTGATGAGGTTTATACGTCCAGCCACGGAAAGCGGCAGCTTGGCCCATCGCTTCAGTTTATGTTTTATGTTCTCTAGTAGTGGGTTTATGTTATCTGCTATAGTATTATTGTGGTCATATGTCATGTACATCCCTAGATATTTAAATGTTGTAACTGGTTTTAGTCCATATCTTATGACGCATGGATCGTTTTGGGGGTTGTTTTCTGTGTAAAGGATTGTTGATTTGGACCAGTTAACATATAACCCGGAAAAGTTAGAGAATCTATCTATGTGTGTCATGGCTTGGGCAAAGGAGTTTGATGGGTTTGATAAAAATAGGATTGTATCATCTGCATATAGTCCTAATTTACTTTCAAGGTCTGCCCATTTAATACCGGTTACGTTGGGGGCGCTTCTCAGCCGAATCGCCAGTGCCTCGATGGCTATGGCAAATAAGGCCGGCGATAGAGGGCAACCTTGTCGGGTGCCCCTTGCCAGTTGAAATTCCGCTGATGGGATGCCGTTTACGATTACGTTTGCACTCGGGGATTTGTATATCGTTTTGACCCACTGTAGAAAATTAGGTCCAAATCCGAAGCGGATCAGACAGGCCTCCAAAAAAGCCCACTCCAGGGAGTCAAAGGCTTTTGCCATGTCAAGTGAAACCAGAGCCCAGGGCATGTTGTACTGTTTACCTAGCTGGATAGCTGTCTGGACTCTACGAATATTTATGGTCGTGGATTTCCCTGGCATGAAGCCCGTCTGGTCGGGATGTATAATAGAAAGGATCACCTGATTTAGCCTAGTGGCCAGGATTTTGGTTAAGATCTTGTAATCTGTGTTTACCAGTGATATAGGCCGATAAGAGCCGCAATCCGTGGGGTCCTTCCCAGGTTTCAAAATCACTACTATGGAGGCTTTATAGAATGAGGGTGGAAGTTTTTTGTCTATTTGGGCTTGGCTTAGTGCATCGAGGAGTTGTGGGCCTAGTTGTTCATAATATTTACGGTATGTCTCGATTGGGAGACCGTCGGGACCTGGTGCTTTGTTAAGAGCCATATCCTGGATTACTAGTTGGATCTCTTCCAGAGTGATGGGACCCTCTAGGAGATTAATCTGCTCTTCAGAGAGGGTTGGGAAATTTAAATCTCTTAGGTAGTCTAGAATGTCCGCCACCGTGTTTTGCGAGGAAGAACTATATAAGTTGGCATAGAATTCTTTAAAGCAGTTTGTGATGGACGGGGCATCGGTGAACTCTATTCCCCATTGATTCTTAATCTTCAGGATCGTATTAGTTTGGTTTTCACGTTTAATGAGGTTGGCGAGTAAGTGGCTAGACTGGTTTCCCAACTCAAAATAGTGTTGTTTGGCAAAGAATAGTTTGCGTTTGGCTTTAGCATGTATTTGGTGTCTATAAAGACGAGATAGACTGAGCCAAGCTTTTTTGTTGGAATCTGTGGGGGCCGATATGTATTGTTTCTCAGCTTCTAGGGTCTGGTTCTCTATTTCTTTATCGGCCTGGGATGACGATTTTTTAATGTGTGAAATGGCAGATTTGAGGAACCCTCTGATATAGGCCTTAAGAGTGTCCCACTTCAAGGCGGGATGGGTGTTGTCATTGTGGGCATCTAAGAATAGGGAAATGTGGAAGGGCGTCTGGTCATCTGATCCCATGAGCTTAAGCCAGAATGGGTGTAATTTCCAAGTGGGTCTTATATTGTGTTGAGGAAATTTTAGGGTTAGTAGTATGGGGCTGTGGTCAGATATGCCTCTCGGGCAGTGTATTATGTCCGAGAGATACACTGCCAGTTCTATGGAACTAAATACGTAGTCGATTCTTGTCAATGCATTGTAACCTGGTGAGTGGCATGTGTATTCCCGCGTTTCGGGGTGACGGAGTCGCCAAAGGTCGACCCATCCCACGCTTTCGATCAGCTGTCTCAAAGGGGAGTTTAAGGTGGGGGTGGTGTTAGGGGGTACGCGGAATTTGTCTTTAGAGGGGTCCATTACCATATTGAAGTCGCCTAGGCAGATTACTCCTGCTAGTGGGTATTGGTGCGCAAACGCTATGGCAGTCTGCAGAAGATGAAGATTGCTATGAGGTGGGTTATAGATGGAGAGGATAACATAGGGTTTGGAGTCTATTTCTCCATATACGAATACGAATCTACCTTCGGGGTCTCTACGGGTGTTGATAGGGTTCCATCGCAGCGATTTGTGGATAAGCACGGAGACGCCCCTGGAGAAGGAAGTGTGGAAGGAGTGAGCAGTCCATTGGACCCATGGTTTTAAAAGGGCGTCTGCCTTGTCCTTGATAAGGTGGGTCTCTTGCAAACTAATAATGTGTGGGTTTATTTGCTTAATGTATGTGAATACTGTCTTTCGTTTAAGAGCTGTGCCAAGTCCCCGAACATTCCAGCTAAGACACTGCAGAGACATTGTTACCTATGTGGGTATGGGGTTTAGCTGTTAAGTCCGTATCCACGGGGTGGGGGAAAGGGGAGAGGGTCGGCGGGTGTAAGGGAAAAGGTTGTATCAGCGCATACTTGCAAAAAATATTGATGGAGAACAGAGTATAACAATTTGAACTGTTAGTCTCTGACATCTCGCCTAAATGGTGGCGCGGTGCCAAAGAGCAGCAAAATAGAAAAAGTTAGAACAAGAGAAGAGAGAGAGAAAAAGGGAAGGAAAAAAGAAGAAAAACCAAGAACAATTTAGCTACAATCAAGCTAGAAGTAGCAGATGTTGCGTTGTTGGGGGGAGTTTCTTGGTGGCTTTTAGCGGTTGAAGGTAGACCTCCGGGTCCCGGTAATGACTTGAAGGTGGCTCGGCCATATCTCATATCATCTATAGATCAAGGGGGTGCTAGGAGCTTAAGTCATAACCACGCTTAAGGTTCCGCTGCAAATCTGGTGAAGTCAGTCACCCTTTGGCGTTTCGGGATGCATGTCCAGCCACTCCAGGGCTTCCGTGGGAGACTGGAGGAAGACTACTTTTCCTTGGGCTACTATGCGTAAGCGGGCTGGGTATGCCATTGAGTAGGGGATCTGTCTTTCTCTAAACTTCCGTTTCACTTCTGTATAAGTGGCTCTTTGTTTTTGGAGTTCGGCAGAGAAATCGGGAAATATAGAGATCGTTGTGTTGTTGTGCTTTAATGGGCCTTTTAGTCTGGCTTGACGTAGTGCAGTGTCTCGGTCTCTGCAATTTAGGATCCTTACTAGGAATGGGCGTGGGGGGGCTCCCGGTTGTGGTGGTTTTGCAGGGACTCGATGGGCTCTTTCTACTGCAAAGTGAATAGAGAAGGTGTCGTCTCCTAGTAGCGATTTCAGCCAGGTCTCGGCGAATATTTCGGGGTGGGGGCCCTCTGATTTTTCAGGTAAGCCCACTATGCGTAGGTTATTACGGCGGGAGCGGTTTTCCAAATCGTCTGCTTTGGACTGGCATAGGTCTATTGCCCTTGTTGCTTTTTTAACCGCCGTGGTAAGTGGGCGTAGGGAATCTTCTGCGTTAGAAACGCGGTCTTCCATTTCCCGCATTCTGTCACGCATGTTGTGTAAGTCTTGTCTTAACAAGGAGACGTCAGATTTTATCTCCTCTATTTTGTTGGTGAGAGAGGATTTACAAGTATTGATTGCATCTAGGATTTGACGCATAGTGGGTTCTAGAGTTTGCCCCGTTTCTTCCCCAGTCTCCCGCGCCTGAATAGGTCGCGATGCGCGCGGGGTGTGATCAGAGGTTTCAATACGGGAGAATTCTTTTAGCTTCTCGGCAGCAGAGCCGCTTTTAGCGCGTGTACTCATGATAGAATTCGTAAGGTTGACGTAGCGGGTTATGAAAGTTGTTGACGTGATACAGACCGTGCCAGTATTTGTAAGGATCGGAAGTCGGTATGTTTGTGTCGCTATGAGCTCTTGAGAAGCGATTGCTCGGCAATCCGGGCTGTGGTAGCGCCTGGTTGTCTTTGGTTCTGGTCCGACCGCGGCAGAGGGGGTGAGGGCCCATACCAGCCAAACGCGGCAGTCCTCCAGCCGTAGGTATAATTTAAGGTCGGGGGTAAGTCAGTGTCCACCGGGGTCCCTAATTTGTTGGCCCAGTTTTTGCCCGGTCTGTCCGCAAAGGTATGTTGGGGTGATAAGCCCCTCGGTAGTCACAGGGGGTAAAGTGGTTTTGTTGTCGGCCACCTGACCAGAGTTAATGACTGTGGGGGGTTTGTGAGGTCAGTCCAGGATATTTTCCCCCAGTCCCTGATGGATCACTTACAGTTAGTTGCCGGCTCCGCAGGGCCGGATTCGAAAGGGGGGCCCCCTCTGGTGCAAAGTCTCGGGGGGTATCAGGTGCCGCGGTGCAGTCGTGGCAGGATGATCTGGAGGTGAGGAGAGGGAGTCTTCAGCCCGCAGGGCCGTTGTCAGATCAGCGCACAGCCGGTGCGCCGTGAAGTGTTGGGCGCCGGAGCTAAGCGGCGGCAGGGGCCGTGAAATAGCGGGGACGAAAGATCGCGACTCCCGTCGGGTCCCGCGGCAGCGGTGTCAGCACGAAGATGGTCCGTGTCTCCCTCCCAGGGAGATAAGCGTTCAGCAGCGGCGCCGGCTCGGTGATGGTCCGTCTCAGGACGAGCTAGAGGAAGCGCTCGGACCCGCCGCGGGTCTAACTGGAAGCGGGCACCCCCGGAAGGCAGCAGCAACCCCCGGCCGGGGAGGCCAGATCCGGACCGGCACAGGGGGCCGCAGGTAAGCGGTGGCGGAGCAGTCGGCGCCGGCAGATGTGTCGCGGCTCCCGCCGGAGCCTCTCACGGTCCAGTCTCCTGAGTGGGAGAAGCGGGGTACCTCTGGTGGTTAAGTCAGCGCAGCCGGTCAAGCCGGTGCGCTGTGAGATGTTCGGCGCCGGAGCCAAGCGGTGGCAGGGGCCGTAGGATAGCGGGGACGGAAGATCGCGACCCCCGTCGGGCCCCGCGGCAGCGGCGTCGGCACGGAGATGGTCGTGTCTCCCTCCCAGGGAGACAGGCACTCGGCAGCGGTTTCAGACAAGCTGGAGGGAGCGTCCGGACCCGCCGCGGGTCCAACTGGAAGCGGGCACCCCTGGAGAGTGGCAGCAACTCCCGGCCGGTGAGACCAGGTCCGGACCGGCACGGGCCTCGGGGGGCCACAGGTAAGCGGCGGCGGGGCAGTCGGCGCCGGCAGAAGTGTCGCGGCTCCGCCGGAGCTCCCCGCGGTCCAGTCCCCGGAGTGGGGGAAGCGGGGTGTTTCTCCCTTCAGGGGTAGCGTTGGGGGCTTCGGTAGAGGGTCGGCTCCACCTGAGTCCCGACCAGGCGTGGGTCCCCGCAACTCGGAGGCAGCGCGGGGAGGGCCCCAATGTGAACGGAGACTCGCAGCCGGCCCCGGGTTCTCAAGGGGTCTCCCGCCAGATGGTAGATAGGGGGGGACAGCTCGCAGGGGTCCCGGCGCAGTCGGCCAGCTGGGTGAAGTAGCAGAGCGGGCGGCCTGTGAAACGCGGGAAAATGGCAGGGCGTTGGCGCCGTCCCTCTCCCGGTCCAGCTCCCGGCTCTGTTATAGGTGCAAGGAGACTGCAATCATCCTCGGCCGAGGTTCAGCTTGTCCGTCAGGGATTGGGAACCCGTTGGTGTAGTTAGAAGTCTTCAGGTTTTGTTAAAGCCAGGATTTTATACGGATTTTGGATCCCCCCTGGGGAGCTCTTCTCACTTGCGACTTATCATGTCGGTCGCTGGCCACGCCCCCCAGATAATCTAATCTTTGGTATGACCCGTGTTGTTGTGAGAAATGAGTATAGTCCCTGGTTGAGGGGTATCGTGTGCGCCACACGTCCGTTAGGCCTAGGTCCCCTGCAGCTTTGATAAATTTACTAATGCGTCCCTGTGAGACCTGGGATTTGCCCTTCGATGAGTCAAGAAGGGGGTTCAGAGTTATGTTCCAGTCGCCTCCCATTAGAATTTCCCCATTGGCGAAATCTTTGAGGATTGTGATCTGTTTAAGTAGCCATTCTATTTGGTGGGTGTTAGGAGCGTACAGGTTTGCTATGGTGAGTTTAACCCCGTTGATAGAACCCTTAACGAATAGCGCTCTACCCTCCTGGTCGGAGTATTCCGCGGAGAGAATAAAGTTTACCGACTTGTGGAAGAGGATTGATACCCCCTTAGAGGCTGATAAGGGGTGGGAGTTGTGGAAGGATTGTGTGAACTGCTTCCCAGGTAGGGGGAGGTGTCTGCCCCCCTTAAAGTGTGTCTCCTGAAGGAGCAAAATTTTTGAATTATACTTTTTGACTAGTTGGGATATTTCATACCTTTTCTGCGGAGTATTGAGCCCCCGGACGTTGAAGGATGTGCATCTCAATGCTTCCATGTGTAGGATCAGACCGGAGAGATCACCGTGTCACTATAAAAGAGAGTGAGAGAGTAAGAGTCTGCGAGTCCCGCTCCGGCTTTATCGATGATAGGGGACACCAAATGCTATGAGTGTTGCTGATTTACGCTTACCCGGCAGAGCCAGGCGAGGCAGACCCAGTTTCGTATTGCTTGATCTGTTCGGATTTGCAGGATGGGTTGAGGAGGCAGAGGTTAAGGTCGGGAGTTCGGAAGGGTCTGGAGGAGAGAATGGGGACAGGGGGTATGGGGGAAACAAGTAGGACTGAAGGGTTAGACAAAACAAAACAAGAAAATAAATCTGTTACGGCAATCTTTCTCTCACTGCGCCGGTGAGAGACGAACGTGGTCTATCTTAGACCTGGTTACGTTCATAGTTGGGAGGCAGTGTTAAACGAAAGCTTGAACTTAATAAACTTTCAACTCTAAGTGCCTGATCCGGATGAGGCGGTCAGACATCCCTTATCTATAGGGGTTATTTTAACGCAATCCTAAAAGGACTGAACAGTTTGAATTATGCCGGGGGGGGGGGGGGGGGGGCTGAGGGAAACAAGGCCATCCAACCGCCCGCCAGGTCCTGGACCTCTGGGGGTCCCTTAATGAACAAAAACAGTCTTATCGCTCTCTTTCCCTGAGGGTCGTGGACTTGTTATAAATGTGGCTTTCAGGTGTCAGCCTTGGCGAACTCATCTCTTGGCTTCTTCTTGTTCTTGCTCTTTGGTGATTTCGCGTGGGTTACCGTTCTCCAGTTTTCTGCAGTTGGCAGGCTGGGTAGGGAGGGGAAGTCCGGTAAAGGGAGCCAATTGGGAATATCTATGGGCTCGAGGTCCAGCAGTTGCCAGCTGTTGCGTAGGTCGTCTGGCGTTCAGATGTTAATTCTTTTGCCTCTGTGGGTCACCCCCAGGCCAAAGGGGAAGAGCCAGATGTACCTGATATTTTTCGCCTTTAGTGCTTCCAGCAGGGGTCTTAAAATTCTGCGCTTGGCCAGTGTGGTGGGAGAGAGGTCCTGATAGAATTGAATTACCGCCCCTTCGTGCTGTAGGCCCCTCTGGTTTCTAGCCGCCTCCAGTATAGATACCGCGTCTGGGTATGTTAGCAATTTGCAAATCAAGTCCCTTGGGGGGTCCCCCGTTGATGGTTGAGGGCGCAGAGCCCTGTGTACCCGCTCTACTATGATGCTTGCTGCTTTGTCTGCGCCTGGCAATGTGGGGAAGATCTCCCGAACCACCTTAGGGAGGGCCTCCGTCGCCCAGGATTCAGGGACCCCCTTAATGCGAACATTGCAGCGGCGGCTGCGGTTCTCTAGATCTTCCTGTTGCAGCAGGGCCTTGTTAAGCTGCTGGTGTTGTATTTGTAGGGCCTGTGCAAGTTCTAGGGAATGTGAGGTGATGGCTGCTGACGTTCCCTCCAGGTCCTCCACTCTCCTACCCATATGTCTGACCTCTTCTTTTATAACCGTCAGGTCTGCTAGGACTGGGCTCATAGCCCTGGCTATAAGGTCCCTCATAAAGCTTCTGGAGACTCCCTGCTCCTCTTCTCCCTCTGATGATGACTCACCCCCTCCTGCACTCCGAGGTCTCGGCTCTGCTGCCGGCGCCATTTTGCCTAGGGCGCGGGGTTAGGCGGGCAGCTCTCTCCCTGAGGTACTTTTGCAGGTCTGCTTGTCCCCGGGCCGGTCTGGGTGTTCCTGAGGACTCTCTGCTCCTCTCCTTAGTAAGTTTACCCATTTTGGGGTCTGATAGCTGCAGCGGGATATCTGTTTTACTGCCTCAACGACGGAGCCGCTCTAACAAGCGGCCATCTCTCTCCGCGGTCAGGCTCCGCCCCCTGACCTAGGTATTTTCTGTACTTAATTATATATGTACAGCCGGTATAAGCTGTATATCTCCGGTGTACAGTCATACAGTGGTGTAGCTGTAGCGGTCGCATGTACGACCCGTCTGCTGAGCCAGGGAGGCCGGCATGCCCCCGCCACCATGCTAGTACTCAGTCACCGCATAGTTCAACGTTATGATCAGGTCCTTGACACTTGCTCACTTCTCACAACTCTGTCTCCTCCCCTTTCTTGATTTTCTCCACTCAGAACATCAAAGTGGGGCAGACTGAGCCGGCCCACTGATGAAGCACTGTCTATCATTAAGCAGGTGAAGCTGCCCACGCCACGAACCTGATCATAGTGCGGTCAGTCAGAAATGTACTTTCATTGTGTTCCCCATTGGTCTGCGCACTACAATGACTTGTTAGCCCTGCATGTCTGGTCAAATCATGGCCCAGCACCCACATCACTCAGCCACATGAGAAGAGAGGATGTGATGAGGGGAGGTGACAGTATATAGGGATGTGATGATGGGGGAGAGGATAGTATACGGGGGATGTGATGAGGTTAGAGGGCAGTATATGGGGGATGTGATGAGGTTAGAGGGCAGTATATGGGGGATGTGATGAGGGGAGAGGACAGTCAATAGGGGATATGATGAGGGAGGAGAGTAGAGTATATGAGGGCTGTGATGAGTTGGGAGGGGACAGTATATGGGGGATGTGAAGAGGCTTAAAGGGGTTGTCCCGCGGCAGCAAGTGGGTCTATACACTTCTGTATGGCCATATTAATGCACTTTGTAATATACATTGTGCATTAATTATGAGCCATACAGAAGTTATAAAAAGTTTTTTACTTACCTGCTCCGTTGCTAGCGTCCTCGTTCCCATGGAGCCGACTAATTTTCGCCCTCCGATGGCCAAATTAGCCGCGCTTGCGCAGTCCGGGTCTTCTTATCTTCTCAATGGGGCTCCGTGTAGCTCCGCCCCGTCACGTGCCGATTCCAGCCAATCAGGAGGCTGGAATCGGCAATGGACCGCACAGAAGAGCTGCGGTCCACGGAGGAAGAGGATCCCGGCGGCCATCTTCACCGGTAAGTATAGAAGTCACCGGAGCGCGGGGATTCAGGTAAGCGCTCCGGTAAGCTTTATTTAGGTCCCTGCATCGGGGTTGTCTCGCGCCGAACGGGGGGGGGGGTTTGAAAAAAAAAAAACCCCGTTTCGGCGCGGGACAACCCCTTTAAAGAGGTTCTGCAGCAGCTAAAAAAAAAATTTCTTATTCAGAGTTTGTAATACATAGCTTGTTGAATAGTATATACTGTATATTATATATGTAAATATATATGTGTGATCAAGAAGAAGGACTTTCAGATTATGGATTTTTATTTTTTCCTAAATTAATTCTGAATACTTGTAAATTTCAGTTTTTTTCTTCCCCAGCAGAGGACACGGCACAGATACGATCCTGTCCTATAACAGAGCTAACAGTGCGGTTGTTATACTTTGCATCAGCAGGAACCCCTAAACATTCAATCATCCATGGCTAATCTAAGATCAGAGGTGGGCAGGAAATATAATGTCACTCGCAGTCACCAATAACGTGGTGGATCAGTGATTTGTAGCTGGCGGCTCTCCTGCTGTTCTGTAACCGCAGCGTGATGAGAGTTACATATCACAGACAGCTTTATGTAGTAGTACAAGTATTTTGTTAGTGTTTTATATAATTGAAGCTTAAGTTATATAAAACCCTAACAATATACTTGCACTACTACAACTGATAAGCTGTTCAGCGGCCGGTGCACATCTGCACTCATATGACTTCTGCAGGAAGCACACAACTCTGTTCCCACAGTGGTGAGGCTTGGTATTACAGGCCATTTACTTCAATTTCGAACTTAGCCTGCAATATGAGACCGGGCCACTGCTGTGGGAACAGAGCTGTCTGCTTCTTGTAGAGATTGGCTAGTGTACAAGCGCAGTGACCCAGTGAACAGTAGAGTGTTGGGGGTCCTAGGAAGCAGACCCCACTGATCTACTATTGATCATCCTAAGGAGAGGTCATCAATGGTTTATAACTGGACAACCCCTTTGTCTTCTCTTCTATTTCTCCAGATTGAGGCCAATAAAGAAGGAGCTGAAAGAAGTCAAGAAAGAAGCTAAAGGAAATGACCCGGAGAAGCTCATGTAGTATGTAGGATGCCCTAAATGTCATCTTAACAGGATTAGCATTGTGGTGTGCACCATGTAGAGGACATTATACGGTGTATGTGATGAGGGGGAAGAGGACAGTATATGGGGATTATTTTGAGGGAAGACAGGACAGTATGTGGGGGGTGTGATGGGGAGACAAAAGTATATGGGGGATATGATGGGGAGATGAAAGTATATAGGGGATGTGATGGGGCTGTATATAGGGACTATAATGAGGGAAGACAGGACAGTATATGGGGGATGTAATGAGGGGGAAGAGAATAGGATATGCGGAATGTGATGAGGGGGAGAGGATAGTATATGGGTAGTGTGATGAGGGAAGACAGGACAATATATGGGGGATATGATGAGGGGGGAGAGTACATTATATAGGGGATCTGATGAAGGGGGAGAGGACTGTATATGGCGGATGTGATGACAGAGAGTATAATATATGAGGGTTGTGATGAGGGGAAAGGGCAGTATATGGGGGCGGTGATGAGGGGGGAGAGGACAGTATATCGGGACTGTTATAAGGGAAGACGGGACAGTATATGGGGGATGTGAGAAGGGGGTAGAGGATAATATATAGGGGATTTGTTGGGGGGGGAGAGGACAGTATATGGGGATGTGAAGAGGGGGAGAGGACAGGATATGGGGAATGTGGTGAGGAAGGAGAGGACACTATGTCCCGGATATTATAATGGGGGATGTAATTAGGGGGAGATGGCAGTATATGGGGGATGTGATGAGGGGGGGGGAAAGGACAGTATATGGGGGCTGTGATGAGGGTAGGAGAGGACAGTATATTGGGGGATATGATGAGGGGGAGAGGACAGTATATGGGGGATGTGACGAGGGGTAGAGGTCAGTAAATGGGGGATGTGGTGATAGGACAGGATATTATATGGGGGCTGTGATGAGGGGAGACAGGACAGTATATTAGGGATGTGATGAGGGGGAGAGGACAGTATATGGGGGATGTGATGAGGGGGAGAGGACAGTATATGGGGGATGCGATGAGGGGGAGAGTGTAGTATATGGGGACTGTGATGAGGGAAGATAGGATAGCATGTGGGAGTTTTGATGAGGAAGATTGTACAGTATATGGGGGATGGATGCTATGAGGGGGGGAGAGGTCAGTATATG
This sequence comes from Eleutherodactylus coqui, assembly GCF_035609145.1. Lineage (NCBI taxonomy): Eukaryota > Metazoa > Chordata > Amphibia > Anura > Eleutherodactylidae > Eleutherodactylus > Eleutherodactylus coqui. Next base: position 47,286,280 of record NC_089847.1, read on the forward strand.
TGGGATGTGATGGGGAGGCGAGGGCAGTATTTGGGAACTGTGATGAAGGAAAATATGACAGCGTATGTGGGTTGTGATTAGGAAGACAGTACAGTATATTAGGGTTGTGATTAGGGGAGACAGGTCAGTATATGGGGGATATGATGATGGAAGACGGGATAGTATGTAGGGGATGTGATGACGGGGGAGCGGACAGTATACGGCGGATGCGCTGAGAGGTATTGGGGTATATTGGGGATGTGATGAGGGGAGAGGACATATGAGGGATGTGATGAGGGGATAAGACAGTATATGGGGGACGTAATGAGGGTGATGTGACAGTATTAGGGGGGCTGTGATGAGGGGAGACAGCAAAGTAATGGGGGCTGTGATTAAGAAGATGGTACAGTAATTAGGGGATGTGATGAGGAAGATGGTACAGTATTTAGGGGGTGTGATGACAATATATCCGGAATGTGATGAGGTTAGAGGGCAGTATATGGGGAATGTCATGAGGAGGAGAGTACAGTATATGGAGGATGTGATGAGGTGGAGATGACAGTATATGGGGCTGCGATGAGGGTGAGTGGGCAGTATATGGGGGCTGTGATGAGGGGGAGAGGACAGTTTATCAGGGATGTGGTGAGGAGGATAGGACAGTGTATGGGGGCTGTGATGAGGGCAGACAGGACATGCATTCCTTGATCAGCCGATTGAGGATGCATACTGTTGCGCAAGATGCGTGCACGTTGCACATTTAGAAGCTCAAATCCTGGATCTAAATGGGCAACTGGCAACACTGAGAGCCATTGACATCATGGAAAGAAGTTTGGTGCTCACTGAGCAGACACTCGCTGGGGTAGAGGCGGGGGCGGATGGTAGTACGGAAGAGCAGGGGGAGCAGTCAGTCAGCTGGGTGACAGATAGAAAGAGGGGTAGAGGGAAGAAAAACAGGAAGGCTAGTCCTGAACTGGCACAACCCAACAAGTCTGCAACGTTGGCAGATGAGGGGGATGCCATTACAGAGCCAGCACCGCTGCAGCACGACATGCCCTCTGAACGCCAGGGAGATGACTGCTCCAGTGAGACGGGGAGCGCAGGGCAAGCTAGACAGATCCTAGTGGTGGGGGACTAAATTATAAGGGGGACAGATAGGGCAATCTGCCATAAAGACTGGGATCTTCGAACGGTGTGTCGTCTTCCTGGCTCTCGAGTTCGAGACATCGCGGATCGAATTGACAGATTACTGGGTGGGGCTGGTGAGGATCTAGCAGTTATGGTACACGTTGGCACCAATGAACAAATTAGAGGTCAATTGAGGCCCTCAAAAATGATTTCAGCAACTTAGGGCCCAAGCTTAGGGACGAGGACCTCCTGGGTAGTTTTCTCGGAAATACTACCTGCAACTAAGGCCACACTAGAAAGGCAGCAGGATCTTAGCGAGGTAAACAAGTGGCTCCGGAGGTGGTGTAAGAAGGAGGGATTGGGGTTCCTGGAGAACTGGGCTGACTTTGCTGTCGGCTACAGGCTCTACTGTAGGGACGGGCTGCATCTTAATGGGGAGGGTGCAGCTGTGCTGGGTGAGAAGATGGCTAGAAGGCTAGAGGAGTGTTTAAACTAGGGACTGGGGGAGAGGGCAAAAATCGAAAAAAGGGGGTAGTCAGTGTAGCTAGCGACCTGGGTCTAAGCAATGGGAATGGGGGTCGAGCAGGAGGTGGGGTTAGTACAGTTAGAACTGACAGATCAGCCAATAGTACCATTAGCAACAAAACGAATTTAAAGAACAAAAAAAACTGTATAAATTGTATGACCACGAATGCAAGAAGTCTGATCGGTAAAGTGGGTGAGCTTGAAGCGAGAATGGCCGATGAAAACTATGATACAGTCGGAATAACGAAAACGTGGCTTGATGAAAAGTGCGATTGGGCGGTAAATTTACAGGGTTACAACCCCTTCAGAGGAGACTGTGGAAACCAGAAAGAGGGAGGGGTATATCTGTATGTTAAATTGTACTTATTGCCAAGGCTACGGGAGGATATAGGAGTAGGAGATGAACAGGTGGAATCTCTGTGGGTAGAAATACGGGGAGAAAAAAATGACAAAATCCTGATAGGGGTTTTCTATAGGCCACCTAAAGCAACAGAAGAAACTGAAACCTTATTAAGGCAGATAGAACAGGTGTCAAACCGCAACAAAGTAATTATCATGGGGGACTTTAATTATCCAGATATAATATGGGAAAACGAAACCTGGAAATCTCACAAGTGTGATAAATTCTTGAGAACAATTAATGATAACTACCTTACCCAACTTGTGCGGGAACCAATGAGAGGGAGGGCTATTCTGGACTTAGTACTAACTAACAAACCGGACCGAATAAAGGGGGTATAGGTTGAGTGGCACTTGGGGAACAGTGACCACAATATAATCAACTTCCAGCTGTCATTCAATAAGAAGCCTTATCAGGGAGCGACAAATAAACTAAACTTTAGTAAAGCAAAATTTGATCAGCTTAGAACCACTATCGGTAACATTTTTGAGGATGTTGTCCCAATTCATATCAGTACAGACGACAAATGGGAAAAGTTTAAAAAGATCCTAATCACCTCATGTGAACAGTTCATTCCCTTTAAAAATCCCTTTTCAAGTAAAAGGAAGCCATTGTGGCTCGACAAGACAGTAAGAGGGGCAATAAACGGGAAAAAAAAGCGTTCAAACTACTAAAGCAAGAAGGCAGTGTAGAAGCGCTAAAATCGTACAGGGAAAAAAGCAAAATATGCTAAGATAAGATCAAAATTGCTAAGGAGGAGGCAGAAAGGATTTGCACTAAGAGCAGAAGAAATCATTGAAGATGATGGAGGGAAGGCAAACCTATTAAATAGTTTCTTTTCAAGTGTATTCACATACGAAAAGGAAATACCACATGAGATGCAGGGGAATAAAATGAACCCCTCACAAAATATCTCATACTTAACGCAGGAGGAGGTGCGGAACCGGTTAAAGAAGATTAAAACGGATAAATCGCCAGGCCCAGATGGAATACACCCAAGGGTACTAAGGAACTAAGTGATGTGATAGCTAGGCCACTATATCTAATATTTGTGGATGCTATCAAGATCGGGGTTGTACCATTGGATTGGCGCATTGCCAACGTGGTTCCAATTACAAAAAGGGGTCCAAAAGTGAGCTTCAGTAATTGGAAAAATATTCGAGGGATTTCTGAGAGACGCCATCGTAGAATACCTCAAGGAGAACAACGGAATAACTCCTCACCAGCATGGGTTCATAAGGGGTCGATCATGTTAGACCAATCTGATCAGCTTTGACGAGGAAGTAAGTTCTAAGTTGGACCTGGGAGAGTCTATTGATCTTGTATATCTGGACTCCTCTAAAGCATTTGACACCGTGTCGCATAATAGGCTGATATATAAAATGAGACAGCTCGGTCTGGGCTAAATTGTGTGTATCTGGGTAAAGAATTGGCTCAGAGATAAAAAGCAGGGCGTGGTAATAAATGGTTCATACTCTGATTGGGCCACCGTTGCTAGTGGGGTGCCACAAGGTTCAGTATTGGGCCCCATTCTGTTCAATATATTTATCAACGACCTGATAGAGGGGCTGCACAGTAAAATATCAATATTTGCAGATGACACAAAATCGGCACCAGAGGACTCGTCTCACAGCTGTGTGTCCACTTCCACAGAGAGCAATATGTGTTTTCGTCCACAGCCTGCAGACATGACTTCCACATGTGATGGCGTGGGAACGAGCTGGGTGAGTATAAAAACTACATCCCCGGACTCCTTGGAACCTGCCCTGTGAGCACTATAATTTAGTTTATACAGATTCAAGAATAGGTTTTTGTCCTGTGCTCGTAGGGATAACATAAAAACAGTCAGATAAATGGAAAACTTACTTAGATGGGAGCTCTCATGTCCTTGAGACCTCCCCAAATGGATTCCAGGCCGGGTAAGTTTATCCAAAACAATTGTCACCAAAAAAAGGGGGATTTTAATTGACCAAATAGCAATAAGTACAGGTAGGTAGACAAATCACTGGGTACAGGTAATAAAGCAGATGGTGCAACGTATTTCAGTGAGGTATGTGCCCCTTTATAAAGCATAGTAAAGAGGGTATCAGGACTTCCTTTTATACTAGGTGGTATTCCCTTCATAGAGGAGCAGTGTACTGGCGCTGTTCTCTCGGTAAGGCCCACATTGATAACATCACACATCATAACGCTGGCGTCCATCACTGCCAGCTTTATAGTAACGTGGGGTCTCCCCGAGCTCGCTCGCCCGGGTGCTGACACGGCATGTAGTTGTGATATAACTAGTGATATTAGCTATGTGGAACGTTATCCCGAACGGGCGCTGCATTCCAGTGCCTGTTCCACTGGACATTGGATGGCGTTCCTGGAGTGTCATGTGCTCCAAATGGTGCGTTCCAGCGAGGTGTGTATATCTCTTAGCTAGGTAGCCATCCTGAGAGTGAAAAAATGTAGTGTTGTTGTTTGTACAGCATTAATGATTAAAGCAGTGTGTTTAATATGGTCCATCCCTGGTCTAATGTATATAAGGTTGTTAAAATGTTGCGGATTTGGGAAACATTAAATATAAATAGTTGTAACATATAGTATTTTTGAATATGAAAACTACACATAACTAATTACATATATTATTACATATATTATTAAGCAAATACAAGCAGCTGCAGCACTACTGCAGGCAATCAATATATTATTATGCCATGGCTGCGACGATACAAGCAAATACAAGCGGCTGCAGCACTACTGCAGGCAATTCATATCTAAATATAAGCGGCATTGTGAGATTTACTGACTCCTAAACTCGTGAGGTTCTTAGCACACATTTTGATCAAAACATATGAGCCCATCTGCCACGTCAAGGCGACCTCTTGTAGATGGGACCTACACTACACTAACCTCTCTTTAGGCCTATTGGGCTAACCCCTTCAAGTTCTCACTGTGGGAGGGTGTGGGGGGAATTCAAGGAGGGACAAATGGAATCATCTAACTGATGCTTGGGGTCTAAATTGCAAGACATTTTTCCATCTATCTAGATGTATGGGGGTTTGTTTTTTGCAGGACATTTTTTTTTTCAATTTGTGTACCATATAATGTACTGAAAAACTGAACAATGTACATCAAAAATGAGCTAAGTTTATTCTGTAGACCGATATGATTGTGATACCAAATTTCAGTAACTTTTTCTGGGCGACATTTAAAATATGAAATATCTTTTTAATAAAGAATTATTTTCGGTTACCGTGAGTTTTTTATTTTTCCGTTGATGTAGCTGTGTGGCGGCTTGTTTATTGTGGATGACTGACGGTTTCCATTTCTACTATTTTGGGGTTCATACGACTTTTTGACCGATTTTAGTTACATTTTTTCTAGGTGAACCAAAAAGTGGGATTCTGGTGTTCTATACTATTTTTTTGGACAATGTTCACAGTGCAGAATAAGAAGTGCACTAGTTTAATAGATCAGACTTTTACAGGGGCAACATTACCAAATGTGTGTTTTTTTTTTATGCCCCTTTCAGAATTACATTTTTTACATTTGCGATTATTGTTATCTTCAATCACAGCTGCTGTGGCCGGAGGTGAGATGTCATAGACAGCAGACCCCCTCCATGTATGGAGCAGGCTCCGCTCCTGAGCCCACTCCATACAAACCATGCGCACACCTGCTTAGCATGTAAAAAAAAATAAAAATCCGGCCTCCTCCACCCCTTAATAGCCGGCCATCACTCACCTCATTTCCCCATCGCTCATTACAATACTGTGATGGACATGAAGAAATGCAATTACCAGTAAATGTAAAATATTCATAGACATGTGCTGCGATGTCCTTAACAAAAAAAAAATCCGGCCTCCTTCCACCCCTTAATAGCCGGCCATCGCGCACCAATGTGTTTCCCCTTCACCCGTGGCAGCACCATCAGCTGCTGCTGTCATTGGTTCAGGGAAATCCATCTACTGGTAAAAAAACAAAAAACAGTTTTTGTTGAGGTCTTAAGTATAGCGCACATGTCTATGATTCTACAGGACGTAGATCTTGTGGCGCCTGTACTTACCGCCAGCTGGGTGGTACTGCTGGCTCACTCCTAAGGGGTCCCTCGGTGTCCTTCCTCCTGGTGCTCTCAGGAGGGCTGCTTGCTCTGGTGCTTGTAGAGCCGGTGTCTAAGAGGGTCTTCAAGTTGGAGAATGAAAACCCTCTGAACATGGCCTGGTTTTTAGATGACGGGTGGAAGTCCTTGGCCTCTGCTGCTTCTATGGCGTCCAGATGGAATGGCTCTAGATGTTCAGGCTTAGATGACTGCAGGAAAAAGAAGAAACAATTCTGATTATGGCGAGAAGAGTTTTCCAGTGTCAGATAGTTATGATATATCTACGGTTCTGGCTGTACTAGAGAGGAAGACTAGCAGGGGGTGTCACTGAGGTCAGATGCCCAACAATTAGGCTAATATGGCATATTCTGTGACTACACAATATATGCTGTAGACGGGGATAGCATTTTAAGGCTTTGATTTCTTGAAACTACGGACCTGTTTGCTGACTGCTTTCGAATCAATGGAATTGAGCAGCAATACCAGGCACAGCCACTAAATGATATATGGCACTGTACCTGGTATATAAGGAAGATTCCACAGTGCTCGCCTCCCACTGATATATTGATAACCTATCCTAAGAATAAGTCATCAATATTTCACGGGGTTTTCCAATCATGAACTATTGATGGTCCATCCTCTGGATAGACAATCAGTAGTACATTGTGAATTGGACCCTCACCATTTAGGATTTTTTACAACTTTTGTTCATTTACTTACCTCAGGGATGTGTGGTGGGGGCACCCTCAGGGATTCCACAGAGATCCAGTCGATTTGCTGGAAAAAACAGTGCTTTCGGATGTCTCTGTTAACTCCTAGACGCTTGGCCGGGTTTCTCTTCAGGAGCTGAAATAAGAAATATAGTTGTGGTTATGGACTATATTTACTAGAATTTGACTAGAAAAAACAATAAAAGCATCACAAATTATTCTTACAACATTAGCAACTCAAAAAAGTAAAAGTAACCTGCTTACCTGTAAGATGATGTTCACCTGTAAGATGATGTTCTTCGCTCCGGAGGTGGACTCATTGAAGAGTTTGTGATCATACTTACACTCACCAGTAATCATTTGATTCATGATCCCAAATGAAAACAAATCGACTGCGGTGTTATATTCCTCTCTGGCGTCCATCTGCCATAAACAGAAAACAGTTAGTTAGCTGGTAAATAAGTTCTACATCATTGATAACATTGACTGTAATAGAAAGGCATTACATGGGATCTGTGTACTGCTCTAGGCGAGCGCAGAGACCACAGTCCTCTATACGATCCCTGGACTGCTGTCTCCACGATCCATGACCCAAGAACATTAATACATTTATGTCAAAAAAATGATAGGAAAAGTCTATTCCTCTCACCTCAGGAGTTATAAATCCTTCGGTTCCAGCATAGTCGTTGGCCGTTCGGTCTCCGTGCATGTTCTCTATGGCCAGACCGAAATCGGTGATCTTCACGTGGCCCGTCTCAGCCACCAGGATGTTCTCGGGCTTCAGGTCTCTATGGATGATCCCCATGGTGTGGAGGTGCTGGATGCCACACACCATCTCTGCAGCGTAGAATCTTGCGCTGTTGACATCGAGCCGTCCCTTTGACTTGAGGAGTTGGTCCAGGTCCCCGCAGCTCAGGTACTCCAATCCAAGCAGAACGTGCGTCTGTAATGTAGAAGAGACATGTAAGGAGGTTGGTTAATATGAAGTTATACTACAAAGTCCACATCTATGGTGAACATAGCGGTGGAGTTTGGAGATGTGTGATAACAACTATACTGTGGTCTGAAATGCAAATTCTGCATGTATGAGGAAGGGACTCCCAGACGTCAGCTGCAACATGCGGTGCTCCACCATCACATCTGCCAGCTCCACTTCCGCTAGCAGGGCTTTCTTCCGGATGACTTTTACTGCAAACTGTTGGCAGGTAACGGTGTCTTCTGCCAGCACGACTTCCCCATAGGCTCCCCGGCCGAGCACGTGATGGAATAGCAGTCTTTCTCGGATGGTCGTAGAGTTGTTTTCTTTAGAGCCAGTTAGCCGAACACCACTGGGTCCTCCTAACAGGGAGCAGAATAGTAGAAGTGATGATGTAACATCCGTTGCAGATCTGCATCAAAAACAGCAGAATTTGATGTGGTTTTTAACCCCTTAGTGACCAAGCCTGTTTGCGCCTTAATGACCAGGCCAAATTTTGCAAATCTGACATGTCACTTTAACATGGAAAAACACCAGAAAGGTTTTGCATATCCAAGCGATTCTGACATTGTTTTTTTCGCCACATGTTGTACTTCATTTAGGCGGAAAAAATAGACCGATAGAAATTGTGTTTATTTATTAAAAGCGCCAAAATTGGGAAAATTGTGAAAAAATCATCATTTTTTCACATTTCCAACTGCAATATCTTAAATATGTGCAAACATAATATAGAAATTTTTGCTAAGATTTATATTTCCACCCGTTTACTTTATTTTGGGCGCACATTGGAAAAACTTTCGTTTTTTTTTAACTATTTAGGAGACGTACAAATTTAACATTACTTTTTAGCATTTTGAGGAACACTTTGTTTTCCTATACCAAGCCGAGATTGGAAAGGCTCATGAGTGTCAGAATAATAGATACCCCCCCAAATGACCTCATTTTAAAAACTACACCCCTTAATGTATTCACTGAGGGGTGTCATGAGTATTTTGACCCCACAGTTTTTTTTCAGGAATTAATTCAATTTAGAGGAGAAAAAGTAAAATTTCATATTTTTGCAAATCTGTCATTTTAAAGACATATTTTTTTCCTATAGTTTACATGAAAATCAGGATTTACACCCCAAAATGGATACCCCTATTTCTCCCGTGTTAAGAAATTTACCCATTGTGGCCCTATTGTTATATCTGAGTCCACAACGGGGCCCAAAATGAAAGGAGTAGTCAGTGTCTTTCAAAACAGAAATTTTGCTTGAAGTCCTTTTAGGCCCCATAGCACACATGTAGAGTTCTTGAGCGCCCAAAACCATAGAAAACCCCCACAAATGACCCTATTTTGAAAACTAGACCCCCTTAAGGAATTTATCTAGGGATGTACTGCATATTTTGACCCCACAGTTTTTGAATGAATTCAAACCAAGCAAAAGGAAAAAATTGTGATTTTCGTTTTTTCGGCAATTCTGTCATTTTAAAAACAGCTTTTTTTGTACAGCACACATATGAAGGAAGACTTGCACCCAAAAATGGATACCCCTGTTTGTCCCGTGTTCAGAGACATACCCATTGTGGCCCTAATCTTATGTCTGGATACACAACGGAGCCCAAAATGAAAGGAGCGACCGGTGGCTTTCAGAACACAAATTTTGCTTGAAGTCCTTTTAGGCCCCATTGCCCACTTGTAGAGTTCTTGAGCGCCCAAAACCATAGAGAACCCCCACAAATGACCCCATTTTGAAAACTAGACTCCTTAACGAATTTATCTAGGGGTGTACTGCATATTGTGACCCCACAGTTTTTGAATAAATTCAAGCAAAGCAAAAGGAAAAAATTTGGATTTTTGTTTTTTTGGCAATTCTGTCATTTTAAAAACAGCTTTTTTTGTACAGCACACATATGAAGGAAGACTTACACCCCAAAATGGATACCCCTGTTTGTGCTGTTTTCAGAAATATACCCATTGTGGCCCTAATCTTATGTCCACATGCACAACGGGGCCCAAAATAAAAGGAGTAATCGGTGGCTTTCAGAACACAAATTTTGCTTGAAGTCCTTTTAGGCCCCATTGCCCACTTGTAGAGTTCTTGAGCGCCCAAAACCATATAGAACCCCCACAAATGACCCCATTTTGAAAACTAGACCCCTTAACGAATTTATCTAGGGATGTATTGCATATTTTGACCCCACAGTTTTTGAATAAATTCAAGCAAAGCAAAAGGAAAAAAATAGGATTTTCATTTTTTGGGCTATTGTGTCAATTTAAAAACAGTTTTTTTTGTACAGCACACATATAAATGAAGGCTTTCACCCCAAAATGGATACCCCTGTTTGTCCCGTGTTCAGAAACATACCCATTGTGGCCCTAATAGACTTACAGGACCCATGGCTAGGCCTACAATGAAAGGAATACCCGTTGGATTTCAGGGTACCACTGAATAAATTTCAGGCCCCATTGCCCACTTATAGAGCCATTGAGCGGCCAAAACTATAAAGAACCCCCTCAAATGACCCCATTTTGAAAACTAGACCCCTTAACGAATTCATCTAGAGGTGTACTGCGTATTTTGACCCCACGGTATTTGAATGAATCTAAGCAAAGCAGAAGGAAAAAGTTACGATTTTCAATTTTTTGGGCAATTTTTTCAATTTAAAAACAGTTTTTTTGTACAGTGCACATAGGAATGAAGACGTTCACCCCAAAATGGACACCCCCGTTTGTCCCGAGTTCAGAAACATACCCATTGTGGCCCTAATCTACTTACAGGACGCATGGCAAGGCCTATAAAGGACGGAACACCTGTTGGATTTTAGGGCACAACTGAATAAATTCCAGGCCCCATTGCTTATTTGTACAGAATAAAGATTGACTCCCTAAAAATTCCCCCCCTCCCCCTCCGCGCCCTTTTTGGCGTTCGCAAATCTTAGATAAAAGTAAAAATGTGAACTGTGTAGTATTTCCGAAGACAGGGGTAATTACGGAGGCTGGTTGGAATGGGCCCATGGGGCAATAAAACCGGGTATCCCCCCCCCCCTCCTCTCATGCTTTTTGGGGGTATTTCATGACCTCAGTGGCGGGTATGGGGTGTAAAAAGTGGTGTTCCGTGAGTCTCCGTAAGCTTGATGAGGTGCGGCGGTCTCACACAGAAGGCACTCAACAAGGTGCTCCTGAAACTGCAGGAAGGCGAGCGTTCCCGGGGCTTCTTGTAAAATACGTATCACAGGTAGCGATCTGAATAACGCCGGGCTCACGCGGGTGCAGGCGGAATCTGCTTGCGGAGGCCCACAGCGGATCCCATCTGTGAGCCCGGCTGTGACCCTGCGTACGGCTGCGTAATGTACTGCGCATAACTGCCTACTCACACAGGCGGTCATGCACAGTACACCTTTGTTTGTATTTCCCGCACCATCGCTTAGCGATGACACGGGTACCCGCAGCCCGTATACAACGTAGTTGCGTATGGGCTGCGGGTATATCCACGACCATGGAGCACAATGGGCTCTATGTTGCCGATATCCGCAGTAAAATAGAACCTGCTGCGTTCTCTTTTCTGCGAGTGGATTACACAATTCCAACCCACTAATGTGAGCGGAATTGTGTAATCCAATGCGATTGATCTGCGTAATACCGTGGATCAGAAGCATGCAGAATCCGTAATTCCTATCCGGTCATGTGAGACCGGCCTAAGGTAGATCGCTACCTTTTTATCACGTGACCGGTGACCGCTCAACAAGGCCACCCGTCACTGCTCCAGGCTCTCTGTGACCGTTGGTCGCTGGGAGCAAGGAGATTTTAAGTTTCCTGGGCTCCCTGACTCCTGCGCATGTGTCCGGCTTTTTGCCGGCAATCGCATGTGCAGAATCCTGGAAGGTCCACGGAGGAAGATCGCGTCGGGATTCAAATACGCAGGCCTCCGGTAAAAAGTTTCATCTCTTCTCACCGATCACATCAGTGAGGGGAGATGAAACTTCAAATTTTTTTTTTTACTTTTACTTGATCGGCATTATTGGATAATGGCGAACATGTGACCAGGAACCGCTCACCGCGGACCCCCATTAAATCTCCATGCTCTTGGCTCCGTTTTGTAGCCAGGAGCAGGGAGAATTTAAATTATCCTGGCAATCCACAGCTTTTGCGCATGCGCCCGCCATTTTGGCGACGGGCGCGTGTGCAGAAGCTGTGGTAAGGTCCGCGGATAAATCTGGGGGCCTTAGGTACGTACTTTCATCCTCCCTCACGGATATGATCCATGAGGGGAGATGAAACGTACGCTTTTTAAAAACTTTTTTTTACTTTTTTTTTTTTAACTTTTTTACACTTTTTTTTCACTTTACATGATCACTGTCATCCATTGGATGACAGTGATCATGTCCCCGGTATAATCTCTCTGCTCCTAGCTACACATGGCAGCCAGGAGCAGAGGGATTTTAAATTCCCCGGGGCTCGAGCCCGTCTGTGCACGCGCCCGATGTCAATCATCGGGCGCGCATGCGCAGACGGGGATTCGGGTCCCGGGACATCGGGACACCGCTGAGGACTGGGGGTGAGTATTTTCACCTCCCCTCATGGATCCGATCCATGAGGGGAGGTGAAACTGACTTTTTTAAAACTTTTTTTTAACTTTTTCGCGATCGCCGCTAACCATTGGATAACGGCGATTGCGGTACCGGGGACCGCTGACATCTCCTGCCTCCCGGCTACCTACAGGAGCTGGGAGCCAGGAGATTTTAAATCTCCCGCGCCGCCGGGCCTTCTGCGCATGCGGCTGACGTAATGCCGCCTGGCGCGCATGCGCAGAAGACCGGCTTCGGGCCCCGGAGCGGCAGGAGAGCGGGGAGCAGCGTGCCGGACCTGGGTGAGTAATTTCAGCTGCTCCGATGGATCCGATCCATCAGAGCAGCTGAATCTTTAACTTTTGTGTACTTTTATTTACTTTTTTTGCGATCGGCGCTATCCATTGCATAGCGCCGATCGCAATGCCGGGGGGTGTCCGAACAGCCCGGGATGACAGCTCCATGCTGTCAGCTACCTGCGGACACCGACAGCATGGAACTGTCACGTCCACAGCCCGAGGGGCATTATTCTCTGCAGGAAGCATGTTTTTACGTCCTCAGAGAATAGAGCCCACTTCGGGAGGACGTAAAAACACTATGGGCTGGTCGTTAAGGGGTTAATGCAAATTTTGGTGCAGATTTGCCACTGCAGAAAATCCACACCATCTCCATAATGTGTGAATGTACCCCGAAAACACATTTTAAGCTTGAAGGGTTCTTCATTGCAAAGCATATGCCAATGTAAACATGCTGCTGACCAGCAGCCAATAACATTATAGCTCCTTATTGTTTTAGGACTTCGTAGAGACTTTCCTTCCCATTCTAAACAGATCACGCTTCCATATCCAATTACTACTGAGGCCACTGTGGCTGTCACTATTACTACTGAGGGTAAAGTTGCCATTAAAGTACATAGCAGCTTTGCCTGTAATACTAAGTCCGGCCACTGCAGTGGCAATGGAGCTGTATGCTTCCTGCAGAAATTCACTAAATGCACAAGCACATCGGCTTAGAAAACAGCTGATCGGTGGAAATCCCTGATTTTGGAGCACTATTAATTTGTACTTGATAGCTTATCCTGGGAATAGGCTCATGAATAGTTTGCAACTGGACAACCACTTAAAGGCAACAGTACTACCCACTGAACCATCATGCTGCCAGTAGTAGATCTGACCCATTGTCTTGTTTTGGCGCTTGTGATTGTGGCAGGTTTTCTCATCACATTTTTGTTGCAAAAAATGCTGCATCTCCATGTTTTCTGTAGAAGAGTAGTAAAATAAGAAAATCCCTACAAACGTATTTATTTTAGTGGTGCGTTTCCTCTCTTTTACAGGCTTTTTAATTCATGAAATTGTTTTGGCAAATGGCCGCCTGTATTCTGCTATTGCTCCTTAGTGGAGGTATTCACAGACCTCTGCCGCACTTACAGCGGGTTCATCACTTGTCTGTAAACTCCTCTAATCTCTGAGGCTTTCATCTTCTATTCAGTAACACAGTGGACGGGTGGCGATGGCGCTGTGATCACCTCCGCTGAGGAGCAATGGCCGGATATACACACTTCCTTATACCCATATTAAGGCTGCCTTTACAAGTCGCTGATTTGTGTGGATTTTGTCATAGATTTTTGTGCGGTTCTGCAACAGATTTAATCCTTTCAATTGCATGGGTGAATTCTGCAACAGAGCTGCAGCAAATCAGCGACGTGTGAACGCACCCTAAAAACACGTCATCTAAACATGAACTGGAAGAAGACAACTGGCGGAAAACTGTACATTTCAGCAGCTCATCTACAATCACAGTAGCATCTGGTATTTCACATAATACAATGTACATAAATACAGTTTAGTACAATGTAACATTTGTATCACTTTCCCCCTCTTTCTCTCCGGCAGACAACATATAAATCATCAGACATGGCGGGTACAGTGTGTGGGACCCTGAGGGTGTGTTCACAACCAGCAGATTTGGTGCCGAAAATCCACATCAAAATCTGTGGCAAATTACATGCCAAAATCCGCATCCCAATCTGCACCATTGACATGGATTTTGACACATATTTTGGATCTGGACCAACATCTGCCACATGTGAACGCTTCCCAGAGCTCCAGCTGTACCTGAGCCTCCCGGGTCTTCTTTCTGGATCTTTACAGGTGGATCCTTTTCTTCCTCTGAAGAATCCAGATGCCTCTTCTTGGGTCGCTTCTTCCCTCTGAGGCCTTTTTTCACCAAATCAGTCGGTGGAACGATGGACTTCATGGCGCTCGATGTTGTCCTCCTCCTCTTCCTCCTTTGGCTTTTGCTTGAAGTCATCGCTGAGTCCAAGACACGTCTTGGTCTTTTCTCTCCTATCTCCCTCCGAATTTGCTCCTTAAAATCGCTCTGCTCTAGTCCAGCAGACATCGCCTCCTAGGTCCTAGGCGTTGTCCCAATCACTCCAATATTTAAAGTATTTCTGGTTCTTCTCCCCCCCCCCCCCCCCCCCCCGTTTTTGAGGGAAGATAGGACCAATATATACAAGGTCCGCACAAAGGGGATTGTTAACCCGTGTATGTTATTGGAACCATTACTTAATCATTGATACTGTTATGCACGCTCAAATACTTTTCATTAGGGACAATAAATCTATAGTCCCCATCTTTTAGGGCTCCTGACAAAGTCGCAATTTGCGACAGAAACGCGTTGAGACGTTTAGTACATCAAGTGTATTGAGCTACTATTAACATCAAGTGTACCTACTCCCCAACTATTGAGCCATCGACAACACTAAATCTATCTACACTCCAACTTTATTTGAGCTAATCAATGTGTATTAGGGCTGGGGTATGTCTATATGAACAACTGGATTTATCCAGGCTAAGAGAACTACCTTTGCCTGTCAGATAGCACCAAACTAAATGTTTGGCCCTAACTGTGCCTGTACCGCTATATACAGTGGACAAGCTGAGTTGTTTTTTTGGACAGAACTATATTCGTTCCATTTTCTTAGTTTTGGCCCTTACGGCATATTATGAGCACATAAAAAAGCACCGAACACTTACATCAGTGAAAACCGAGTATTTACTCTATAAGCGCCATCCATGGGCCATTTGAGAAATTGGAAGTCTATGGTGTTTAAACCAAAATATATATTTGTTACCTTGCTGTGGGAATATACGTTTTTAGTAGTTATCATTAAAACTTAAATTTTAATTAGGAGTCTAATCAGGGAAAAATAAAATCATTGTTGGTCTGAGTTTCATTGGCTGTGGGAACATGCAGTCTTTCATCTATGAAAACCTGCCTCTATACTGTAGATGAAGGCAGATGGGTCAGAGCGTTACTCGGCCACCATTCACTGGGCGATGATTCCTCCTATTACTGTCCTCACTGGGATGGCTGTTGGTCAGTCATCTCTTGTAAAATATGCTAGGTTATTATCGTCCTGGATTCTGGTGATTTCTACAATTTTGATCTTCCACAATACCTTGTGTTTTCCTTAGTAAACGCTACATTATATTTGGTCCCAAAGGAGGGATCTGCCCTTCTATCACCAGCACCACCAGGACATTGATGGACTTCCTATATGGGATGGATTTCACCATTTATGGACTCTTCCGTGGAAGCATTCAGCATTTGTTGCTGATGGATTATTTGTACATATATAGTTTGGATGCTAATGCTTACGCATGATGGTTTGCCTTCTTTGCCACTGTAGCGCAGCACTCAGGAGAAAGCTCACCCCCCCCCCGGAATGCAACTCCGGGCCATTACATTATGCTGTTGCTAAGCACCCAAATCATTCCCCGGTAGTGTGTTCTCGGTGCAGGATGAACTAGTAGACGAGTCGGGCATTTAGCTACAGCGTGAGACAGTAAGGCCCAAAACTGGAAGATGTGACGACTTCCATGCAATTAACAGCCCGGAGCTGTGGTACACGGCAGGCGATATGGTTCATGCTGGTGTAACCTAGGTACTTTTTGTATATAATTATATATGTACAGCTGGTATAAGCTGTACATCTCCGGTATACAGTGGTGTAGCTGCAGCGGTCACACGTGCGACCCGGACGCTGAGCCAGGGCAGTCCGAAAGCCCCCATCACTATGCTGGTAGTTAGTCAACGCATAGTTCAAAGTTATGATGAGGTCCTCAATGTGGACAGCTTCTCCTGCTTGTTAATAGATGGCACCAATTTCTCTTCATAACTCAGTCTCCTACCCTTTCTTGATTTCCTCCACTCAGAACATCAAAGTGGTGCAGACTGAGCTGGTCTGCTGATGAAGCACTGTCTATCATTAAGCAGGTGAAGCTGCCCGCACTACGGACCTCATCAAAGTGCGGTCAGTCAGAAATTTACTTTCATTGTATTCCCCATTGGTCTGTGCACTACAATGACTTGTTGCCCTGCGTGTCAGGTCCGATTGTGGCGCAGCACCCATGTTCCTCAGCCGCATGAGAAGAGAGGATGCCTTTCCGGCGTCAGATACTGCAGTTGCAGTGTAACATGGGGGAAGGCGGAGTGCCATAAAGTGGAATGCGAGGCAACAGTAACATTCCAAGTGATGAGGTGACTGGAGAATGAAAAAAGGGCACCCAGTGTGATAAATGGGGTGGAACTACTAGGGCACACTGCGTGATAAGGAGGAGAAGAACTATTAGGAGCATACTGTGCGATAGTTGAGGGGGGAGGGATATTAGGTAACACTGTGATGAGGAGGGAGTAGAACTAATAGAATCATAAAATGGTAGAGTTGGAAGGACCCTCCAGGGTCATCTGGTCCAACCCCCTGCTCACTGCAGGATCACTAAATCGTCTCAGACAGATATTTGTCCAGCCTTTGTTTGAACAGTTCCATTGATGGAGAACTCACCACCTCCCGTGGTAACCTGTTCCACTCATTGATCACTCACTCAGAAAGTTTTTTCTAATATCTAATCTGTATCGCCTGCTTTTCAGTTTCATCCCATTGCTTCTAGTCTTCCCTTGTACAAATGAGAATAGGGCTAATCCTTCTGCACTGTGACATCCCTTCAGATATTTGTAGACAGCTATTAAGTCTCCTCTCAGCCTTCTGTTTTGCAAGCAAACATTCCCAGATCCTTTAACCGTTCCTCATGGGATATGATTTGTAGACCACTCACCATCTTGGTAACTCTTCTCTGAGTTGCTCCAGTTTGTCTATATCTTTTTTTTAAAGTGGGGTGCCCAGAACTGGACACAGTATTCCAGATGAGGTCTGAAGAAGGAAGAGTAGATGGGAATAATTACCTCCCGAACCTTAGACCGAGTGCCCAAACTGCAACCCAAAACCCACTTATTTATTGCAAAGTGTCAACACGTCAGGGGGCGGGACTTATCACAACATATGATTTTACCTCAGTCATTCTAAAAAGGACTCGGCTGTTTCAAAAGAATCAGGGTGAAGATTTTAAATGCTTTTTGGATGCCGAAATACTGCAGAATTTGCCACGGAAATTTTTGCTGAGGACAGCATTTCCACCACGTGTAAACATACCCCAGTAGTAATTGTGGCATCCCACAGCGGCCCCCAGTAGTAATAATGACATCCCACAGTGGCCCCCAGTAGTAATAGTGACATCCCACAGCAGCCCCCAGTAGTAATCATGACATTCCACAGTGGCCCCCAGTAGTAATAGTGACATCCCACAGTGGCCCTCAGGAGTAATAGTGACATCCCACAGCGGCCCCCAGTAGTAATAGTGACAACCCACAGTGGCCCCAGTAGTAATAGTGACATCCACAGCGGCCCCCAGTAGTAACCATGACATCCCAAAGCGGCCCCAGGAATAATAGTGACATCCCAGAGCGGCCCCAGGAGTAATAGTCACATCCCACAGTGGCCCTAGTAGTAATAGTCACATCCCACAGAGGCCCCAGTAGTGATAGCGCCCTCCTGAGACCCATATACTTACCCCTTCCTTCTCATGGAAGCACCGCTGCTCTGCTGCTTGGTACTGCAAGCGGCGCTAATACAAGGTGCACATTGTGACGTCAGCCTCCTCCACCTGCTCTCGTGGAATCGAAGAGGAAACGTCAGGGGAGGGTGGAGGAGGATCCCAGCTGCACATTGACGTCACTGTGTGCCGGGATCAGCACCACTAGCAGCGCAGCTGAGTGAATACCGGCAGGGGAGCCATGGCCCCTGCAAGTATTAACGAACGTGGTGAGCGGCAGATGGCGGCGCGTGTCAGCAGGGAGGGCTCTGCTTGCCGCCTCTGGCACGCGTGCCATAGGTTTATCACCACTGATCTAGACTCTACACTTCTCTTAATGCATCCCAAAATTGTGTTTACCTTTGTGACTGCTGCATCATATTGTTAACTCATGTTCAGTCTATGATCTATTAGTATAACTAAGTCTTTTTCACATGTGCTGCTGCTTAGCCCAATTCCTCCCATTCTGTATGTGTTTTTTTTATTTTTCTTGCCCGGATGCAGGACTTTGCATTTCTCCTTGTTAAACACCATTCTGTTAGTCGCCGCCCACTGTTCAAGCTATCCTAGGTCCTTTTAGATACTCTTCATCTCTTCCCTAGTGTTAGCTAGCTCTCCTAGCTTTGTGTCGTCGGCAACTTTGATCAGTTTCCCATCGATTCCCTCCTCCAGATCATCTATAAAAATGTTGAACAACACTGGGCCTAGGACAGAGCCTTGTGGCACCCGACTTGATACATTCTTCCACTTGGATGTGCAGCCATTAATGACCATTCTTTGAGTATGATCACTTAGCCAGTTGTGAATCCATCTAACAGTTGCCTTGTCAATCCCATTATGGTCATTTTTTTAAATAAGTATGGCATAAGAAATGCTTTACTAAAGTCAAGATATACTATATTCACCGCATTTCCCTCATCAACCAGTTGGTGATTCTGTCATAAAAGGAAATTAGATTTGTCTGGTATGACTTGTTTGTTACAAACCCATCCTGGCTTTGGTTAATTACTCCATTTTTATCCAAGTACTTGCATACATCCTGTTTAGAGATGAGTGAGCACCAAAATGCTCGAGTGCTTGGTACTCGAGTTGAACTTTCCGTGATGCTCGAGAGCTCGTTTCGAGTAACGAACCCCATTGAAGTCAATGGGCGACTCGAGCATTTTTGTATGGGACCGATGCTCTGCATAGGTGATGACTTGTCAAACACCAGAAAACATCAGAAAGTCATGGAAACACCACAGAAAAGGATAGGGAAGGGCAGGGGCAGCATGCGTGCCTGCATCTGAGGCACCCAGGTCCCACTATTAAGCCAAAATGGGGGCAAGAGTCTGGTGTCACCCCCCTAACAATTTACTTCGGACAAACCCTCATTAGCAAGGCACACGCGCTGGCACATCTTAGCCAAATCTCCACGCTACCTGCAACCAAAGACAATCACTGCGTGCAGGTGACCCCGCTGCCTCTTTTCCTGGGTTACATGCTGGCATTGCTGTCCAACCCCCCACACGACCCTGCGTCCACAGCGCACACAAAAGTTACCCTGCGCAACGTTCAGCTTCCCTCATGCCACACGCTCGCTTCATAGCCACACCCCCCTCATGTCTATTTATAAGTGCGTACTGGATGAGGAGGAACACACTGCAGAGGGTTAGCAGGGCCAGGCAGTGACCCTCTTTGAAAGTATGGGCGATAGCCCACAATGCTGTTGAGAATTGATGATAGATTGACGTACCAGCCTCCACTTTGTGTGACCCAAGGTGCCGTGAGTTACATAGCAATGGGAAATCCATGTGTCCCCACACAATTCATTCTGTGTAGGTGTCAGATAGCTGAACGACGCGCTAGGAAAGCCGTCTGTACCCTACCCAAGTCATTCAGTGTATTTGTGCCAGATAGCTAAAACACTGCAATGGGAAATCTTTGTACACCCACAGCATAGGCGAGCCCATGAAACCCAAGGAAAGTATTAAACATGAAGCAATTACAGTGCCAAAACATGGCAGACTTTCACTCCGCCCATGACCTCGGCCTCTGCCCCCACCCTCATCAATTGTGGGCATAAAGCGGACTCCGATGCTAGTACAGCAGTGAAGGTCTCATTAAATTAGTTGTGGTTGCTTTCATCGCTCCAAAGACTGGATTAACCAGGAAGAAGTTCCACGGGCCAAACCTGGCGCAGTTGCATTTCCCCCAGGACATAGGCCTCTGCCCACACCCTCAGCAATCGTGGGCATAAAGCGGACTCCAAAGCTAGCACAGCTGTGAAGATCTAATTAAATCAGTTACGGTTGTTTTCATCGCTCCAAAGACTTGATGAACCAGGAAGAAGTTCCACGGGCCAAACCTGGCGCAGTTGCATTTCCCCCAGGACATAGGCCTCTGCCCACACCCTCAGCAATCGTGGGCATAAAGCGGACTCAGATGCTAGTACAGTTGTGAAGGTCTCATTAAATCAGTTACGGTTGCTTTCATCGCTCCAAAGACTGGATTAACCAGCAAGAAGTTCCACGGGCCAAACCTGGCGCAGTTGCATTTCCCCCAGGACATAGGCCTCTGCCCAAACCCTCAGCAATCGTGGGCATAAAGCGGACTCCGAGGCTAGTACAGTTGTGAAGGTCTCATTAAATCAGTTACGGTTGCTTTCATCGCTCCAAAGACTGGATTAACCAGCAAGAAGTTCCACGGGCCAAACCTGGCGCAGTTGCATTTCGCCCAGGACATAGGCCTCTGCCCAAACCCTCAGCAATCGTAGGCATAAAGCGGACTCCGAGGCTAGTACAGTTGTGAAGGTCTCATTAAATCAGTTACGGTTGCTTATATCGCTCCAAAGACTGGATTAACCAGGAAGAAGTTCCACGGGCCAGGTTGGTGCAGTTGCATTTCCCCCAGGACATAGGCCTCTGCCCACACCCTCAGCAATCGTGGGCATAAAGTGGACTCCGATGCTAGTACAGCTGTGAAGGTCTAATTAAATCAGTTACGGTTGCTTTCATCGCTCCAAAGACTTGATGAACCAGGAAGAAGTTCCACGGGCCAAACCTGGCGCAGTTGCTTTTCCCCCAGGACATAGGCCTCTGCCCACACCCTCAGCAATCGTGGGCATAAAGCGGACTCCGATGCTAGTACAGTTGTGAAGGTCTCATTAAATCAGTTACGGTTGCTTTCATCGCTCCAAAGACTGGATTAACCAGCAAGAAGTTCCACGGGCCAAACCTGGCGCAGTTGCATTTCCCCCAGGACATAGGCCTCTGCCCAAACCCTCAGCAATCGTGGGCATAAAGCTAGTACAGCAGTGAACGTCTCATTAATGCAGTGACACTCCTTTTGTTTGGCCCAAACCAGTGTCTCAGCCCACATTTCTGCCCTAGTCAGTCAGTGTATTTGTGCCAGATAGGTAAAACACCACGATGGGAAGTCTTTGTGCACCCATAGTATAGCAGACCCCTGTAACATTCCTGTAGCAAAGGTATAGGCAGACCACAGAAACATTTCTGTAGCAAAGGTATAGGCAGACCCCAGTGACATTTCTGTAGTAACAGTATAGGCAGACCCCTGTAACATTCCTGTAGCAAAGGTATAGGCAGACCCCTGTAAAATTCCTGTAGCAGACGTATAAGCAGACCCCAGTAGCATTTCTGTAGTAAAAGTATAGGCAGACCCCAGTAACATTTCTGTAGCAAAAACATAGGCAGACTCCTGTAATATTTCTGTAGAAGTATAGGCAGACCCCTGTAACATTTCTGTAGCAGAAGTATAGGCACACCCCAGTGACATTTCTGTAGTAAAATTATAGGCAGACCCCTGTAAAATTCCTGTATCAGAAGTATAGGCAGACCCCTGTAACATTTCTGTAGCAGAAGTATGGGCAGACCCCGGAAACATTTCTGTAGTAAAAGTATAGGCCGACCCCTGTAACATCTCTGTAGCAAAAGTATAGGCAGGCCCCTGTAACATTTCTGTTGCAAAAGTATAGGCAGATCCCAGTAACATTTCTGTTGCAAAAGTATAGGCAAATCCCAGTAACATTTCTGTAGTAAAAGTATAGGCCGACCCCTGTAACATCTCTGTAGCAAAAGTATAGGCAGGCCCCTGTAACATTTCTGTTGCAAAAGTATAGGCAGATCCCAGTAACATTTCTGTAGTAAAAGTATTGGCAGACCCCTGTAACATTTCTGTAGCAGAAGTATAAGCAGATCCTAGTAACATTTTTGTAGCAGAAGTATAGGCAGACCCCAGTAACATTTCTGTAGCAGAAGTATAGGCAGACCTCTGTAACATTTCTGTAGCAGAATTATAGGCAGACCCCTGTAACATTTCTGTAGCAGAAGTATTGGCAGACCCCTGTAACATTTCTGTAGCAGAAGTATAGGTAGACCCCAGTAACATTTCTGTAGCAGAAATATAGGCAGACCCGTGTAACATTTCTGTAGCAGAATTATAGGCAGACCCCTGTAACATTTCTGTAGCAAGAGTATAGGCGAACACCTGAAACATTGGTGTACCATGAGTGGAGGTGAAGGCCGAAAAATTAATTAGATAGCAGTATAGGCGAGGGCCAGAAAAATTGGTGTACCAAGAGTACAAGTGTACCCCTGAAATATTGCTCAACCGCGAGGGCAGGTGAAACCCAGAAACATTTTTTTAAAGATACAGCTCGCTGTTACTTAATTTGTAACAGAGCCTGGAGGCATCCCTGTGAAAAAAATTGGTTTCTGTTAAAGTATCAATACTTTTGAAACTTTGAAAAATTGTAAAAAAATTATAAGCAGAGCCTTTGGGGCCGCAGAAAAATTGGCAGTTCAGCGTGATGACATGCTGTTTCAGGAGGAGGAGGAGTAATGATATCCGAGAGTGATTGAAAAAGCTAATTCCCTCTTTTTTTGCGGTGATAGAGAATGCTTTTTTCTCTGGTTGCAGCGAAAAGAATCGTTAGGTTCCACTGCTCTCCGCCAGTGAAGAAGAGAAGTCTGGGGAAATCCAGCCTTTGTTCATCTTTATGAGTGTAAGCATGTCGGCACTGGCAGTTGACAGGCGGGTACGCTTATCCGTGATGATTCCCGCAGCTGCACTAAACACCCTCTCTGACAA
Source organism: Eleutherodactylus coqui (assembly GCF_035609145.1). NCBI lineage: Eukaryota > Metazoa > Chordata > Amphibia > Anura > Eleutherodactylidae > Eleutherodactylus > Eleutherodactylus coqui. Next base: position 47,309,653 of record NC_089847.1, read on the forward strand.
GACGCTAGCGGCAGGGCAGGCCAGCACCTTTAGGGCATACAGCACAAGTTCGTGCCACATGTCCAGCTTTGAAACCCAATAGCTGTATTGAGCAGAGGCATCACCGAGGACAGTGGTACGATCGGCTACGTACTCCCTCACCATCTTTCTACAGTGCTCCCTCCGACTCAGCCTTGACTGGGGAGTGGTAACACAGTCTTGCTGGGGAGCCATAAAGCTGGCAAAGGCCTTGGAGATTGTTCCCCTGCTGCGCTGGACATGCTGCCTGATCCCCGCGCCTCCCCTGCTACTTGGCCCTCGGAACTGCGTCTTCTGCCACTAGCACTGTCAGATGGGAAGTTTAGCATCACTTTTTCCACCAGGGCCCTGTGGTATTGCATCACTCTCGTACTCTTTCCTCTTCAGGAATGAGAGTGGAAAGGTTCCCCTTATACCGTGGGTCGAGAAGGGTGTACACCCAGTAATCCGTGTTGGCTAGAATGCGTCTAACGCGAGGGTCACGAGAAAGGCAGCCTAACATGAAGTCAGCCATGTGTGCCAGGGTACCAGTACGTAACACATCACTGTGCTCACTAGGAAGATGACTTTCAGGATCCCCCTCCTCCTCTTCAGCCCATACACTCTGAACAAATGAGAGGCAAGCAGCATGGGTACCCTCTGCAGTGTGCCCAGCTGTCTCTTCCCCCTCCTCATCCTGCTCCTCCTCCTCCAAATTGCGCTGAGATATAGACATGAGGGTGGTCTGGCTATCAAGCGACATACTGTCATCCCCTGTCTCTTGTTCCAACCGCAAAGCGTCTGCCTTTATGCTTTGCAGTGAACTTCTCAGCAGGCAAAGCAGCGGGATGGTAACGCTTATGATTGCCGCATCGCCGCTCACCATCTGGGTTGACTCCTCAAAGTTTCCGAGGACCTGGCAGATATCTGCCATCCATGCCTACTCCTCAGTAAAGAATTGGGGGGGCTGACTACCACTCCGCCGCCCATGTTGCAGCTGGTATTCCAATATAGCTCTACACTGCTGGTACAGCCTGGCCAACATGTGCAGCGTAGAATTGCAGCGTTTGGGCATGTCGCACAGCACTTGGTGCTCTGGCAGCTAAAACCGATGTTGCAGGGTCCTCAGGGGGGCAGCGTCCGTGGTGGACTTGCGGAAATGTGCGCAGACGTGGCGCACCTTGCCGAGCAGGTCAGACAAGTGCGGGTAGTTTTTCAGAAACCGCTGAACCACCAGATTGAAGACGTGGGCCAGGCATGGCACGTGTGTGAGGTTGCCGAGCTGCAGAGCCGCCACCAGGTTACGGCTGTTGTCACACACGACCATGCCCGGTTGGAGGCTCAGCGGCGAAAGCCAGAGGTCGGTCTGCTCTGTCAGACCCTGCAACAGCTCGGGGGCCATGTGCCTCTTGTCACCTAAGCTGATTAGTTTCATCATGGCCTGCTGACGCTTGCCCACTGCTGTGCTGCCACGCCATACCGACTGCTGGCGACGTGCTCACACTTCTTAATTGAGAGGTAGAGGTGGCGGAGGAGGGTTTGGAGGAGGTGGCATAAAATGCCGTAGATACCAGCACCGAGGTAGGACCTGCTATTCTCGGTGTGGGTAGGACGTGAGCAGTCCCAGGCTCTGATTCGGTCGCAGCCTCCACCAAATTCACCCAATGTGCCGTCAGGGAGATATTGTGGCCCTGCCCGCCAGTACTTCTACACGTGTCTGTGGTTAAGTGGACCTTCCCAGTAACCGCGTTGGTGAGGGCACTATTTATGTTGCGGGAGACGTGCTGGTGTAGGGCTAGGACAGCACGGAAAAATAGTGGTGACTGGGAACCGAGTAGCGCGGGACCGCCGCAGCCATCATGTTTTTGAAAGCCTCCGTTTCCACAAGCCTGTACGGCAGCATCTCCAGGCTGAGTAATTTGGCAATGTGCACGTTTAAAGCTTGTGGGTGCGTGGCATCGTATTTGCGCTTTCGCTCCAATGCTTGTGTTAGCGACAGCTGAACGCTGCGCTGAGAGACATTGCTGGATGGAGTGGAGGACAGTGGAGGTGAGGGTGCAGGCCGAGAGGCGCGTGTGCCTGCTTCCTGGGGGGGGATTGGATCTTTGTGGCAGGTTGGGGCACAGGGGAAGAGGCAGTGGTGTGACCCGGAGGGGGTGAACGGCCTTCGTCCCACTTTGTGGGGTGCTTGGCCATCATATGCCTACGCGTGTTGGTGGTGGTGAGGCTGGTGGTGGTGGCTCCCTGGCTGATCTTTGTGTGACACAGGTTACACACCACTGTTCTTCGGTTGTCCGCGCTCTCAGTGAAAAACATCTACATCTTTGAACACCTAGCCCTCTGCACTGAGGCTTGCCGCGAGGTGGTGCTTTGGGAAACAGTTGAGGGATTCTTCGCTCTGGCCCTGCCTCTCCCCCTGGCCACCCCACTGCCTCCCCCTCTGAAGCCCTGTCCTCAGTAGGCTTAGCAAACCAGGTGGGGTCAGTCACCTCATCGTCCAACTGCTCTTCCTCCGAATCCTCTGTGCGCTCCTCCCTCGGACTTACTGCCCTTACTACTACCTCACTGACAGACAACTGTGTCTCATCATCATCATCCTCCTCACGCATAAAAAGCTCTTGAGACAGTTGCCGGAAGTCCCCAGCCTCATCACCCGGACTCCAGGAACTTTCCAAAGGTTGGGCATCTGTCACGACAAACTCCTCAGGTGAGAGAGGAACCATTTTTTCCCACTTATGGCAGGGACCCGAGAACAGTTCCTGGGAGTCTGCCTGCTCAGAATATGTCATTTTCATAGAGTGAGGAGGCTGGGAGGAAGAAGGAGCAGCAGCCAAAGATTCAGAGTTGCAGTCCCTAGGCCGAGAGTAGTGGACTGCGTAGAAGACTGGGTGGTCGATACATTGCTGGACGCATTTTCTGCCATCCACAACAGGACATGCTCACACTGCTCTGTGTGTAATAAAGGTGTACCATGTGGACCCATAAATTGTGATATGAAGCTGGGAACCCCAGAAACTTGCCTCTCTCCTAATCCCGCAATAGCCAGCTGTGATTCACCTGTACCAGCAACTTGGCCTGTGCCCAAACCCTCGCTTGGACGTCCTCGTCCACATCCTCGACCTTTACCCCTACTCCTCATCATGGCGGATTAAGAATAGAGCAGGGCCCAAATAAATTACCCCACTGTCCAGCACTGACAACTGTGGTATAATTCACCGCACACAGAGACTTGTAGATAGCGGAGGCTTTATGCTGTGACTTGAAAAAAGTAACCCACTGTCTTGCGCTGATAGCTAGGGGTAATTTACTGCTCGCAGAGACTTGTAGATAATAGAGGCAGTGTGGAGTGGGAGAAGACTCTAAAGCCCGTGGATAGTCCTGGTAACTGCGGCTATCTCAACCCCACCAAGGAAAGGGTATTGTGAGACGCTCTGCACAGAGGCAGAGCTGAAATACTTTGCAGTGGCCCCAGTAATATTACAGTACTGTTTAGCGGTGAGACTTCTGTCTAATGCACTGCAGACACAGAACGGTATAAACGAAGTCGTTCGCAGTAGGCTAGGAAATATTTGAGTGCAGTTTCACGGTGAGAGCGGGATTGTACGGCACTGCAGCCTGAAAAAAACTATTACTGAAAGGCTGCAAACAGGCCTAGATGCGTAATACAACATCGAGAAATTTACTGCTCAAATAAAGGATAGGAAACATCTACAATTCAGGCGTGATTTACAGGATTTTAAAGAAAATAGAGCATACTTTGATCCCTCTACTCGCTCGAAAACAGAGATTAGTTCCTCAGACCAAGATCTGTCTGAAAGTGATACTTCCTCTTCTAACAGATTAGGGTATAGACGCTATAAAAGCCGACATCAACCACGCAATAAGGGTAGAGGCAGGAGACCACAGGAAAGTGTTTGTCCTGAGCCCCCCATTACTCAATATTTTTTAAGGGGCAGACGGGACATTCCAACATCGAAATGACATCACAGGACCAACCAATCCCTGGCTCCCTTATACATCCCTCCAGCATGTCAGCATATGGTCTAAATAATAGAACCACTGAGTCTACTACACATATCGATGCCAACATCTCTGAAGACAGGTTACAGATTGTTAATCTGTCAGATTATAACCTGACTAAAGAGGAGATTCACCTGTTGGAGAGGGGGCTGTCCTTCGTCCCCACGACCCGCTATGATCCGTTCGTGTGGACGAAGGACATCTCCCTCTTCACACGCAAACTCCGCTGGAAAAAGTATTTCAGCATCAAAAACAGAGAACAGCTAAATGAAATGGGCCTAGAGCCCTCTGACCAATTGGGACTACAAGTCCTATTAGATCTAGAAGCTGAAAACCAGAGAGACCAGGGTACTGGCCCCTTCACGACCCTTAAACCCTCCAATAAATCAAATCCTCCAGCTTTGAAAAGTCCGGAAATTGACATTTTTGAGAAGTTAGTTAAAAAAGATCTGAAGGCACTTCGTACTCCAAAGAACGTACATCCTAATTTAACAAAAGGTGAACTCGTAGCACTAAAGAACCTCGAATCTAATCAACAAATTATTGTGAAACCCGCCGATAAAGGCGGTAATATTGTTGTAATGAGTAGATCGCAATATGTCAACATGTGTCGACAACTTCTTAGTGACACATCGACCTATGGTCGCTTGACTAACGATCCTACTAATACATTTTTGTTCAAATTGAGGAACCTACTGCTACGACAACGAGATCTGGGGTGCATAAGTGAGAAAGAACTTCGATTTATTTATCCAACTAATCCAACAGTGGCAACTTTTTACTCGTTGCCAAAAGTGCACAAAGGTATTGACCCGATCAGAGGGAGACCAATAGTATCGGGCATCAACAACCTTACCCAGAATCTAAGTACATACATAGATAACATCTTACGCCCTTTTGTCGTATCCCTGCGCTCACATGTCAGGGATACAATGGACGTTCTTCGTCTTATCGATGGAATCTCAATTGAGCCAGATACCTTCCTCGCATCACTCGACATAGAAGCACTCTATAGTGCTATCCCGCACGAAGGAGGCCTTGAGGCAGTAAAATTCTTTTTAGAACAGAGGGGCTCCCATTACATCAATCACAATGAGTGCATACTGGAATTCCTTGAGTTCACCTTACGCCATAACTACTTTTTGTTTGACTCCGAGTACTTCCACCAGCTCAGGGGTACAGCGATGGGGACGCCATGTGCCCCATCCTATGCTAACCTGTACCTGGGCTGGTGGGAGGAAAGGGTCATCTACAACAATATGGAATGGTCAAATAATATCATACTATGGCTTAGATTTATTGATGATATTCTTGTCCTTTGGAGAGGAACAGAATCCTCTTTCCAAGATTTTGTGAACTCTTTGAACCAGAACTCCTTAAATCTGCATGTCACGAGTGAATTTAACACCACCAGTCTACCTTTCCTAGACTTAATGATCCAGAAGAACGAGGACGGCACTATCTCCTCAACATTGTACCGCAAAATTACCGCCACAAATAGTTTACTGGGGTGGCAGAGCTATCATCCAGTCCCTCTAAAAAGCGGAATCCCTAAGGGACAATTCTTGCGGCTCCGACGAAACTGCTCGAACGATTCCACGTTCCTAGAAGAAAGCCAAAAACTGATGACACGTTTTAGAGATAGAAATTATCCAGAAGACGTCATTCAAAGTGCCTTCTCTCATGCTATGCAACAAAACAGGACTACTCTCTTAACACCTCGCAAACGTCCAACTGACCAGTACACACGCATTATAGGCACATTCGATATGGCCTCCAAACAAGTCAGAAACATCATAAGTCACTACTGGGATATTTTGAAGAATGATATGGATCTTGGCGATTCAATATCACCCATGCCACTAATTACATATCGGAGAGGCCATAACCTCAAAGACCATCTGGTCAAGAGCCATTTGTATCAAGATGACACCAAAAAAACCTGGCTAGGATCTGCTAGACCAAACGGTACCTTCCCCTGCCATGGCTGTTTGGCTTGTCCATACATTTTGAAAAGTGATACTTTCCAATGTGCCTCCAACAATAAAGTATACAAGTGCCGCAGTTTCATTAACTGTAGGACCAAAAACATAGTGTACATGGCGACGTGCCCCTGTCCCAAGGTCTACGTGGGGAAAACCATTCAGGAATTCCGACGTAGGATCTTGGGCCATGTGGGCAATATAAATCGCAAAGAGTCAACACCATTGGCCGACCATGTTTGGTCCCTACATGGCGGTGATGCAAATTCACTCAAATTCCAGGGAGTTGAACTCTTGAGGACTTTCGGATGCAGAGGTGACATTGACAGGCGCCTCTTACAAAAAGAGGCAGCCTGGATATATCGTATGAATACCCTAAGCCCTGCTGGCTTGAATGAGAGTTTATGTTTTAACTGCTTTTTGTAAAATAGCCCCTTTCCCCAACTCTCATTATTTGTTCCGCACTATCCCTCCTGAGAATATCGATCTTACGGCATCCTTACCAATTCTATTAGGAACATCATCTGAAACTATGTATAATATAGACATCATTAACTCTTTCCATACCGATTGATGGCAAGCACTATACCGATATTCCTATACTCCTCAATGAGGCTGCTGCTGTATTTGTATCCTCCTAACCTTATATGAAGCAAACTGGACATCTTATCGTGATGTCTTCCTTTTAGTACAAATGATATAAACAATCATTCTCTGCAGCACATTATTTACTTCCCCTTTAACAACGCCTGACTGCTCGATCAGTACCTTTATGGCATCACTCTCAGATGCTATTATTTTCACACTAGGTTGGAATAGAGCTTATAACTACTAATGTGCTAGGCAGAAAGAAAGGAGAAAGAAGAAGAGAAGGGAAAAAAAAATAAAAAATTGAGTTTACAACTATTAATGTGCTAGGCAAAAATCTTCTTTTTAATCAATCTACAGATATTCTATATCAGCTATACATCTATGGTGCATAAAGTATTTGAAAGAACAGCCCGTTTGTATCTCGAGTTGTCACTATTACCCGATGTCCGCTCATTCAACATATTTATGAATAGAATGATCGGCTTACCTATAGCGAAACACCGCCCACACATTAGCATAACTATGACGTGCCCCTTATCTATTTACCAAAGGAAGAATACTCTCACGGAGAGAGAGATACAACAACGGGTCCCCGCCCCTTTGTAAGCACATGATCTGACGCTCTGATGTCATCGCGTCACGGGCGCATGCGCAGAGTCACTGCTCTACGTCCGTGTTATGGGCATTATATTCGTATCACTAACGGACAATCGCCGGTACTGCACCATGATCAAGGAGCACGAATGGTAGATAATCAACATAAGGATTAAGCACTCTACCTGGCCACATGTTTGTAAACCTAGAAGTGTTTTTTTTTTTTTTTGGCCTAATTAAGAATGATTGACAGATCTTCTCCTCTCAGCAGCCCTCATTGGTGTATTCATCAAATCCCTCCCACAGGGAGGTTCTCTCCCTGGTATATACAGCGCTGATCTTGCACTAGCTAACCATTTACCTGTGGCTCACCATCAGGGCCACAGGCTTTATCTGTTTGTTATTTTACTCTATGTTTGGCACACTAGGTAGCCTTATCTTGGGGACCTATTGTTTGAGCAGAAAAATTTGTTGAAGCCTATTTTTGGCTGCCTGCTTGAATATTAGATTGGTTGTCTGAACTTTTGATAGGAGTCTAGCATTTCTACATTAGTGTTGCTGACATTGCAACACTTTTAGGAGGATAGGTATGCAGCTTTAAATACAGGATCCTCTTTAGCTGACCTATCTGAACATGCACCTGACTTTCTATTAATGTCAGTGCATATGACTAGAAATTCTACATTAGTGCTGCTAACATTGCAACACTTGTAGGAGGATAGGTATACAGCGCTAAATACAGGATCCTTATAGCTGACATATCTAAACACGCCTCTGACTTGTGACTACTGTCAGTGCATAAGTTCTTTATCCGAGTCCTCCTTCCTTCTTTACCAACGTAGCCACTATACCATCGTACCCTGCTGGCTTTTTGTCTAACGGTGTCTGGTATATATATATACCTGTTGGCGACATCTTCGCAGACAACCCACTTTCTTGCCAATTTAATCCTACTGATTATATATCCTAAAAGAGGAAGATAGCTTAGTCAATTAAATGATTGACGCTATTAATCCCACTAAAGATTTTTTGGTCAAATATACATCTGTGGCTCCTGATGAACCGCTCTAAAGTGAGCGGAGAAACGCGTTGAGCCGTATTTCTCTGTGACTTCACCAGTCATTCAGAGCCGTAGTTCTCTGCAACCTCTACATACGACTGTCACCAGTCATTCAGTGCAGGAGCTCTGTATATGCACTAAAGTTATCCACTTATACTGACCATGCTATTGTGACCATTATCTACATTGGAGACATTGGATGCATAATTCAAACTTGCACCGAAATATATCTTCTCCTCTTTTTTGTGTTAATGTATGTTAGTACTGTTAGTCAGCCCGTATATGTTTTTAAGAGTTTCTAATAAACTATATTCTTTTAGTCTATACCTGTGAAGGGCTTTTAAGATAAATTTACATATAGACTTCCCGTCTCTGTGATAAGGAACGTAATACAAAAATGGAAGCACTACAACTCCCAGCCAGCCACAAGTATAATGCACACGGTCAGATGTAGCCCAACAAAGGAGCTTTGGGGTTTTTGCACTGAGAACTTTGAGGACTGTATAGTGTATGTAACTTCCCCTACAGAAGTGGCTGTGGCCCTACGCTCTGTGTCTAATTCACTGCAGACACTGAACGGTATAAATGAAGTCGTTCGCAGCAGGCTAGGAAATATTTGAGTGCACTTTTACGGTAAGAGCTGGTTGTACGGCACTCAGCCTAAAAAAACTATTACTGAAAGGCTGCAAACAGGCCTTGATGCGTAATACAAAAATGGAAGCACTACAACTGCCAGCCAGACACAAGTATAATGCACACGGTCAGATGTAACCCTAAGAAGGACCGTTGGGGTTCTTGAAGACAGGATCCTACTTTAACACTTTCCCTATATCAGCAGCAGCACTTTCCCTAAACTCTGTATAATACACTGCAGACTGAGAATGCTATAGATGAAATGGCCTGCACAGCCCGAGATGAAAAAAAAAAATAAATTGTGCACTTCTGCTCCCAGCCAGCCACAACAGTAACGCACATGGTCAGATGTGGCCCTAAGAAGGACTGTTGGGGTTCTTGAAGACAGGACCTACGCTAACACTATCCCTGAATGAGCAGCAGCACTTTCCCTAACTTCTGCCAGTGTGTGTCTGAGGCGAGCCGCGGGCGGGACCACTTTAAGTACTCGGCGGTCACATGATCTCACCAGCCACTCACTGCTATGAGGTGAGATAGGGCTGGCACGTCACAGGATGAAGTGGTAATGCCTTCCCCGCATGTCTATTGGCTAGAAAATGGTGCTAAACATGCGGGGAAGCAACTGAAATTGACTCGAGTACCGCGTGGTGTTCGACTCGAGTAATGAGCTGTCAGGACAGTGTCCGGGATATTGGGGTCCCTGAGATATCCCGCAACCCCTGTCCCTGCCTACTTGCCCCCCTGGGCTAACCCCCAGGGCGACAACTGGGCGGCGGTCCCTAACCTCACTAGGGAAGCGGGCCACGGGAAGAAAAACAGACACTGAAGACAAACAAACGGTAGAGTGGTCAGTCAATCCGGGTCGGCAACAGGAGGGTACGCAGTACAGAGGGGAAGGCAAAAACGTAGTCAAGGTCCAAAAGCAGAGGTCAAGAAAGCCGGGGTCACAAAGAGCAGTCAGAATAAACGCGGGTGCAGCTGGAGAACCAAACTAACACTGGCAAGGGCTGGAAGGAAAACACACTTTTAAATGCTGTCAGAGCTCCCGCCCCAGCAGCTGATTGGGGCGGGGAGCCTGACAGCAGCAGGGCCCATCAAGGAGGTGCTGGGGACACGCCCCCAGCCTGCTGAACAGACAGTTACTAAGGAAGCCTGCTTGGTAGTCAAGTAAATAGAGAAGCACCTGCTGCCTCCCTAGCAACCCGGCGGCGACCAGTTTTACAGCAGCCCGGGGAGATCACTAGAACCCGGGGTCCCCTATGCCGCACTCCTGTAACCCGGGTGGCAGGACCGGTGGTGTGGGCATGGCGGCCCGGAGAGTTGCTGGTTCTGACAGTACCCCCCCTTCTATGGGGGGACACCGGACCCCCATGGCCAGGAGCGGGCTTGAGCGGGAAAGCCCTGTGGAATGATCGGACTAGGCGTGGCGCAAGAACATCCCTGGCCCACGTCCTATCCTCACGGCCAAATCCTCTCCAGTGGACCAGGTACTGCAGCACACCTCTAACCCGTCGGGCATCAACAAGCCTTTCTACTTCTTACTCCAGTTCCCCCTGTACCAGAGAAGGAGGGGGCGGGTTCTGGGTGGGTAGAACTGGAGTCACGTACTTTTTAAGCAAGCTTTTATGAAAAACCTTGTGGACCTTCCCAGAGTCAGGAAGTGACAGTTTATATGACACCGGGTTGATAACCTGCGAAACAGTAAATGGGCCAATGAACCGAGGAGCAAGTTTCAGGGAGGGAACCTTAAGTCTCAGATTCTTGGATGACAATAAAACTTGCTCCCCGACCACAAACGGTGCCGAGATAGTACATCTTTTCTTAGAGTATTTACGCAGTTTCTCTTGGGAACCCTGAAGGTTCTTACGAACCTGGGCCCAAACTGTGCACAGTTCCTCAGAGGATATGTCAGCGGCCGGATTGTTCGAGACAAAAGGAGTAGACAGCGAGAATCGGGGATGGAACCCATAGTTACAGAAAAATGGTGACAGTTGGGAAGACGACTTAACATGGTTCTTAATGGCAAATTCGGCGAGAGGTAAGTAGTTGGCCCACTGAAACTGGTTATCAGAGACAAAAAGTCGCAGGTACTGGATAAGTTCTTGATTAATCCGTTCGGTTTGTCCGTTACTCTCGGGATGGAAGGCGGAGGAAAAAGACAAATTAACATTTTAGATTTTTACAGAAAGCTCGCCAGAAGCGAGCGACGAACTGTACCCCTCTATCTGACACAATATCCTCGGGGATCCCATGTAGCCGAACAATCTCCTTTATGAACATTTCAGACAGAAGTTTGGCGTTAGGCAACTTACAAAGCGGAATGAAATGTGACATTTTAGAGAAACGGTCAACTATGACCCAAATGACCGGATTCCCCAGCGAGGATGGCAGATCAGTAATAAAATCCATGGACAAATGGGACCATGGCCTGGACGGAATGGGCAAGGGAAGAAGAGGACCCTCAGGACGTCTCCTGAGATTCTTCCCCCTTGGGCAAACCGGGCACGCGGACACAAATAACCGTACATCCCTGGCCATATGCGGCCACCAATAGAGTCTGGATACTAACTCTAGAGTACCCCTGATACTGGGGTGTCCAGCTAGGACTGAAGCATGTGTCTCCTCTAACACTTTCAGTCTCAGTGACAACGGAACAAAAAACTTGCCTTCCGGAAGGGCTTCAGGGGTGGATTGTTGAGCGGCGTGTATGAGAGGTGAAAGGTCGGAGGAGACAGCAGCGAGGACCACCCCAGGGGAGAGAATACTCTCAGGCTCAGACTCGGAAGGTTCCGGGGAACCAAAACTCCTAGACAGGGCATCTGCCTTGACATTCTTTGAGCCGGGTCTATAGGTAACAACAAAATTGAACCGAGAGAAAAACAAGGCCCAGCGGGCTTACCGAGCATTTAACCTTTTAGCGGAATCTAAATAGGTGAGGTTTTTATGGTCTGTGAGTACCGTGATCTGGTGACGAGCTCCTTCCAAAAAATGCCTCCACTCCTCGAAAGCCCACTTAATAGCCAGCAATTCCCGGTTGCCTATGTCATAGTTCCGTTCAGTGGAAAAGAACTTTCTAGAAAAATAGGCACACGGTCTAAGGTTAGTGAGTGTGGAGGGACCTTGGGACAGTACCGCTCCCACACCAAACTCTGAGGCATCTACCTCCACCACAAATGGGCAGGACAGATCCGGTTGTACTGGGACGGGCGCTGAAGAGAATGCCGCCTTTAGGGTATCGAAGGCCCTAAGAGCATCAGAAGACCAGGTACTCACATCTGCTCCCTTTCTGGTGAGGTCCATTAGAGGTTTAGCCACCACGGAGAAGTCTTTAATGAACTTGCGATAGTAATTGGCGAAGCCGAGGAAGCGTTGAAGAGCTTTCAAGGTACCTGGCCGGGCCCACTCCGTGATGGCTTTCACCTTCCCAGGATCCATCTGGAAGTCGCATGGCGTGATGATATAACCTAAGAATGATATCTTTAGTACCCTGAAAACACATTTCTCGAGCTTAGCAAACAGCTTGTTATGTCTGAGTCGAGCTAGCACGGTCTGAACATGAGTACGGTGACTCGGCAAGTCGGAGGAAAAAAATCTGAATTTCGTCTAGATATACAACAACGAACACCCCCATGATATCCTGAAACACAGAATTCATGTACCCCTGAAAAATGGCGGGGGCGTTACACAATCCAAAAGGCATTACTAGGTATTCAAAATGACCGAGAGGCGTATTGAAGGCGGTTTTCCACTCATCCCCCTCCCGAATGCGGATGAGGTTGTATGCTCCCCTGAGATCAAGTTTAGAAAACCATTTGGCACCAGCGACCTGGTTAAGGAGGTCAGGAATGAGCGGAAGAGCATACTGGTTTCTGACTGATTTTATTTAGCTCTCTATAGTCAATACAGGGCCGGAGACCCCAATCCTTTTTCTCGACGAAGAAAAACCCGGCACCCACCGGGGATTCTGAGGGCTGGATGTGCCCCTTGGCCAAGCTGTCCTGGATATAGTCCCTCATGGATTCTCTCTCTGGAACCGTAACATTATAAATGCGGCTCTTAGGAAGTTTGGCCCCAGGAATCAAATCGATTTTACAGTCCCATTCCCTATGAGGGGGCAGGGCTTCAGATAATTGCTTGGAGAAAACGTCCGAGAACTCGGAGAGGTAATCTGGTAGGGGAATCCCCTCGCAGGTGGAGATCCCCACCTCCACCGGACATAGGTGGTTGGCACAGCGGGGACCCCACTCTACCAGTTCCAACGTGTCCCAATTTACTACCAGATTGTGCTCCCAGAGCCAGGGGAGACATAGGACGACGTCCACAGACAAATCTCTCATAACCAGAAATGTACAGGTTTCAACATGTAGGGCTCCTATAGTAAACCTTACCTCAGGGGTAACCAGATTAACTACCCCTGCTTGCAATGGAGTGGAGTCCACTCCTGAAACAAAAATTGGAGTCTCTAAGCGTAACAAAACCCCGGACAATTGAGCAACGAAATTAAAGTTAACGAAATTAGCAGCGGCCCCAGAATCAACGAAGGCTTGCCCAGTACGGTGGAAAGAATGGAATTCTAGGGTGCAGGGCAATAACATTTTGGACAACACAGGGAGTACCTTGGCTCCTAGATAGTCCTCCCGACAACTGCCTAGGAGCGGAAGTTTTCCTGCCGTGGCTTCTTAGCGCAGGTTGCAATGCGGTGACCCGGCTCCCCACAGTAGAAGCAGAGATTGTTCTTCAGGCGATATTCCCGTCGTTGCTTGGGGTTCATGGCTCCCAGCTCCATGGGCTCGGTGGTAGGAGGTGAAAAAGTCGGGTCAGTAGAAGAAGTGGGCGTGGGGAGTAGAGTGGTCCGAGCGGCATGTCTGGCCCTCAAACGTCGGTCGGCCCGAATAGCCAGCGACATGGCTTGCTCCAGGTTTCTTGGCTCCGGGTGGGCCACGAGTAGGTCCTTAAGACCCTCAGACAGACCGGTCAAAAATAGATCTTTTAGGGCGGCATCATTCCACCCGGATTCCGTACAATGTTGGCTGAATTGGGAATAGTAGTCCTCCGCCATCTTGCAACCCTGGCGCAGGGCCAGAAGCTTGGAGACTGCATAGCCGGCCCGGTCGGGTTCTTCATAAATTTGACCCAAGGCGGAAAAAAAGGCGTCAAGGGATAGTCGGGCGGGAGAGCCAGCTGGTAACGAGAAGGCCCAATTTTGGGGCTCTCCCCTCAGGCGGGTAATTACAATTCCCACTTTCTGGTATTCAGTACCAGAGGAGTGGGGTCGGAGATCAAAGTAGAGCTTGCAGCTCTCTCTAAATGCAAAAAACTGACCTCTCTTTCCAGAGAAGCAATCCGGAAGCGTGGCTCGAGGTTCTGACATTGTTCCTGGAGCGGAAGGGGGCTGCATGGGACCTGCAGCCGCCACTTGTTTCTGTAGCTGCAAGCGGGCGGTTAGGTCCTGGACAAGGTTCGTAAGGACCTGGATCTGGTTCGCTAAAGCCGCCACGGCCTCCATCGAGGGGTTCAAAGTTGCCGGGCGGATACAAGGGTCTGACCTTCCTTCGGCCAGTGTTACTGTCAGGACAGTGTCCGGGATATGGGGGTCCCTGAGATATCCCGCAACCCCTGTCCCTGCCTACTTGCCCCCCTGGGTTAACCCCCAGGGCGACAACTGGGCGGCGGTCCCTACCTTCACTAGGGAAGCGGGACACGGGAAGAAAAACAGACACTGAAGACAAATAAACGGTAGAGTGGTCAGACAATCCGGGTCGGCAACAGGAGGGTACGCAGTACAGAGGGGAAGGCAGAAACGTAGTCAAGGTCCAAAAGCAGAGGTCAGGAAAGCCGGGGTCACAAAGAGCAGTCAGAATAAACGCGGGTGCAGCTGGAGAACCAAACTAACACTGGCAAGGGCAGGAAGGAAAACACACACTTTTAAATGCTGTCAGAGCTCCCGCCCCAGCAGCTGATTGGGGCGGGGAGCCTGACAGCAGCAGGGCCCATCAAGGAGGTGCTGGGGACACGCCCCAGCTTGCTGAACAGTTACTAAGGAAGCCTGCTTGGTAGTCAAGTAAATAGAGAAGCACCTGCTGCCTCCCTAGCAATCCGGCGGCGACCAGTTTTACAGCAGCCCGGGGAGATCACTAGAACCGGGGGTCCCCTATGCCGCACTCCTGTAACCCGGGTGGCAGGACCGGTGGTGTGGGCACGGCGGCCCCGAGAGTTGCTGGTTCTGACATGAGCATCTCGAGTACCCTAATGCTCGAATGAGCATCAAGCTCGGACGAGTGTGCTTGTTCATCTCTAATCCTGTTTAATAATTATAAGTCAGGCTCACAGGCCTGTAGTTTCCTGGATCTACCTTCTTCCCCTTTTGAAGATAGGGACAACATTGGCCCTTTTTCAATATTAAGGGCATACTGTGTGATAAGAGGGGGGGGGCTATTAAGAGAACACTGCATGATGTGAGGGGAAGAACTATTAGGGAATACTGTGTGATTAGGGGGAAGAAATATTAGGGGCATACCGTGAAATAAGGGGAGAAGAACTATTAGGGAATTCTGTGTGATAAGGGGGAAAACTATTTGGGAATACTGTGTGATAAGGCTGGGTTCACACAGGGCGGATTTTCCGCGGAAATTCTGTCTGGAATTTTGCCGCGGCAAATTCGCCTCCAGCCGCTAATCTCGGAATTAGCCAGCCATGTGGACGAGATTTCTCAGAAATCTTGTCCACACGGGACGGCCAATCTGCTGCGGTTAATACGGCCGAAACCGTGGCTGTGGCGCGGCTTTGTCGACCACAGCATGTCCATTCTTTTTTCTTTCCATTGCGGCCGTGCTCTCCTCTATGGGAGCGCCGGCCGCAGCAGAAGAGCGGGTGGCCGAGCTGCTTCAAAGCCAACGTGGGTTTTTCCGCGGCGCTTCTCCCAGCGGAAATCTCGCGTTTTTTGCTGCGCCAAAACCGCAAGATTTCCGGCGGGAATCCGCCCCGTGGGAACCCAGCCTTGGGGAATTCTGTGTGATAAGGAGGGAGAACTATTAGAAAATACTGTGTGATAAGAGGGATAGAACTATTAGAGGCATATTGTGTGATAAGGGTGTAAGAACTATCAGGCCTCATGCCCACGGTTGTGGCAGACTCCGCTAGCAGAATATTGCAGCGACTCCCCCCAAACCCCCACACTCACCTCCCGAATCCGCCATGCTATTCCTGTCCCTCAAGCCAGCACTAATGCACAGTGCAGCGCATGACGCGCCGGCAGTGCGGGATGATGTGGCCGATGGGGGGGCGGTGATTTGTAATCACGTGATACCTCCGCTGTGCGCAGGTATCGCATGATGGACAACTTCCATTGACTACAATGAAAGCTGGCCGTGCATTTTTCTGCGGTAATTAGAATATGCACGGTGGAATTTCGCAGCGTGAACATTAAAAGGTGGACAGTTATTAGGTTCAATAGAAATTAATAGCTGCGGCATAACGCTACGGATTTACGCCGTGTGAAGCGTGGCAAAAATCCGTCTGTGGGCATTAGGCTTTAGGGGCTTACTGTGTGATAAGGGGGTAAGAACTATTAGGAAATAATGTGTGATAAGGGGGGAACTATTAGGGGCATACTGTGTGATAGGCCGCCTGCAAACGCTCGGGTCGGATCCGGCTGCGAGAATTCTCGCAGCGGGACCTGACCCGAGCGTCTGCACAGAGCAGCGTGTCACTCACCTGCTCCCTCGGCCCCGACTCTTTCATGCGCCGGCTGCCGGAGCATACCGCTATCTGTTTGCCGCGCGAGATTTCGCGCGGCCAAATCGTGGCAGTCTGCCTAGGATTGCGTTTGTTAACGCAATCCTATGGCAGCTTCCAGGGGCGTAAATTCCGCGGAAAATTTACGCCTGTCTGCAGGCGGCCTTAGGGGAGGAAGAACTACTAGGGATTACTGTGTGATAAGGGGAAAGAACTATTAGGGAATTCTGTGTGATTAGGTGGAAGAACTATTAGGGAATTCTGCGTGATAAGGGGGAAAACTATTTGGGAATACCATGTAATAAGGGGGGAGAACTATTAGGGGCATACTGTGTGATTGGGGGGGGGAGTATTAGGGGCATACTGTGTGATAAGGGGGGGAAGAACTGCGCTATATGAACAAGCATATTTGGACACTGCATGTTTTTCAGAAAAAGTGCTTTCTTATTCTATTTAGTAACATGTAGTCCCTCCTTTTGCTTGCATTACAGCGGCAACACATCGAGGCATACTTTCCACAAGTTCTCTGAAAGTCTGGGCAGGAATAGCTTGCCATTCCTCGTACAAGGCTGTGAGAAAAGATTGTGCAGATGGGTATTGGTGGCGGTGCCGTACCCATTGCTCCAGTTCATCCCACAAGGGCTCGATCAGATGAATAGTTGTTACATAATGAGCAGCTTTTTATTTTACTCATGTCCTTCCCAGCATACTGTTCAGCAAACTCAGTATTTGCACATCTGCTGAAAAACACGCAGTGTCAAAATACTTTTGTCTATATAGTGTATGTCGAGATTTTTCTCTAAATGGAGAGTATGTATTAACTGCAAACACAACTTCATTGATACACATAATTGACCACTGATTACAGAATAGTTTTATGACTTTTCATTCGCTATTTGCTATGTTCTTATTGCACTTTGCTTTGAAAAATGCAAAATAAAAAATAAAATGGTTTTAAAAAAAAGTTAATGTCAATGTGCAATAAGTCTAGCTGCCACTAGAGGTCTCCCTTGTGAAGCAAATCATTGCTGTGCAGCCATTGTCCAGAGATGGTTTATTTTATAATAGAATCTGTGATTTGGTTTTCTTTTCCCTGTCAGACTCCACTGAAACAAAATTGATTTACAATGAATATTATTTTCATTCTGCTCCTCTAAAAGACCATTATTTAAATCACAGAATGGACTGTTAGCAGCGATCGGACAAAGCAAACAGAAAAAAAATGATTATAGCTTAATCGTTATATCTTTCAGTGTGAAATGGTTACATCAAGATTATATTGCCAATAACGACTCTTTCATTTGTCTTAATTATTCCTAAAATGTTAACTAACAGAATGTGCCTTTGTTCTTGTCTTCCTATTATGTGCTGAAAATTCTGCAGTGATACAAATAGTTTAAAATATAAGACCAGAAATATTTCTCATAGCAGTAAACTTTATGGCCTCATGAGTATTGTGTTTTCAGAAGAATAGTAATGCAGCTAGTACAAGGAAAACTGGATTCAGCTAGGTATAGACTGGAAAGGTGATTCTATATGATGCTATGGGTATTTGATCCGGGACAGCTTATATATCCCATGAAGAGAACCTGGAACAGCCCAAGTATGCTAAGGACCTCATGATGTAATAGAGTTACACTAGTGGTTATAATTACACTAACTAAACAACTCTATGTACTTTGACAATGAAATAAATTATCAGGCCAATGACATCTTGCTTTTATAGTACGGGATTTAAGAGCCCATAGGCAAAGAATGACAAATAGACAAAACAGGTCAAACTCCATACATTTATGTCATCTATATGTAACTTTTCAATCCATCACAGCTACCTATAGCCATGTGCCTGCTGTGCCTACAGGTAAGGTTGGCTACATGTAGTTTAAATCTACCAGTAGCTTTGAATTAATTTTTCGTAATGTTCTTTTATTCTTGTTCCCTTATTTAATTTGTTTGTCTAAGGTTTGATTTAAAAGAGCAATTTCTACCACTTTAAGGCTCATGTCGACGACCGTGTTTTCACCACGTATTACGCGTACGTAGTAAATGGAGTCAGTGAAAGTCAATGGACTTTCAATGATCCATGCACATGTGTGTGTAGACACTGCGTATTGACACACATGAAAAATAGATTGCAGCATGCTCTATTTCTCTACGTGCCACGCAAGCGTGAGCCTTATACTTTTGTATAGGTTGCATATGAAACTCTGTCCATACGCAATACACTTGGTATGGGCAGCATTTTCCTATTCATCCGCTTCACCTTGAAAACAAAAAGAAAAAGGTTATACTGTGCATGGCTTGTGATAGTTGGCCATGCGCAGTGCACTCGCAGCTATACACCGTCTCTGCTGGCTCTCTGGCAGCAGAGCTATGTTTTTAAAATTGGGTGAAATACCAACGTATGCCTCCATGGACATGAGACCTCAGGCTACTCTCACACACACCATTAAAATACGGCGTTTTAATGCATTTTCGAACACAATTTTAAGCACGTTCAAAAGCAATTTTTAACGCACCCATCATTACAAAAGCGCTACAACACACTAAAATGGAGCAGACGGCGTTCGAAATTGCAGCATTAGAAACACCGCATTTGAACACTCATGAGAAACCCCATTAAAATCAACAGAGGCGTTGTACAGTGTTAAGATTTCTACCCCCAATAAAACTAAAAAACGGGGAAAAAAAGTCAGCGAAAAAGATATTAAAAAAATAGTCCTATATGTCACGGAAAAAAACGCAGCTAAAATAATTTTGTCAGCGAAAGGGAAAAAAATAGAGCAGTAAAACCGCCACATGAGTAAAATCCCTAAAAAAGTGTCTGGTCTTTAAGGTACAAAACAGCTTGGTCCTTAAGGGGTTAAATAAAATCATTAATTTAGAGGCATTAGTGAAGTTCCAGTTAAGTTTAAATTAATTTGTACCAGGAACGGTGAACTAGTCAAACCAAAGTTTTGAAAAGTTTGCTCATCACTAATGAATATGTTATTTAGAAAATACTATAGATAGTTTGTACTCAATTACTACCATATTAACTCCTTAATAACCCCCCATGAATCACTTGACGGCGGTCATTAAGCAGTTTTATTCTGCAGCAGCGTTTTCTGACCACTCTCTAATGCACTACTATACTGAAGAATAGTGTACTAGGTGAGTGATAAAAGATGCTGATAATTAAGTCCACTAAATAAAAAGTTAAAGAAAAATAATAAAAGTAAAGATAAATTCGGCAAAATCCAACCTTTACCCCTTTAGGGCTTGGTCACATGTTAGTAAAATTCTATGCTGCTATTAGTGCGCAGAGCATGCTTCTAATAGGAACCAATAGGTAATAAAAGATAGGACATGTGAGTACAAACTCGCAAGTCAGCTCAAAGGGGCAGGAAAGATATTATGTCTTATCTTTGCTGCCCCATTTCCATAGGCTCCTGCTGAATAGGCTGCCTCTGATTGGTCACAGCCCTCAGCCAATCAGAGGCAGCACTCACTCAACCATTCACAAACAGGCTTCATCACTAAGGGGTTAGTAAATATGTAACAGACTAAGCAGCTTTGTACCACATCACAAAATATTTCTCTAATATTAAGGCCTCTTGTACACATCTCTATTTCAGACCCATAACATAGAGCACATTGAGATCTATGGGTACATAAGCTGCTGCACCACCATGTGCCTATGGTTTAATTCAGATAGACAAACAAAGTTGTCACAGGGCAAACTAAAGCCTGTCGGTTATGACCCCCACCAAAGTAAAACATAACCTTTATTATATAGATTAAATAAAACACCTATGAAAATATTAAATGGATGAAAGACTGGCATTAGAGGATTTACGCCATAATAGAGAGATAATCATTAAGCCCTCTTATAAGGGCCAGAATATTGTCCTTATGGTGGAAAGAGTTCTGATGGACAACAGCTCTATAGAATCCTCTCCCGGGACCGTACAGCACAATTTCTCTCTGATTTTAATGAGATCCTGTTGGCAACAAGGGAGGCACTGTTGTTATCCCTCAAGGAGTTAAAATTTCTTTTAACCCAAATCCCATTTTAGCAATTTACTGCGCTCTTCCTAAATTACGCAAAAGACTATATTCCCGGCATACCAATTGTATCAGGTAATCTGAGTATATTGATATTGTATTGAGACCATTTGTGACTTCTCTACCATCTTATTTACGTGACATCAAAGATACTATTAGAAGAATTCATGACATCAGCGTCCCTGAACATGCCTGTTTGGCAAGTGTGGAAGTTGAGGGCCTATAGGCTAATATTAGACATATCAAGGCATTGAAGCCGTGAAATATTTCCTGCACACACGGGGTACCCAATATTATGCACATAATGAGTTTCTTGGGCGTCTACTGCATTTTCTGTTGACTCATAAATATTTTCTTTTCGATTTAACCTTCTTCCTGCAGACATATGGTTTGCATGCCTACTTAGCTAAAATGTTCCTAGGGTGGTGGGAGGTCACCACCGTTTCTTTCTGAGGAATTCCATGTATACAAAAGACATATCCTCTTAAGGGGCTGTTATGTTGATGGGATCCTCATCATTTCGGATGGGGATGTCACCCATTCCCATGCCCTTATGGATAAACTCAATCACAATTCAATATGCATGAAATTCACATTTGAGGCTCATGAATCCGCCATACATGTAACAATCCAATTGGACCCAGATGGTAGAATCAGCACGGATATTTTTTGTTAAGCTACATTTCTTCCTTTGGGATAGTCATCACCCACTTTCCCTACTTAAGGGGTATAGTTATAGGGCAATATCTGCACACTAGAAGAAATTGTTCTAATGATATGTGGTTTAAAAGGGAATATGACCTGCTGTTTGTCAAATTTAAGAAGAGGAAATCCTACTAATATCCCCAAAACTCCAATAGACGAGCGAAATCAGAGGACTGTTAACAAATTCATGTTGAATGACACAGATACCCTCCCTCCCCCAAGAAGAAAAAATGTAGGAGTATTGCAACATATAATGGATATTTGAGTCAAATATGTAACATCTTGGCCCATTCTCTTCGCTGATTCACATTTTAAACATGTTATTACAGAACATTCTAGTGTCACCTACAGAAAAGGTCCCAACTTACGAGACATGCTAGTACAAAGTCAGTTCTTATCACATGTAACAGGGTTTGATCACGTTATGAACCCACACACAGGCTCTTACTCCTGGGTTAACTGCACATTTTGCCCTCATGAAACGAAATCTGCTACATTTACCAACCCTGTGGATAATAAGACATATGCCATCAGACAGTACATTAGCTGCAGGAGTAAAGGGATTGTATATGTTACAGAGTGCACCTGTCTGAAGATATACATGGGGAAACTGTACAAAAATTAAGACACCGCATATCTAAACATCTTAGATCGGTAAGTACGAGAGCTGACACTCCAGCAGCTAAGCATATAAACAGCATGCATGGTGGTAATATTGAGTCACTAAAATTTGGGGACTCTGGCATGTTAACTTCAGCCACGAGGTTGGAACTTAGATTCCAAATTGATGAGAGAAGAGGCTAAATGGATATTCAGACTAAGCAGCAGGAACCCTATTGGACTTAATGAGGATTTTTTATTTTCTACTTTCATTTGAAGGGTTTAATTATATCTAATTCCTTATTTTTATTTCATACACTTTATTATATTATACTATACATTAAATGGGTCAGATTCTGCATGCGGGAGCCAGCAGCGGAATCTGTCCTTGTGCCTGGCCAGCGTCCGCACGGACCTGTATTTAATATGTATGCAAATGGTCTGGATGGCTCGCCATAAGATATGCACAGTACAATTTTTTTTTCAAACCTTTTTTCCCCCTGGCTGTCGCTAGGCGATGATGCGGTATCCGCGACCTTTCCGCAATGTCAATTACAGAAGGGGCGCAGGCTAGATGTCTGTGCGTAATCCACGCAAAAATAGAACATGCTGCATTTTTTTTTCCACAAGAGGAAATTAAAATCTCTGTCCACTAGTGTAAGCGGACATGCGAATGTTCTATTTTTGTTAATGGAATCGGAATGCTGTGGATTGTCCACACAATGATGATTGTGTGATTCCAAATCCGGTCAGGAGAGACCAACTTTAAGGAGATAGACTTGAATAGTTTATTTAAAAAGATAATAATGCTTTAACCCCTCAGTGACAAAGCCTGTTTTCGCCTTAGTGACGGAGCCAAATTTTGGAAATCTGACATGCGTCGTTCAGCATAGCATAACTCCGTAAAGGTTTTGCATATCCAAATGATTCTGACATTGTTTTTTCGCCACATGTTGTACTTCATTTTGGTTGTAAAAAGAGACCGATATAATTTGTGTATATTTATTAAAAGTACCAATATTGGGAAAATTTTGAAATAATTGTCATTTTTTCACATTTTCAACTGTAATATCTCAAATATGTCCAAACATACTGTACAAATTTTTGATAACATATATATTTCCATCTGTTTGCTTTATTCTGAATGCACATTTGAAAAACTTTGTGTTTTTTTTAACCATTTAGATGACGTACAAATTTAACATTACTTTTCAGCATTTTGAGGAACACTTTGTTTTCCTGCACCAAGCCAAGTTTGCAAAGGCTCATGAGTGTCAGAATAATAGATACCCCCACAAATTACCCCATTTTAAAAACTACACCCCTTAATGTATTCACTGAGGGGGTCATGAGTATTTTGACCCCACAGTTTTTTTTCAAGAATTAATTCAATTTAGAGGAGAAAAAATAAAATTTCATATTTTTGCAAATATGTCATTTTAAAGACATATTTTTTCCCTATATTGCCCATGAAAATAAGGATTTACACCCCAAAATGGATACCCCTGTTTCTCCCGTGTTCAGAAATATACCCATTGTGGCCCTAATCTAATGTCTGGATGTACAACGGGGCCTAAAATGAAAGGAGTAGTCAGTGTCTTTCTGAACATAAATTTTGCTTGAAGGCGTTTTAGGCCCCATAGCACTTTTGTAGAGCTCTTGAGCGGCCAAAACCAAGGAGAACCCCCACAAATGACCACATTTTGAAATCTAGACCCCTTAACGAATTTATCTAGGGGTGTACTACCCATTTTGACCCCACAGTTTTTGAATGAATTCAAGCAAAGCAAAAGGAAAAAATTGTGATTTTCCTTTTTTTGGCAATTCTGTCATTTTAAAAACAGCTTTTTTTGTACAGCACACACATGAATGAAGCCTTTCAACCCAAAATGGATACCCCTGTTTCTCTCGTGTTCAGAAACATACCCATTATGGCCCTAATCTTATGTCTGGATGCACAACGGGGCCCAAAATAAAAGGAGTAGTTGGTGGTTTTCAGAACATAAATTTTGCTTGAAGGTGTTTTAGGCCCCATAGCACATTTATAGAGCTCTTGAGCGGTCAAAACCAAAGAGAACCCCCACAAGTGACCCCATTTTGAAAACTAGACCCCTTAACGAATTTATCTAGGGGTGTACTGCTCATTTTGACTTCACAGTTTTTGAATGAATTCAAGCAAAGCAAAAGGAAAAAAAATGATTTTCGTTTTTTTGGCAATTCTGTCATTTTATAAACTGTTTTTTTTTGTACAGCACACATATAAATGAAGACTTGCAACCCAAAATGGATACCCCTGTTTTTCCCGTGTTCAAAGACATACCCATTGTGGCCCTAATCTTTTGTCTGGATGCACAACGGGGCCTAAAATGAAAGGAGTAGTCGGTGGCTTTCAGAACAGAAATTTAACATGAAGGTGATTTAGGCCCCATTGCCCACTTGTAGAGCCCTTGAGTGGCCAAAACGACAGAGAACCCCAACAAATGATACCATTTTTAAAACTAGACCCCTTAACGAATTCATCTAGGGGTGTACTGCGTATTTTTACCCTACAATTTTTGAATAAATCTAATCAAAGCAGTAGGAAAAAATTACAATTTTCAAATTTTTGGGCAGTTGTATCAATTTAAAAACAGTTTTTTTTGTACAGCACACATAGGAATGAAGACATTCACCCTAAAATGGATACCCCTGTTTGTCCTGTGTTCAGAAACATACCTCTTGTGGCCCTAATGTACTTACAGGACACATGGCAAGGCCTATAATGGAAGGCGCACCCGTTGGATTTCAGGGTACATCGGAATAAATTCCAGGCCCCATTGCCCACTTATAGAGCCATTGAGCCGCCAAAACGATAAGGAACCCACTCAAGTGACCCCATTTTAAAAACTAGACCCCTTAATGAATTCATCTAGGGGTGTATTGCGTATTTTGACCCCACAGTATTTGAATGAATCTAAGCAAAGCAGAAGGAAAAAAATTACGATTTTCATTTTTTTGGCAATTTTGTCAATTTAAAAACAGGTTTTTTTTGGACAGTGTACATAGGAATGAAGACCTTAACCCCACAATGGAAACCCCTGTTTGTCCTGTGTTCAAAAACATACCCCTTGTGGCCCTAATTTACTTACAGGACCCATGACAAGGCCTATAAAGGAGGGAACACCTGCTGGATTGCAGGGCACAACTAAATACATTCCAGGCCCCATTGCCCACTTGTACGGAATAAAAATTGACACCTTAAAAATATCCCCTCTCCCCCCCCCCTCCGTGCCCTTTTCGGCGTTCCCCAAATCTTAGATAAAAGTAATAATTTGAACTGTGTAGTATTTCCAAAGACAGTGGTAATTACGGAGGCTGGTTGGGATGGGTACATGGGGCAATAAAACTGGGTATCCCCCCTCTAATGCTTTTTGGGGGTATTTCGTGACCTCAGTAGCGGGTATAGGGTGTAAAAAGTGGTGCTCTGTGAGTCTCCGTAAGCTTGATGAGGTGCGGCGGTCTCACACAGAAGACGCTCAACAAGGTCCTCCTGGAACTGCAGGAAGGCGAGCGTTCCCGGGGCTTCTTGTAAATTGCGTATTTCAAGTAGCGGTCTGAATAACGCCAGGCTCACGCAGCCGTAGGCGGAATCTGCTTGCAGAGGCCTGCAGCGGATCCCAGCTGTGAGCCCGGCTGTGACACTGCGCACGGCCGCGTATTGTACTGCACATAACTACGTACTTACACGGGTGGTCATGCGCAGTACATTTTTTTTTTGTTTGTATTTCCCGCACTGCCGCGTAGCGATGACGCGGGTACCCGCAGCCCGTATACAAGGTAGTTGCGTATGGGCTGCGGGTATATCCACGACCATGGAGCACAATGGGCTCTATGTTGCGGATATCGGCGATAAAATAGAACCTGCTGCGCTCTCTTTTCTACGAGTGGATTACGCAATTCCTACCCACTAATGTGAGCGGAATTGTGTAATCCAATTTCACTGTGAAAGTACCCCAGAAATATTAGATTGGATAATCTGTTCTATTATTAAAATATAACTTTTATTATAGGACTTTATTTAAAATACACTAAATCACACCACCTAATGGCCCAGCACACATCAGAAAACTAGACGAACATAAACATACAAACACCAGGGATGTCAGTATGGGCTAAGACGCTGTGAAGTGCAGACATAGAGGTGTTTGAGGAGTGCAGGGCTCTTGCTGGAGGCTACAATCAAGTATAGTTTCTACCAACTCTAGGGCGTGAATGCACGTCCAGACTTCCAACTAGATAAGCACAGATTGCCCAAAACTGAGATATATGTTATCTGAATTTCTCAGGGCTTTATCTGTACTATCTTAAGTGGATGCTCTGATGACTATCAGTCCTCCTAGCCTAAAAACAGAGCACTCTTACACTGATATATTAAACAGTGCGATCTTTAGCCATTGGGCATAAACACTTTGGAGATGTGTGTATAAGCATCAAATACCACATCATCCACATATTTGATGCAAGTGCCAACATCGGCTCTGATCGCAAAAAGAGGGGATATCCCCATATACTTGAGTTACACTCTTTAACCCTCTGAACTACTCTATCACAAGTACTAGAAACACTTCAGGCAATTCTGTGCCCAGGCAAATATACCACCATGTTAAATACAGTATAAACCAGTGGTATTATCGGTCGCAGGCGCCAACCACCTGTACCTCTAGAAGGACAATAGAAGTAATCACGAACTAACTACATATGTGTTATAAGTAGAGATGAGCGAACACCAAAATGTTCGGGTGTTCGTTATTCGGAACGAACTTCCCGTGATGCTCGAGGGTTCGTTTCGAACAACGAACCCCATTGAAGTCAATGGGCGACCAGAACATTTTTGTATTTCGCCGATGCTCGCTAAGGTTTTCATGTGTGAAAATCTGGGCAATTCAAGAAAGTGATGGGAATGACACAGAAACGGATAGGGCAGGCGAGGGGCTACGTGTTGGGCTGCATCTCAAGTTCACAGGTCCCACTATTAAGCCACAATACCGGCAAGAGTGGGCCCCCCCCCCCTCCCAACAACTTTTACTTCTGAAAAGCCCTCATTAGCATGGCATACCTTTGCTAAGCACCACACTACCTCCAACAAAGCACAATCACTGCCTGCATGACACTCCACTGACACTTCTCCTGGGTTACATGCTGCCCAACCGCCCCCCCTCCCCCCCCACAGCGCACACCAAAGTGTCCCTGGGCAGCCTTCAGCTGCCCTCATGCCACACCACGCTCATGTCTATTTAGAATTGCGTCTGCCATGACGAGGGACCGCAGGCACACACTGCAGAGGTTGGCACGGCTAGGCAGCGACCCTCTTTAAAAGTGGCGGAGCGATAGCCCACAATGCTGTACAGAAGCAATGAGAAATAGAATCCTGTGCCACCGCCATCAGGAGCTGCACACGTGGGCATAGCAATGGGGAACCTATGTGCCACACACTATTCATTCTGTCAAGGTGTCTGCATGCCCCAGTCAGACCGGGCTTTTTAATTCATAGACACAGGCAGGTACAACTCCCTATTGTGAAGTCCCTGTCGACCCACAGCATGGGTGGCTCCCTGGAACCCCCCGGCGGTACACAGAAATATCCCATTGCATTGCCCAACACAGCTGAGGTAGTAATGTCGTGCTTAATGCAGGTGGGCTTCGGCCCACACTGCATGCCCCAGTCTGACTGGGGTTCTTTATAAGTGTACAGATGTAGTAAAAACTCCGTGTGCACCTACAGCATGGGTGGGTGCCAGGAAGCCACCGGCGGTACATAGAAATATCCCATTGCATTGCCCAACACAGCTGAGGTAGTAATGTTGTGCTTAACCCTTTCCAATCCAATTTGTATATGGTTTTCCTAGGGGGCTTACTCTTTTTCTGCTGTTATACAACGGCGCTATATGCTGGCTAAAGCCAGTACTGCATGAGCTGACACGTAGGATAGGCTCCGACAGCAGAGAGGCTGGCAATATACAGTAAGAGAACCCCGACGGACGTCTACCAACAACGGAGCTGTACAGCCTTAAACCCTAATGTCTTCACAGGTCACACAGTGGACTGGAAAGGGTTAATGCAGGTGGGTTTCGGCCCACACTGCATGCCCCAGTCAGACTGGGGTTCTTTACAAGTGGACACATGTAGGTTAAACTCCCTGTGGACCCACTGCCTGGGTGGGTGCCAGGAAGCCACCGGCGGTACATAGAAATATCCCATTGCATTGCCCAACACAGCTGAGGTAGTAATGTCGTGCGTAATACAGGTGGGCTTCGGCCCACACTGCATGCCCCAGTCAGACGGGTTCTTTAGAAGTGTACAGATGTATTAAAAACTCAGTGTGCACCTACAGCATGGGTGGCTCCCTGGAACCCACCGGCGGTACACAAAAATATCCCATTGCATTGCCCAACACAGCTGAGGTAGTAATGTCGTGCTTAATGCAGGTGGGCTTCGGCCCACACTGCATGCCCCAGTCAGACTGGGGTTCTTTACAAGTGGACACATGTAGGTTAAACTCCCTGTGGACCCACTGCCTGGGTGGGTGCCAGGAAGCCACCGGCGGTACATAGAAATATCCCATTGCATTGCCCAACACAGCTGAGGTAGTAATGTCGTGCGTAATACAGGTGGGCTTCGGCCCACACTGCATGCCCCAGTCAGACGGGTTCTTTAGAAGTGTACAGATGTATTAAAAACTCAGTGTGCACCTACAGCATGGGTGGCTCCCTGGAACCCACCGGCGGTACATAAAAATATCCCATTGCATTGCCCAACACAGCTGAGGTAACGTCAGCTGTAATGCAGGTGGCCTAAAAATTAATTTGATTACACTGTAGGCGAGGGCCCACAAAAATTGCTGTATCAACAGTACTAATGTACATCCCAAAAATTGGCCATGGCCAGCCAAGAGGGCAGGTGAAACCCATTAATCGCTTTGGTTAATGTGGCTTAAGTGGTAACTAGGCCTGGAGGCAGCCCAGTGTAACGAAAAATTGGTTCAAGTTAAAGTTCCAATGCTTTTAAGCGCATTGAAACTTATAAAAATTGTTCTGAAAAATTATTTGAGTGAGCCTTGTGGCCCTAAGAAAAATTGCCCGTTCAGCGTGATTACGTGATGTTTCAGGAGGAGGAGCAGGAGGAGGAGGAGGAGGAATATTAGACACAGATTGATGAAGCAGAAATGTCCCCGTTTTGGATGGTGAGAGAGAACGTAGCTTCCATCCGCGGGTGCAGCCTACGTATTGCTTACGTATCGCTGCTGTCCGCTGGTGGAGAACAGAAGTCTGGGGAAATCCAGCCTTTGTTCATCTTGATGAGTGTTAGCCTGTCGGCACTGTCGGTTGACAAGCGGCTACGCTTATCTGTGATGATTCCCCCAGCCGCACTAAACACCCTCTCCGACATCACGCTAGCCGCAGGACAAGCAAGCACCTCCAGGGCATACAGCGCTAGTTCAGGCCACATGTCCAGCTTCGACACCCAGTAGTTGTAGGGGGCAGAGGCGTCACCAAGGATGGTCGTGCGATCCGCTACGTACTCCCTCACCATCCTTTTACAGTGCTCCCGCCGACTCAGCCGTGACTGGGGAGCGGTGACACAGTCTTGGTGGGGAGCCATAAAGCTGGCCAGGCCCTTAAAGACTGTTGCACTGCCTGGGATGTACATGCTGCTCGATCTACGCACATCCCCTGCTACCTTGCCCTCGGTACTGCGCCTTCTGCCACTAGCGCTGTCGGCTGGGAATTTTACCATCAGCTTGTCCGCAAGGGTCCTGTGGTATAGCAACACTCTCGAACCCCTTTCCTCTTCGGGAATCAGAGTGGGCAGGTTCTCCTTATACCGTGGATCGAGCAGTGTGTACACCCAGTAATCCGTAGTGGCCAGAATGCGTGCAACGCGAGGGTCACGAGAAAGGCATCCTAACATGAAGTCAGCCATGTGTGCCAGGGTACCTGTACGCAACACATGGCTGTCTTCACTAGGAAGATCACTTTCAGGATCCTCCTCCTCCTCCTCCTCCTCCTCAGGCCATACACGCTGAAAGGATGACAGGCAATCAGCCGGTGTACCGTCAGCAGCGGCCCAAGCTGTCTCTTCCCCCTCCTCCTCATCCTCCTCATGCTCCTCCTCCTCCTCCTGTACGCGCTGAGAAATAGACAGGAGGGTGCCCTGACTATCCAGCGGCATACTGTCTTCCCCCGCCCCCGTTTCCGAGCGCAAAGCAGCTGCCTTTATGGTTTGCAGGGAATTTCTCAAGATGCATAGCAGAGGAATGGTGACGCTAATGATTGTAGCATCGCCGCTCACCACCTGGGTAGACTCCTCAAAATTACCAAGGACATGGCAGATGTCTGCCAACCAGGCCCACTCTTCTGAAAGGAATTGAGGAGGCTGACTCCCACTGCGCCGCCCATGTTGGAGTTGGTATTCGACTATAGCTCTACGTTGTTCATAGAGCCTGGCCAACATGTGGAGCGTAGAGTTCCACCGTGTGGGCACGTCGCACAGCAGTCGGTGCACTGGCAGCTTAAAGTGATGTTGCAGGGTGCGCAGGGTGGCAGCGTCCGTGTGGGACTTGCGGAAATGTGCGCAGAGCCGGCGCGCCTTTACGAGCAGGTCTGACAAGCGTGGGTAGCTTTTCAGAAACCGCTGAACCACCAAATTAAAGACGTGGGCCAGGCATGGCACGTGCGTGAGGCTGCCAAGCTGCAGAGCCGCCACCAGGTTACGCCCGTTGTCACACACGACCATGCCCGGTTGGAGGCTCAGCGGCGCAAGCCAGCGGTCGGTCTGCTCTGTCAGACCCTGCAGCAGTTCGTGGGCCGTGTGCCTCTTATCGCCTAAGCTGAGTAGTTTCAGCACGGCCTGCTGACGCTTGCCCACCGCTGTGCTGCCACACCGCGCGACACCGACTGCTGGCGACATGCTGCTGCTAACACATCTTGATTGCGAGACAGAGGAGGAGGAGGAGGAGAAGGAGGGTGCTTTAGTGGAGGAAGCATACACCTCCGCAGATACCAGCACCGAGCTGGGGCCCGCAATTCTGGGGGTGGGTAGGACGTGAGCGGTCCCAGGCTCTGACTCTGTCCCAGCCTCCACTAAATTCACCCAATGTGCCGTCAGGGAGATGTAGTGGCCCTGCCCGCCTGTGCTTGTCCACGTGTCCGTAGTTAAGTGGACCGTGGCAGTAACCGCGTTGGTGAGGGCGCGCACAATGTTGCGGGAGACGTGGTCGTGCAGGGCTGGGACGGCACATCGGGAAAAGTAGTGGCGACTGGGAACTGAGTAGCGCGGGGCCGCCGCCTCCATGATACTTTTGAAGGACTCAGTTTCCACAACCCTATACGGCAGCATCTCAAGGCTGATGAATTTTGCTATGCGGACGGTTAACGTTTGAGCGTGCGGGTGCGTGGCGGCGTACTTGCGCTTGCGCTCGAACACTTGCGCAAGCGACGGCTGAACGGTGCGCTGAACTACACTGCTGGATGGGGCCGAGGACAGCGGAGATGAGGGTGTGGGTGCAGGCCATGAGGCGGTAGTGCCTGTGTCCTGAGAGGGGGGTTGCATCTCAGTGGCAGGTTGGGGCACAGGGGGAGAGGCAGGGGTGCAAACCGGAGGCGGTGAACGGCCTTCGTCCCACCTTGTGGGGTGCTTGGCCATCATATGTCTGCGCATGGTGGTGGTGGTGAGGCTGTTGGTGTTGGCTCCCCGGCTGAGCTTTGCGCAACAAAGGTTGCACACCACTGTTCGTCGGTCGTCAGGCGTCTCTGTGAAAAACTGCCAGACCTTAGAGCACCTCGGCCTCTGCAGGGTGGCATGGCGCGAGGGGGCGCTTTGGGAAACACTTGGTGGATTATTCGGTCTGGCCCTGCCTCTACCCCTGGCCCTGGCCACCGCACTGCCTCTTGCAACCTGCCCTGCTGATGCCCTTGACTCCCCCTCTGAAGACCTGTCCTCCTGAGTAAGCGTTGCACACCAGGTGGGGTCAGTCACCTCATCGTCCTGCTGCTCTTCCTCCGAATCCTCTGTGCGCTGCTCCCTTGGACTTACTGCCCTTACTACTACCTCACTGCAAGACAACTGTGTCTGATCGTCATCATCCTCCTCACCCACAGAAAGTTGTTGAGACAGTTGGCGGAAGTCCCCAGCCTCTTCCCTCGGACCCCGGGAACTTTCGAATGGTTGGGCATCAGTGACGATAAACTCCTCTGGTGGGAGAGGAACCGCTGCTGCCCAATCTAAGCAGGGGCCCGAGAACAGTTCCTGGGAGTGTTCCCGCTCCTGAGCAGGTGTCATTGTAGTGGAGTGAGGAGGCTGGGAGGAAGGAGGAGCAGCAGACAGAGGATTCGGATTTGCAGCAGTGGACGGCGCAGAACTGCGTGTTGACGATAGGTTGCTCGAAGCACTTTCTGCCATCCAGGACAGGACCTGCTCACACTGCTCATTTTCTAATAACCGTCTCCCGCGTGGACCCATTAATTGGGCGATGAATGTGGGGACGCCAGAAACGTGCCTCTCTCCTAATCGCGCAGCAGTCGGCTGCGACACACCGGGATCAGGAGCTCGGCCTGTGCCCACACCCTGACTTGGCCCTCCGCGTCCTCGGCCGCGTCCACGTCCTCTAGGCCTACCCCTACCCCTCAGCATGCTGTATTACCAGTGATTTGATTTCACAGGCAGGAAATAAATTGGCGCAAGACTGCAGGCCAAATATAATTTTTTCCCTTTTTGGAAAACGAAAGGCCCCACTGCCTCTAGTGAATGAATAATCTAAGTTTAATAACTGTGCTGTGTCCCTGCTAATGTGTCACAGAACGTGAGGGTAGCAGAGTTATTATAACTCTTGGAGAGCAGGTATTTTTTTCCCAATTAAGGAAAGCAAATGGCGAAGCCAGCAGTAAAGCGTAGCTGGGTGCGTCTGATTTAGCAATGTTGTTCAAGCAGCTCACACGTGTCCACCGCCCTTAGGACGGACAGAGGCTGGACAAATAGATTTGTTTTCAGTTTTTTTCCACCAAAAGGCAGCACTGCGTATATTCAATGAACATGAGAAGTTTAATAACTGTGCTGTGTCCCTGCTTATGTGTCACAGAACGTGAGGGTAGCAGAGTTATTATAACTCTTGGAGAGCAGGTATTTTTTTCCCAATTAAGGAAAGCAAATGGCGAAGCCAGCAGTAAAGCGTAGCTGGGTGCGTCTGATTTAGCAATGTTGTTCAAGCAGCTCACACGTGTCCACCGCCCTTAGGACGGACAGAGGCTGGACAAATAGATTTGTTTTCAGTTTTTTTCCACCAAAAGGCAGCACTGCGTATATTCAATGAACATGAGAAGTTTAATAACTGTGCTGTGTCCCTGCTTATGTGTCACAGAACGTGAGGGTAGCAGAGTTATTATAACTCTTGGAGAGCAGGTATTTTTTTCCCAATTAAGGAAAGCAAATGGCGAAGCCAGCAGTAAAGCGTAGCTGGGTGCGTCTGATTTAGCAATGTTGTTCAAGCAGCTCACACGTGTCCACCGCCCTTAGGACGGACAGAGGCTGGACAAATAGATTTGTTTTCAGTTTTTTTCCACCAAAAGGCAGCACTGCGTATATTCAATGAACATGAGAAGTTTAATAACTGTGCTGTGTCCCTGCTTATGTGTCACAGAACGTGAGGGTAGCAGAGTTATTATAACTCTTGGAGAGCAGGTATTTTTTTCCCAATTAAGGAAAGCAAATGGCGAAGCCAGCAGTAAAGCGTAGCTGGGTGCGTCTGATTTAGCAATGTTGTTCAAGCAGCTCACACGTGTCCACCGCCCTTAGGACGGACAGAGGCTGGACAAATAGATTTGTTTTCAGTTTTTTTCCACCAAAAGGCAGCACTGCGTATATTCAATGAACATGAGAAGTTTAATAACTGTGCTGTGTCCCTGCTTATGTGTCACAGAACGTGAGGGTAGCAGAGTTATTATAACTCTTGGAGAGCAGGTATTTTTTTCCCAATTAAGGAAAGCAAATGGCGAAGCCAGCAGTAAAGCGTAGCTGGGTGCGTATGATTTAGCAATGTTTTTCACGCAGCTCACACGTGTCCACCGCCCTTAGGACGGACAGAGGCTGGACAAATAGATTTGTTTTCAGTTTTTTTCCACCAAAAGGCAGCACTGCGTATATTCAATGAACATGAGAAGTTTAATAACTGTGCTGTGTCCCTGCTTATGTGTCACAGAACGTGAGGGTAGCAGAGTTATTATAACTCTTGGAGAGCAGGTATTTTTTTCCCAATTAAGGAAAGCAAATGGCGAAGCCAGCAGTAAAGCGTAGCTGGGTGCGTATGATTTAGCAATGTTTTTCACGCAGCTCACACGTGTCCACCGCCCTTAGGACGGACAGAGGCTGGACAAATAGATTTGTTTTCAGTTTTTTTCCACCAAAAGGCAGCACTGCGTATATTCTATGAATAATAACTGTGTTGTGGCCCTGCCTATACAATTCTTTCCCTGCAGTATCAATGGAGGGTGGAATGGTCTGCAGAGGCGATTTTGAGAAGCAAAAAAAAATGCAGCACAGCTAACAGCAGCCTGGACAGTACTGCACACGGATAAATATGGCCCTAGAAAGGACCGTTGAGGTTCTTGAAGGCTACACTCACTCCTAACACTCTCCCTGCCTATGCAGCACTTCTGTCCCTAATGCCAGGTGCAACGGTCTGCAGAGGCGATTTTGAGAAAAAAAAATTTGCCACTGCTAACAGCAGCCAACACACAGCTATCAGTGGCCCTAATAAGGACCTTTGGGGGGTCTTGAAGCCTACACTAACTACCAATTCTTTCCCTACAGCAGCTCCGGTACAAACAGCACTGTCCCTCATCTAACTCACACCGCATCTGAGGCGAACCGCGGGAGGGGCCGACTTTTATGTTCGGGTGACACCTGATCTCCCCAGCCACTCACAGCAGGGGGGTGGTATAGGGCTTGAACGTCACAGGGGGAAGTTGTAATGCCTTCCCTGTCTTTCAATTGGCCAGAAAAGCGCGCTAACGTCTCAGGGAAGGAAGTGAAAGTAACCAGAACACCGCATGGTGTTCGTTACGAATAACGAACATCCCGAACACCCTAATATTCGCACGAATATCAAGCTCGGACGAACGCGTTCGCTCATCTCTAGTTATAAGCCCTACGAACCATTCTTCATTTGGGGCATTTGAGTACAAAAGACAGAGGCTATTCGTCTTGATCCTGATGAATCGGCTCACTTATTACATCAGGGCCGTAGAAACGCGTCGATTAAATATTATTTGTCTATCATCCTTAGCCTTCTGAAATAAAATTTATACCGTTATTACCACTGTATAAATAGCAATATAACCGTACCTGTAAATCTATTAAGGGAACGGTAATTAACATCGGTATAGCGGATCACCACGATAAGGTGATATACCTATCCCCTGTCCTGTATGTTCTTTGGGTGTTTGTATGTTTATGTTCGTCTAGTTTTCTGATGTGTGCTGGGCCATTTGGTGGTGTGATTTAGTGTATTTTAAATAAAGTCCTATAATAAAAGTTATATTTTAATAATAGAACAGATTATCCAATCTAATATTTCTGGGGTACTTTCACAGTGAAATTGTATTTCATTTAAAGGACCCCACCTGTCCCAGTGACGAATTGTGTAATCCAATGCAATTGCTCTGCGTATTACCGCGGATCAGACGCATGTGGAATCCGTAATTCCTATCCGGTCATGTGAGACCGGCTAAAGGTAGATTGCTACCTTTTTATCACGTTACTGGCGACCGCTCCACAAGGTCACTGCTCCAGGCTCTCAGCGACCGTTGGTCGACGGGAGTAAGGAGATTTTAAATTTCCTGTGCTCCCCGCCTCCTGCGCTTCTGTCCGGTGTTTTGCCGGCGGTCGCATGTGCAGAATCCGTGAAAGTTCACGGAGGAAGATCGCGTCGGGGTGCAAATACGGAGGCCTCTGGTAAAAAGTTTCATCTCATCTCACCGATCGTATCGGTAAGGGGAGATGAACCTTCACCTTTTTTTTACTTTTACGTGATCGCCATTATCCATTGGATAACGGCGAACACATGACCAGGAACTGCTCATTGCAGCCCCCCGTGAAATCTCCAGGCTCTCGGCTAAGTTTTGTAGCCAGGAGCAGGGAGATTTTAAATTACCCTGGCAATCCACGGCTTTTGCGCTGCGCCTGCCATTTTGGCGACGGGCACGTGCGCAGAAGCACTGCTGTTTTGTATATACATGTGGGGGCTATGGCCAGTGTTCAATTCTATACCATTATGGTAGGATCTATGATCCATGAATACTTTAGTTTATCGGAGTTGCAAGAGTCTTG
The DNA here is from genome assembly GCF_035609145.1 of Eleutherodactylus coqui. Taxonomy (NCBI): domain Eukaryota; kingdom Metazoa; phylum Chordata; class Amphibia; order Anura; family Eleutherodactylidae; genus Eleutherodactylus; species Eleutherodactylus coqui. Next base: position 47,345,974 of record NC_089847.1, read on the forward strand.
TAATTTTAATATTTTCGTAAATGTTTTATTTCATTTATATAATAAAGGCTATGTTTTACTTTGTTGGGGTCATAACCAACAGGCTTTTGGTTGCCATGTGGCAACTTTGTTAGTTTATTAGTTTAATAGCCTTGTGTGACCCTGGGCAATTCTTGAATTATTTGTTTTTTTTGCAATCTAATTTTAAGTTATAGAGTTTTTCCATTTGCTTTAGGCCGGCTGTCCACAGGCGTTGCGAAGTCCCGTGGCAGATCTCCGCCACGGGAGCCGCCGCCCGGGAGCAGGAGCCGCCACCGAATCTCCGACGGTCAGCCGGTCTGATAGATAGGCTGGCCACGGAAAATCAGGGCAATTCGCAGCATGCTGCGAATTGCCGGCCGCGGGTGGAGAATCGCAATGATTCTCTGCTCGTGGACAGGGGCCAGAGCTTTCCATGGAATACACGTCCGTGGACAGGGGGCCTTAGACTGCATCCACACGGGCGACGCAAGAAAATCGTAGCGATATCACATCGGTGGCCATACAATATCACTGCATTGTCTCACGCTGATAACATGATTTTGTGGTGCTTTAAAGTCGTGCTACTTTGTAGCACCACGTGCGGGGATTTTCAGTAGGAGGGGAGGTGGGGCTTGAAATATAAGCCTTACCCGGAAAACAGCCCTAGCTGCATAAAAATTTTAAAAAATGTTAAAAAAGAATACATCACCTAAAAAGTGCTGTCAGCTCTGGCCAGTCTTCTCCCCAGTCCCTGGCAGCAGTCTTCTGGCCAGGGATTGGAAGATCCCCGCCTCCAGGAAGCACTGTCTCTAATTGGCTGAGCACTGTGACGCTCAGCCAATCAGAGCCTGCGCTCAATGAACCAATCACAGCCATTTATTGGCTGTGATTGCTTCATCAAGCACTGACTCTGATTGGCTGAGCTACAGCCCTCAGCCAATCAGAGGCAGTGCTTCCTGGAGAAGAGATGCTAAAGACAGCTGCCAGGGACTGGGGAGAAGACAGGCTGGAGCCAGTCAGCGCTTCTTAGGTGATGTATGTGTGTTTTTTCTGCAGCTAGGGCTTAGCTTAGGGCTTTTACAGTAGGATTTCCTACTGTCAATGTTGCATCGCACTGCATGAAAACCGCGTTTTCGTGCAGTGCAACAGAAAGAAATGATCTATGGGGAAACAAGGACTCCAAAAAAATTGCAAATCATGGCTGTATAGAGCATGCTGCGATTTTGTAGTCTCGCAATGGTGCAGACTACAAAACATCGCTCATGTGGAAGAACCCATAGGAAAGCATGGGCTCAACATACATGTGATTTGTAGCACTGTTGCATTACGACAAAATCGTGCGATAAAGTCGCCCTTGCGCATGCGGCCTTATACTCATGTCATATTATTAGAGGAGAGTATGGTGCCTGTGGCTTCATAAGACAGAGCCGTATGGGAAATGTAATGTTGCACATGTTGCAAAGCATGACCACAAGCATGATCACAAAACATAGAAATCTACAATCAGAAACTAAAAACAGACTACATGAAAAGGGTTTGTTCCAATGCAGATTTTTTTTTTTGTGAAAAATTAGTCAATACATCAGCTCCCACTCTTGCCATATACTAAGCTTGGAATTTGTGCCCATTCAGCTAAAAGACCATATGGATCAGGACTGCAATTGGGTTTTGTACTATAATTCAACCTAAGGGCTTAGTCACACGGGCGCATCGGCGCCTGTGTTACTGCAGGAAGAAGACAGACGCACTTCAGGACGGACGTCTCTCTGCAGCGCCAGAAGAAAGAACATGTGACCACTTCATTGCCAGTCATGTGTTCTTTCTTCGGCGCTGCGGGGAGTCGTCCGTCCTGAAGTGCGGCCGTCTTCTTCATGCAGTAAGTTCTCAGTCACATGGGCGCATCGGCGCCTGTGTGACTAAGCCCTCAAGGTGTTTGATGGGGTTTAAGTCAGGATTTCATGCAGTTTGCTTGACTTTCTCCCACCCAAATCCTCAAACCATTTCTTTATGTGCCTTGTTTTGTGCGCAGGAACACAGTCATGACGAAACAGGAAAAGGCTTTCCTGGAGCTGCTGCTGCAAAGATGAAAGCGTATAATTGTTTAAATTGTATATGAATGATGTACCCTTTTTTATATTTCACTGGAAATAAGGTCCTGGCTCAAACTTTGAATAAAAGTCTCTTACTAGTGTTCCTCCTCCCCAAAAATTTACAATAGACACTATGCAAGTAGGTAGCATTTCCTGTTCATCAACAAAACTTGAATTCATCCATGACTCTTCCACACATCCAGAGAATGTTTCTATGTTCTATTAAAAGTGGTCAATTTTCAATTCATCACCTTAAGTTTGCAGATTGTAGTTTTGAAGGGGTTAATCTTTTGGCTTAGAGGGGCCATTCACTTTGGACAATTGTTTTTTTTATGACAAATGTCCCTAAAAAACTGCCTACAAAATGTTCTGTCACTAGTGATTGGTTGTAATCTGTGGGGGGGATTTAGCAGCAAAAATTAGTTTTTTCCACAGTGCCACCACAGGGGAACTAAAGCATTACACACTTGTAAAATCAATGGGTTATGGGTGCAATACAAGGACATGGTTGGATCTTCTGAAATGATTCTTTATTTCAGAATTAACAGTGGGACTAGGGTGTCTGGAAAGGGGTTTTATAAAATAGACAAACCATCTGAGGTAATTGGTCATATAAACATAACTGCATGTAAGGGGTAGAATATATATACGTGTATGTGTGTGTGTTTATATATATATATATATATATATATATATATATACATGTGTGTGTGTGTATATATATATATATATATGTATATATATATATATATATATATATATATATATATATATACTTCCATACCTGAGAAAACTGCACAGTACAATCACTATCTTATTTATATACTATCACTATCATTATGACTCTTCAAACATCCACCTCATTCCCTGCCAAAGTACAATGAAAAGCTAAACTCAGGAGCTAAAGCCTTAGGAAGGATTTTAAAGATTAATTTTACTTGTTTCTTTGCCAGAAGTGTTTCTAAACTTCTAGAATAACAATCTTGTACATATGTCCAAAAGTTGCTGATCCGAGTAAAGACCATAGTAGTATCGAAAGACCCCAAAAACATTTGCAGTGACCTGAAAGACATGATACGATGCACTATTTTACTATTTGACTATTCTCACATATTGCTATGTCTGTTAATGTGTACAATGTCATAGGCACAATACTATATGTCTTATAGAACCAACTTTGGTTGAAATTAAAAATGTAATATTAGACTGATCAAATATTGGACGCTGTTCTAAGTTAAACAGTGCATACTCAATGTAATACAATAGTAGAGTCAGACTATATTAGTAATGACTTATGAGACCAGCATGGTACATAAAAAGTATTATGTCATGACCTGTAAGATTTATGACCTCAAAAGCAAACATGACTAAGTTAATGGCCTTGGCATTTCCACCCCTCTACGTTCAACACACTTAACAAAAGGTGGGTTTATTAGAATGCCATAATCTTATATTTGACATATTTTTATGGATTTGGCCACTCAGTATAGTATATTACTCTTTAGCTATGTGCAACAGCATATATTTTTGTATTGAAATTCTAGGAATAGAGTGAAATGTAATATTGATACTGTCTACTAATAAATGGGTTACTCTTTCTAATACAGGATAATCATCCTATTCAAGCTGAAAAATATATGACAAAATAATTGGCTCAGGGGCAGCTCTCAGCTGTCCCTGCGCTGAGCCAATCAGAGGCAGCCCTCACTCACCCATTCATGAATTCATGAATGGGTGTGAGTGAGGGATGCCTCTGATTGGTCAGGCTGTGACCAATCAGAGGCATCTCATTCAGCAGGTGGGGATTTTAAATCCCCGGCTGCTGAATACTACTCACAGCTGTTCAGAGCAGTTCAGGAGAACTGCAGCCTGCCGGGCTGAACTCGGTCTGCCGGGACCAGGTGAGTATATATATATTTTTCATTTTTACACATTTCTGGATGAATTGCAGGGAAGGGCTTATATATTTAACCCCTTCCCGACAATTCATCCCGCGATCGCTGGCAGCCCATTGCTTTCAATGGAGTCGGCTGTATTGCCGGCTCCATTGAATTCAATGGGCTAACATCGTTCTGCCGGGACCAGGTGAGTATATATATATTTTTTATTTTTACACATTTCTAGATGAATTGCAGGGAAGGGCTTATATATTTAACCCCTTCCCGACAATTCATCCCGCGATCGCCGGCAGCCCATTGCTTTCAATGGAGTCGGCTGTATTGCCGGCTCCATTGAATTCATCGGGCTAACATCGTTCTTCTCTGCCACAGCTGTTACAGCTGTGGCAGAGGAGAACGATCTTTACGCTGACAGTGGGGGGGGGGGTTCTCACTCTTGCCGCTATTGTGGTTTAATAGTGGGACCTGGGAACTTGAGATGCAGCCCAAAATGTAGCTCCTCACCTGCCCTATTCGTTTGTGTCGTTTCCATCACTTTCTTGTGTTTTGCAGATTTTCACAAATGAAAACCTTAGCGAGCATCGGCGATATACAAAAATGCTCGAGTCACCCATTGACTTCAATGGGGTTCGTTACTCGAAACGAACTCTCGAGCATCACTGAAAGTTCGACTCGAGTAACGAGCACCCGAGCATTTTGGTGCTCGCTCATCTCTACTAATTACCCTTCGATAGTGTTGAGCAAACCAAACCAGTTGAACCCTGTTTAGGTTCAAACTTTGTCAAACGTTTGCTTCGTGGAAGACCTGAACCTGAGCCACAATGTTTTTTCTTCTTCCTTCTTCTCCACAATCTAAGGATCTGAGCCATTCCAATAAAGGGAAACATTGTGATGGCTTGACATCTGGGTCAGAGCAACTCTAAAATAGCAGTTATTGTGTTCCTAGTATGCTGGGGTTAGTACCTATCGAAAGTGAATAGTGGAAAGACAACCAGTGATCCAATGACAAGGTCATGGGCTTTCAAGGTGTACTGACATGTATAGCAACAATGCCTGTCAGGTCCACTCCCACAAAAGAGCTCCTATAACACTGATAGAGTATATGCTGGCTGTGATAATAAAAGTATTGAATACACATTGCATTACAGAGTGTTATATTTAGGGTTTAATAACAGCAGACAAATCAGATGCCAATTCTGATCCCTGTCCACCATCAAAAGTGCCTACAATGGACACATGAGCATCACAATTGGACCATGGAGAATGGAAAAAAAATGGCCTGGTCTGATGAATCACGTTTTTTTTTGGTTTTTTTTACATCAAGGAAAAGAAGGAGGATGAGGCATAATAATGGTGGCTCTGTGATTTGCACTGTTGCCTTGCAGCGCTGGGTCCTAGGTTTAAATCTGACCAAAGGGAACATCTGCATGGAGTTAAATATAAGTGATTATTATGAAACACTGGGACAACATACAATTTCCAAACTACTGTCAGATTTAAACCCAGCACTGCAAGGCAACAATAGTAACCACTGAACCACAGTAGAAAATGAACCACCTCCATTCGGCCAGTATCATTATTGCTGAAGGTTCGGTTCAAACTAATTCTAGCCATATTTAACAGTTTTCTGAATTTCGGCAAGCCAGCTGAACTGAACTTTTCAAAAGTATGGTTATGTCTGCCCTTCAACATTATTCAGATACTCATGATTTTTATAAAGAAGTTGCCTGAGTACAACTATTGTTTGCATATTGTTAGTATATATCATTAATACAGTCTCTGGGAGAAAAGTACGTGGAGATTATATCAGACTTCACTCCAGTGATCCACCAATCAGATAATTGGTAATCAATAATGAAACAATATCTTTAAAATTGTATTTAAATTGCCACTGGGTGTTATAACTGTATCCAAGAGAGAATCCCGCAGCACACCAGGCAATACGCTAACAGCGCAGAGGTATCCAGCAATGTATGCCAAGCCACTGAAGGGACTATGGACCTCCAGTCCCCAAGTCAGCCTGGCAGGCTTGACAAAGACTAACTGTAGTCGAAACGTTACCTGTACCGTTTTGAATATGGAGCAATAAAGTTGCTGATTTTACTTTAAAACCCTCAACGGATGCTGCCACTTCTTCTTTGTTGATGGGTGTTATAACTGGTGATCCAATGGTTTACTTACTGTACCTTCCCAGCAATGAACCCTGTCAAGAAGTTGAACACTTTGTGCACATGATGTTCTGTTTCAGTTTCTTTTGCTATGCAGCACTAATTTTAAAGATCATTGTTATGAATCACTGCGGGAAGCTGAACACAATGTGCACATCATGTGCAGCTTTCTTTATTGCTGCTCTGCATCGATCATCTAGATCACTTTCTGGCAAGGGAGTGAACTTTGCAGATATTTATCGCAGCACCATTAATGAATAAAATTTGTATATATAATGAAAACACACTGCACCAAAACAAACACTGTAACATAATATGTTGGACTGAAAGAAGACAACATCAATCTAGTTCAGCTTGTTTCCCCCCCACCCCCTTCCCCCTCCTTTTGATTCAGAGAAAGGCAAAAAACCCTATGAGGAAAAAGCCAATTTAGCCCTTTGGGGCGGGGGGGGGGGGGGGGGGGGGGGAATTGCTTCCTGCTTCCATAATGGCAGTCAGAATAATTTCTGGTTTAACATTTCAAAAGTTCCTACCTGACTCCTAGACCCAGATCAACAACCCTGCTGATTATTTAATGTCTATATCTTGTAATATTATAGGGCTCTAAAAAGACATCTAGTCCCCTCTTAAACAGCGCTATCGATTTTGCCAGCACCATGTCCTCAGGCAGAGAGTTCCACAGTCTGTGTCGGTGATGAAACCTTCTTTTCTCTAAACGTAGAGGGTTCCCTCTTATTACTGCCGTAGTCCTGGGTATAAACAGATTATTGGAGAGATCCTTGTATTGTCCCCTAATATACATAGCTATTAGGGATGAGCGAGTATACTCGCTAAGGCACTACTCGCTCGAGTAATGTGCCTTAGCTGAGTATCTCCCTGCTCGTCCCGAAAGATTCGGGGGCCGCCGCAGCTGACAGGTGAGTTGTGGCGGGGAGCGGGGCAGAGCGGGCGGGAGAGAGTGAGAGAGAGATCTCCCCTCCGTTCCTCCCCGCTCTCCCGCAGCTCCCCGCCCCGCAGCGGCACCCGAATCTTTCGGGACGAGCGGGGAGATACTCGGCTAAGGCACATTACTCGAGCGAGTAGTGCCTTAGCGAGTATACTCGCTCATCCCTAATAGCTATTTGATCATCACTTAACCGTCTTTATTTAAGGGTGAGTAATCCCAATTTTGATAGCCTCTCTGGGTATTCCAGTCCTCCCATTCTGTTTATTAATTTAGTTGCCCTTTTTTGAACAACCTCAAGCACTGCAATGTGTTTCCAGAGAACAGGTGTTCAGAACTGCACACAGTATTCCATGTGGGGCCTAACAAGTGCCTTTATAAGGTGGAAGAATAATGTTCTCGGCCTTCCCCCTTATACCTCTTTTAATGCACCCCAAGACTTTTTTTGCCTTTGCAGCAGCTGGCTGGCATTGATTTCTCCAGTTAAGTCTACAGTCAACTAGTACTCCCAGGTCTTTTTCCATATCACCTTTCCCTAGCTGTACCCCATTTAGTGTATATTGGTGACATCCGTTTCTCCTGCCCATGTGCATGACCTTACATTTATCAATGTTAAACTTCATTTGTCATTTTTCAACCCAAGCCCCCAGTTTATCCAGGTCCATTTGCAGCCATACATTGTACTTCATTGTATTAATTATCTTGTATAATTTTGTATCGTCTGCAAATATTGATATTTTACTGTGCAGCCCCTCTATCAGGTCATTGATAAATATATTGAACAAAATTGGGCCTAATACTGTGGCACCCCACTAGCGACGGTGGCCGAATCAGAGTTCGAAGCATTTATAACCACCCTCTGCTCTCTATCTCCGAGCCAGTTACACATGTTTTTGCCCATTTTATAGATCAACCTATTATGCGGCACGGTGTCAAATGCCAGATATACGAAATCAGTTGACTCTCCCAGGTCTAGCCTAGAACTTACTTCATTGTAGAAGCTAATTAAATTGGTCTGACATGATCGACCCCTCGTGAACCTATGCTGATGAAGAGTTATGCTGTTGTTTTCCTTGAGGTATTCCAGGATGGCGTCTCTCAGAAACCCCACAAATATTTTTCCAATTATTAAAGTGAGACTTACTGGCCTGTAGTTACCAGGCTCTCTTCTTGACCCCTTTCTGTATATTGAAATCACCTTGGCAATACGACAATCCAATGGTACAACCCTGGTCTCAATAGAGTGCCTAAATATAAGACATAGCGGTCTGTCTATCATGTCACTTAGTTCCCTTAGAACCCTTGGGTGTATTCCATCTGGGCCCGTCGGTTTTTCGATTTAAATTTTTTTTAACCGACTCTGCACTTCCTTTGGCTTTAGGCAGGTGATATTTAGGAGGGGGGGTCACATTATTCCCCTGCATCTGATTTGACATTTATTTTTCCTTTATTAATACACTTGAGAAAAACTAGCTATTTAATAGATTTGCCTTCCCCCTTCATCTTCCATGATTTCTCCTGCATTGTTTGTTAAAGGGTCAGTACTTTTAGTGCAAATCCTTTTACCGTTTAGATAAATAAAAAATAATTTGGGGTTATTTTAGCTCTATTTGGCAATCAGTCGCTCGGTCTCACCTTTGGCAGTTTTGATCTTTTCCTTACATGATTATTTTTTCCCTGTATGTTTCTAGCACTTTTTTGCTGCCTTCTTGTTTTAATAATTTAAATGCTTTTCTTTTTTGGCTTATTGCCCCCCTTACAGTCTTGTCGAGCCACATTTATCTCCTTCTACTTGTAGTACTTTTATTTTTGTAGGGTCTAAACTGCTCACATGAGGTATTTAGAATGGTTTTTGAACTTCTCCTATTTGTCGCCTGTTCCGCTATCTTTGAGGACATTGTATCATTTAATGTTAGAGTAATTCTGAGCTGATTAAATTTTGCTTTACTAAAGTTGTTTTTTTTGTCACTCCCTGGTAAGACTTCCTATTGAATGACAACTGGAAATTTTATTATATTGTGGTCACTATTTCCCAAGCGTCCCTCAACCTGCACCCCCGAGATTCTGTCCGGTTTGTTGGTTAATAAGTCCAGAGTGGCCCTTCCTCTAGTTGGCTCCCGCACAGGTTGGGTAAGGTAGTTATCTTTAATTGTTCTCAAGAACTTATCGCCCTTATGAGATTCGCAGGTTTCATCTTCTTTGTTAGCATGGACTGAACTGGTTTTACTAATTGATAAAAAAAGAGCTAAGAATCACATGTTTCCTAAATTTAGATGTTAAATGTATTTTTTAAATAGCAGAACGTAATTTTGTAAGTGGTACAAATAGAAGAAAATATATATACAGGATATCATTAGTTTGTTAACAAATTCTTTATTATTAAAATCTATGCAAATGTTGTCCTTGATAATATTTGAACCTAAGGCCCCAGAACTACAAGGCAAGAGTGCTAACTACTCAGCCACATTGAAGAGGCACCACCACCATTCTGCATACATTATGGGAAAGCCAATTTTCCAGCAATATTTGCTAAAAATTGGGTCAGGCTGACCCGATTCTGCAAAAGTCAGCCTTAATTTATCCACCTGCTAATCACAATGAGCAACCCTAGCTGCCATCTTGCCTGAGCTGCAGAGATATGATTTACAGCAGCTTTAATACGTATGCTTTACAGCAGCCTTACAGGCTATTCACACAATGGACAAGAGCTTACCCACTGATTTCTATAGGAGATTGTACTAGGTATTCTCTGCGACCTGTGCAGAGGTCATTGTGCAGGGAGGGGAGTAGATAAGCTGTTACCATAACCTAATGTGAATGGTGCATCCTGTTATATCAATGTATGGTTGTTGTCTTTCATTGTAATCCCGCTTGTGATGACTGCTGAAAAGTTTCCTTTACAGACCAGATAGTCTCAGTTAATTATCAGGCTTACTAGTCAGTGTGAAGACTGCAGAATTGTTTAAAAAATATAGACATAAAAATGTAAACAAATCATCAGAAATTCTTAAGATACATGTTTCACATAGAAATTTGATTTATACAATAGGCCCATTTCTGATTACACATAACCTTTAAGGCATGGAGCAAATTTTTAAATACAGTGCTTTACATGTCTTTAACAGTCCTTCAGTTAAAAGGCTATCCTATGAATTGTTTTCATACCAAAAGCCCTAAAATGCTGTTAATAGCTGTTTTAAAGTAATTTGCTATGTTTCTAGCATAAAACTTACATTTTCAGAAAGTTTTTACTTACATGCGTCCCCATTAGTACTGCAGTTCATCTGTACTGCTGAGATCATGCTTTAAACAGAATCAATCGCCTTCCTCCTCTGGCAGCTGAGAATATACTTCCTTCTTACTTCCACTAGAATGGAAGTCTATACTGTCATACTACAGTAAAGACTCTGGTCCTTCCCTGACAAACAGAAAGCTATTTATCTTGGCTAGATCACTTAACAGAAATGTGGCTGTGGAAAGAATGACTGAACATGTGTGTTCATCAACACTCAGCTCATTAGGTGGATGTGCCCACTGCTATTTACTTTGAACACCAGGTGGCACACCACTACAGATATAGCAAAATTTAACTTGACTGAGCCTCCAAATGTCATGCGGTAATACTGTTTTTCTCATATGAAGGGTTCTGATAAGGTCACAACTTCCCATTACCCACTTGTTTAGGGTCTGATTATAACTTGTTCTGTTTATTTTGCATTCTAAGGCCTTAGTCAGACGGGCGTTTTTTCGCGCGATTTGCGGATCGCATGACGGATGCACATGCGCAAATCACGTGACCGGGGGCGAAAAATCGCGGGAAAATCTACACCTAGCCGCGTTAATCGTCGCAGCAAAACGCCCGTCTGACCGGAGAAAAATCGCCGTGCGCATCAAAATGCGCATAAAAACTTAGACTGGCCGGCGAAAAAAACGCAGCTAGCTGCAGTAAATGATTTTGGTGCGCACATAAAACGCCGAACGCAGATAGGCGCGATCTGCAAATCATCGTGTCCTATAATTTATCGCATATCCACATAAAAAGCGGACATGTGACCGATACCAAAGCGAACCATTGGTTCTATATATGCGCGAATCGCATGCGCAAATCGCGCGAAAAAACGCCCGTCTGACTAAGGCCTAAGAAGTTTAAGTTTTATACCAGATTTCATATAGAAAAAAATAAGTCTCCTTGAATTTAATATAGAAATATGAGCCTCAACTTAGCTGTTAGGAGTTTGTCTGCCCAAAACGTTAATTGGACCTTGTAGTATTAATCAGTGGAAATATTAATATAACTCTGTAATAAGCCATGCTGTGACTGTCTGTTACTCAATCTATTTGCAAAGTTCTATGAATTTTTAAATAGATCGTATCTATATATAAATTGTAAAATGATGTTAAAAGGTGAACTTATTGCAGATAAAATATTATCCATGGCCTAATGCTGCATTATTGATTATTTCATGATAATTCCTCTACAACTTGGACTAAAACCACCTAAGAATATTATCGCCAGTAGCAGGTGAATGTGAGGTCTGAAATGAACTACTTTCATACAAATGGATTCAACCATCTAAGAGCTTAATACTTCTGGAAGGCATTTTTATAACAGCTAAACCAGAATTGCCAAGACGCTGCAATTTTAGACTGCAGTTTGAAAAGTACAAATTCAGTCAAAACACTGAAAAACATTTTCATCTGTTGAAGATCAAAACACATTATAGAAATCTTATAACGGAATAATAGTCATTTTATTTTTCTAAAAGCAAAAAATTGTAGTTTAAATATTATAGCCATTACACTTTGTCTGCTAAGAAGAAAAATTTTAAAGTTGCAAAATTAAAGGAAATTTGCTGCATTTGAAATTGCTATACATTTGCTATATATTTTTCCTCATATAATTATATCATCATTAGCTGATATACCCGGCCTCGCTCAAGTTAATTTGATACAGGTGTTTGCATGTTGTTCGCATGGAATATTTTATGAAGTCAAGGTTACTTTATGGACCGGGGGTCAGCTGCGGCTGGGCAGTTTGACTTGCCTATACGTCCGGTCATGCACCGATCAGTGAGGATCGCGGAGCGGCTTTATCCATGAACTAGCTGATATACCTGGCTTCGCCCGAGTTAATTTGATACTGGTGTTTACTAGAGATGAGCGAACCTACTCTGCCATGCGCCTTTTTCGCCCGAGCGCCGCGATTTTTGAGTACTTCCGTACTCGGGCGAAAAGATTCGGGGGGCGCCGTGGGTGAGTGGGGGGTTGCAGCGGGGAGTGGGGGGGGAGAGGGAGAGAGAGAGGGCTCCCCCCTGTTCCCCGCTGCTACCCCCCGCTCCGCCATGCCTCCCCCCGGCACCCCCAAACCTTTTCACCCGAGTATGGAAGTACTCGAAAATCGCGGTGCTCGATCGAGTAATTACTCGAAACGAGTAGGTTCGCTCATCTCTAGTGTTTACGTGTTGTTCGCATGGAAAATTTTATGAAGTCAAGGGTACTTTAGAGAAGCGAGGAATAAAATATGTATACACATAGTGGAACATTAGATTCTGCGCAGGCTGCATGTACCGATGTCCCTCTGCAGAATGTGCCACCCCTCCCATTCTCCTCATGGGAAGGGTGGCACATTCTGCAGAGGGACATCGGTTCAGGATGGGAAGTTGCATTACATAGGGGTGCACTTACTTTTGCAATTAGCATTGAATAATCGAGTTGTGACCCCTTTACTTTTCCTATTTAGAACCTTACTTATACTATTTAGGACCTAAAGAATGCTCGTGCCAAATTTCATGCTTGTACAACACAGGGAAGTTACATTACATAGGGATGCACTTACTTTTGCAATTAGCATTAAATAATTGAGTTGTGGCCCCATTACTTTTCTTATTTAGGACCTAAAGAATGCTCGTGCCAAATTTTACACTTGTACGACATCGGGAAGTTACATTACAGGGGGTGCACTTATTTTTGCAATTAATGTTTGGCAATGTGCTATTTTTTTTTTTCTAGTGCGATTTTTTTTTTACGTGGCCAAAAATCATTTATCTGAATGAATACAGTGAATCTAATGTTTCCAATTGTCCCGCTTTTTGGACGCCACTAAATAGCTGCATATACACGGTCATGTGAATAAGGCCTAAATCATATCACCCTGTCTCCTTAAAGAAAACCTGTATATGAAAATTAAAATGAATGAATAATACCTGGCGCTCCATGGATTACAGCCATTAGAATAGAAAGCCAATGAACTTACTTTACAGTGGGTCTCCATTGAGAACACAACATTTATCCTGGTCTACTCTTTCCCTTAATAATGTTCTTCCAACACATGCTTTTGTGACTATTCAGCCCACCAAAACAAACACAATTGCGGGAATTCACACCACATACCCAACGTTCCTTTAAGCTATATATACACCTTTCTGATGAGTACTTTGTCATGTGCCTGAAAAAGGAAGCCAAGGAGGCGGCAGCATCAACGGTGTAGAGATTGTAAAAAAAGGGTTTTATTGCTCCATAAAATGGCGACGTTTCGACTTAATCTAAGTCTTTTTCAAGCCTAATACATTGCCATGAACACACATCTTATATAGTGAGGACAGACAGGGAGGACACTCCTCCAACTCCTTAATCAGTAAGTAATACAACACACATGAAACAAAAAACAGACATGGACTATACAAAAGACAAGGTTCTCTACACATATACATTAAGGTAAAACCTGGACTGCATCCATGTGTTGGGCTGCTCCACACAGCGTTCCACTATGTCTCCATTCATATGTTCAGCCGGATATACTGTCAGGTGAATTTTCCCGGCGCACCGCGCGTACGCGGATTGCGTCGCAGCCAACCACAGTAACACTGCCGATCAGCGTCTCGACCATCCACTATATGGCGCTGACTCTAGCAGTAACTAGTCATGCATAAGGGCACTTCTGGACACACTATTCATTCTGTCAAGGTGTCTCTGCATGCCCCAGTCAGACTGGTAATATGTACCTTAACAGTAACCGCGTTGGTGGTAATGTGGTGGTGACTGCGGACCTAGTAGCACGGTTTTATTTTGTTGGTTTTCGGAATGTGGCCAGGATTAAGTGGGCCGTGGCGGGGGATGGTGGGGGGTCTCTCTTGTAGTGTCGGTAAAGGTGAAATTCTTGGACTGCCACCAGACGAACCAATGCAAAGGCATTTGCCAAGAATGTTTGTTTTCCCTGTTGGAGGAGGAGGGGGATGTTTTTGAGGCACTACGTGTCCGTGGTTATATGCACCTTTACAGTAACCGCGTTGGTGGGAAATGGCCTCGCCGCCATCATGTCTTTGGGAAGCTTCTGTTTCCACACCCCAGAGACATACCATTAGCAGCGGTATAGGCAGAGCCCAGAATTCGTAACATTTCAGCCGTAGCATTAGGACAGGCCCCACTAACATATCACTAGCAGCATTATAGCGGGAGCGCAGTCTTCGTTCCATGTCAGCAATAGTAGCACTCAAGACAGGCCCCAGTAACAATTCCGAAGCAGCATTATAGCGGGAGTGCAGTCTTCGTTCCATGTCAGCAATAGTAGCACTCAAGACAGGCCCCAGTAACAATTCCGAAGCAGCAGTATAGTGGGAGCGCAGTCTTCGTTCCATTTCAGTAGCTGCAGTATAGCCAAGGCCCAAGTTACATTTATGTAGCTAAAGTGTAGGCCAACCCCACACACCTTTCTGTACCATGAGTGCAGGTGAAGAACATACAAATTGCTATGATTACACTGTAGGTGATGGCCCCAAAAAATTGGTGTACCAACAGTACTAATGTACCTCAGTAAAAATTGGCCATGCCCAACCAAGATGGCAGGTGAAACCCATTAATCGCTTTGGTTAATGTGGCTTAAGTGGTAACTAGGCCTGGAGGCAGCCCAGTTTAACGAAAAATTGGTTCAAGTTAAAGTTTCAACGCTTTTAAGAGCATTGAAACATATAAAAATTGTTTCGAAAAATTAGATGAGTGAGCCTTGTGGCCCTAAGAAAAATTGCCCGTTCAGCGTGATTACCTGAGGTTTCAGGAGGAGGAGCAGGAGGAGGAGGAGGAATATTAGACACAGATTGATGAAGCAGAAATGTCCCCGTTTTGGATGGTGAGAGAGAACGTAGCTTCCATCCGCGGGTGCATAATACGTATTGCTTACGTATCGCTGCTGTCCGCTGGTGGAGAAGAGAAGTCTGGGGAAATCCAGGCTTTGTTCATCTTGATGAGTGTTAGCCTGTCGGCACTGTCGGTTGACAGGTGGGTACGCTTATCTGTGATGATTCCTCCAGCCGCACTAAACACCCTCTCCGACAAGACGCTAGCCGCAGGACAAGCAAGCATCTCCAGGGCATACAGCGCGTGTTCAGGCCACGTGTCCAGCTTCGACACCCAGTAGCTGTAGGGGGCAGAGGCGTCACCGAGGACGGTCGTGCGATCGGCTACGTACTCCCTCACCATCCTTTTACAGTGCTCCCGCCGACTCAGCCTTGACTGGGGAGCGGTGACACAGTCTTGCTGGGGAGCCATAAAGCTGGCCAGGCCCTTAAAGACTGTTGCACTGTCTGGGCTGTACATGCTGCTCGATCTACGCACCTCCCCTGCTACCTGGCCCTCGGAACTGCGCCTTCTGCCACTAGCGCTGTCGGATGGGAATTTTACCATCAGCTTGTCCGCCAGGGTCCTGTGGTATAGCAACACTCTCGAACCCCTTTCCTCTTCGGGAATGAGACTGGGAAGGTTCTCCTTATAGCGTGGGTCGAGCAGTGTGTACACCCAGTAATCCGTAGTGGCCAGAATGCGTTGAATGCGAGGGTCACGAGAAAGGCATCCTAACATGAAGTCAGCCATGTGTGCCAGGGTACCTGTACGCAACACATGGCTGTCTTCACTAGGAAGATCACTTTCAGGATCCTCCTCCTCCTCCTCAGGCCATACACGCTGAAATGATGACAGGCAAGCAGCATGGGTACGGTCAGCAGTGGGCCAAGCTGTCTCTTCCCCCTCCTCCGCATCCTCCTCATCCTCCTCCTCCTCCTCCTGAACGCGCTGAGATATAGACAGGAGGGTGCTCTGACTATCCAGCGACATACTGTCTTCCCCCGGCTCTGTTTCCGAGCGCAAAGCGGCTGTCTTTATGGTTTGCAGGGAACTTCTCAAGATGCATAGCAGAGGAATGGTGACGCTAATGATTGCAGCATCGCCGCTCACCACCTGGGTAGACTGATCAAAGTTTCGAAGGACCTGGCAGATGTCTGCCAACCAGGCCCACTCTTCTGAAAAGAATTGAGGAGGCTGACTCCCACTGCGCCGCCCATGTTGGAGTTGGTATTCCACTATAGCTCTACGCTGCTCATAGAGCCTAGCCAACATGTGGAGCGTAGAGTTCCACCGTGTGGGCACGTCGCACAGCAGTCGTTGCACTGGCTGATTAAAGCGATGTTGCAGGGTGCGCAGGGTGGCAGCATCCGTGTGGGACTTGCAGAAATGTGCGCAGAGCCGGCGCACCTTTACGAGCAGGTCTGACAAGCGTGGGTAGCTTTTCAGAAAGCGCTGAACCACCAAATTAAAGACGTGGGCCAGGCATGGCACGTGCGTGAGGCTGCCGAGCTGCAGAGCCGCCACCAGGTTACGGCCGTTGTCACACACGACCATGCCCGGTTGGAGGCTCAGCGGCGCAAGCCAACAGTCCGTCTGCTCTGTCAGACCCTGCAGCAATTCGTGGGCCGTGTGCCTCCTATCTCCTAAGCTGAGTAGTTTCAGCACGGCCTGCTGACGCTTGCCCACCGCTGTGCTGCCACGCCGCGCGACACCGACTGCTGGCGACGTCCTGCTGCTGCTGCTGACACATCTAGATTGCGAGACAGAGGTTGAGGAGGAGGAGGAGGAGGAGGGTGCTTTAGTGGAAGAAGCATACACCGCCGCAGATACCACCACCGAGCTGGGGCCCGCAATTCTAGGGGTGGGTAGGACGTGAGCGGTCCCAGGCTCTGACTCTGTCCCAGCCTCCACTAAATTCACCCAATGTGCCGTCAGGGAGATGTAGTGGCCCTGCCCGCCTGTGCTTGTCCACGTGTCCGTAGTTAAGTGGACCTTGCCACTACCCGCATTGGTGAGGGCGTGTACAATGTTGCGGGAGACGTGGTCGTGCAGGGCTGGGACCGCACATCGGGAAAAGCAGTGGCGACTGGGAACTGAGTAGCGCGGGGCCGCCGCCGCTATCATAGCTTTGAAGGACTCCGTTTCCACAACCCTATACGGCAGCATCTCAAGGCTGATAAATTTGGCTATGTGGACGGTTAACGATTGAGCGTGCGGGTGCGTGGTGACGTACTTGCGCTTGCGCTCCAACACTTGCGCTAGCGACGGCTGGACTGTGCGGTGCGAGACATTGGTGGATGGGGCCGAGGACAGCGGAGGTGAGGCTGTGGGTGCAGGCCATGAGACGGTTGTGCCTGTGTCCTGAGAGGGAGGTTGGATCTCAGTGGCAGGTTGGGGCACAGGGGGAGAGGCAGCGGTGCAAACCGGAGGCGCTGAACGGCCTTCGTCCCACCTTGTGGGGTGCTTGGCCATCATATGTCTGCGCATACTGGTGGTGGTGAGGCTGTTGGTGGTGGCTCCCCGGCTGATCTTGGCGCGACAAAGGTTGCACACCACTGTTCGTCGGTCGTCAGGCGTCTCTGTGAAAAACTGCCAGACCTTAGAGCACCTCGGCCTCTGCAGGGTGGCATGGCGCGAGGGTGTGCTTTGGGAAACACTTGGTGGATTATTCGGTCTGGCCCTGCCTCTACCCCTGGCCACCGCACTGCCTCTTGCAACCTGCCCTGCTG
Organism: Eleutherodactylus coqui; assembly: GCF_035609145.1. Lineage (NCBI taxonomy): Eukaryota > Metazoa > Chordata > Amphibia > Anura > Eleutherodactylidae > Eleutherodactylus > Eleutherodactylus coqui. Next base: position 47,363,914 of record NC_089847.1, read on the forward strand.
ATGCCCTTGCCTCCCCCTCTGAAGACCTGTCCTGAGTAGGCGTTGCACACCAGGTGGGGTCAGTCACCTCATCGTCCTGCTGCTCTTCCTCCGAATCCTCTGTGCGCTGCTCCCTTGGACTTACTGCCCTTACTACTACCTCACTGCAAGACAACTGTGTCTCATCGTCATCGTCCTCCTCACCCACAGAAAGTTCTTGAGACAGTTGGCGGAAGTCCCCAGCCTCTTCCCCCGGACCCCGGGAACTTTCGAATGGTTGGGCATCAGTGACGATAAACTCCTCTGGTGGGAGAGGAACCACTGCTGCCCAATCTAAGCAGGGGCCCAAGAACAGTTCCTGGGAGTGTTCCCGCTCCTGAGCAGGTGTCATTGTAGTGGAGTGAGGAGGCTGGGAGGAAGGAGGAGCAGCAGACAGAGGATTCGGATTTGCAGCACTGGACGGCGCAGAACTGTGGGTGGATGATAGCTTGCTCGAAGCACTTTCTGCCATCCAGGACAGGACCTGCTCACACTGCTCATTTTCTAATAAAGGTCTCCCGCGTCGACCCATTAATTGGGCGATGAATGTGGGGACGCCAGAAACGTGCCTCTCTCCTAATCGCGCAGCAGTCGGCTGCGACACACCTGGATCAGGAGCTCGGCCTGTGCCCACACCCTCACTTGGGCCTACGCGTCCTCGGCCACGTCCACGTCCACATCCTCTAGGCTTACCCCTACCCCTCAGCATGCTGTATTACCAGTGATTTGATTTCTCAGGCAGGAAATAAATTGGCGCAAGCCTGCAGGCCAAATATAATTTCTTTTCCTTTTTTGCAAAGGGAAGCACCCACTGCGTATATTCAATGAACAAGAAGTTTAATATCTGTGGTGTGGCCCTCAAAAAGTGTCACACAACTATAGTGTAGCAGAGTTATTAACTCTAGCAGAGCAGGTATTTGCCAGTCAGGAAAGACAATGGCGCAAGCCTGCAGAAAACCGTAGCTGGTTGCGTCTGATTTTTGTACGTTGTCCACGCAGCACACACGTACACGGAGACCTTAGGACTGACACAGGCAGGCCAAATATAATTTCTTTTCCTTTTTTGCAAAGGGAAGCACCCACTGCGTATATTCAATGAACAAGAAGTTTAATATCTGTGGTGTGGCCCTCAAAAAGTGTCACACAACTATAGTGTAGCAGAGTTATTAACTCTAGCAGAGCAGGTATTTGCCAGTCAGGAAAGACAATGGCGCAAGCCTGCAGTAAACCGTAGCTGGTTGCGTCTGATTTTTGTACGTTGTCCACGCAGCACACACGTACACGGAGACCTTAGGACTGACACAGGCAGGCCAAATATAATTTCTTTTCCTTTTTTGCAAAGGGAAGCACCCACTGCGTATATTCAATGAACAGTAACTGTGTTGTGGCCCTGCCTACACAATTCTGTCCCTGTAGTATCAATGGAGGGTGCAATGCTCTGCACAGACGATTTTTAGAGAAAAAAAAATATGCAACACTGCTAACAGCAGCCAGCACAGTACTGCACACGCTTCAATTTGGCCCTAGAAAGGACCGTTGAGGTTCTTGAAGGCTACACTCACTCCTAACACTCTCCCTGCCTATACACCACTTCTGTCCCTAATGCCGGGTGCAATGCTCTGCACTGCCGATTTTGAGAAAAAAAAACAAAAAAAACACTGCTAGCAGCAGCCTGCACACAGGTAGATGTGGCCCTGAGAAGGACCGTTGGGGTTCTTGAAGCCTACACTGACTCCTAACGCTCTCCCTACAGCAGCACCAGCACGATAGTACTTTCCCTCAGCTAACTCACAAGGCATGTGTGGCGAGCCGCGGGAGGGGCCGACTTTTATACTCGGGTGACATCTGATCGCCCCAGCCACTCACAGCAGCGGGGTGGTATAGGGCTTGAACGTCACAGGGGGAAGTTGTAATGCCTTCCCTGTCTTTCAATTGGCCAGAAAAGCGCGCTAACGTCTCAGAGAGAAAACTGAAAGTAACCAGAACACCGCGTGGTGCTCGTTACGAGTAACGAGCATCCCGAACACCCTAATATTCGCACGAATATCAAGCTCGGACGAGTACGTTCGCTCATCTCTATTCATTAGCTTTCTAGTCTAATGGCTGAAATCCCTGGAGTACTCGGTTTTATTTATATATTTTAATTTCTATACACATGTGATTGAGACCTACTTCGTCTCTCCATCTTTGGATGTCATAGTGATGAGGGGAAGCCTTGGCCATTCCATCTGACAAGCTATCTAATACTTGAGGTGTGACGGTTTTCCCCTTTTATGGGTAGACCTGTCACATCAGGTACGTTGCCTCCATTTTTAGGAGTTTGTCATTTCATCTTTGTTCATACCTCTAGAGCGGTGCCCCTTGTTTTAATTATACTTTCCTTAAAGAGAACCTGTCATGAAATAAAGTCAACAGTGCTGCCTGCGAAGCTCTGCCACTACAGCCCAGCTGACAATATCAGCTTTTTTAAAAATGCATACTGACCCATGTTTGCCCAGACTGACTCTTCTTAGAGTCATTTTATGTGGGCTAAGACATCGGCCTGATGTAAGGAGCACCCAGAGAACCCTATTCACATGGGCAAACAAGCATTTTTATACTGATATAAACTAAGAATTGATAAAAGTTAATCAGTAATTCAGATATACCTGTACCCGACAATGGCAACATTCAAAAACATAACCACAAGCTGTCATACAGCTATATCAATGGAAAAATAAAAAGGGTTGTGTCTGGTATTAAAGCTCAGCTCCATTGAAGTTAATAGGAGCTGAGCTGCAATACCAGACACAACTCATAGGCAAGGGTGGCACTGCGTTTGGAAGAAGGCAGACATGTTTTTCCAACCCTGGACAACCCCTTTAATGCCAAAATAGACCTGGTTGTTAACAGGGTTAAGCATTTTTGTTTCACAGATGCAGACTAATTTTCAAAATATTTCCAACAAGTCAGAATAAAAATTCATGTGCACTCCACCTTTTGTACTTTAGTCTCCATCCAGTCCACTTTAAACAAGAAATCAATTTTATTTTTCTTTCAAATTTATCTTTATTGAAATTTTTAAATTAGGTCTCACAATAAATACAGTGGAACATTACTGAAAGAAAATAAGGCAAGAAATAATTAGGAAATCAATTTTATTTCTAATTATAGAAATAGCAAACTATTCTTGTCATTCCAATGATGTAATATGTTCTTTCTGTTGCTGGAATCCACTGTCTCTCATGTTTCCATATTATCCTACTATCTTCCGATGCAATATTGAAAATCATTTATTCGATGTTAAGAGGATGATTATGTTACACTAACTATATTTGCCACTTCTTTGCATATTTATTTTTATCTGTGGACAACCCCATTAGAGGTGAAAAATATCTACTTTAACAAGACTACACTTCACACATCCATATCTCTGTGATGATATCATAGATAGTGCCTGTGTTGTAATATATGCTTGGTGTCTTATTGATAAGGTCCTTATTTTGTAGTTACCAAATGTTATAATTTAAATCTTTGCTATAACTATGATCTTATTAAAGGGGTTGTCCCGCAGCAGCAAGTGGGGTTATACACTTCTGTATGGCCATATTAATGCACTTTGTAATGTACATCGTGCATTAAATATGAGCCATACAGAAGTTATTCACTTACCCACTCCGTTGCTGGCGTCCCCGTCTCCATGGAGGCGTCTAATTACTGTGTCTTCTGGCTTCTTTAGACGCGCTTGCGCTGTCCGGTCTTCTGCCTGGTAAATGGGGCCGCTCCGGCGCGCTCGCGCCGGAGAGCTGGTCTGCACGTCGTCATCGTAGCTCCGCCTCCATCACGTGGTGCCGATCAGCCAATTAGGTGGCTGTATCGGCAGTGGAACGCAAGAAAGGAGAAGAAAATCCACGGTGCACCATGGGAGAAGACCCGCGTTGCACCGTGGGAGAAGACCAGCGGCGCCATCTTTAAAAGAAGAAATCTTCAAAGCTGCAGAATGGGGATGCAGGTAAGCGAAATGTTTTTGTTTAAAACTAAAAAATGCATTCTTTTTAACAGGGCATAATGCAGGGGTCTATTGGAAAAAAAAATTTGGGATTTCGGCGCGGGACAACCCCTTTAATGTTAATGTTTTTAAAATGGTCTGACCACTTATTTGCCCCCACTTTATTATTTTGTCAATAAACATTAGGCTTAAAGGGGGTTTCAAAGTCATAAACAATGTTTTGAGAGGACAGCAAATGGTTAAAAATTAGAGATGAGCGAGCACCAAAATGCTCGAGTGCTCGTTACTCGAGTCGAACTTTCAGTGATGCTCGAGAGTTCGTTTCGAGTAACGTACCCCATTGAAGTCAATGGGCGACTCGAGCATTTTTGTATATGACTGGTGCTCCGCTAAGGTTTTCATTTGTGAAAATCTTAGCAAATCACCAAAGTCATGTAAGAAACACAGAAATGGATAGGGCAGGCGGGGAGCAACATGCAGGGCTGCATTTCGGGCTCCGAGGTCTCACTCTTAAGCCACAATAGTGGCAAGAGTAAGACCCCCCCGCGCACTGTCAGCATAAAGATCGTTCTGCTCTGCCACAGCTGTAACAGCTGTGGCAGAGAAGAACGATGTTAGCCCATTGAATTCAATGGAGCCGGCAATACAGCCGGCTCCATTGAAAGCAATGGGCTGCCGGCGAGCGCGGGATGAGTTTTCGGGAAGGGCTTAAAAATATAAGCCCTTACCTGAAAATCATCCTAATATGTTTAAAATTTTTAAAAAAATGTATACTCACCTTTCCACTGAAGCCGGAGTTCAGCCGCGTCTGGCCTGCAGTTCTCCTGAACTACTCTGAGTAGTATTCAGCAGCCAGGGATTTAAAATCTCCGCCTGCTGAATGAGCTGCCTCTGATTGGTCACAGCCTCACCAATCAGAGGCGGCTCTCACTCACACCCATTCATGAATTCATGAATGGGTGAGTGAGTGCTGCCTCTGATTGGCTCAGCGCAGGGACCAATCAGGGGCAGCTCTTACTCACACCCATTCATGAAGTCATGAATGGGTGTGAGTGAGAGCTGCCTCTGATTGGTGAGGCTGTGACCAATCAGAGGCAGCTCATTCAGCAGGCGGGGATTTTAAGCCCTTCCCGAAAATTCATCCCGCGCTCGCCGGCAGCCCATTGCCAGTATTGCCTGCTCCATTGAATTCAATGGGCTAACATCGTTCTTCTCTGCCACAGCTGTTACAGCTGTGGCAGAGGAGAACGATCTTTATGCTGACATAAATTTTTTTTTTATTTTTACACATTTTAGGATGATTTTCAGGTAAGGGCTTATATTTTTAAGCCCTTCCCGAAAATTCATCCCGCGCTCGCCGGCAGCCCATTGCTTTCAATGGAGCCGGCTGTATTGCCGGCTCCATTAAATTCAATGGTCAGTGCTCGTTTTATCGAGACGAGTACCGCGTGGTGCTCGTCTCGAGTAATGAGCATCTCGAGCACCCTAATACTCGAACGAGCATCAAGCTCGGACGAGTATGCTCGCTCGTCTCTATTAAAAATATCAAACTACAGTATACTCACAGTTCCAGTCATCTGCTGACACAACACCACTGCTCCCATTCTCAAAACAAGTTTCTGATTACTAGGCTGCCATGGTGACGTTCCATATACATACACATGACCACTGTAGTCAATCACTATCCTCAACAGTATGCAGCTCGGGTAAACACAGATTGAAGGTGAGGACAAGAGCATGTTGTCTACAGTTAACCATCAAAACTCAGATTTTATTTCTCACACTGCTTTAGAAAAATTAAGGTTGCTGTTGCTATGGGCCAAAAAAACAGTTTTATCTTCTACATGGTTTGATAAATGAGGCCTGTATTCCTAGCTGAGGTAAACTAATGCAAAGAGATATGTTTTGGCATTAACTTTAATTCCATAAAACTGAACAGGATCTATCTATGGATCTGACACAACCTATTTTTTAACCCTTGTGTTGTACCATGGGCTCTATTGGACCCCACCTTGTTTATTGCAGACCTGCACTTTGAAGCTAATACCAAACGAGGGTTAGTAAAATGTGCCAACACATCAGAACAAATTATTAGTTTGACCATGACCTGTCCTGAATTTTTTTCATCATCAAATTTTTACCAAAAGATTAAGGCCTCATGTCCACGGGGAAAATCAGATCCGCTGCAGATTCTACATGGAGAATCTGCAGCGGGTCCCTCCTGCCCCGCGGACATGAGCGCCGAAAATAGCAATTTAAAAGAATTTACCTATCCGGCGCGGGCGACGAAGCTCTGCTCTTCCTCACGGCCGGATCTTCATTTTCGGCCGGCGGATGAATTCCTGACGCCGGCGGCACGTCGCTGGCACGTCGTCGACGTGCCGCGCGCATGCGCCGGGCACATCCGCCGAGCCAAAGCAAGGGAGATGCGGCCGTGAGGAAGAGAAGAGCTTCGCGGTCCGCTGCGGGTGAGTAAATGCTTTAAATTCCTATTTTAGGTCTCCCGCGGATCCGGACGGCTTCCATAGGCTTCAATAGAAGCCCGCGGGAGCCGTCCCCGCGGGAGACCCGCATGAAAATGGAGCATGGTCCAGATTTTTTCATGCTCCATTTTTTTAAAAATCACTTTTATTGACGATCCGCGGGTATTTATGTACCCGCGGGTGGTCAATGCATCCCTATGGGGTGCGGATCCGCATGCAGGAAATCCGCTGCGGATCCTAAATCCTATTTTCCCCGTGGACTTAAGAGGCTTAAGAGTTTGATGTTTTGCAAAATCAGAACACAACAACAAACCAGGTTGAGCAAACAAGCACACTGGAAGCCATAGTAAACAAGGATGATGATGAGGAAATGGAAGGGAAGCAAGAGATGCATATTGGTATGATGATGGGTGTGAAGAATGCTCAATAAACATTATTGAAGAGGGAAGAGCCTAATCCAAGGATCCCACCACAAATTGAAAGCTTCTGATATGTTGTTACTCATCAAGAAAAAATGTTCATATAAGTAGTGTTTAGAAATTGTATCAATTACCATATCTAAAGACGGAGGTGTAGAGGATTTCCAATTATGCGCTGTTAGGAGATTAGCAGTTAAAAAAATGTAGGAAATTAGTCTCCTATTGCCTGGCGGGATGTCCTCTATACTGAGGGGGAACACAGCTATAGCTGGATTGGGTCACAAAAAAAGGCAGTAACTCTGCGAATCAAAGTGAAAATCTCTGACCACTATCCCATAAGGTGAGGACAGTCCCAAAAAATTTGAAATAATGAACCGCTTGGGCACATAACTCCAACAGGTGCTAGAAGACGCAGATAAAAGTTGAGTTATTCTTGAAGAGTAGTAATGCCTACGTAATAGCAGTTTATGGTAGACCTCCATGAGGTTAGCGCAAAGAGTAGCTCTAAGGAACCAACTAAAAGTTCTGAATTGTTCATTGTTCTAATAAAAAGGATCTATGAATGTATTTTCCCCAGTTGATTAACTGACCCTTTTTGTAAATTTTCACATCTTCATTTACAAAGTCATATAACCATCTGGCATTTATAGATACTAGTGTTGGAGATTCTAAAACGAAATCACGTATTAGATGTAGAACAGGGAATTCCTTATAAAAAATGTTCCTCAAAAAATGTTTAATTTGCATGTACAAATGCCTATCCTTTTCTGGAAGATTAAAGTGGACTACCAGGTCAGAGAAGGGGCTAATATGTGATCCAGAAAACATATCTGCAATGTACTGTATGCCTGCCTGAACCCACCTTTTAAAATTAATATTAGGAATAAGAGCTTAAATAAGTGAAAAGGAAGAGGAAAATGCAAGCTAGAAGAGTGAGTTTTCAAATAGTTGAATGGATGATGACTGCAGGCGTATGTGTAAAAAAAAGAAAGCCTCTCTAAAGAAAAAAAAACTTCTGCAATGATGCAGCAAGCTTTACTTTATATACTGGAAGCCTGGTCATAAAGGTATTATTGTTCCAGGATATAGTAACATTGGTTGAATATGATAGGATAATAAAGACTGGTGCATGGTCCGACCATGTGATCTGGCCAACGTCAGGGGGCTGATCTGCCTGAAGAGTCCACTTATCTAATATAAACAGATCAATCCTTAAGAATGAATGATGCCTGGCTAAATAAAAGTAATATTCTCTTGAGAAAACATTTAGGCAGTGGAAGAAGTCATATAAATGATGTCTGTGTAGCCAAGGGATCAGCATCAGGGGAAATCTTTTAACTCAGGGAGGTCGTGTCACATCGTCTATCTGGAATGAAGTTAAAATCTCCACATAGGATGAATTTACTTTGCTGTACTGAACAAATCTTTTTGATAATTTTGTTCTGAAAGTGAATCTAAGAAGAACTGGGGGCATAGATGTTAACCATCGTGAGTAAGCTAAAGTTGCCAACTAAAATAATGAATCTACCTCGGAGATCTAAGATAGAATAGGAAAACTGAAAAGTTACCATTTCTTTAATTGCTATTAAAACTCCAGCGTGTTTCTTTTGAGTATTAGTCATAAGTATAAGGGAAACCTAGAATAGGAAAACCTGGGGGCTTTGCCATATTTATAGTGGGTCTCCTGTGCACATAATAGATCTGAAATAGAGGATAAGCATCTTTTCACAATGAAGTTCTTTTAAAAGAGCTGTTCACGCCCTTAATATTAAATTACATTAATTTAAGGGACATATAAAACAGATAAGTCAAGCAATAGATGTTGAAAGAACATATTTATAGAGAGTACACCACATCATATACAGACATTTTATAGCAAACACCGGGGTACACAGTATTTTGGTTACAGGAGAGGTGAAGGATAAATAGGGAAAACTAAACCTTTAGGTCCACAATGAGAATCGAAGACATAGACTTGGGTAAAGAACGTATAAATCAAGAAGAGTTAAAGTTATATTGTAAATGCTGTGGGGAAAAAAGTTCAGCGTATAAGAGGGATAAGAACCTCCAAAATGTAGAGTAATGCCTAATACCTAAGCAAGAGTTCAGAATAATCACTTAACCACCCACTCTGGGGGGAGACAAGCAGGAGTCTTCAAGCCGATGCGCTGAGATTCATCCAGTGTAAAAAGACCCATTTTCTGCAGCAGCTTGTGGCTTTCTTGAGACTTCTTCACCACATGTGTGGAGCCCTCAAGTCTGAGGAGTTTAGCAGGGAAGCCCCATTTGTATGGAACATTATTTGCCCAGAGAGCCAGAGTAATAGGGAAAAATTTCCTTGGGGCTGAAATGGTTGCTTGTTCAAGATCAGCATAAAAATAAACACCATAATAGAAAGCTTCCTTGTGGCAAGCACAAAAGATTTCTTAAGTGTGACTACCCACTACAGTTCTTTTTCACAACGAAATTCGCAGCATTTTTTTTCTCCAGAGGTCTATGGGACTTGTTAATGTTAAAATCGCATCAATTTCAAGGTAAATTGCGATTTTTGCCGCAATGCGTTTTTAACATTAGAAAGCCCCATAGACACCTAGAGAAAAAAAACGCAGCAAATTCGCAAACATTAGTGGGTAGCCACCCTAAGTGTGAAAAAGATCAAATCTTGCAATCACATTTCCTGGAACATTATCAGGAAACACCTTACATTTTTGGAAGCCTATGTACTATGTCAATTATCAAGTCTGCAAGCTGATTAGACAGTAGAAGTTGTTAAATAAGCGTTGGCAGATACATTTTAGGATCAGAGGACACCAATTTAGAAATCCCTCTAAACTTGACATTTTTGTGTCGATTTCTATGCTCAATATATGTCAGTTTAACCTTAATAGCTTCCACATCTTCCTCCAGAGAAGCATCTATTAGGTCGTTGTGACCCTGAGTAAGTTCTCCCATTTTAGCCTTAACAAAAATTAGGGAGAGCGCCATAGCCAGAGGGAAAGAAATAATTGTATGGGATTCTACTTACCAGGTGTCAGGCGGAGCAACAAAAAACACTTTTTGTGTCCCGCCTGCACCGGGAATCCAAGTTCGCCTTTTCTAAGGTTTCTTTGCTGAAGGGTCTTCTTGTCTTATCCAGAAGAGTAAATCTATGTGTATCTAATAGTACTCAACCATACTGTCCTGGAGAGCAGCAGCTTATAGAAATACCCCAAAAGTTTATAAAAACATATGGGGAAAAGGTAATAAATAAAAAAACAGAAAAAAACTTTCTTTATAGCTGCGCTACAACATTAACCCTTGAGTAAATAAGGGAATAATAAGCCTCTAAAAAACCTCAGTTCAATATAAAGCAAATACTTTTTATTCCCCACATAACAATCAAATACAGGTAAATCGTTAAAAGCAACGCGTTTCTGCGTCTAGCTGACGCCTTTATCAAGCTTATAGTAATCCTCTTCTAACACACATATAAATAAATAGACAGCATACCTTAATCACCGGTCCCGATAGCGTACATCTGATTTCCTCCCCTGCACCATGCTGGACGCCAGTCTCCGGCATGTATATCGAAGGCGGGGTTCCTCACTACCTTGCCTACGTCATCTCGCAGAGACTAGAGTGTATGTGCGTTCCACCGTGGGTGTCCCGCTGCGACCCACGTGATCACTCTCACGTCGGCAGCGTGGTTTCCATAGTAACATGACGCTATTGCATCAGGTATGCCCCGTTCCTCAATGCAACTGGGCAGACTAGAATACATAGGGCTAAAACCCCATAGGTGGATCACAGTACAATATTAGATCAGATTAAAACTGAGTGTATACACATTACCCGGAGATGTATATTATAACACTTATAACTTATTCAAAACTATTTGTAAAAATGAATAAATATATATACATACAAATTTGTTATAATATCCACGTGGATCATTAATATATACTCTCATAAAAAGGATCTATAGATGCAATAGTAGATAAATAATGTGAAAACATTTTTTAAAAAAACACAGACAATCGCTGATAAAGTGCACAAATAATTTCATGAGGTACCAACAATCACTACCATCTAAAATAGTGTCTCAATAACTTAATTTAAAATCTGATATACATAATAATCTTAAGTAATTTTTTCTAAAATTTCATTTAAGCCCTTAGGATGTAGAGAATCCATCCAAAATATCCAGAACATCTCTCGCTCGTGTAATTGAGAGAATGATCTGGAAGCGATGGTTTCCAACGGCATGACAATTAATTTAGTAGGATCTTGGTTATGTACTTCTTTAAAATGGCATGAAACGCTGTGTTTCATAAAACCCGATACTATGTTAAAACGATGCTGGTTAATTCTTGTTCTCAGGGCTCTAGTCGTACAACCAATATACTTGAGTCCACAAGGACACTCAAGTAGGTAAATTACCTATGAGGACTCACAGTTTAAATATTGTTTAAAATATACCGGTTTACTCTCACGCTCTACACAAACTTCTTTTCTTCCGTTCGGAATGGAAGCACAACACTTACAGCGATTTTTTTGACATCTAAATACACCTACATTACCCTCACTAGATTTCTCTTGAAGTCTTTTTTTTATTTTTTAAGATTTTTTTCAGCGGATCTGATGGTGCTACAATATTTTGAAGGGTTCTGTTCCTTCGATAAATAATCTTGGGAACATCAGGTATTTCTTTTGACAAAAATGGGTCCTGTTTTAATAAATCCCAGTTTTTTCTCATTATCCTTTCTATTACTTTATGTTGCGTATTGAATTTCGTCATAAATAGAAGTTTTTTATCACAATCCTTCTCCTCCTTATTCTTTTTCACCCCCTCCATTTTTTCTTTCAAAAAGGGGGGTCTTTGATCTGTTAAAACTTTCTTATACGCATCATTAATTAAACATACAGGATAGCCCTTCTCGATAAATCTTGTTTTGATTATTTCCGCTTGATCTTTAAAAATCTCTACTGACGAAGAATTCCTCCTAAGACGTTTCAATTGACCATATGGGATGTTGGTCCGCCAACATTTCTTGTGACAGCTGTTAAAACTTAAATAGCTGTTACAATCTGTCTTTTTAAAATGTGTTCTCGTTTTAATTTCCCCACTTTCAATAAAAATCACTAAATCTAAAAAAACTATCTCCGTCGGGTTCATATTGCTTGTAAATTCCAATTGACACTCATTTTTATTTACTCCACCAATAAAAACGTCCAACTCTTCAATGTGACCGTCCCAAACCATGATAATATCATCAATAAAACGTTTAAAAAATACTATCCGGCTATCATTAAAATTCCACTTCTCAAAAGCTCCCATAAATAGATTAGCATAACTCGGTGCGAAACGCGTCCCCATGGCCGTCCCATTCGTTTGCTAATAAAAATGACCTTTAAACGTAAAATAGTTATTGTTTAAAATAAAACCTATAGCATCTAATATAAATTTATTTTGGTGGAGTAAATAAAAATGAGTGTCAATTGGAATTTACAAGCAATATGAACCCGACGGAGATAGTTTTTTTAGATTTAGTGATTTTTATTGAAAGTGGGGAAATTAAAACGAGAACACATTTTAAAAAGACAGATTGTAACAGCTATTTAAGTTTTAACAGCTGTCACAAGAAATGTTGGCGGACCAACATCCCATATGGTCAATTGAAACGTCTTAGGAGGAATTCTTCGTCAGTAGAGATTTTTAAAGATCAAGCGGAAATAATCAAAACAAGATTCATCGAGAAGGGCTATCCTGTATGTTTAATTAATGATGCGTATAAGAAAGTTTTAACAGATCAAAGACCCCCCTTTTTGAAAGAAAAAATGGAGGGGGTGAAAAAGAATAAGGAGGAGAAGGATTGTGATAAAAAACTTCTATTTATGACGAAATTCAATACGCAACATAAAGTAATAGAAAGGATAATGAGAAAAAACTGGGATTTATTAAAACAGGACCCATTTTTGTCAAAAGAAATACCTGATGTTCCCAAGATTATTTATCGAAGGAACAGAACCCTTCAAAATATTGTAGCACCATCAGATCCGCTGAAAAAAATCTTAAAAAATAAAAAAAAGACTTCAAGAGAAATCTAGTGAGGGTAATGTAGGTGTATTTAGATGTCAAAAAAATCGCTGTAAGTGTTGTGCTTCCATTCCGAACGGAAGAAAATAAGTTTGTGTAGAGCGTGAGAGTAAACCGGTATATTTTAAACAATATTTAAACTGTGAGTCCTCATGGGTAATTTACCTACTTGAGTGTCCTTGTGGACTCAAGTATATTGGTTGTACGACTAGAGCCCTGAGAACAAGAATTAACCAGCATCGTTTTAACATAGTATCGGGTTTTATGAAACACAGCGTTTCACGCCATTTTAAAGAAGTACATAACCAAGATCCTACTAAATTAATTGTCATGCCGTTGGAAACCATCGCTTCCAGATCATTCTCTCAATTACACGAGCGAGAGATGTTCTGGATATTTTGGATGGATTCTCTACATCCTAAGGGCTTAAATGAAATTTTAGAAAAAATTACTTAAGATTATTATGTATATCAGATTTTAAATTAAGTTATTGAGACACTATTTTAGATGGTAGTGATTGTTGGTACCTCATGAAATTATTTGTGCACTTTATCAGCGATTGTCTGTGTTTTTAAAAAAAATGTTTTCACATTATTTATCTATTATTGCATCTATAGATCCTTTTTATGAGAGTATATATTAATGATCCACGTGGATATTATAACAAATGTGTATGTATATATATTTATTCATTTTTACAAATAGTTTTGAATAAGTTATAAGTGTTATAATATACATCTCCGGGTAATGTGTATACACTCAGTTTTAATCTGATCTAATATTGTACTGTGATCCACCTATGGGGTTTTAGCCCTATGTATTCTAGTCTGCCCAGTTGCATTGAGGAACGGGGCATACCTGATGCAATAGCGTCATGTTACTATGGAAACCACGCTGCCGACGTGACAGTGATCACGTGGGTCGCAGCGGGACACCCACGGTGGAACGCACATACACTCTAGTCTCTGCGAGATGACGTAGGCAAGGTAGTGAGGAACCCCGCCTTCGATATACATACCGGAGACTGGCGTCCAGCATGGTGCAGGGGAGGAAATCAGATGTACGCTATCGGGACCGGTGATTAAGGTATGCTGTCTATTTATTTATATGTGTGTTAGAAGAGGATTACTATAAGCTTGATAAAGGCGTCAGCTAGACGCAGAAACGCGTTGCTTTTAACGATTTACCTGTATTTGATTGTTATGTGGGGAATAAAAAGTATTTGCTTTCTATTGAACTGAGGTTTTTTAGAGGCTTATTATTCCCTTATTTACTCAAGGGTTAATGTTGTAGCGCAGCTATAAAGAAAGTTTTTTTCTGTTTTTTTATTTATTCCCATTTTAGCCTTGATATGATCGACCCTGTTGCCCAGTTTTGTTATAGTGATTTTTATTTCAGTAGAAAACTGATAGAGGTCTAGGTGCAAAAATCCTCACAAGACCACCATCATCTCTTTCACAAATAACTCAGATGCAGCATTATTAGATGTGGGGATGTTGGAGAAGGGGTCCAAGAGTAGGCCTCCTTCTGTAGCTGGGTTAATCAATGCAGGGTAGTCTACATCCCTTTTGGAGGGTCAGCCAGAGGAGAAGTTATTAATGGCCTCACTGAAAGTGATGCAGAGGAGCCTGCTATATGCTGCTCTGTATATTGGAGGCAGTTTGGGCAGAGAAGAATGCACAGGTGACTCACCTGCCATCTCTTAGGATGATTAATTTGAGCTGCTATTGTTACTTGCAGAACTGGGTGGAGAAGTGTTGCAGGTGTTTTATGAGATTAATGTGTTATTGCAGGTTTTCTTTTCTTAATCGGGGCACAGAGTGATACTTAATTTTTTTATAAGTGGCAGAGTAGCACTTAAATTTTATAGGAAAGTAGAATATGTCTAATTATACATTCAGGGTATAATTCACATGTTACAAACGTAGCAGGGTATACGCTCACTTTGCAATTCATCCCTGTATTGATTTTAGTTCTGGGGCTGTCTTTATATAATGAGCTTAGTTCCAGTGCTCTCTATGTTTACTGATCTTGATTCAGGCACAGTATTTATATACTGTGGTGTTGTATGTATGTATTGACCTTTATTCTGGTGCCATATTTATGAATGAGCTTGATTTTGGTACTGTATGTAGGAACTAAATTTAGTTGTGGTCCTGTATGTATGTTATAAGTTTGGTTCTGGTACTGTATATATGTACTGAACTTGATTCCGGTGTCATATTTATGTTACAAGCTTGATTCTGGTACTATATTTATATGCTGAATTTAGTTCTGGTGACATTTATTTTAAGATCTTAGTTCTGGGAATGCATTTATTTTATGAGCTTGGTTTGATGCTGTACTTATGTTTTGACAGAGGCTATTCTATGTGGGGACACTAAGGGGAGTGAGCAAAATTGGATAGGGTTAAAGTCGTAGCTTAATCTTAAAAAAAAATACAGGTCTCACAGCATTTGTGTAAATCACGAATGATTTGGTTTACTTGTTAATAAGCTGAAGTACCATATATACTCGAGTATAAGCCTAGTTTTTCAGCACATTTTTTTATGCTGAAAAAGCCCCTCTCGGCTTATACTCGAGTGAGGTAAAAAAAAAATTTAAAAAATCTGCAATACTTACCCACAGCCTGCGTCTGTGTCCCCGGCGCGATGGTCTACCCAGCGGTGCGGCAAGCTGCTTGAGAATTCTCCCCACAGTCATCTCCCTGCTCAGCTTTGGATTCCCCCGCAGTTAGCGCTGTGATTGGATCGAGCACCAGACAATCCCAGCTCGATCATTCACAGTCATTCAGTGGATGACATCACCAAATGGCTGTGATTGGTTTATCGAACTCTGGCTGTGATTGTCTGGCGCTCGATCCAATCACAGTGTTTATTTACACAGCGCTAACGGCGGGAGAATTCAAAGTCGTACAGGGAGATGACAGCGGGGAGAATTCTCAAGCAGCTTGCCGCACTGCCGGGGAGACCATCATGCCAGGAACACAGATGCTGGCTGGGAGGTAAGTATTGCATTTTTTCTTTACCCAGTATTCACTCGAGTATAGCTCGGCTTATACTCGAGTCTATAAGTTTTACCAGTTTTTTGTGGTAAAACTTATTAACTCATCTTATACTCGGGTCGGCTAATACTCGAGTATATATGGTATTTATATTCCTTTTAGACAATTACATTGAAAACGAGGCTAGATAGCACCTGACTTATACATATGCATAGCTTGTTGCAATTCTCTATTATTGGTAACTGCAATTATGTCAGACAGTACAAAACTCTTCTCTAGTCATGCACTGTTTGCTGACTTTTTCAGCGATCGTTGATTGGCAATCTATGAGCATTCCTGAGTTTAGTTAAGGCTTACATACTTAAATATATGTATAGAAGATCGAATAAATAACTATTTATCATCTGTTTTACTATTTACTAAGCAAAGTACATTTCTAAAACAAAGTCCATCTTTAATCAGCCATCTTTTCCTGAGTAAACTCTTGTGTGAGCGAAGGTCAATTGCAGCTTCCTTCTTCAGGCCTTGCAAACTTCTGATTATCCTGTTCATATGCCAAAATATCTAAATACGTGTGTCAAGTAAACTATAACATGGAATGGGGAACAAGATGGTGTTTAAACACTATGGTTTCCCTCACAGCAACATAAAAGTAAACACAAACACCTTGTTTCCATTCTTGTATACATATCACATTTTCAAAATTAACCTACATGCATCCATATTTCAAAAATCTTTCATAGAACAAAAATCCTCTGTTTAACAAAATGGTACTTTTTAAGTCTGCATTTGGCCATATGATAAGTTTGTATTTTTACAATTTCTAAAAGAATTGAAATATTTTGACACAATTTTCAATTGAAATGGAACAATTATCCATTATACATACTTGAGTTTGTTTTCCATTAAAATGTTTAAAATATCCACAAATGTTCATGGTATACAAGCAAGCTAGTATGTAATTTATTTTGCTATAGTATTTCTTCTTCCAGTGAAAGTGTCTATAAAATTTTTAAAGGAAAGTAGGTTGCTAAAATGTACTTAATTTGCCATGATAGATTGAGTCCATGCTTCAGTGACTGTAATTGAATCTGTGACCTAGTTCTTTAGTAAAGAAGAAATAGTCTCTCGGGTTTTGTCACAACCATCTTGTAATGAAATTCAAAACTGACTGTCAAAATGTCTATACTTTTTTTACTAGTTGGTAATATTATTAGTCTGCAATTTGTTACTTTTTAATTAATCTTAATAAATGTTTTTATAGACAACGTGATAGCTGAAAACGTAAAGTGTTCAGTAGGGTCATGTTATAAGCGATTTGAAGTAAGTAGACTAGCTTAAATACTGAAAAATATTTTTCTTCCACTACCTAGCATATGTATATATTAAAATATATTAACTATATATTTCTTAAAAAGCAACTTTCAACCACCTTGGGATATAAAGGCAATTAAAACTGTATGTAATAAAAATACAACACTTTATTCTAATGATTCATTCTAATAACAATGTATAAAAAAGATTTTTTTTTCACTGTCTCTATGAGGCAATGTAAAACACATCTTCAGAAGGTTGGCAATGTGCTGGGATGGCCTTGTGGTAACTTTGCTCTTGCCTTGTTAAAAAGATGTACAGATAGTCCCCGACTTGCGAACATTCGAGTTACGAATTTCGCTAGATACGAACTATCTGTTTTGCACAGTATGATGTAATGCTATGGCATTACATCATACTGTGCAGGGAGCGGAGAGGCTTCTATTAAGCCTGATAGCAGCCTGTCCGGTCACATCGCGGTTGCTAGGCAGCCGGGGGCCTTCTGAAAGTCCCTAGGGCTGTCTATGCAGAGCGCCTATCAAGCCGTGCACTGATCTCATCGTGGGACGCTGTATGGGCCCCCTGAACGTCGGGTGCAGGCTGTTTCTTACAGCGCGCACCCGGCGGCAGCAGTTCCGACGAGCCGCGCCGCTCGTCAGAACTGTTAACACTTTAAATACCGCTGTCAGAGCGGTATTTAAAGTGTTAACAGTTCCGACAAGCGGGCGGCTCGTCGGAACTGCTGCCGCCGGGTGCCCGCTGTAAGAACAGCCAGCACCCGACATTGTATGGAGCGGGATCCACCCGCGATCCCGCTCCATACTACCATTTGTTCGACTTGCGAACAAAACGGACTTGCGAACGGGCTCCCGGAACGGAACCTGTTCGCAAGTCGGGGAGCACCTGTACTGTACCTAATTAAATGCTTCTACCTCTTTTTTTAAAATTATAATGGTCTATTGTTTATTATTGATCATAATGCTCATTAAACTAATTATATCTGATTATTTGATGCTATAAATATAACAATAATTATGATAATTACTTAAAATTGGTATAATACACAGCAAAAATGCACCTATGCAACCACTATCTTACGTTTCTTACCTAAAAACAGGCTTTAGCTGGCCCACCAAAATTCCTGAGCATATTATACTAAGCCTAACACAATAATGAGAGACAAAGTTCTAGGAGAAGACAATCCTATTTGGAGTAAACCATGGGAGCATATCATGAACTGATTCACAAATAATAAGATTACAATTACAAAAAGTTTATTTAAATTTTAAATGGATGTTCACATATTATGCATATATGGAGGATGGGTCCAAGAAACACCTGTCTACTGATACTGTTTAAAAATTTAAATGTGGGCATCAGAATTATGCTTAAAATTTGCAGCATTGGGCTCAGTCAAACAAGCATTTTCTTCCTGCATCTATAGATGCGGAATAAAACCACAGAACGCATGTATAAATAATATGTGACCAAAGCTTCAGACGCATTTTTTAATCGCACTTGCTGTGCCGTCAGGACTGTGATGCTATCCCATTGCTTTCAATGGGGCCAGCGCTGCTGCTACCCCATTGAAAGCAATGGGATGAAGGCAACCCCTGCAGTGATGATTTTCGGGAGGGGGGTAGGGAGTGGCTTAAAAAATGTAAGCCCTACACTGAAAATCATCCCTATCTGCAGAAAAAAATAAATCTTAACTCGGCTATATGCGCTGTCCGTCTCTTCTCCCCAGTTCTTGGCAATCTTCTTCTGTATTTTTGGTGGCCAGGGATTGAAAAGTCCCCACCTCCAGAAAGTGCTGGCTCTGATCAGCTGAACATTGTGACCAATCAAAGGCAGCACTCAGCTGTCATTTAATGTGTGTTAAACTTCTTTTTTTTTTCAGTAGCTAGGGATGACTTTTGGGGTAGGGCTTATATTTTAAGCCCCTTTCCTCCTTCCCTGAAAATCATCGCTACAGGGGTTGCTTTCATCTCAATGCTTTCAATGGGGCGGCAGCAGCTGTCGTAGGGGATTCCTTCGTCCCCGCAGGGATAAAATATAGGCCCTACCCTGAAAAAGAAGCCCTAGCTGCAGGAAATATATATATATATATACATATATATATATATATATATATATATGTATACATCACCTAGAAGCGCTGTGATTGGTCAAAGCGCTCAGCCAATCAGTGCTTCCTGGAGGCGGGAATTTTTTAATCGCCGACCAGAAGAACATATTGAAGAAGACTGCCGGGGACCTGGGGAGAACATGCGCCGGAGCCCGACGACTCTTCTAGGTGATGTATGAATATGTTTTAAGCTGCAGATAGGGCTTATTGTTACATCGATTCGCATGAAAACTGCATTTTTGTGCAAATCAAAAAACGCTGTCCTATTTTTTCCTGAAGCAAATTTTTACTGCATGTAAAAAACGGACATGGGACCGCATTCATTAGAAAGCAATAGTTCTAATAGATGCATTTTGAAAACAATCCTATACATGCAGGAAGCATTTGCTCGTCTGACTGAGCCCTTAAAGACTAAAAATAAAATCAAATTATTCTGTATTGTTTTAACTAATATTTTTAAAAGTGGAAAGTAAATATAGTTATCGTCTAGATAACTATATTTACTTTCCACTTTTGGATCTACCCTTCCTTACTTTTTCTCTTAATTCAGGTAATCTTAAGATGTTCTGCGTGAGATGACCAGCTTTAAAAAACATATGATTTCATAATACTCTTGTCATGAGATTCTACCCTATATGTATCTATTGTGGTAACCCAGTAGTTGTGATGTGATTTGCAGTCTGCCAAGTGTTTTGGTAGCTTGTCATGATATTTTATTGAATCAGTTTCATGATAAATTCCAGTCCTTAAAGGGGGTTTCCCATGAGTATAAGTGATTCTGTCCATTATGTCTATCCAGATAATGTTCAAAACATAATAAGAATAAAGAAACATGAAATGTCACTAGAAAAAGGGACATGGCTGTTACAATTTTCTTTCTTTTTTTAGTTTAGAAATTGGATAAAAATGCTCAAATTATAAAATATTTTTAAGTTTGTTCATTTTCAGTAGTTATTTTTACTTATATAGTGTTATCAACTTCCATAGCTCTGCATGCTTTACATAGCATAGTATTAAAGGGGTTGTCCCGCAGCAGCAAGTGGGTCTATACACTTCTGTATGGCCATATTAATGCACTTTGTAATGTACATTGTGCATTAATTATGAGCCATACAGAAGTTATAAAAAGTTTTTCACTTACCTGCTCCGTTGCTGGCGTCCTCGTCTCCATGGTTGCCGTCTAATTCTCGCCGTCTAATGGCCAAATTAGACGCAAGTCCGGGTCTTCTTATCTTCTCAATGGGGCTCCGTGTAGCTCCGCCCCATCACGTGCCGATTCCAGCCAACCAGGAGGCTGGAATTGGCAATGGACCGCACAGAAGCCCTGCGGTCCACGGAGGGAGAAGATGCCGGCGGCCATCTTCACCGGGTAAGTAAGAAGTCACCGGAGCGCGGGGATTCAGGTAAGCGCTGTCCGGTGATCTTTTTTAACCCCTGCATCGGGGTTGTCTCGCGCCGAACGGGGGGGGGGGGGGGGGGTTGAAAAAAAAAAAAAAACGTTTCGGCGCGGGACAACCCCTTTAAGACAATATATCGTAAAATACATTATAGGAACCTTACTCATAGGACCCTACAGTTTCCAAGCAAGAGGAAACAGATACACACAATCAGGGAAAGGAGAAGGCAGCTTTAGACATGTTAGATGGAGCCAGAACTGGAATATTGGTTGGTGGGCTCTTTAATCCAGGTGATATGCTAGTTAGAAGGTAATCTTTTAGCCATTGTTTGCATGTTTGAAGGGTTGCAGAATGTCAGTTGGAAAGTCAGAGAGGACATCATTTTCTTAGACCTAGAAATTTTCATCTATAATGGTTTCTTACGAACCAAAATCCACTTCTAGAAGGTCGACGCAAACAGCTACTTAAACTTCGACCCTTTCAGAGCCAAGAATCATTGACACTCATAGTGCCAAGGTTTCCTTTGACTCTAGGAACCTCTCTATTACTCAAATACAGCGCTCATCACACTTCTGTGAGAAACATTCTAAATAAACACTTGGCATCCTAAAGGGAGATCCATTCCTAGCGGACCTTGAAACCAAAATTGTATTTCATAAGGGTCGCAATCTTAAGAACATGTTGGCACCCTCTTGTTGGAAATCCCTGAACACCACTAAACTCATGTTACCTCCTTCAACCAGTATGTGGGGGTTTTACAGGTGTGGAATAGCAAAATGTAAATGCTGTCAGAATATAGAATATACATAATACATAGATTGTGGTTCCTCCTAACTTATTAATTGAATGACCCTGTGGCCTTAGATAGGTGGGGCGAACCACCAATGTCCTACGTATCTGCGCCAACCAACACCGCTCCAAAATAAAAAAAAGGACACCTGCTCCATAGTGTTTCCAAACACTTCTGTCGTGTACATAGTAAGGATGCTTCCCATCTACGTATAACACCTGTTGAGAAAGTAACATCAGGACATTTCTCACAATTAAAAAATAAAGAGATGTATTGGCGGTCTGAACGAGGTCTTGGGAAAAATGTAATTTGTTGCACCTACTCTGTTTATTGGGTTGCTCTCTATGGGAACTATTGTCCCTATTGTACATGTTCTGTGTCCTTCAGTTCATTGACTTTATCACAGCCATGCTAGCACGTATGCCTATAAGAAGTTGTATATATCCAAAACAACATTTTTCCAAATACTATAATGTATTTTGTAAATATACATTGTCTTAGTTTTTTAACTCTGTTCCAAGTGTCAGTGACCGGCCATCAAATGGCCTCTTCCTATACAGCGATATTTGCTTTTAGTCCCGGTTACATGGTGCCTCTTTATTTTATTTTTATTTCTGTGCCAAATTCCCCTTTTGCTTTTATAGAGGAATAAGTATATACCCCCTCACCCAGCCGCTTATCTCCTCTTATATCAATACATTACATTGCTTTTAAACCATATCTTTTCTCTGGTGGAACGCACACCCATTACTGCTGAAACGCAAGCCAACGTCATGTTACAGCGTTACAGCAAGCTGCTGGTGAGTTCAGATTTTTCTTTTTCTACTCTTTATGCCTGATTCCATTTTTGTTGTGTCGTCATAGTTTCGGCAAATTGCCTCTATACCACCTATCTCAGACTATATTCACCATGCATTTGTGCACTTTACCTGATTCACCCAAAATTTGGCGCACCTTTATTATTTTATCTAACATAAGCTTCAGGTGTTTTTATTTGTGCATGCCTTTATCATTATATTATCATTATTATATTATTTATTTTATATGAATACTTTATTATACACTATTATTTTATCTTTCATGCAATTATCATTATATTATTATATTATTCAATATGAATACATCATGATATTATCTTGACACTTTTTAATTGTAATATACATAAAATCTCTTTAGCTTCTACAAATCTCCTTGTCCCCTTCCTCTCCCTTTTGGGGATCCCTATTGTCTCTTACCCAATACCACATTGACTCCTTATTTGTTTGGGTTCACACCAGACCTCCCCCCCCCCCCCCCAATTTGTATTCCCATCTAACAAATAATGATTTTTTTTTCTTTTTTTTTCCTAATACATATACTGGTTCTTTATCAAACAATCCTGTTATTTATTCTGTTCTTCGGGACTTTGCATTAATTTGCAAACTATTTTTCAATTTCTTTGAATATTAATTTTCCATTTTTTATTTTTTTCTCGTTACAATTAATCTACCCCCTCTACTCCACTCCCTCTTGCATTTCACTTATAGTCTATTGAACTGGCTGCTGCAAACCACTTGTATGCTTGATGCAACCCCCTGTCCATACGTCCCCATGATTTATACTTTTTTACTCCTCTCTCTCCCTTTACATGTATGTAATCACATTGTTACTTTCATATCATATACCCATTTCTCAATTGTACATATTATCTTTTTGCCGCCTCTTTTCTTGTCACAGTCTTCTCTTGTTTTAACCTTTTTTCATAAATGTGTTATTTCCCGCTTCACTATTATGTAGATTTGTGCTTGAGAAAGGAGCATATAGGCTCCAAAACGCGTTGCACTTTGTCTCTGTATATATCTAATAAACTACCACTACATTCATGAAGTTTACACCATTCATTTACTAGTCCTGGTTTTTCAACCATCCTAAGTTACTTGATCTACTCTTGATCTTATCTTGGTGCTGTTTCACGTCTGGGGCACTCTAAGCACAAGAGTTCTTTTCTTCTTCACCTATAGCTCTTATCCCTCCCTGGGTCTTATTAGGTACACTGTTCAAACACAATCCTCTGTGTCTGGCAAAAATGGACGTCGTTCCATTCTCCTTGTTCCCTGAGCTTATATTTATTCTCGTTCAGCACTCCTAGGGTTAATTGTTTCTGGGTCTTCTGCTCAGCTGATGCACCTTTTCTAATCACCGCTCTATATAGCTGCTCTGGGCCTTTCAGTCTTTGCTGAAGTATTGATGTGACTTTTGTTTCCTTCACTTCATTTTCAGCCGCTGCTTTGGCATTTACCTGGTTTCCTTGCTACCTGCTCGTGTTCTGTGTTCTCCATTTGTGTATCCAGCTGTCTGTCACTCTCGTGAATCTGCCTCTCTGTTCATCCCTGTCAGTTTGTACCTCCTTTGTTCCTGTATGTCCCAGTATTGTTCTGTCATTTATTTTATAGGTTTTCTGTCCTGCCAGGTTCAGTCAGCGCCTAGAGGAAGACCGTGGGGTCGTCCTTATCAGGACGAATGCTCCACTTATAGGCAGGAGTTTCCCCTCCTGGTTATCAGTTCAGGGCAAGGTACCTTCCCTAGTTTCTACCTGCATGTGGGGTTCGTACATCCGGTTTCTTACCTCCCACACTGGGGTCGGCTGTCAACTGTGCTGGACTGGATCAACACTTACCCTGTAGGTTGACACAGTGGTTCCACATCCACAGTCCTTACAGGTCTGTTACCATTTCCATGGATTTCTCCTTGCTATAGCTCTCATCTGGTTTCCTTCAGGACAGGGTGTCTCCCTTCCGCACAGCACTCTCTCTATATACAGTTATGGTAGGCATTCCCCACTCAAGGATTTGACTGCAATCAACTGGACGCACACCCAGAGGTGCTATCCTACCAAGCTTGCTTGGTGATCATTCTGAATATTGTTCTGCTAGTACTCCAACCCCACCTTGTTCTGCAGTCTATTCTGTCCTGCCCCCTTCTTGCACACTTCCTCTCCATTATTATCACCTAGGGACATATAGGATATCTACTGAAGTGCCAGAAGTGGGGTTACTCTTTTTGGGGAGGGTGCTATGCTTTATTGTTAAATCTAGTCAGGACAGGCCAGAGAAAAAGCCTATTCACTTTTTCATTTCTACCAATGTGCGATACATTGTTGCACTCCCCTTGCCATTCCATTATTCCTTCCTATGTTTTGCACATCTGGGGCACTCTAAATGCAGGAGTTCTTTTCTTCTTCACTTATAGCTAATATTCAAAATGAAAATTGTCCAAAGTCTGAAGAGCCAAAGGACAGTACCAAAGTAAGTCTCAGAATCACAGGGCAGAACACTAGAGATGAGCGAGTATACTCGCTAAGGCTAACTACTCGAGCGAGTAGTGCCTTAGCCGAGTATTCTCCCACGTGTCTGTAAAGATTTGGCTGCCGGCGCGGGTGAAAGGGGAGTTACAGCGGTGAGCAGGGAGGAGCGGGGGGGAAGAGAGGGAGAGAAAGATCTCCCCTCCGTTCCTCCCCGCTCTCCCCCGCTGCTCCCCGGCCCCCGCCGCCCCCCGAATCTTTAGAGACGAGCGGGAGGATACTCGGCTAGGGCACTACTCGCTCGATTAGTTAGCCTTAGCAGGTATACTCGCTCGTCTCTACAGAACACCTCTAACCACTGAGCTGACAAGCATGTAAATGTATCACAAAAGTATTACCAGAAACTTCTGCTCAGAGGAGCCAGAATAAATACCCAGAATGAAGCACCAATAGGCTGGCTGGGACAATAGACAGCCTGCCTGCCAATCAGCTAAAGAACAGAAGAGAATGTTTATTCGTTCACACCTGAAGATAATTTACAAAGTGGAATTTTGCAAATGTAAGCAAGCTTGTTTGCAGATAACTGGATAGGATTTTACTTTTTCAAAGCTTTTACTATACACATAAAAACAGTAAATACATTGGCATTAACTATGTAGCATTCTATTCTCAGAGCTATCTGCAGTGTTGTAGAAATACATATCTAAACAACACTCAATAAAAGATGTTAATGCAATAAAGGAATCAGCAACACTTCTGTCTCTATTAAGGACCTGTTACATCTGATCAGCATGTACTGAAACCTGTCCTGTGAACAGTTCCTAGGCTATGTTCACATAGTGGAACAAAGAACATAAACCACCACAGGAAACGTGTGGTATAGAAGATGGAGAGAGGAACTTTCCCTATAAGACTCAGAATGAGAGACCGTACCTGCCTATAGAGGATGTCCCGTCGTGATAAGAACGCACTTGACCCATGATCCTCGGCCACTCACTGTTCCTATCAGTGACAGAAGTAAATAACTAAATACGAATACAACTTCCACCAATAACCACAGTACTTAGCTTGAGATGAGCACAGAAAGACAGCAGACCAAGATCCAGCTCTGACTCCAACAACCACCAGACTGAATAATAATTATAGCACAGGTCCACAGCCCAGACAGGAATAAAAGCCCTCCATAGTTGCTAAGCAGGTGCAACAGGTAGCTGAAAACTCCATAGACACTACCACCAGTGTTTAGAGAATTGAGAGAGGAAAATCAAAAATAGTGCTAGCAACCGGCCGCAACTGAGCCTTTTACATGGCCCAAATATTGAGCAAGAACATTTGCTCATAAAATAAATGCTCATTCATCGGCTAGTGGTATTTTTTCTGCAAGCATAAAACTGTTCCTACTTGGTTGCATATTCTCCTATGTAAATGCACAGTGTCTTCAGTCATAACCAAACTGTGCTCTTTCTCCGACAGTTACCCTGATCCTAGAAAAAATCATGTTTCTGAAAATCACTTAGGCATGGAACACTGTGGATTTTAAAACGCCTGTGCCTGATGCCCTTAATTACATCTATCACTGCTGCTGTTGACTTACTACTACTACCCCACCACTTGTTGACTCACTATTACCACCAGTCCATCACATTTGCAGCAGACCACTACTACCAGTCCTATACCATGACATCTCCTGTCCTGTCTACTGTTTAATACTGTGCCACTGCTGATGCAACCACCTGGCTTGCACAACCACAGATCAACCAAGTGATCCCAAAAAAGGGGTAATTTTTTTTCAGGTTTTCACTTGTAAAAAAGCGAGTCTTTCTTCACTTTTCAGGATGTCATTTGCTACTCCTCAAAATGGGATAATTTTTTGACAGATTGTAAAATACCATTGCTTAATCTTTGCAAATGCAAAACATTTTGCTATTCCCAAAAGTGATCATTTTTGAAACACTTGGAAAAAACTATTGTTTCTTCCATTATCACTGTGTATGTATAAACATTGGCAAGCATCGGCTACCAAAAAGGGGTTTATTTTTGGACTTTTTCTATTTTTATAAAGCATATAAAATCTGCTAGCGCAGTGTATTTTTAATCTAACTGTTTGTTACTACTGGGTACCCTCTGTTTACCCATATCCATACATATTTCTGTAGCTTTGACCTTAACTTTGGCTTAAAAACATCTAAAAAGCACTTAGATATACTCCCAGGTGACCTTAGAGTATTATGTAGGGCTTTTATGTCTTTTGGACAGTATTATACAACAGTTTTAAGCGTAGTTGTGAAGTTTGGGTTTGGTCTGAACTAATTCAGACAAAACCAAACGTTTTGACTAGAGATGAGCGAACGTACTCGTCCGAGCTTGATACTCGTTCGAGTATTAGCGTGTTCGGGATGCTCGTTACTCGTAACGAGTACCACGCGATGTTCGGGTTACTTTCACTTTCATCTCTGAGACGTTAGCGCGCTTTTCTGGCCAATTGAAAGACAGGGAAGGCATTACAACTTCCCCCTGCGACGTTCAAGCCCTATACCACCCCCCTGCAGTGAGTGGCTGGCGAGATCAGGTGTCACCCGAGTATAAAAATCGGCTCGCCTCAGATGCGTTGTGACATAGCTGAGGGACAGTGGTATCGTGTTGGAGCTGCTGTAGGGAGAGTGTTAGGAGTTAGTGTAGGCTTCAAGAACCCCAACGGTCCTTCTTAGGGCTACATCTAACCGTGTGCAGTAGTGTGGAGGCTGCTTTTAGCAGTGTTGCACATTTTTTTTTTTGGTATATCGGCCGTGCAGAGCATTGCGCCCTGCAGTAATACTCCAGGGACAGAAGTGTGTAGGCAGGGCCAGAAGACATATATTATTGATTGAATATACGCAGTGTGGTCCTTTTCAAAAAAATATTGGAAAAAAATTTATTTGGCCTGCCTGTCACTGTGCTCAGTGTTCTGGGTCCGTGTCTGCTGGGGGTAGTAGTTCTCCAAAATCATACGCAGCCAGCTAAGTGTTACAGCAGGCTTGCGCCAAATTATTTCCTGGCTCTGAAATCACCGCTCTGTTGCAGTTAATAACAGTGCAACACTCTGCAGTTCTGTGACACACTCTAGGGACAGAAGACATATATTATTGATTCAATATACGCAGTGGGCCTTTTCTAAAAAATATTGGGCAAAAAATCTATTTGGCCTGCCTGTCACTGTGCTCAGTGTTCTGGGTCCGTGTCTGCTGGGGGTAGTAGTTCTCCAAAATCATACGCAGCCAGCTAAGTGTTACAGCAGGCTTACGCCAAATTATTTCCTGGCTCTGAAATCACCGCTCTGTTGCAGTTAATAACAGTGCAACACTGCAGTTCCGTGACACACTCCAGGGACAGAATTGTGTAGGCAGGGCCAGAAGACATATATTATAGATTGAATATACGCAGTGGTCCTTTTCAAAAAAATATTGGAAAAAAATCTATTTGGCCTGCCTGTCACTGTGCTCAGTGTTCTGGGTCCGTGTCTGCTTGGGGTAGTAGTTCTCCACATAAATACGCAGCCAGCTAAGTGTTACAGCAGGCGTGCGCCAAATTATTTCCTGGCTCTGAAATCACCGCTCTGTTGCAGTTAATAACAGTGCAGTTCTGTGACACACTCCAGGGACAAAAGACATATATTATTGATTCAATATACGCAGTGGGCCTTTTCTAAAAAATATTGGGCAAAAAATCTATTTGGCCTGCCTGTCACTGTGCTCAGTGTTCTGGGTCCGTGTGTGCTGGGGGTAGTAGTTCTACAAATAAATACGCAGCCAGCTAAGTGTTACAGCAGGCGTGCGCCAAATTATTTCCTGGGGTTCCGTAAACGAAGTCAGCCTCCAACCACAGGCCAATAAGCGGAGCATTTAATTACAGCGTTCTGTTTCTGCACTACTGCTAATACACCATGCTGAGGGGTAGGGGTAGGCCTATAGGACGTGGATGCCGGCGAGGACGCGGAGGCCCAAGTCAGGGTGTGGGCACAGGCCGAGCCAGTGCGGTGGCCAGGGGTAGAGGCAGGGCCAGACTGAATAATCCACCAACTGGTTCCCAAAGCGCCCCCTCGCGCCATGCCACCCTGCAGAGGTCAAGGTGCTCTACGGTGTGGCAGTTTTTCACAGAGACGCCTGACGACCGACGAACAGTGGTGTGCAACCTTTGTCGCGCCAAGATCAGCTGGGGAGGCACCACCACCAGCATGCGCAGGCATATGATGGCCAAGCACCCCACAAGGTGGGACGATGCCCGTTCACCGCCTCCGGTTTGCACCACTGCCTCTCCCCCTGTGCCCCAACCTGCCACTGAGATCCAACCCCCCTCTGAGGACACAGGCAGTACCGTCTCCTGGCCTGCACCCACACCCTCACCTCCGCTGTCCTCGGCCCCATCCAGCAATGTCTCTCAGCGTAGCGTCCAGACATCGCTAGCGCCACAGTTTGAGCGCAAGCGCAAGTATGACGCCACGCACCCGCACGCTCAAGCGTTAAACGTGCACATTGCAAAATTGATCAGCCTAGAGATGCTGCCGTATAGGCTTGTGGAAACGGAGGCTTTCAAAAGCATGATGGCGGCGGCGGCCCTGCGCTACTCGGTTCCCAGTCGCCACTACTTTTCCCAATGTGCCGTCCCAGGCCTGCACGACCACGTTTCCCGCAACATTGTACGCGCCCTCACCAACGCGGTTACTGCCAAGGTCCACTTAACAACAGACACGTGGACAAGCACAGGCGGGCAAGGTCACTATATCTCCCTGACGGCACATTGGGTGAATTTAGTGGAGGCTGGGACAGAGTCAGAGCCTGGGACCGCTCACGTCCTACCCACCCCCCGAATTGCGTGCCCCAGCTCGGTGGTGGTATCTGCGGGGGTGTATGCTTCCTCCACTAAACCACCCTCTTCCTCCTCCTACGCAACCTCTGTCTCGCAATCAAGATGTGTCAGCAGCAGCAGCACGTCGCCAGCAGTCGGTGTCACGCGGCGTGGCAGCACAGCGGTGAGCAAGCGTCAGCAGGCCGTGCTGAAACTACTCAGCTTAGGAGAGAAGAGCCACATGGCCCACGAACTGCTGCAGGGTCTGACAGAGCAGACCGACCGCTGGCTTGCACCGCTGAGCCTCCAACCGGGCATGGTCGTGTGTGACAACGTAACCTGGTGGCGGCTCTGCAGCTCGGCAGCCTTACGCACGTGCCATGCCTGGCCCATGTCTTTAATTTGGTGGTTCAGCGCTTTCTGAAAAGCTACCCCCACTTGTCATACCTGCTCGGAAAGGTGCGCCAGCTCTGCGCACATTTCCGCAAATCCCACATGCACGCTGCCACCCTGCGGACACTGCAGCATCGGTTTAATCTGCCAGTGCACCGACTGCTGTGCAACGTGCCCACACAGTGGAACTCTACGCTCCACATGTTGGCCAGACTCCATGAGCAGCGTAGAGCTATAGTGGAATACCAACTCCAACTTGCGCGGCGCAGTGGGAGTCAGCCTCCTCAATTATTTACAGAAGAGTGGGCCTGGTTGGCAGCCATCTGCCAGGTCCTTGGAAAGTTTGAGGAGTCTACCCAGATGGTGAGTGGGGATGCTGCAATCATTAGCGTCACTATTTCTCTGCTATGCCTCTTGAGAAGTTCCCTGCAAAGCATAAAGGCAGACGCTTTGGAATCAGAAACGGAGGCGGGGGAAGACAGTATGTCGCTGGATAGTCAGAGCAACCTCATGTCTATATCTCAGCATGTTGAGGAGGAGGGGGAGGAGCATGAGGAGGAGGGGGAAGAGACAGCTTGGCCCACTGCTGAGGGGACAGATGCTGCTTGCCTGTCATCCTTTCAGCGTGTATGGCCAGAGGAGGAGGAGGAGGATCCTGAAAGTGATCTTCCTTGTGAGGACAGCCATGTGTTGCGTACAGGTACCCTGGCACACATGGCTGACTTCATGTTAGGATGCCTTTCTCGTGACCCTCGCGTTACACGCATTCTGGCCACTACGGATTACTGGGTGTACACACTGCTCGATCCACGGTATAAGGAGAGCCTTTCCACTCTCATTCCCGAAGAGGAAAGGGGTTCGAGAATGATGCTATACCACAGAGCGCTGGTGGACAAACTGATGGTAAACTTCCCATCCGACAGCGCTAGTGGCCGAAGGCGCATTTCCGCGGCCCAGGTAGCAGGGGAGGCGCAGAGATCAGGCAGCATGTACAGCGCAGGCAGGGCAACACTCTCTAAGGCCTTTGACAGCTTTATGGCTCCCCAGCAAGACTGTGTCACCTGTCCCCAGTCAAGGCTGAGTTGGCGGGAGCACTGTAAAAGGATGGTGAGGGAGTACGTAGCCGATTGCACGACCGTCCTCGGTGACGCCTCTGCCCCCTACAACTACTGGGTGTTGAAGCTGGACACGTGGCCTGAACTCGTGCTGTATGCCCTGGAGGTGCTTGCTTGTCCTGCGGCTAGCGTCTTGTCAGAGAGTGTGTTTAGTGTGGCTGGGGGAATCA
The DNA here is from genome assembly GCF_035609145.1 of Eleutherodactylus coqui. NCBI lineage: Eukaryota > Metazoa > Chordata > Amphibia > Anura > Eleutherodactylidae > Eleutherodactylus > Eleutherodactylus coqui. The sequence continues at coordinate 47,395,310 of NC_089847.1, forward strand.
TCACGGATAAGCATACCCACCTGTCAACCGACAGTGCCGACAGGCTTACACTCATCAAGATGAACAAAGCCTGGATTTCCCCAGACTTCTCTTCTCCACCAGCGGACAGCAGCGATACCTAAGCAATACGTAGGCTGCACCCGCGGATGGAAGCATTGTTCTCTATCACCATCCAAAACGGGGACCTTTTTGCTTCATCAATCTGTGTATAATATTCATCCTCCTCCTCCTGCTCCTCCTCCTGAAACCTGACGTAATTACACCGAACGTGCAATTTTTCTTAGGCCCACAAGGCTCAGTCATATAATTTTTCTAAACAATTTTTATACGTTTCAATGCTCATTAAAGCGTTGAAACTTTCACCTCAACCAATTTTTATTTTAACTGGGCTGCCTCCAGGCCTAGTTACCAATTAAGCCACATTAACCAAAGCCATTAATGGGTTTCACCTGCCCTCTCGGTTGGGCATGGGCAATTTTTCTCAGGTAGATTAGTACTGTTGGTACACCAATTTTTGTGGGCCCTCGCCTACAGTGTAATCCAATTAATTTTTTGCCCACCTGCATTCCAGCTGACGTAACATCAGCTGTGATGGGCAATGCAATGGGATATTTTTATGTACCGCCGGTGGGTTCCAGGGAGCCACCCATGCTGTGGGTCCACAGGGAGTTGTAACTACATGTGTCCACTTCTAAAGAACCCCAGTCTGACTGGGGCATGCAGTGTGGGCCGAAACCTACCTGCATTAAACATGACATTATTACCTCAGCTGTGATGGGCAATGCAATGGGATATATTTATGTACCGCCGGTGGCTTCCTGGCACCCACCCATGCTGTGGGTCCACAGGGAGTTGTAACTACATGTGTCCACTTCTAAAGAACCCCAGTCTGACTGGGGCATGCAGTGTGGGCCGAAGCCCACCTGCATTAAACATGACATTATTACCTCAGCTGTGATGGGCAATGCAATGGGATATATTTATGTACCGCCGGTGGCTTCCTGGCACCCACCCATGCTGTGGGTCCACAGGGAGTTGTAACTACATGTGTCCACTTCTAAAGAACCCCAGTCTGACTGGGGCATGCAGACACCTTGACAGAATGAATAGTGTGTGGCACATGGGTTCCCCATTGATATGCCCACGTGTGCAGCTCCTGATGGCGGTGGCACAGGATTATATTTCTCATTGCTTCTGTACAGCAGTGGGCTATCGCCCCGCCCCTTTTAAAGAGGGTCGCTGCCTAGCCGTGCCAACCCTCTGCAGTGTGTGCCTGCGGTTTCTCTGGCAGATGCACTTATAAATAGACATGAGGGTGGCGTGGCATGAGGGCAGCTGAAGGCTGCGCAGGGACAATTTGGTGTGCGCTGTGGACACTGGGTCGTGGAGGGGGGGTTGGGCAGCATGTAACCCAGGAGAAGTGGCAGCGGAGTGTCATGCAGGCAGTGATTGTGCTTTGTTGGAGGTAGTGTGGTGCTTAGCTAAGGTATGCATTGCTAATGAGGGCTTTTCAGAAGTAAAAATTGTTGGGAGGGGGGGGTCTCACTCTTGCCGCTATTGTGGCTTAATAGTGGGACCTGGGAACTTGAGATGCAGTCCAACATGTAGCCCCTCGCCTGCCCTATCCGTTTCTGTGTCGTTCCCATCACTTTCTTGAATTGCCCCAATTTTCACAAATGAAAACCTTAGCGAGCATCGGCGATATACAAAAATGCTCGGGTCGCCCATTGACTTCAATGGGGTTCGTTATTCGAAACGAACCCTCGAGCATCGCGAAAAGTTCGTCTCGAGTAACGAGCACCAGAGCATTTTGGTGCTCGCTCATCTCTAGTTTTGACCAAATACAGCTAACCAGCTGAACCAAACTTTTGCACATCACTAGTCAGATCATCTATCCCTATAAAAGGAGCCTTAAGCTCTGTTCACATATATGTTGTGGTTTCCATTATCAATGCTGGGCGGACACCAACAATGCCTAATGGACCTCACTGATTTATAGTGGGTCGATTGGGGTCCACCGAATAGTTCTTCATTTGACAGGCAAATTGGAGTACTTGAAAAGCAATTTAGTTCATAAAAATGATGGTATTTGGAGCTATGATGAATCAATGGTATCTATGTAAATATAGCTTTATGATTAAGTGGTTGCCAGAACAGCTGTGTACCGCTGTAATCAGGTCTACTAATTTAGCTTCAGTTACATGGGAAATATGTAGTGTAAAATAAAAAGAAATCAATACCAATCATCATCATTACATTATCTCCCAAAATATTTAGCAGATACAATAGTGAATAAATCTAATAACCTTTTGCCTGTGCCCAAAGCATTAACTTAAGTGCCCTTCCCTATCTAGGTCTTATTATTTATCAAGTTATTTATTCATTTGTTAAAAATGCTTTTTTATATATATATATATATATATATATATATATTTTTTTTTTTTTTGTACAATTGAAGCCAAATAGTTCTTAGCAAATACTATGCGTATAAAAACCGTGAAAGTGTTTAAGCTCAAAGGGTTCATTCAGACTAGCTAGTTCATGTGCTAGTGCATACATAGGTGCACATAAAACTGGCGCGCCCACGTACGTGCACAAACACGCGTGAATGCAGGTCCATGCAGCATTGCTTTCAATGGGGCCGTGGCTGCTGCCGGCAGCACCATTGAAAGCGGTGGCCTGTCAGCAACCCCTGCAGTGATTTTCAGGGAAGGGCTTTAAATACAAGCCCTTCCCTGAAAAATCATTCCTATCTGGTGTAAAAAATAGAAAAAATATATATATACTCACCTCTTTGCCGCTGCCAGGCTCAGGCGTGTCTAGCCGCTTGGGTCCCGTCACTGTAATGAAGTTCTTTCAGCAGACAGGGATCTAAAACCCCTGTATGCTGAAAGGGCTATGTCTGATTGGCTGAGCGCTTAGCCATTCGTTGAATGATAGCTGAGTGCTGCCCTTGATTTGTCACAGCGCCCGGCCATTTATTGAATGGCCAAGCGCTGCCTGTGATTGAGCGCTTTGACCAATTACAGGCAGCGCTCAGCTGTCATTCAATGAATGGCTGAGCACTGCCTGTGATTAGCTGAGCACTTAGCCAATCAGATGCAGTCCTTTCAGCAGGTGGGGATTTTAAATCCCCACCTGCTGAAAGAGCTTCAGAGCAGTGAAAGAAGAAGACAAGCTAGATGCGCCTGAGCTCCGGCAGCTGAGGAGAGGTGAGTATAATTTATTTTTTTTATTTTTAACACATTCTATGGATGTATTTCAGGGAAGGGCTTATATTTAAAATATTATAATATATTACAGACAACCACCCCACCCATTCTTAAAGATTTACTTGATTTGATCAGACCATTTTTGTTATGAAAAAATCTATGCACAAAAGAGCAATTGTCTTGATAGATTCAATATTATATGGAGTCCCTGGCGGCAATTTGAGTTGAATTGTACAGTTATTTGAATGTTCTCCTGTTAATTACCTATACTCTAACTGTATTAGTTTAAATCAATGTACGTGACACAAATATATGCTTGTATATTTAACACGCAGACAAAATTTGCTTTGACAAACTGTATGCCTAACCATCTATGCATTTACATGTACTTGTGATAATTGCACTGAAAATTTTTCAATAAAAAATATTTGGAAAAAAAAGAACTTCATTACACTGACGGGACCCAAGTGGCTAGACGCGCCTGAGCCCCAGCAGTGGTGAAGAGGTAAGTATTTTTTTACTACAACTAGGATTGATTTTTCAGGGAAGGGCTTATATTTAAAGCCCTTCCCTAAAAATCACTATGGGGGTGCCAGCATCCTATTACTTTCAATGGCGGCCCCCATTGAAATCAATCGGAGAACTTTGCTATCCTCTGCCACAGCTGTCACAGCTGTAACGGGATTCTTTACTCCCCACGGTGAGTCCCCTTGTCACTGAACACTGTGACAGTACTGTCACAGTGCTCAGTGATGAGGGGATTTCCCGAGGGGAATATTGACACGCACCATGGATCTATGCTGTGCACGCCTGTCCTATCTTTTACAGGTACATGCATTTGCACGCCTGTAAAACACGGACATATGATCACACCATAGGGAACCAATGGTTCTAATAGATGCGGAGTTATGTGCGAACGTATGTACGCACATAAACACTCTCGTCTGAATGCACCCTAAGTGTCATGAAAAAGGACACAAAAGGGACTTTAATAAGCTATGTAAATGAGTATATGCAGTCCTTTAACTAACATTGCTAAAATTGCTCAGCCATTAAGTCCAAAAATATGCACATTGTGAAATGTTTAAATAGAATGACACTGAAGCTTCAGTTAAACACAGAACTTTATAACTGCTTGTCAGTTACACAATACTTTAAGTATTAGCTGAAATAAGCCTGGCCCACAAAAAGGAACAAATAACCACAAGCTAGCCATACATGGACCTTTTTTGTTCTGCTTAAAAGTTAAGATTGGACCAGTAATTGGGCCAAATGTGTGAAGACGAGATAACAAGATCTTCCAAGTGAAAACTGCATTAAATGAAACTGGGAAAAGATAAAGATCGTTTTAAAAGAAACTGAATAATGAAGGGAGAGCTGCCTGTAATGATAAGAACCAATATTATAATAACATTAATTAAGATACTGAAAATTGATACAATTTTAAAAATATAAAACTAACAAATATAAAAGTGAAGTTAAAATTCTTTGAATGAGCTAAACATTCATCTATATTGTGTGAACAATACATCTTATTGGCTGTCTGAAAAAACACTAAATCTAAAATGTAAGGTACACATTAGATGAGAATTGACAAAAATGGACAATTTCAACCAAAAGGATGGTTTGTTAGGTGAAATTCAGCAACAAACAATCACGTTAGTCAAACAAGGGTACATTGTTATTGTTTGGAACTCAGTAAGCCACATCTGAAATTTTCATCCCATAGTTTGATGAAATACCTTTCATCCTTACGAAAATACAACATGGCTCAGGAGCACGAAAAAAAAGTGTTTTCTTGTTTTGTGGAGCCATGAGCGGTGTCATGTGATGTACACTCCACAACTCTTGACAAATCGCATGATATGATTGTTTTTTAGAGCACGGTACATTATTCAAATGTTACCATAAGTTATTATTAGCTTCTTGCTGTAGGTTTTAAAGTTTTGTGTATTTTTCTTTCCTTCAAACTTTTATGTGGAATTTTATTAGCATAATTATTTTACAGGTTGAGTTCCTCATAACATTCACAGCTAGTAATATTGCCAAAGACCCCCCCCCCCATCCCAATTGGTTTAAACTGCCCTTTTTTTGTCATATTTTGCATCAGAAGTTAGCCGCTGCCTATACATGACTATAGAGGCTGTCATCTTTCTGAGCTGCATTTAAGCATTTACACAACGGCCTATTTTACTGTTCTAGGCATGCTCTGTGACCTGTGCTCAGGTCATTTTGTGGGGGAGGGAAGGGGGTGTGTATATAGTCACAGCTAATCATCTATTGTGAATGGTGGATCTTGTGATATATATAGATATGCGATATATATATATATATATATATATATATATATATATATATATATATCGGTGTTTACCCTTTAGTTTAACCGTACCCATGGTGTTAGTAAGATGACTGCTGCAAAGCTTTATCTTTCGGGGATTGCCATCTTCAGGTCCTAAGATGGTTGGCATTCTCAAATAGATGCTGGACAGCTATATTACTTCAAACTGTGACTTCTGCCAGCTTTATTGTACACAGCAAAGTAATCACAGTATCAACACTCTGCATATGCACTGGAACACATAACAACTTCAGGCTTCACAACCAACAGTGTCCCTATCACTTTACCCAGCAAGTATGTCTGGGGGCATCCTCCACTGTCAAACTTGTGACTCCAGGTTTAACACCTACAGTGTCCTTGTCACTTTATTCAGCAATGGCGTCTCGGGGGCTTCCTTCCCGGTCCGACTCGTGATGGACACAGCCTGGTCCGGGCTGTACCTTAGGATTATAGCTCCTGTAGCCTCAGCAGCCTCTTTCAATGGCTTTCAGTAGGGAACTCAATGTGTCTGGAGGTCCCTGCAAATTAGCACAAATTATGCCTGATTTTACACCCTTTGCAGGCCATCCTGTGTACTACATTGCCACATGTACCCCCCCCCCCCCCCTCCAATAAAGGCTGTAGAGCAAATAACAGCATTTGACCTTCCAGGGACAAAACTCCATGCTCAGGGATCTTTCTCTCTCTCTCTTTCTGAGCGTTGCTGTCCCTTCTTTGACATTTCATCTCTCTAAGGCTCTCTCTCAATTGCTTGCTCATTCATTGTCTTTGTCATTGTCTCTTCAGTTTCCTCTCTTCAGGTCCTTGTGTAGAGTTTGGCTCTACTGATTCTGTTTTCCTATTTTTTGCAACTTCTTTCACATGGTTCTCTTCACATGCTGTTTCTGAGGCTTCTTTTCCAGTCTCTACTTCTTTAGTGGCCTTCTTAGCTTCAGCAGTTTTACCTTTTGCCTTTTTATTTGGCATCTTGTACTTCTGAAGATTATTGTCTGAACTGGGTCCGAGACCTTTCTAGTCTCTGAACCATTTTTTCAGCAATATGACTATTTGATACCCAGTGTTTCATCTTCATGCCTAACTTCTTGGCAAGCCTTTAAAACACAGCCTTTTCCTCTGACACCACTTTCAGGCCTTAGTCAGACGGGCGTTTTTTCGCGCGATTTGCACATGCGCATGCGATTTGCGCATATATAGAACCAATGGTTCGCTATGGTATCGGTCACATGTCCGCTTTTTATGCGGATATGCGATAAATTATAGGACACGACGATTCGCAGATCGCGCCTATCTGCGTTCGGCGTTTTATGTGCGCACCAAAATCATTTTTTTCGCCGGTAAGTCTAAGTTTCATGCGCATTTTGATGCACACGGCGATTTTTCTCCGGTCAGACGGGCGTTTTGCTGCAATGATTAACGCGGCTAGGTGCAGATTTTTCCCGCGATTTTTCGCCTCCGGTCACGCGATTTGCGCATGCGACATGCGATGCGCAAATCGCGCGAAAAAACGCCCATCTGACTAAGGCCTCAGGGTGCATCTTAAAGGGGTTGTCCCGCGAAACAAAGTGGGTCTATACACTTCTGTATGGCCATATTAATGCACTTTGTAATGTACATTGTGCATTAATTATGAGCCATACAGAAGTTATCAGAAATTTTTCACTTACCTGTTCCGTTGCTAGCGTCCTCGTTTCCATGGAGCTGTCTAATTTTCAGCGTCTAATCGCCAGATTAGACGCGCTTGCGCAGTCCGGGTCTTCTTCTTTTCTCAATGGGGCCGCTCGTGCCGGAGAGCGCCTCCGTGTAGCTCCGCCGCGTCACGTGCCGATTCCAGCCAATCAGGAGGCTGGAATTGGCAATGGACCGCACAGAAGCCCTGCGGTCCACCGAGGGAGAAGATCCCGGTGGCCATCTTCAGCAGGTAAGTAAGAAGTCACCGGAGCGCGGGGATTCAGGTAAGCGCTGTCCGGTGTTCTTGTTTAACCCCTGCATCGGGGTTGTCTCGCGCCGAACGGGGGGGGCTGTTGAAAAAAAAAAAAACCCGTTTCGGCGCGGGACAACCCCTTTAAGGTTAGCACTTTAGTCTCTTTCTTACGAGCCCTTTCCTCAGCACACTCATGTTCAATTGCATATCTCGCAGATCAAATTTTTTTCTTCAGTAAGCCCTTGTTCACATGTCTTCTGTTTCTTCTCTAGATTGGACACAATCTGACGTTGATGACCAAGCTCCACACTAATGTCTTCAAATTCCCACTGAAGACTTGTTTTAAACTTCTCAACTTTATCATATGCAACTGCTTTTTCTTCATACCTGTCATGTCTTGTTCAAATGTGCTATAACTTTAAACCAAAAATAATAACCCTGGCGCTATTCACACCACAGTACCAGGAAAACAAGGTATAAGTGGTAATGAAAAACAAAGAAGAGGAGAACTTTCTCTATGGGGCTCTAGCAGGTGATAGTTCCTACCTAAGAGTGAATGACCCATCTCAATAAGGATGCATTCACTCATGTTCTTGGAGCACTCATTATCCCTGCAACCTATAGCTAATGATTACCACTACACAAATGAAAAACTCCACCACAAAACCAACCACCCCACTTAACTTTAAGAGCTGCTGGGAAAATCACAGAACCCAGTTCCTGGATGAGCCACAGAACACAGCAATGTTGTCCTACACCTACAGAAGGAGACTGTATGAATTAAATAACAGAGAACCAATGCAAGGGGGGAATAAAAACCCTCCCTAATTGCCCTCTGGTGTACTCCAGCAGCAAAAGACACCCATAACAACTCCCACCAGTTTTAGACGAGACAAATGAAAAGAAATCACAAAACCACTAGCAGAGTCAAATTCAAACCAACACAACAATACAATTGATTTGTAGCTTCTAATTCTCTTTGAATTTCTCTCTTCCGCTCCTCAACAGAATCCAAAGATGCAGTATTCTTCCCCATTTTCTTTATTATATCTGCAGCTATGTTCTTAACAGGTTTTTCTTCATTTCTGCATCTCCCTCTAATTGCTTGAGGAACACATTTCTCTCATCTTCCATTCTCTTACAGGTGTGCACTAATGTCCAGCTTCTGACTAATTTCTTCTTGTAACAATTTCTGAGACTCTTGGATCTGCAATTCTATTTCCATTTGCAGGCATCTCAGAAAACTCTGTGTGCAACCTGTTGCCTTCAGTGATTTTTACTTGTAGCTCTTGAAGCTGCATCTCTATCGTGTTTCTCTTACATTTGCAGTCACACTTGTTTTACAGAAATACCTTTGTCTCACTGTTCAACTCATTATGCTCACTTTCCAGAGCCTGTTTAGGTGGCTCCAAATGTTTGGACAGTTCTTCCATAACTTGAGCACAATTCTGTTTAAACTCCTGGATTTTAGCTAAATGTACTTCAGCTTCCTCAACTAAGCTTTTCTTCAATCGGGACACCTTTGACACATGGAGTACTTCTTGGGCTTCTTTAACGTCTAGCATATTTTCCAAGACCCTTGCACATCCAATCATAATCTGCAATTAGCTTCATCTTTAGCTACATTTTTATGTATGTATTCTACATTCTATAGAATAGCAAAAGGACAAAAGGTAACATTGTGAAACCTTTAACCCCTTAGTGATTGAGCCTGTTTGCACCTTAATGACCAAGCCAAATTTTGGAAATCTGACGTGTCACTTTAACATAGAATAACTCTGAAAAAGTTTTGCATATTCAAGTAATTCTGACATTGTTTTTTCACCACATATTGTACTTAATTTAAAATGAGGATTTGTACCCCAAAATAGATACCCCTGTTTGTCCTGTGTTCAGAAACATATCCATTATGCCCCTAATCTTATATATGTATGCACAACAGGGCCCAAAACAAAAGGAGCAGCCAGTGGCTTTCAGAAGAGACATTTTGCTTGAAGGTGATTTAGGCCCCATTGCCCACTTGTAGAGCCCTTGAGCTGCCAAAGTGACAGAGAACCCCCACAAATGACCCCAAACTAGACCACTTAACGAATTCCTCTACGGTTGTACTGCATATTTTGACCCCACAGTTTTTGAATGAATCTAAGCAAAGCAGAAGGAAAAAATTAAGATTTTCGTTTTTTTTGGCAATTGTGTCAAATTAAAAACACTTATTTGTACAGCACACATAAGAATGAAGACTTTCACCCCAAAATGGATCCCCCTCTTTGTCCTGTGCTCAGAAACATACCCAATGTGGCCCTAATCCTATGTCTGTATACATAATGGGGCCCAAACGGAGAGGAGCATTAAACTTCAACTGTTTCATACAACCCATATAAATAAAAAGTCCCTACCCTAATATATAGCAAACAGAAGGAAAAAAACTGGAGTGCAGGGCTTATGAAAATATATATACTTATCACATATAGAAAATTCATATGAAGAATTCTTTCTTTATATAAATTTTCTATATTTAAAAAATATATATATTTTCATAGGTCTTGCACTTCAGTTTTCTTTTCTTCTGTTTGCTATATATTAGGGTAGGGACTTTTTATTTATATGGGTTGTATGAAATAGATATTCTCTGCCCCTAACAAGTGATTTGTGATACCCTGCCTTTTTTTTTTAACCATTTAGTTTTTTAATGATTTTTCAAAATTAATTTTATGGGCTGATTAATAAAGATGTATTATTGTTTAGCACTTTGGTCCTGTGTTTTGTATATTTCTTTTGATGCATCGATTAAGTTATTAGCATAAGACAATAATATTGGTTACAATAATAATTTGGTTACAAGATAAATAAATGGAAGTGTATTGAGATACAGTAAAATATATGTAATTTCATAACAGAGTATTAACTGGTAATTGTTTCATCTGGTAAAAGTAGAGAACAAAAGCATCAAAACAAAACAAACAAAAGCAATTATCTATGGCCTAACATACCATGCAATTCTCAAATGAATGTGATCTTTAGCATTTTTCACAGTCACGGAAGCTAATTAAAAACAATCAGGTCACATCAGTAAATGAAAAGTGATGCCAAGTTCATTAATACATCTATTGATCTGGATTTGGAACTTGGTGTTCATGTTTAATAGAACAGAGACAGACACATATTCATATTTTTCCTTTACACTTTCTAAAACCAACATTGGGAATATTACAGTATTATGTAATAAAGTTACAGATAGCCTTAATATAGACATATTGTAAAATTTATTAAATGGCCAAACTGGTGCTTAGAAAAAGTTTGAGAGTTGTGGACTTTCTGATAAATGTATGGATGCTTATGAAACCACAGTATACAGAGTATTGTCCTTATCTTTTTATTGATGTCACTGTGACATGTCAGACAATAATATCTTAAGGCATCAGTGAACTACAAGCCAACATAATTCTTGTGATAGAAGAAAAGAGCTTCTGTATGAACACAGTAGATAAATGTTATATCCAGGCACATATTATAGTTAATAAGCAATGTACGCGCTCAGCATGTCACTTAAGTAGCCAAAGTAAAATCTATACAATTTATAATTTTCTTAAGAGCTGTACATGCAAGTAAACATAGCAAACATTTTGAAATCACCACTAGGTGGTAACAATGGAACATTATTAGCAAACTGTTAACAGTGAGATATTTTAGTACCTAGAATGTTTAGATGAACTGTATCTTTTAATATATATATATATATATATATATATATATATATATTGAAAAAAATCACTTGTACAATCTCTAATCATTTGTAGTTGGAGTTAGCTGTAAATGACACACACTTGCCCTCTTACAAAATTGTGCTGTTATGCTTTGCTCTGTAAAGCAATGTTATTGATGTGTGAAAATGCTTAGTGTTAAGTAATTATTGTATAATTCAGGTCAGGAGTACCCGACTCAATATTCAAAAAATAATCATGAATCGAAACAACCAATATCAACTGCTATTGAAATCAATGGGAGTAAGGGTGCCTACCCACTAGCGATATTTTTTCTTGTAATGCAAGAACGAGTGAAAACGCAAGCCTCACAGCCCTAAGAAAACTCTGCGATATCGCTCATTCTTTTGAATTGTTTTTAACTTTTACATGATCGCTGTTATCCATTGGATAGCGGCAATCACGTGACTGGGGACCGCGTATCTCGGCCACCTGTGAAATCTCCAGGCTCTCAGCTATGTTTGGTGGCTAGGAGCAGTGAGAGTTTAAATTACCCAGGCAATCCACGGCTTTTGCGCATACATCCGACATTTTGGTGTTGGGACCATGCGCAGTAGCCAGGGTAAGGTCCACAGATAAATCCTGGGGCCTTAGGTACGTAATTTCATCCTCCCTCATGGATATGATCCATGAGGGGAGATGAAACTTTAACATTTTAAACTTTTTTTTACATTATCGTTGTTATCCCTTGGATAACAGCAATCATGTGACCGTGAACCGCATCAGCGGTCCCCGGTGATATCTCTCTGCTCCAGGCTACACATGCTAGCTGGGAGCAGAGAGATTTTAAATCTCCTGCGGCTCAAGCCCTCCTGTGAAAACGTCGGGCGCACATGCGCAGAAGATGACATAAGGTCCTGGAAGGACCAGATCTCCGCGGGACATCACGGAAGACGGGGGCGAGTATTTTCACCAACTTTTCCATGATCGACGCTATCCATTGGATAGTGGCGATCATGACGGACCCGAGGACCAGTTACCGTAATTCCCGGTGACATCTCCTGCCTCCCGGCTACCTTCAGTAGCCAGGAGATTTCAAATGTCCTGTGACGATCCGATCTTCTGCATGTGCGTCACCATTTTGCCTTTGGCGCGTATGTGCGAAAGACGACCGGAGGTCCTTTTCGGTCCAGATCATCGTGGAACATCGCAGAAGACGGGGGTGAGTAGCTTCAGTGCTCCTTATGGATGCTATCTGTGAGGGTAGCAGAAACTTTAACTTTTTTTCACTTTTTATTTACTTTCATGTGATCGGCGCTATCCAATGGACCAAGGGTCAGATATCCCAGCCCCCCATGACAGCTCCAGCTTGTTGGCTACCTCTGTCAGCATGGAGTTATCGCGTCCACAGCCCACGTGGCTTTAATCATTAGAGCAAACATGTTTTTACATCCCCGAGGATTAAAGCCCACTTAGCTAGGACGTAAAAAAGCAACGGGGCCATCACTAAGGGGTTTATGATGTGAAGAGAGTCCCTTCTCCACAGCTATGAAACAACCCAGTTGCTAGGGAAGCTGCACTTCAACCTTGATTTTCAGTGGTAAAACTCCCAAAAATGATAAAAAGTATATTACAAAATTGATGAGACACAAATAGGCTATTATATGAGCATAAGTAGTCTGAAAAGATAGGTATGCTTTATAGAACTGTCCATGATTACAGCTAAGATATTATAGATACATTAAAACTAAGGATTGTACAAAACTATAAAGTTACCATATGCTATCTATCTTCTAGAAATATACTGTATATACTGTATGTTCTCATATTCTTTAATGTTTTTCAATATCTACACACCAGCACCGCCATTTGTGCTATTACTTCCAGTATAGTAGCTTTCATAGTATGGAAGGTTTTGGGGTCTTCATAGCTGCTATTGAAGATAAATTTGCTATTTGCAGACCTGCAGCTACTTCTAGTTACTTATTTATGTTTTATTATTTTTGTCAGGTTAATTCCAGTTACTTATACAATCGATTATATTAGTGCTGGTTTTCTTTAAATCTGTACTAATCTAGAATTTCTGTATCTTTAATATTATTGGTTAAACTCATTGGAATTGAATGTAAAAATCTAAAATATATTTTAATTAATCAGAAGCCGGATATTTATAGAATCAGCATAAAAAAGACTACAGAATACTAGTTTAAGGCTAATATATTTTTCACATGAAAGGATTGCATGTGGAAGGAACAGAGAGTAGCTATTTTCTGAACTTATTATCCTACAAAAGCAGATATGTGATTTTAAATTTAAATTGACTTCACTAGAGAATTGACTGACAAGCGTAATAATATTTAATGAGTGAAGAGAAACCAGTCTGCTTAATTTCATGGAGGTCAGTATGACTCACGTTCTAGTCTTTTTAATCTTTATAAGTATACCTTAATAAAGTACATTTCTATAATTGCTACTGTGTAAAATAGCAATGAATAATTACATATTAAATATAAGATGTGCAGGTGAATTTCTATTTAACAACAAAGCAATCTTTAAGGGCTCCTACTTACAACTAGCAGAGACTATAACTTTGAGTGACAGCTGCAGTGCACATAATTACATGCAATTCAATGTATTGCTTTGTACTGCAGTTGTAGCTCCATAGTTGACACTAATTAGTTGGATAACAAAAAGTTTCTGTGCAAGCCAGGCCTTATTTATACCTATCCAGAAACAATAGCAGCTGACAATTACAGATCACTCCGTATCAACATGGGTTTATGAGGAGTCGCTCCTATCAAATCAATCTGATCAGCTGTTACAAAGTTCTAGATTGAATCGGAGAGAGTCATCGGATCTTGTACGAGGGGGTGCTGATAAGTCTTTGGCTTTCTGTTCTTTTTTTGTTTCCATGGTAACAAATGTTACATCACATGAAAGCCTTATGTGTCTAATATATGTTTTCAAAATTTTGTGTTTGTAGCTTATGGCAACAGTGATCTAGGCACGCGAGAAAACAAAATGGCGGAGTCCAAGGCGATATTCACAGCAAATGAGAGCAGAGGAGTGATAAAATTCTTGTTTCTGCAAGGAAAGTCCGCGAAGGATATTCATGGTGATATGTCGCAGACATTGGGGATCAATGCCCTTTATATTTTACAGTTAAGAACTGGGTTGCCAAATTTAAAACTGGTCACTTCAGCACCAATGAGGAGGAACATACTGGACGACTGAAAGAGGTGGTTGTTCCGGAGATCGTCGATGCTGTGCACAACCTCATACTGGAGAATCGGAAAATTTCAGCTAAAGGAATAGCAGACATCATGGGGATTTCTCGTGAACGTGTTTGTGTCATTATTCATGAACAATTGAACATGAAGAAGCTATCTGCAAAGTGGGTCCCAAAATGTTTGACAACAGATTAGAAAAGCATGCAAAAAAAAACTTCCTGGTCCATTTGTTAGCGTTTCCGGACTGATGAGAACTTCCTGGATCGACTGGTCACTATGGATGAGACTTGGATTTATTTGTATGACCCCGAAACGAAGGAGCAGTCAAAAGAGTGGAGGCACAGTGGTTCTCCTCACCCAAAGAAGTTCAGGGTGCAAAAATCAGCCACTAAGGTGATGGCGTCTGTGTTCTGGGATAAGGAGGGCATGCTGCTAGTGGACTACCTTCAAAATGGTTACCTTTAATGCAAGGTATTACATTGAACTTTTAGACCAATTGAAGGCAGCTCTGGAGGCCAAAAGGCACGGCAAGCTGTCCAAAGGAATCTTGTTCCTGCAAGACAATGCCTCCGCTCACACCACACAAGCGACCACGACAAAACTGGTGAAGCTAAGCTTCCAGCTGGTTGGCCACCCACCTTATTCACCAGATCTAGCTCCCTCTGTTTCCAAACCTGAGGAAACACCTCAAGGGTGCCAAATTTCACACCATTTCTGATGCTATTGCTGCTACAGATGACTGGTTTGAGGCACAAACAAAATCCATCTTTTTGCAAGGCTTACAGAACTTGGAATACCAATGTAAGAAGTGTGTTGGCATCAGTGGAGAATATGTGAAATAAATGTAAAGTTTCATCTTCCTATCTCGTTTCTTTCTGGATAAAGCCAAAGACTTATAAGCAGCCCTTTGTATATTTTGATTTTTCCAAAGTGCTTAATGCTGTGGCACATAAAAGGTTGGTATATAGAATGAGAATGCTTGGTCTGGGCAAGAACGTGTGTAAGTGGGTAAGTAACTGGCTCAATGATAGAAAGCAGTTATAAATGGTACATACTCTGATTGGGTCACCGTTACTAGTAGGGTACCACAGGGGTCAGTATTGGGCCCTATTCTTTTTAACACCAGAGAGCACACAAGGCGGTTGCTAGAGGATCTGGACAAGTTGCAGGCTTGGGCAGAAAAGTGGCAAATGAGGTTTAACACTGATAAATGTAATGTTATGTACATGGGCAGGGAAAATTCATGTCAGTATTACCCACAAAATAGGAAACCACTGACATGGAAAAGGACTGGTGGATTTTAGTTAACTATAAACTTAACTGGAGCAACCAGAGTCAGACAGCTGCTGCCAAAGCAAATAGGATCAAGGGGTGCTTCAGAAGAAGAATAGGGGCATATGATGAGAACATTTTTCTTCCTCTTTACAAATCACTGGTCACTGGAAAATAGTGTACTGTTTTGGGCACTGATACTCAAGAATATATAAGAGCTTGAGCGGGTTTAAATGCGGCAACTAAAGTAATAAATAAAATGGACAGACTACAATACCCAGGGAGGTTATTAAAATTTAGGTTATTTAGTTTAGAAATAAGACAGCTGAGGGGCGACTTTATAAATATATAACTACATCAGGTGTCAATACAGAGATCTCTCCATTTATAACAAAGACTGTGACTATAACAAGGGGGCGCCCTCTACGTCTAGAAGACAGAAAGTTTTTACACCAACATAGAAGGGGCTTCTTTGCTGTAAGAGCAGCGAGACTGTGGGACTCTCTGCCTGAGAACGTGATGATGGCAAACTCAGTAAAAGAGTCGAAGAGGAGAATCGATTTATTTCTAGAGTGTAACAATATTACATGTTATAGTCATTGATTACTTCAGAAGGGTTGTTGATCCAGGGATTATTCTGATTGCCAGATGGGAATACAGAAGGAATTTTCTCCCTAAAAATTATGAAAATTGTCTTCTACCTCATAGGGTTTTTTTTCCTCCCCCTGGATCAATATTGCAGAAAATTAGGCTGAACTAGATGGACATATGTATTTTTTCAGCCGTGCATACTATGTTACTATGAATGTCACAACACAGTAATAAAAGTTAAGATGCTCCAGAATTGTTATGATGGGCAATACACGGTTCTGCTATAACAGACATGTCAGAGGAGGTGACAGATCCTCCATAGATCCAGTGACTCACAGTTCATACTGTCTCTAATTGTAGACTATTTTGCCTCTTCTTCTCTATCTGTCTAAGATCACTATGATGATCTCATTACTGCAGTTACCCTAGCAGACGTCATCAAAGGATCTTCATCCCGAGTCAGTGAGTTACATCCTCTGTCCCTGATCACATGATGGTGACGTTATTACAGGTCCATAGCAACTGAGGCTGCAGGGTTTTCTAAGAGATGCATAGCTCACTCGGGATGACCTCTGGATGAAGAACCCTTGATGACTTCACTGTCATGTGATCAGGTGATCATGTAACTCACACACTCCGGATGATCAGGGGTGGAGCATGATGGTGCTTCATCCGGAGTGAGTTACATGCTCCACCCCTGATTAGATGACAGTGACGTCATCAAAAATCCTATTCCATAGCAACTGAGGGTGTGGGGTTTTGTAGGGGACGCATAACTCACTCGGGATGACCTCCAGATAAAGGATCTGTGATGATGGCACTGTCATGTGATTAGGGAGGGGAGCGTGTAACTCACGCCAAATGTTCAGGGCGGAGCAAGAGTGAGTTACATGCTCCACCCACGATCACATGATGGTGATGTTATCTAAGGTCCTCTAAGCACACGGCTGCTGCCCAGCTAGGTGCTCATTACTATTCCATAGCAACTAAGGCTGTGGGGGTTTATGGGGGATGGAATACTAATGAACACCTACAGCAGCCGTGTGCTTACAGGACCTGTGATGATACCACCATCATGTGATCAGTCACATGTGTGGGAGGAGTCAGGGGTCACATGACCAGGGGGTGATCAGTGTGTGCAGGACTCTGCTCTGCTACTTTTCATCCCTGCTGTAAGAAGAATGTATGTAGCAGAGCTGTATGTGATATACATGTAGTAGTGCTGTGGGTGTGTGACGTGCATGTAGCAGAGCTGTGTGGCGCATTGCGCCACCAGAAACACTGGTACTGCGTAATTTCGTAATAATTACTAGTATACTGTAAAAAGGACAATGCTAATAATGCAAAGGCCAAATAATATGGCCCCACCATAACTACATATTACCATCACATATTGACTAATACCACTACATTGTTGCTGAATAAAAGCCACCAATAATATAGTGTTATTGCATGCAGTGATAATATAATGGTAGAAACTAATTCTAAAAAAGGCTCTCTGCAGGCCATATAAGTGAATACAGTACAGTTAAATTCAGTAACTCACAGGTTATGCCTTATCTAATTAGAGGCATTCAGTTTCCCTATTCTTATCCATCAGGCCAAGCCTGCCATAATGAGTTCGTCAGGCTAGGACTCATCTCTATAATGCCCCAGAAGGTAATAGTGTCCTAGATGGTAATAATGCCCCAACAATAACAGTATCCAGACCACCCACACAATAATAGTGCTTTCTGTAATTGTAATAGGTACAGTACAGTGTATTTGAAAATAAGATACTTAGCTTAGAAACCCTAAGAAACATGGGAGTGTAGTTTGGCCTTTGGAGTAAATTGCTGCCTAGTGCAGAGTTTCTAAACTACTAGGGCCCAAAAGCAATTTTGCAGGAGTAAAATCTAAGATTCATTGGGCCTCAACTGCTACTTAGACATCCAGGATGCCACAGAAGCAGAAGTGGAATCTGCCAAGCCAGAGAAGCTTATTAATTTCTATTTCTTCCGATTGCCAGAGCAAGACCAAGATAGTACAACTGGGAGCTCTAGGGGCAGTTCCCCAGTATTGAAGCCTGTAGATTGATCACCAGAGCATACAGATTCTACAGAGCAAGGGCAGAGGAACAGTCCCATTTCTTCAAATAGCAAGGCTTTCCATGCAGGCCACATTGTTACGATTGCTCCCTCAAAAAAACACTATTGCATTTCAACATATTCAAGAAACAATAGGCACACAAGGCTGATACAGATAATCCCCTACTTACGAACAGGTTCTATTCCCACTCCATAGAACGTCCAATGCAGGCTGATTCTTACAGCCGACACCTGCCCATGCCACCTCCGACAAGCCTCACCGCTCCTCGAATCTGTTAACCCTTTAAAATGCTGCTGTCAAAATTGAAAGCGGCATTCAAAGTGTGTAACAGCTCCGATGAGCAGCGCGGTTTGTCGGAGCTGTTGCGGGCGGGTGTCTGCTGTAAGTACCCCGCTGCCGGGACGTAAACTTACGCTCTGGGGATAGCACGAGATCAGAAGGGATCTTGTGCTATCCGGCAGCGAGAGCTGGCTGTCACTGATAGCCAGGCTCCTGCTGCAACAGTGGGGGTGCATCGGAGCAGCGCTCCCCGCTGTTAACCCCTTCCCTGCCACAATCTATGTAGATTGCGACAGAGAAAGGGTTCACAGAGGGAGCACGCTCCCTCTGTGACATTATCGGGCTCTTGTGATGTAATCGCAGAGAGCCCAGCTGGTTGCCATGGTAACAGGATGCCACCTACAGGCGTCCTGTATTACCACTGCCTGTAATCGCTGTAGTAAGCAATAAGGCATTACAGGAGAGAAGTCCTACAATGCCTTATCATAGCGATCCACAGGGACACAAATGGTGTAAAAAAAAAAGATAAAAATAATGTAAAAAAAAGGAAAATGTTAAAAAAAACAACTTTTTTTGTGCTTTTTCTCATTTTAGCATAAAATTTGTTAAAAGAAAATTAAAATCCCACATATTTGATATGGTCATGTCCGTAACAATGCGTACAATAAGTTGCACACACTTTTTATGCTGCACAGCAAAAAGCGTAAAAAAACTAATAAACTGAGGCAAAAAGGCTAATTTTTAGTCTTTTGCCTCCCAGAAAAACGCAATAAAAGTGATCAAAATAGCCATATGTACCCCAAAATGGTACCAATAAAAACTACAGCTTGTCTTGCAAAAAATAAGCCCTCACAGAGCTCAGTCCATGGAAAAAAAAAAGTTATGGGATTTTGAATGCAGCAAATTTAGAAAGAAAAAAGATTTCCAAAAAAAAGGTGTTTTATTGCAGAAAAGTGGAAAAAAAACCCCAAAAACATAAGAATTTTTGTATCCTTGTAATCATACCGGCCTGTAGAAAAAATGTATTGTGTCATTTTTGCTGCATGATTAACGCTGTAAAAAAAAACAAAAATCTATGGCAGAATTTATGCGTTTTCTCTCCCTGTTATAAAAAAATAATAAGTCTATGTACCTAAAAGTGGCAACAATAAAAACTACAGTTCACCACGCAAAAAACAAGCCCTTATATGGCCGTGTTGACAGAAAAATAAAAAAAGTTATGGCTTTTGAGGAATGGAGATGAAAATTCCATCAAAAATCGTTGCGTCCTTAAGCCCAAATAGGCCATGTCCTTAGGGGGTTAAAACCTATATGTACCTCATTGCATGATCGTGCAATCTTTCAATAATATGTCCAATAAGGAAACAAGCCTTTTATCTGACACCAAAGTATTTAAGTGTAGCTCAGGTGGAGACATTAAGGAAAATAACTTTTCTTTGGTATTATGCACCAGTCCATCTGGCCCATATGTACCCTAGCTACATGGCCATATGCTGGAGGAATTGTGGTGGTAGGGGAACACTATTACATATACTATGAAGTTGTCCTTTACTTCAGCAATACTGAGACTCTGTGTTCTAGGCGTTATCTTTTTCAGTGGGATGTGTGGGAGGTCATCCAAGGTGCGTTCCTATCATGAATGCCAACATGCCCCTTTTTACAAATGAACAGTTTGTCTTACTATAAATGTACACCTTTCCAGTATATTTACATGCTTGAGAAAGGAGACCAGATGACTCCGAAATGCGTTGCAACTGTAGTTCATATGTCTTTTTGTTCTTATTTTTTATACTGCATGTTAAATTTGGAGTATTACCTTTCAACTGAACTTTCTGGATAAGGACATTTCTTTTTTGGCCTGAAGTCATTCCTGGATGGTCTCCTGGAGAGAGACCTCCTGCAATAGTAAGTGCCTCTTCTTATGCCCTTTGCATCTTACCAGTGAGCATTTGATCACCTTTTTTGCTTGCATTGGTTTGTTTTGCCCTTTTCTAGATCAATCAATAAGAAAAAGCTGCTGGGGTGCTTTTTCTCTTCTCCAGGACGCCTCTCCAGGACTTCTGGATTGTGGAAGGGGACATCTTGTCATACGCAGACCTTGACTCGGGGTGCTGATGGGTACCCCTATTCCTAGGGTTGACCAACATGGCTCTGGGTGAGTCTTTTTTATATGTTGTTTATTTATATATATTCTTTTATTCTCTGTCTGACAAGGTGCTGTTCATTTAGTTATTTGTTTTTTTCTTTAGATCAACATTCAAAGAAATAATAAGCTGAACTGGATGGAAATGTCTTTTTTGCTCTTACATACTATGATATCTATAACACACTTCATGTCTCACATCATCTGCATCCACCAAACCATCACAAAGCTACCTCTCTAAATCAAACACACAAGTTTGCATCGTAAAGTGTACACTTTTTCATCACTCATCTGCTGAAGTTCTGTGACAGCAGTTTCACATAGTTCAATTCTAAACTTATGTTCCTGTGAAATCATGGTACATCCTCGAATATTAAATAGTGAATAGGAGTGCTGAGTTGCACAAGCAGCGAGAATGAAACAATGAAGGGACCTCCTTGTTTGTGGGCCCTGGGTATTTCATGTATTCGAAATAGCTGCCACCCTTGCATCATAACTATTATTCCTAATTCCACTGAATCATTTTCCGGAGCAATAGTATTACATATGGGAGTTCTCAGACAGCTATGGATTTCAGATTAGATCTTAGACTTCTAAGTCTGAACTCCGGTGTATACATCCAGAAGCAAAACAAATATTTTATCTCAGAAAATATCTGCCAGTAAAACATCACTATGCAATCATCTGCCTTTGGAGAAAATAAAAGCTAGCGCTGAAAGATAAGTATCTTTAAGGCTTTAAAGGAGTTCTGCAGCGAAAAAAAAATCAAAAGGTGCTTGTCATACTGTACCAACACAGAAGAAACCATGTGCATGTCCCCTGCTACCTGGTGGCTTCCATTCTACTGGTGCTTGCTCCCGTGGGGGTCTTCATTTCCAGTTGCAAAGCAATAAGGTCCTAGAAACAGAACATGTGACCGCTGTAGCTTATGACTAGTGAAGTGAGTCGGTAATTGGCTACAGCAGTCACTTGTTCCTGGTGTCAGTGATGTCAATGCTGACTCGCTGCATGCAGAAGTGAAGACCAGTGGGGAACAAAGCATCCGCAGAACAGGAACTTTGAGAGTTGTGAGAGTAGCTTTTTTATGTTGGTATAGCTTGGTGAGAACCTTTTGAAAATTTGGCCCAAATAAGTGTAATTGAATTTTATCAGAAAACAAGCTCAACTGCCCTAACCCTTTCCAATCCACTGTCTGACGTCTAAAGACCTTCTGATTGAAGGGCTGTACAGCTTCTGATGTCGGAAAACGTCCAGCAGGGTATTCTTACTGTATATTGCTGGTCACTCTGTTGTCGGGGGCCTCTCCAGCATGTCTAATACCGCAGTACTGGCTCTAGTCAGCAGATGGCGCCATTGTACAATGGCAGAAAAAGAAAGCCCCCTAGGAAACCCTGAATCCAAAATTGGATTGCAAAGGGTTAATAGATCTTACCAATTTCAACTAAATTTGCAACTTAATAAAAAAAAATCATCCATCCATTATAATTTTGCACTGTATTTGCTTTGTACCGTATGTCCTTGAATTTCAAATAACTTAAAAAGAACTTACAAAATTATGACCCTGTTAACTAGGATATAAATTACTTTTATGTTTCTGAACTCTTGTCTATCTATCCCTATTGCAAGTAATTTTTATACATGGAACATTGTTTGCAAAATGCCTTTACTTACTGCATACCTTGATAGTCAGTGAGTGGCCATCAGCATCAGACAGAGCACGGTGTAAGTAGAGATCAGTAAGAAGATGTCCTCTTCCCAGGCACAAAGTCTATCCAGAACAGGTATCATACCTTTACCAAGCAATTCCAACCCAAAACAGTGCTCGAACAATACTTCCAAATCATATAGCACCTAAATATAGTTCAGTATAGTGCCTAAGTAATATCTTGGTATAGTATCCAAACTCTCTAACACTGGGGCCCAAATCATATATGATAGAGCTAATTATGGGTGCTAAAATAATAATAACAAATACTGTAATGATGAAGTACATTATTCACATAATAGCGCAATACACTGTCCAAATAATAGCACCATAAAATGCGAAGTAAAATCATCATGTACTGCCTAAATAATTCCACAATTCACGTCTCTAATATTACTTTTATAATATACCCAGATAATGCTGACAGACGTTGCTCAAATAATGCCATCATACAGAACAAAACCTAAATAATAGATTCCGACATTACAGTTGTTAACTGTGCCTAAAAGGTGGAAGGTGGCTTCATCACTAAACACAAAAGATTCCAGGAAACCATCAGTTTCCATTAGGGTTTGCACTCTATCGAAGAAAGAATGTCGCCTCACTTTGTTGTGCAGTTTCTGGGCCGGTAACAATTGCCCAAACTCTTCCACACAGTAAGATGCGGGATGTCTAATTCTCTGCTTGCTCTGACAGTGGACTTCTGAGGACTTTGTGTGAAACATGCACGGACTCGCTCTACTGTTTCCATGCTTACTGGTGGACGGCCGGATAATTTTCGCTTATATATGCAACCTTTTTCCCTTAACCCTTTCCAATCCACTGTCTGACCTCTGAAGACATTATGGTTTAAGGCTGTACAGCTCCGATGTTGGAAGACATTCGTCAGGGTTCTCTTACTGTATATTGCCAGCCTCTCTGCTGCCGGAGCCTATCCAATGTGTCACCTCATGCAGCAGTAGCTTTAGCCAGCATATAGCACCGTTGTATAACGGCAGAAAAAGAGTAAGCCCCCCTAGGAAAACCAGGATACAAATTGGACTGGAAAGGGTTAACACTGGAGTGCCACTTACGAATTGTGTGCCCACTAGGTGGATCTTCACCAAACTTTGTGCAAAAATGACATTGCCCACTAATAACAGACCGATAGATGTGAAAATCAAGGGCACAAAATGTGTGGTGCAGAATGGTAAGGCAGCAGTATGCAGTCCTAAGCTCTCACGACCTGAAGGTTGCGAGTTTAATTCCAGCATGGTTCAGGTAGCCGGCTCAAGGTTGACTCAGCCTTCCATCCTTCCGAGGTCGGTAAAATGAGTACCCAGCTTGGCGGGGGGTAATAAATAAATTACCTGAAAGTGCTGCGGAATAAGTTGGCGCTATACAAATAACAAGTCCCTTTTCCCCTTTATATTATGGTAAAATGTATAATAAATAACATTGGAACAATAGCTAGACTTGACTATTCCTATTAAATTCTAGACCGAAACCTATTGCCCTACACAACATATTTTATTTATAGATTTCATGAAAAAAATAAGTTGAAGCATTTCCAGCTCTGCTTTCATATCACTTTTTACACAATAACAGGGACTAGTAATTTTCTAATTGATGCTTTCAAATGGTACTAATTAATTGAAGTCAGACATCTTTTCATCCTCACAGACGTATAATACCACAATGGAACGCTCAGCACAACCATAAAACAATCTGTATTAATGCAAAATAATCGCATTCAGGGTTCTTTATCTTGGCTGTACACGCCTTTCATCTGCTTTACAAAACATTCCAACTTATTTAATATGCTTTTATAGTGAGAACAGATAGAATAAAAAGGACACAGTCAGTCACAGAACTTGTTAGAATTGTGTGCAGATTTAATATTTAATGTTCTGAAAATCAAATTAACTGCAAATATTAGTCCTGACAAAGTGTTTATAATTACTTTTTAATCTTAGCAGTCTGAACATGTTTTCATTTTCCAAATGCAGGCAAACATTTTCTAAACCAAATTGCATGTTCCAGCAGTAAGACCGAGGCATGGTGTCATTTATTTCTGCTGGCTAGTAATGCATTCTTTGTGTTGTTTAATAATCTGTGACAAATGAAATGTCTGTAATGGAAAGAGGTTGGTACATTTGGAGCATTTTTTATATTATTTGTTTTCTTCCTTATTTCAGAAAGAACGTATGGGGAATTTCACCTCATTATTATCTTCCTATTCCTTGCATATTATGGTAAATTACTGGTAAAATGATTTCAAACCTACTTGATCCACTGAAAAGGCCAAAGTTGGTACTAAAGTATCCCTGCTTTTTTATTCATGGTAATGGAGAATTAAGATGCTGCAGATAAGAAATTTCTACTCAATTTTCTTTTCTGACTTAAATGGAGAAAATAATGCATTGGAGATTCTACAAATGTATGGTAATGCACTATATTATCATATGCTTCTTCCATGCATCATTTATTCTATGCTACAATACAATGGGCTGTAAGATGCACATTTCATTCAGTGAAGAGCTTCATAGAATTCATAACCTTTATAAAAAGGTAGATTGCATTAACTAAACAGGCAGATGTAAGGGAGCGTTCACACCTTGCGGAAACGCTACAGTTTTTCCGCAGATCTTCTACTGTAGCTCTAACCTGCGGATTTTAAGTGGAAATTTCGCAGCATTTCCATAACATGTGAACACACCCATAAACTGTATTTAAGGTCAGTAGGAAATGTTAAATACTTTTTGTTTAATACATGTAAAATCTGACATGGACTTATAAAAAAAATAAACTTATTCCGCAGCGCTTTCAGGTAATTTTTTTTAATTATTACCCCCCCACCAACCTGGGTACTCATTTTACCGACCTTGAAAGGATGGAAGGCTGAGTCGACCTTGAACCGACTACCTTAACCAAGTGGGGATTGAACTTGCAAACTTCAGGTCAAGAGTGAGAGCTTACACTCTGTGCTTGGGAGCTCAACATTAATGTGCATTGGTTGTTTTCTGCACTTAAAATTTAATGCATGACCCAAGAGCCATGGGCATTTTCTGGCCGTAGGTTCTTGGGCACTGCTTTAAAAGGTGTTATCCAATTATAATCCATTGATATAGTCAGTCTATCTTTAGGATAGGCCTTTAATAGTAGATCAGTAGGCTGTTTGCTGGGCCGGTGTGCTTGTGCACTGAGCTGATTTCTGCAGGAAGCAGACAGCTCTGCTCCCACTGTAGTGGCCAGGCTTGGTAATACAAGCACAGTTCTCTTTAGTATGAATAGGAACTTTGTCTGCAATATTTAGCCTGGTCACTGCAGTGAGAGTGGAGCTATCAGCTCAGTGCATGAACACACCAGCTTAGAGAACAGCTGGGGACAGGCCATCAATGATTTGCAAGTGAACAATCTATGGAAAACAAGGCAGAGCGCTTACTGCATAGGAGATAGATCCAAAAAGGTAAAGGTTGCTCACTTTAACATGTTGTGCTAGATGCACAACAATCAATAGTGCTAATTGTAATCCTCAGAAATGCAGCATAACCAGAAGAAAATGAACTCAGACCAAAGCTTTCAGATATCGGCAAAACTATAGGTGTCGGTGTAAGATTCACTACTGGCATCCCAATATCCCGGCGTCATCCTGGGCGTGACATCATCAGAAAGCTGACCATGACTTAGTAGTTAGCTGGCTGGGACATGTGAGTATCTGGTACTTGTCTTCCAATTTCCCAGCAGAATTTCGTCAATTTATATGCTGGAGTAAACAGCAGAGACCCGATGAAATAGCACCAATTGGAAGTGCCCAGGTGATGTTCCAAATGCTGCACCCTACTGCAGTTCATCATGCATTTCCGAACATGGAACCAGCATTCCGAATTTATTTATCTCTAATAACTACAAACTACTCAGGGGAACGCTCTTTTTCACAACTAAAAAGAATTAAAGATGTTAAACAATCAATAATGGGTCACAGTGAAATGGGTTATAGGGCCTCAGGTGGCAGGATCGCTCATCTAATCACACCACAATTCTACTCATTTGCATATCTGCCTAAGATGTAACTGCATGCTGAGTTTTGCAGCAAAACTAGAACTCCTTTTGTGCTTGAATTTTTTTGACAATAAGGGCGCCCACCCACTGGCGTTTTTTTTTCCCTGCGAAATTCGCAGCATTTTTTTTCTGCAGGGGTCTATGGGACTTGTAATGTTAAAATCGCGATCGCGCAAAATCGCAATTTACCGCGAATCGCGGTAAATTGCGATTTTGCGCGATCGCGATTTTAACATTACAAGTCCCATAGACCCCTGCAGAAAAAAAATGCTGCGAATTTCGCAGGGAAAAAAAAACGCCAGTGGGTGGGCGCCCTAAGTGTACATTTAATTTTTCCTAAATGGTATAGAATAAGCAAAATTTTAAATGAGCTTCCCAGCTTCATAACAGTAGCTGGTTTTTGGTGGTGCTATAAAAAAATAGCTGGGAGTACACAGTTGATTTGATAAACTGTTGAAATTCCATTTATTTTAAAACATTTATCAATATGTATGTGAATCTTCAGGAAGAGCAAATTCCATAGATACTACAACTCAGGCAGAATGGAGATTTCATTATTATGCAGTACGCATGACTGCATAATACATCAGTGGGATGAGGTATGAGTGAGTTATGCCAAGTCATCCCTAAAATGATAATAAAAAACTGTTTTCTGGTCAAATTGCATTCTACAAATGTGCTGAAAAAAATCAATCAAGTTCTGTTTATAGTGACCAAATCTGAAAATTGACATTCTACTGACTTATTTGCCATCTGCAAAGTGGTTTTATTCCAAGTAATGATGTACCAACTAGGTCAATGAATCTGGTCATCAACTTATGAGAGTAATATTAGTAATTTTTACTGTTATTTCTAGAGATTTAGCTAAACATTTTATTTTAGGAGACCTGCAGATTTCTACCAGGATCATTTTCATATCACATGAAATGAGGAGTAACAATTAAAGTTGTATTTATTGATATAAAGTGTGGACATATGAGCATACGAAACATCTAAGGAAAAATTATGTATTAAAATATAACCCCTTAGTGACAGACCTATTTTGTGCCATAAGGACAGGGTGATTTTCATTGTCGCATTGCAAGAGCCACAACGTGTTGACATAGGTAGCCTTATAAGTCTCCTTACTCACCTCCAAGGTGTCTCCTCACACACCTTCTAGCCTCAACTCTATATCTTTTTGAATATCATAGCCTAGAAAATAGCTTAAAGGCCCACTACCCAGCCCACTATATACCTGGGCAACCTTTAGGAATTATCCATATTCCTAGCATAAGGTATTAAACTATATTCGTTTTAATATATTTATTAATGACTTGGATGGCACAGTTAAAGATTAGAGATGAGCGAGCGTACTCACTAAGGGCAAATACTCGAGCGATTGTTGCCTTTTGCGAGTACCTGCCCGCTCGTCTCAAAAGATTCGGGTGCCGGCGGGGGTGAGCGGTGAGTTGCGGGAGTGAGCAGGAGGGAGCGGGGGGGGAGAGAGAGAGAGATCTCCCTCCCGTTCCTCCCGGCTCCCCCCCGCCTCTCCCCGCCGGCACCCGAATCTTTTGAGACGAGCGGGCAGGTACTCGCAAAAGGCAATACTCACTCGAGTATTTGCCCTTAGTGAGTACGCTCGCTCATCTCTATTAAAGATCAATATTTACAGATGATACAAAACTATGCAAAGTAATTAATACAAGAGACATCAAAATTCAGTTGCAAATGGATCTGGATAAGTTGGGGGATTCGGCAAAAAAGTGGCAAATTAGTTTTAACCTTGACAAATGTAGGGTCATGTCCATGGGCAAGAAAAGTGCATGTTACCATTACATACTAAATGGGAAACTATCATGGAAAAGAACTTGGGATTGTAGTTAACTGTAAATGATCAGGATGATTTTTTGAAAACAAGGAAAGTGTCAGATGGCATGCGCAGGTTTATCAATCTAATGAATGTACTTGTATACCATGATTTAGAGCGGTAATGCTGGAAATGCGTTTTGATGACACTACCTGGCTCATTTTTGGTTTCAAAAGTTTTTATTTGATTTTTTATAACTTTACATAATAAAGAGATGAAGATTATCCCTCGCAGGGGTGACTTTAGTAAAAACAATCTTAAGACCGTAAATGTTAAACAAACAACTAAACAAATAAACATGAAACATATCATATAGGTTTCCACTCATTATTGTATCTAAGAAAAATATGCTCATTTGTATATTGGATGTTATTGGTATCATTATCTGGTGTGTCTCAGGAGAATTACTCCTATGAGGTCAGTAGTCACGACATATTTCGGATATTTAGATGGTCAGACCATGGTTGGCAAGTCTTAAGGAAGCCCTCCATAGAATTATCCCTCATAGCAGTCAGCTTTTCACAGATCATCATTTTAGAGATTCTAGCTATGATGGGGTTCAGATTAAGGAAGGGTTTCAACCACTGGGATGCTATGTAGAGGCTTGCTGCCATACATATAAACTGGGAAAGTTTGTGTTGTTCATTATCATACCCAGTTGGTTTGTCTGCCAGCAGGCAAACTGAGGGGGTGACAGGGAACG
Organism: Eleutherodactylus coqui; assembly: GCF_035609145.1. Taxonomy (NCBI): domain Eukaryota; kingdom Metazoa; phylum Chordata; class Amphibia; order Anura; family Eleutherodactylidae; genus Eleutherodactylus; species Eleutherodactylus coqui. The sequence continues at coordinate 47,424,386 of NC_089847.1, forward strand.
TCTTGCCCAAAACTCGAAAACCAGACTGGTTACCTGCCTCCACAGGGATCTTACTAGTGGGCATGTCCACCAGCTATGCAAAACCAAACCCAGTGCCCCGCAACCTCTAAAGCTATTAGAAGACGTAGTAGGGTAGAACTTGTGTATCATTGTGGGGACATAGTGTGACCTATGTAGTATCTTGTAGGAGGTTTCAGCCAGGGTCACCTGATGGCTGTCCTTGGCAATAAATGCACAGCCGTGGTGCCACCTTGCCTTTGAGAGCGGTATGTTCAGGTCCTCCTGCCAGTATCTCATGAATGGGAGCTTGTCTTTATGTGAAGGCTGATTCATATTATTATATAGGAGAGAGATCATCCCAGGGTGAAAGGGTGACCAAATAATGGCGTATTTGGTATTCAAGAGTGGAGTTGAGGAAACATCCTCTGCAAGAAGCTATATATCTGACATGTTTCCAGCCACAAGTGACCTGGAACTCAGTATTTTTCTAAGATTTGTTGAAAAGTCATGGGTCTATTTAGTGTGATAAAATATTGTAGTGAGATCAGTCCTCTACTTCGCCACCAAACAAAACTATCTGTCAACAGGTTGGGAGGAAAATCGTGGTTTGGAATAATGTGGAGTAGTGGTGGATGGTCTGAGATTAAGGGGTGTTTGAGTCTGTTTAATTTCAAAACTGTAAGAAGGTGGAAGGTGGTGGGTGTTGTATTTTAAATATGTTTAATTTTATTGTCCTAAAAGATAGCTCTCAGGTCCACAGGGGACTCTAGGGAGGCCACTAGCTCCGCTCAGAAGGGAGCTCCTGGGCCTGCAAACATGGGAGGGATCTGGGCCATCTGTGCTGCATAGTAATATTTTTGTAGATTATGTACAGATAGCCCCCCATATTCTTCTGTGAAAGTACATTACTTTCTGTTTAATCCAGAGTCTCTTGTTCCAAATAAATTGTGAGATGGCCCGTTGCATAGCTTTCATGTCTGGTGGGAGGATGGTTATTGGTAGGCACCTAAATAGATAGAGGAATCGTGGTAGGATGTTCATTTTAATTGAGTTTATGCACCCTACCCAGGAGAGCGTGCGCTGGTTCCATCTATTCATTTCTAAATTAAGGGTGCTAAACAGGGACCTGTAATTCCATTTGTAAAAGGAACTCAAGGTGCGGGTAATTTTAATACGCAGATAGGTGATATAGTGTTGGGGACAATGAAACCAAAATTGAGTTTGATTAATTTTTGCATATTCGGGAAGGTATTAATAAACATGGCTACTGTTTTGTTTATATTTACTGAGAGACCAGATACTGCCTCAAAATTATCCAATGTAGCCTTTAAGTTTAGTAGAGTAGTTATCGGGCTGGTTAGAGTAAGGAAAATATTGTCGGCAAAAAGACTTATTTTATACTTTTTCTGCCCTTGTGTAATTCCAGCTATGTTTGGATTATTCCTAATTATGCAGTCTAGGGGCTCCATAGCTAAGGCAAACAATGCCGGGGGGAGGGGACACCCCAGCCTCGTGCCTCTCTGAATATTGATTGGCCTCAAGCATTGTAGTTTCAATGTTACAAATGGGTATGGAGAGCTGTGACATAGGATCTGTGTATTCCCACTTTTTTCAGGACTGCAAAAGATAGCTCCATGAAAGGCTGTCAAAGGCTATATCAAGTGCAAGAGCTGTCGTATGTGTTTGCTTTTGATGAACTGAATGGAAAAGGTTAAAAACTTTACTAATATTGTCTGGTGCCTGCCTTGATGGTATGAAACTCACCTGATCCTTATGTATAAGATTCAGGAGGAAAAGATTTAATCGTTTGGCAAATATGCTTGGCAGGATTTTGTAATCTAGATTTAATAGTTATTTTGGGTGATAATTTGTAGTTGAAATAGGTCCTTCATTCGGTTTTGATGTCACCGTAATATGGCTGTCTAGGAATTCACAGGGTACGTTTCCCATTGTGTATGTCATTGTATAAAAGCGTAAGAGGGGTGGCAAGAAGAGTGACACATTTTTTGTGGTACAAGGCCGTGAAGCCATCAGGGCCAGGGGCTTTACCGAATCTTAGGTTCTTTATCGATTCTTTTATCTCCTCCTTTGTTGATTGTAGGGAGAGCTGAGTTTTGGGAGGGATAGGTGTTTTAAGAATTCTCTAGCGGTAGAGGGTTGGGATTGTGGTTTATGTTTATATAAGGTGCTGTAAAATTCATGGAAAATCTGAGCTATTTTATTTGGGTTTGAGGTACAGGCCCCAGTTTGTGTTCTAAGGGAGTGAACCAGGTTAATCCTTTCCCTCACTCTAAGTTTGTCAGGTTTATTTGCAAATTTGTAGTTTAGTGATTGGGTCCATTGAAGGGCTTTTTTCAGTGACAGAGGTATATAGGAGATTTAGTTCAAATTTTATATCTCTTATTTCTTTAGCTAATGAAATACTTGGTATCTGTTAGTTGGCTGTCTTTAAGAAAAGATAGCTGCCTCTCCAGGGTCACCATGGCCTGAGATTTTTCCTTTTTTTATTTGCCGCAATCTTGGCAATTTGTCTGCTCATGAAGGCCTTATGGGCTAGCCAAACCCAGATTGGCTTTGAGTCAGGTTTAACATTAGTGGACAGGTACTTGTATTAGGCTAGTTGCTGTAATATTTGTGTAAAAGCTGTTGGGTCCTTCAGGAGGGTTTGTTTAGCCTCCATCTTTTCGGTGGTCGCAAGGCTTTTTCGGTTAAAAAATGAGAGAGAACTATAACATGATCAGACCAGGCACATGGAATGTGCCTAGTCTGGACTAGTGTGGGCACTAGATGAGTAGATATCAGGAACCAAACTATACAAGAGTATGTTCTATGTAGATGCGAGTAAAAAGCGTAACCTTTCTGTATGCCGTGCACCTCTCTCCAGGCATTTGCTAAAGCTAAATTCTTCATTGTAGTATTCAGGGCTGCTCTTTGAGATATGCTGAGTTGGTCAGGCCCAGAGTAGGAGCTACCTGGATCATTTTAATGATGCAATGAATAAAAATTCATTTTTACCACAAGTGCTAGGATTTTTATAAAGAAAAGTTGGATACAATTCTAAAAAGTCTGCAACTCCTCTTGTCTCAATTGCTTTGGAAAATTAATGTCTCTTTGGAAATCAACTCTTAAATTGTTTGTGGAAATATTTCTACTCCAAAAAAGAAATAAAAACTTACGGCTTAAAAAAAAATAACGCTAAGTAGGCGTACATATAAAAAGAAAATGTCACTTAAAATTTAAATTAGTAAGAGCCTAATTTTCTACCATGTAAAATCAGTAACATTGTTATTTACTAGTCTTTAGAGATGAGCGAACATACTCGTCTGAGCTTGATACTCATTCGAGTATTAGCGTGTTCGAGATGCTCGTTACTAGAGGCGAGTACCACGCGATGTTCGAGTTACTTTCACTTTCATCTCTGAGACGTTAGCGCGCTTTTCTGGCCAATAGAAAGACAGGGAAGGCATTACAACTTCCCCCTGCGACGTTCAAGCCCTATACCACCCCCCTGCAGTGAGTGGCTGGCGAGATCAGGTGTCACCCGAGTATATAAATTGGCCCCTCCCGCGGCTCGCCACAGATGCATTCTGACAGAGATCAGGGAAAGTGCTGCTAGTGCCGGAGCTGCTATAGGGAGAGCGTTAGGAGTTATTTTAGGCTTCAAGAACCCCAACGGTCCTTCTTAGGGCCACATCTGACCGTGTGCAGTACTGTTGAGGCTGCTTTTAGCAGTGTTGCACAATTTTTTTTTTTGTATATCGGCCCTGCAGAGCATTGCGTCCGCAGTCTGCAGTCATTGTGCAGAGTATAGGGCCAGTACTGGTGAGGCAGGGAAAGAGATATTCAGGCTATATATGCAGTGGGCTTTTTCCAAAAAATTGATCGCCGTCATCCCGCCAGAGGATGAGGGTAGTAGTCGTAATTAATACGCAGCTAAGCGTTACAGCAGGCTTGCGCAAAATTGTTTCCTGGATCTGCTGTCTCTGTTACATGATCGCCGTCATCCCGCCAGAGGGAAACAGTATACATAATATTATACGCTGCCTACAGTATCTATCTGCTGGGGGTAGTAGTCGTAATTAATACGCAGCCAAGCGTTACAGCAGGCTTGCGCAAAATTGTTTCCTGGGTCTGCTGTCTCTGTTACATGATCGCCGTCATCCCGCCAGAGGAAAACAGTATACATAATATTATACGCTGCCTACAGTATCTATCTGCTGGGGGTAGTAGTCGTAATTAATACGCAGCTAAGCGTTACAGCAGGCTTGCGCAAAATTGTTTCCGGGATCTGCTGTCTGTTACATGATCACCGTCATCCCGCCAGAGGGAAACAGTATACATAATATTATACGCTGCCTACAGTATCTATCTGCTGGGGGTAGTAGTCATAATTAATACGCAGCTAAGCGTTACAGCAGGCTTGCGCAAAATTGTTTCCTGGATCTGCTGTCTCTGTTACATGATCGTCGTCATCCTGCCAGAGGGAAACAGTATACATAATATTATACGCTGCCTACAGTATCTATCTGCTGGGGGTAGTAGTCATAATTAATACGCAGCTAAGCGTTACAGCAGGCTTGCGCAAAATTGTTTCCTGGATCTGCTGTCTCTGTTACATGATCGCCGTCATCCCGCCAGAGGGAAACAGTATACATAATATTATACGCTGCCTACAGTATCTGTCTGCTGTATCAGCTCAGCATTTTAAAAAAATAGAAGCAAAATACTTAAGGCCTACTACTGGCCTTTGGCCACTTGACTGCTTCTGCGCTGTGAATTCCACTAGCTCAGTCATATGCATCTACGTCTCACTACAGGCGTGCGCAAAATTGTTTCCTGGCTCTGCTGTGCGTTCCGTAAGGGAAGTCAGCCTCCAACCACAGGCCAATAAGCGGCACATTTAATTACAGCGTTCTGTTTCTGCACTACTGGTAATACAGCATGCTGAGGGGTAGGCCTAGAGGGTGTGGACGTGGGCGAGGACGCGGAGGCCCAAGTCAGGGTGTGGGCACAGGCCGAGCTCCTGATCCAGGTGTATCGCAGCCGACTGCTGCGGGATTAGGAGAGAGGCACGTTTCTGGCGTCCCCACATTCATCTCACAATTAATGGGTCCACGCAGTAGACCTTTATTAGAAAATGAGCAGTGTGAGCAGGTCCTGTCGTGGATGGCAGAAAGTGCATCCAGCAATCTATCGACCACCCAGAGTTCTGCGCCGTCCACTGCTGCAACTCTGAATCCTCTGGCTGCTGCTTCTCCTTCCTCCCAGCCTCCTCACTCCATTACAATGACACATTCTGAGGAGCAGGCAGACTCCCAGGAACTGTTCCCGGGCCCCTGCCCAGAATGGCCAGCAATGGTTCCTCTCCCACCGGAGGAGTTTATCGTGACCGATGCCTAACCTTTGGAAAGTTCCCGGGGTCCGGGGGATGAGGCTGGGGACTTCCGGCAACTGTCTCAAGAGCTTTCAGTGGGTGAGGAGGACGATGACGATGAGACACAGTTGTCTATCACTCAGGTAGTAGTAATTGGAGTAAGTCCGAGGGAGGAGCGCGCAGAGGATTCGGAGGAAGAGCAGCAGGACGATGAGGTGACTGACCCCACCTGGTTTGCTACGCCTACTGAGGACAGGTCTTCAGAGGGGGAGGCAAGTGCAGCAGCAGGGCAGGTTGGAAGAGGCAGTGCGGTGGCCAGGGGTAGAGGCAGGGCCAGACCGAATAATCCACCAACTGTTTCCCAAAGCGCCCCCTCGCGCCATGCCACCCTGCAGAGGCCGAGGTGCTCAAAGGTCTGGCAGTTTTTCACTGAGAGTGCAGAAGACCGACAAACACTGGTGTGCAACCTTTGTCGCGCCAAGATCAGCCGGGGAGCCACCCCCACCAGCCTCACCACCACCAGCATGCACAGACATATGATGGCCAAGCACCCCACAAGGTGGGACGAAGGCCGTTCACCGCTTCCGGTTTGCACCGCTGCCTCTCCCCCTGTGCCCCAACCTGCCACTGAGATCCAACCCCCCTCTCAGGACACAGGCACTACCGTCTCCTGGCCTGCACCCACACCCTCACCTCCGCTGTGCTCGGCCCCATCCACCAATGTCTCTCAGCGCACCGTCCAGCCGTCGCTAGCGCAAGTGTTGGAGCGCAAGCGCAAGTGCGCCGCCACGCACCCGCACGCTCAAGCGTTAAACGTGCACATAGCCAAATTTATCAGCCTGGAGATGCTGCCGTATAGGGTTGTGGAAACGGAGGCTTTCAAAGGTTGGTGGCGGCGGCGGCCCTGCGCTACTCAGTTCCCAGTCGCCACTACTTTTCCCGATGTGCCGTCTCAGCCTTGCACGACCACGTCTCCCGCAACATTGTACGCGCCCTCACCAACGCGGTTACTGCCAAGGTCCACTTAACAACGGACACGTGGACAAGCACAGGCGGGCAGGGCCACTATATCTCCCTGACGGCACATTGGGTGAATTTAGTGGAGGCTGGGACAGAGTCAGAGCCTGGGACCGCTCGCGTCCTACCCACCCCCAGAATTGCGTGCCCCAGCTCGGTGGTGGTATCTGCGGCGGTGTATGCTTCCTCCACTAAACCACCCTCCTCCTCCTCCTCCTCCTATGCATCCTCTGTCTCGCAATCAAGATGTGTCAGCAGCAGCACGTCGCCAGCAGTCGGTGTCGCGCGGTGTGGCAGCACAGCGGTGGGCAAGCGTCAGCAGGCCGTACTGAAACTACTCAGCTTAGGAGAGAAGAGGCACACGGCCCACGAACTGCTGCAGGGTCTGACAGAGCAGACCGACCTCTGGCTTGCGCCGCTGAGCCTCCAACCGGGCATGGTCGTGTGTGACAACGGCCGTAACCTGGTGGCGGCTCTGCAGCTCGGCAGCCTCACGCACGTGCCATGCCTGGCCCACGTCTTTAATTTGGTGGTTCAGCGCTTTCTGAAAAGCTACCCACGCTTGTCAGACCTGCTCGGAAAGGTGCGCCGGCTCTGCGCACATTTCCGCAAGTCCCAGACGGACGTTGCCACCCTGCGCGCCCTGCAACATCGGTTTCATCTGCCAGTGCACCGACTGCTGTGCGACGTTCCCACGTGGTGGAACTCTACGCTCCACATGTTGGCCAGGCTCTATGAGCAGCGTAGAGCTATAGTGGAATACCAACTCCAACATGGGCGGCGCAGTGGGAGTCAGCCTCCTCAATTCTTTACAGAAGAGTGGGCCTGGTTGGCAGACATCTGCCAGGTCCTTGGAAACTTTGAGGAGTCTTTCCAGATGGTGAGCGGCGATGCTGCAATCATTAGCGTCACCATTCCTCTGATGTGCCTCTTGAGAAGTTCCCTGCAAAGCATAAAGGCAGACGCTTTGCGCTCGGAAACAGAGGCGGGGGAAGACAGTATGTCGCTGGATAGTCAGAGCACCCTCCTGTCTATATCTCAGCGCGTTGAGGAGGAGGAGGAGGAGCATGAGGAGGAGGAGGGGGAAGAGACAGCTTGGCCCAATGCTGAGGGTACTCATGCTGCTTGCCTGTCATCCTTTCAGCGTGTATGGCCTGAGGAGGAGGAGGAGGATCCTGAAAGTGATCTTCCTAGTGCGGACAGCCATGTGTTGCGTACAGGTACCCTGGCACACATGGCTGACTTCATGTTAGGATGCCTTTCTCGTGACCCTCGCGTTACACGCATTCTGGCCACTACGGATTACTGGGTGTACACACTGCTCGACCCACGGTATAAGGAGAACCTTTCCACTCTTATACCCGAAGAGGAAAGGGGTTCGAGAGTGATGCTATACCACAGGACCCTGGCGGACAAACTGATGGTAAAATTCCCATCCGACAGCGCTATTGGCTGAAGGCGCAGTTCCGAGGGCCAGGTAGCAGGGGAGGCGCAGAGATCAGGCAGCATGTACAGCACAGGCAGGGGAACACTCTCTAAGGCCTTTGACAGCTTTCTGGCTCCCCAGCAAGACTGTGTCACCGCTCCCCAATCAAGGCTGAGTCGGCGGGAGCACTGTAAAAGGATGGTGAGGGAGTACGTAGCCGATCGCACGACCGTCCTCGGTGATGCCTCTGCCCCCTACAACTACTGGGTGTCGAAGCTGGACACGTGGCCTGAACTCGCGCTGTATGCCCTGGAGGTGCTTGCTTGTCCTGCGGCTAGCGTCTTGTCAGAGAGGGTGTTTAGTGCGGCTGGGGGAATCATCACAGATAAGCGTACCCGCCTGTCAACCGACAGTGCCGACAGGCTTACACTCATCAAGATGAACAAAGCCTGGATTTCCCCAGACTTCTCTTCTCCACCAGCGGTGGGGGGGGGGGGGGGGGTTGGCAGCATGTAACCCAGGAGAAGTGGCAGCGGAGTGTCATGCAGGCAGTTATTGTGCTTTGTTGGAGGTAGTGTGGTGCTTAGCTAAGGTATGCATTGCTAATGAGGGCTTTTCAGAAGTAAAAGTTGTTGGGAGGGGGCGGCACTCTTGCCGCTATTGTGGCTTAATAGTGGGACCTGGGAACTTGAGATGCAGCCCAACATGTAGCCCCTCGCCTGCCCTATCCATTTCTGTGTCCATCACTTTCTTGAATTGCCCAGATTTTCCCAAATGGAAACCTTAGCGAGCATCGGCGAAATACAAAAATGCTCAAGTCGCCCATTGACTTCAATGGGGTTCGTTATTCAAAACGAACCCTCGAGCATCACGATAATTTCGTCCCGAGTAACGAGCACCCGAGCATTTTGGTGCTCGCTCATCTCTACTAGTCTTTTAAAGAAAGCATGAACAGCATATGCAATTCATACTAAAAAATGAAGAATATTTAATTCCATGTTCTACAAAATTAGACTTGATGTTTTTATTATTGTATAATGGATAGAAATAATATATTTTCTTAACTTAATTAAGACATTCTGAACAGGAAACATTTTTTGGGGGAAAACCCGTGTCCTAACAGAAACAGAAGTCTTCCCAGTAATTTACAGTATTTCACAGAAAAAAGTTTAACCCAGTAATATCTCATGGAATACATATCAATAGATCTAACAGTGCTGAACAATTAAATTTACCTTTGATTAAGGACAAAACATCTAACCAATAATCCTTAGCCTTTGAACTTAGCCACACTATATAAATTTGATTAGTCTTTGTAACTCTGCACTTCATACAACCGAAGTAGAAAGATTGTTGCGTGTCAAAAAAGGTGCATTAACTATGAATACCAATTTATGATTGTAAGTCAGTGAGGAACTCTGAATTTAATATAAGACATGTTGTTATGTTTTTATAAAAAGTTTCCCAATCCCTTTTCCAGTGTTTCCTTGACTTAAAGGGGTTGTCCATGGAGGCAAACTTTTCACCTGGACTTTTGGTGTCAGAACTTCCACTTCCGGCACAGTTCTGATCCACTCATATTTATAAGTAAGCCAACTCCCTTTTCTGTCACAACTGATGAAGAGACAGAGAAGGGGACTGGCTTAGTTAATAAAGTAAGGGGAACAGTCAGCTCCCTTTAATGACATGGTGGCTGCAGAGAGAGTCAATATCATGTGACCCCATGTCAGAAGTGGGCTGGAAGTGGAGTTTCCAAAGCCAGAGGTCTGCATAAGGCTTTCACCTCCATGGACAATCCCTTTAAATATCACCTTACAAGAAGCAAAGTCATTGAGATTCTCACACTACCCCTTTTGCAAAGTATTGGGCATCAAAAGATTCAGAACAGAAAAGGAATACACTTTATAATTCCTATTATGTAGAAAAAAAGCATGGCAAACACTAATTGAAAATATGCAAAGAAAAGACATGCAGATAGAGAAAGTAGCTCCTGTTGAATACATTTCAGTAACAGAAACCAAGCCTTTTCTCTGTAGATAGCCAAAGCTTCTGAATTGCCAAATTGCAGAAAGAATAAATTATTCCATAATGTAAAAAGTCTTATTGAAAAATGTCAATTGAAAAAAAAGTTTCACTTTTGCCATACCTTCAAAATGAACAGTGGGTACAGTCTAAATGTATTATCGTTTAAAGCAACCCTCCAGTCCTGAACAAACGAAGATGATAGTTAATGTCAGTAAAAAATGACAATGCTAGGAGGAAAGGAAGTAAATGCTCAGCTGAGCGCTGCCTGTGATTGGACAATTGAAAACATCTTTTTTTTTTTTTTTAAAGGGAAGAGTTTACATCCACTTCATAGGAATTTATTCAATGAAAGGTAAAATATTTTAAAGATCTTGTCATTGTGCTAAACCAGTACATCATCGTTAGATAATCCTTTAAAATTAGAGTGCAAATACATTATGTGAGCACTGATGCATTTCGAGTAACAGACAAGATCATTGGAAAAAGTATCTTGAATCTGCTAATTTTGTCTCTTCTAAAAAGTAGATATTTAACAGTAAAAGACCATTTACACACAAAGATAATATTTCAAACAATTGAAAGATTGAAAGTTTTAGCATTTTTTTTTTGCATAAAGTGTTAATGGCCAGTAATGCCCATTAAAACTTCATCATCTTCATTTGCATATCAAAGGACCTCAAAGAGCTGTTTGGAGAGCCCAGCATGTGACTAATCACACGCCCATGCATTGTTCTTGGAGAATACAATTTAATCTCCCGACTCATGTGGAGAACACAGCATACAGTCTGTTGAGAGATACTTTATCTCTCTGCAGCTGAACAATGGATTTGAAGTTCACCTTAAAATCATTGTTCACATAAAAAGTGCGCGATGGCAGCGTTTACATGTAATGATCACTCATTTTCAGTTGTTTGAATGAATTTTGAGCGTTAATCGCTGCGTGTAAATGGGCCTTCAGTTAAACTGCTTTGAAAAAGGATTTAATTTATGAAGTTGTTTATATTTAATAAACTACTAAAACCTCGACTTTTTTAGACTGGCCCCTTGTTGCAGAGACTTCTTGTTGGTCCTTACATTTTATTAGGCTGATTGTAAGATGGATAGATTTTTCTTATTTTATGAAAAAGTCCAAAGAAAAGACCACATTTTTCTACCATTTGCAACACAAACTAGTTTGTTACCTGCGACTTCGTCCGCATGGAATTTGTATTTTTTTTATCTAATCTGTGTTTTGCTGTATATTGAAAGTTGAAATAGTGAAAGGAATGTAACTGCAATATGCTATGTCAGCACAGTTATGTAAACTACATTTTTGGTCTTCCCGTCTTTTGCTAAGATATGAAGGTTTTGTAGGCTATATACACATACAGTTGCCCATGAGAAAAACATGTTTTTTTCTAAATGTACACCTACTGCCTTAAGTTGAAAATAAAAAGTATCCCTTGTGGAGGCGACACCCCGCCGTGATGATTTTTTGGGGGATGGGTCTTTAAATATAAGCCCTTCCCCGAAAATCATCCCAAACGTGTATAAAAAATTTAAAAAAAACATATACTCACCTGTCCACCGCTGTCCGGGTGCGGCTGATCTTGCCACGTATCTCCCCGATTCTGTACTGAAGATCTTTCAGCCGGCTGCGATTTAAAAATCCTTGCTGGCTAAAAGCGCTGTCTCTGATTGGCTGAGTGCTCAGGCAATCACAGGCAGCGCTCAGTTATTCCTTGAGTGACAACTGAGCGCTGCCTGGCCTGTGATTGGTCACAGCACTCAGCCAATCACAGGCAACGCTCGGGCCATTCATTGAGTTCTATGAATGGACCAAGCGCTGTGACCAATCAGTCAGCACTCAGCTGTCACTCAAGGAATGGCTGAGGACTGCCTGTGATTGGCTGAGCGCTCAGCCAATCAGAGACAGCCCTTTCAGATGGTGGGGATTTTAAATCCCCACTGGCTAAAAGGTCTTCTGTGCAGTGACGGGGAGACATGTGGCAAGAACCACCGGACCCCAACAGACCCCAACAGCAGTGAACAGGTGAGTATATATATTTTTTATGTGTAACACAATCTAGGGAGGATTTTAGGGCGAGGAGAGTATATGTATATATATATTTTTTTCTCTTTTTACACAAGCTAGCCGGTGGAGCCAAGCGGCAAGACCCACCAGAGCCCGATAGCAGCAGAGAGGTGACTATATATATTTTTTTATTTTTAACACAAGCTAGGGATGATTTGTAGGGTACCATTTAGAGAGGTGAGTATATATTTTTTTAGTTTTTACACCAGATAGGGATGATTTTTGGGGAACAGCTTATATTTCAAATCCTTCCCCAAAAATCACTGCTGGGATTGCCTGCATCCCATTGCATCATATCTCCTAAGCTACACTAAATATTTTGAAAAACATTGCACTCCCAAGTACAGAAAAAAATCATAGAATTTAAATTGCTAATAAAAAGTGCTGTTTTTTTAACCCATAAATAACGAAAAAATGTGTCACTTCAGTGGTTAATGTGTCTTTCGTTCAAATTGTGAGACAAAATCTGTCTGCTTGTGTTGTACAGTCTAGCTTTCATTTCTTACTCAGCTAAGGTAAAATTAAAGCTGCACTGTGATTGGTTGCTATGGGCAACACATATTTTCTTTAAAATCTCAATCCATGTTAATGTGTCTTTGGTTCAAGCTTTAACATCGGGCAATGCCGGGTATCCCTGCTAGCTTAATAATCACATAAATGCGGTAACGATGTCTGTCCTCACATGTCTGCACATTTGTGTAGGTATAGCTTATGATGTTCACCCCCTGACGGTGGCGGAGTGTAGGTGTGCATATGCATCACCAAATAAATCAGTCTTGTCGTGCTGCCTATAGAACGCCATACATTTTTGGGATAAAACATAGCCTATGTTCTTCCTCAAGATACAAGTTATCTCCCTGCCAAATTCCATCAAAATCACTCCAGCGGTTTAGCTGTGAAAACAGAACAGACAGAGTTGCTTTCACATTTATAATATGTGTATCGGTATGTCTGAGAGAAAAAAATAACACATCTGCATACAGAGAAATCCTGTCCTTTCCTCCCATGCCAAAAATCTCTTGGTTGAGGTCCCTTACATATCACAGTTCAACAGATATAGGGTGGGTTCACACGAGCGTGTTTTTGTGCGTACTTAGGTGCATATATACATGCGCACCTAGGTACGAGCAAAAACACGCGTGAACACAGCTGCGTGCTGGTTGTCAATGGCGCCGCGGCTGCTGGCGGCTCCATTGAAAACAATGCTCTGCTGGCACCCCTGCATTCTTTTTCAGGGAAGGGCTTTACATATAAGCCCTTCCCTGAAAAAGAAAAATTTTAGTGTAAAAAAAAAAAAGCAGGCATTCTCTTCAATGGAGCCGCAGCTGCTGCCAGTGGCTCTATTGAAAACAATGCTCTGCCGGCACTCCTGCATTCTTTTTCACGAAAGGGCTTTACATATAAGCCCTTCCCTGAAAAAGAAAGATTTTAGTGTAAAAAAAAATAAATATATCTACTTGTCCGCCGCTGCCGTGTCCCCTGCGGGGATGAAGAACACATCTGCCGCATGCGGCAGATGTTTTCTTCATCCCCACTAGTTAATAGAATTCTCTGCTGCTGCATCTGCCACATCTGTGACAAATGCAGCAGAGGAATTTTTCAATTCCCTACCGCAGCTGTCACACATGTCAGCTGCGGTAGAGGATTCTGCTGCCGGCAATTGATTTCAGGGAAGGGCTTTAAATATAAGCCCTTCCCTGAAAATCAAGTAAAAGTGGTTTAAAAACACCAAAAAAAAATGCTCACCTTGCTTTAGGTGTCGGGGCTCAGACGCGTCTTCTCCTGCTGTTCCCTGCACTGTGGTGCTGATCTATCAGCAGTCAGGAATTTAAAATCCCTGCCTGCTGAAAGAGCTAAATGTGATTGGCTGAGCACCTTCCCTGAAATTCTTTATATTTAAAGCCCTTCCCTGAAATCAATTGCCGGCAGCAGAATCCTCTACCGCACCTGACATGCGTGACAGCTGCGGTAGAGAATTGAAGAATTCCTCTGCTGTATCTGTCACAGATGTGACAGATGCAGCAGCAGAGAATTCTTTTAACTAGTGGGGTGAAGGAAACATGTGCCGCATGCGGTAGATGTGTTCTTCATCCCCACGGGAGTCACAGCAGCGCTGGACAGGTAAGTATATATATTTTTTTACACAAATTTTTTTTTTATTTTAGAAAGGGCTTGTACGTAAAGCCCTTCACTGAAAAAGAATGCAGGAGTGCCGGCAGAGCATTGTTTTCAATGGAGCCGCTGGCAGCAGCCGCGGCTCCATTGAAAACAATGCGTGCCTTCCGAATGGTGCACGCATGTCCTATCTTTGCAGGCATACGCCTGTAAAGCACGGACATGTGCATGCACCATAAGGAATTCAATGTTGCAAATACAAGCGTGCTTTTGTGCGTGCGTACGCACGCACAAAAACAAGCTGGTGTGAAGCCACCCATAGTCCGTATGAATCTGTCAACAATTCATCTTTACGATTTTAGGGTAAAAGGGCGTATTTTGTCTACATATTGCACTAATATTTTTTCCATGTGTAATACACAGTGCTTAAAGCATATTAATTTAAATTGGGTCATTCAGACCTACATTTTTCACGCTCATGTTTTACACATGTGAACAAAAAGGCAGCATGTCCCATTTTGTGTGTAATATGCACGTAATTCACAGACAATATACGCCAATGTGAGTGAGCCCTTAATGTTATAATAGGCTTAGGCATTGAGAGGTCAAAACATTGATTTAATATGATGATCTAGAGTGCTTCTTAACTTGAGTGATAAAGCCTGAAATTTATTATATAGCTCAAAAAGCCGCTAATCTAAGCAAGGTGCTTGATGCATAGGAGACATAGTTATTTGAAAAATGAAACAGCTTTGCCTAAAGTGATGGCTTGCCTATCCCTTGCTAATGAGTCATATTTATAACTTATTGTTGTGCATTGTATAGCATTGTATTTATATCACAACTGTAATATAATACAAGCCTTTTTGGCAGATTGCAGTCATTATACTGTATAAACAATAAAAAGTGTAATACTAATATCCTTAAACATTTTCTGCTGAGATTTCATTGGTTATGTTTTATAGGTTATGACTGACTATTCACTATGCGTAGAAGTTGTGTATTTAGTTCTAGGTATTATAGTTAAAGATGAGCGAACACCAAAATGTTCGGGTTCGCGTTATTCGAAACGAACTTCCCGCGATGTTCGGGTGTTCGTTTCGAATAACGAACCCCATTGAAGTCAATGGGCGACCAGAACATTTTTGTATTTCGCCGATGCTCGCTAAGGTTTTCATGTGTGAAAATCTTGGCAATTCAAGAAAATGATGGGAACGACACAGCAACGGATAGGGCAGGCGAGGGGCTACATGTTGGGCTGCATCTCAAGTTCACAGGTCCCACTATTAAGCCACAATAGCGGCAAGAGTGAGACATCCCCCCCCACCCGCACTGTCAGCATAACGATCGTTCTCCTCTGCCACAGCTGTAACAGCTGTGGCAGAGAAGAACAATGTTAGCCCATTGAATTCAATGGAGCCGTCAATACAGCCGACTCCACTGAATGCAATGGGCTGCCGGCGATCGCGGGATGAATTGTCGGAAAGGGGTTAAATATATAAGCCCTTCCCTGCAATTCATCCAGAAATGTGTAAAAATAAAAAATATATATATACTCACCTGGTGCCGGCAGACGGAGTTCAGCGCGGCAGGCTGCAGTTCTCCTGAACTGCTCTGAACAGCTGTGAGTAGTATTCAGCAGCCGGGGATTTAAAATCCCCGCCTGCTGAATAAGATGCCTCTGATTGGTCACAGCCTGACCAATCAGAGGCCAGCCCTCACTCACACCCATTCATGAATTCATGAATGGGTGAGTGAGGGCTGCCTCTGATTGGCTCTTATATATTTAACCCCTTTCCGACAATTCATCCCGCGATCGCCGGCAGCCCATTGCATTCAGTGGAGTCGGCTGTATTGCCGGTTCCATTGAATTCAATGGGCAAACATCGTTCTTCTCTGTCACAGCTGTTACAGCTGTGGCAGAGAAGAAGGATTTGTCTTCTATATGTTCTCAATGGGGTTGGCGCTGCTGCCGCCAGCCCCATTGAGCGCATATAGAAAAGATTTCTCAGGGAAGAAAGTTAAAGTAACCCGAACATCCGAACATCGTGTGGTGTTCGTTACGAATAACGAACATCCCGAACACCCTAATATTCGCCCGAGCATCAAGCTCGGACGAGTACGTTCGCTCATCTCTAATTATAGTCCTTCCTGTTAGAACTAAGCACAATACTGGGAGAGATGTATCAAATGTGGTACTGTAAAAAATAAAAGGGGAGAAGTTGCTCCTAACAACTACTCAAAGTGCTTATTTTACTTTCAAAAGAGTTTCTCAAAAAGTCTTATTGGACACTACATATACGAGGGCTGTTCATTAAAAATTTCCCCTAACCCTCTCTGGACTGAGAGCAACGAAACTTGGCACAGTCATTAGTCCTTCTCTACATAGGTTCCACCTCGAGACACAAATTTGTCCCATGCCTTTACACAACTGTATAAGCCTTGCTTGTAGAAGTCGACAGGTTGCTCCAAAAGCCATGTTGTGACTTCTGAAACCAGAGTCTCGTCATCTGGAAAATGTTTGCCCTTCAAAAATGACTTAATTGATGGAAAGAGGTGAAAGTCTGATGGTGCGAGGTCGGGTCAAAGAGGGGAATGCGGTATAATTTCATACCCGCAGCAGCGTGCTTCCATCTGGGCAACATGTGATTTGTGAACTGGGACGTTGTCTTGCAGAATGCCTACACCTTTGGTGAGCATGCCACATCTCTTGGTTTTGATGGCCTCCTGCAATTTCCGCAGCAGTGAAGCATAGTATGCCCCAGTAATCATGGTACCCTTTGCTAGGAAATCCATCAAGACTTTTCTATGCTGTTCCCATAAGACTGTGAGCATAACCTTGCCTGTCGAGGGTTGGGCACGTGCCTTCTTTGAGGGGCGGTGAGTCCATATGCTTCCACTGCATCAACTGGACTTTAGTCTCCGGATCATAGTAGTGGACCCAGCCTTCATCCTGTAGGATCAGTCTGTTGCAAAAGTCCTCCTGGTTTTCATGACACATTGACAAATGAGTCTGGGAGCATTTGACTCGTTTCTGCTTCTGGAAAGGTGTGAGCAGCAGGGGAAATCCAGTGAACACATATCTTATGCATATGAATATTGTCTTGGATGATTTTTTGCATGGACCCCACACTAAGCTTGACATTTTGAGCTAGGTTGCAAATGGTTACACAGCGATTTTCCAAAATGGCATCCTCCACTTGCTGGATGGTGTGTTCATCAATAGCGGAGTGGGCCCGCCCTGGAATTGGAGCCGTTTCCTCTGAAGTTCGACCACATTTGAGTTGACGATGTCAGTTCTTGAATGCATCATATGATGGGAAATCCACCCCATAAACCTCTTTCATCTCATCGAATGTCTCACTTGGTGTGCAGCCCTTCAAGTAAAGGAACTTGTTGACTGCTTTGTATTCTATTGGGTCCATTATCAGATCTTGCACCACTTCACCTGTAAAAGAAAGACTGATAGCAGTTCAGAGTTGCAAATTGACACGTAACCTATAGCGACTTTGATCATTACACATGTGCAGTTTCAGCATCTTATGATAAATGGATGTAGGTCAGGGGAAATCTTAAATGAACACCCCTCAAAGTGCTTTAACTTCGTGTTATAGATTCTGACGTGTGTATCTTTTGATGTAACAAGTCAAATGGATGGCAATATAGCCAAGAGCTGTGAAGTGGCCCACCAGCTTCCATATTTTGATAAAAATGTCAACTAGTACCTGGCATTTATAGCGTTAACATCTGTTACTAGTTTTTGCGTTTTGGCTGCTGTATAGTGTTTATTATGGCCCTGTGTGTCTTCTTACCCTGTCCAGTTTTCCCTTTCCGGTGGTGGCATGTTTATGTGTTCTATCCTGGGTGCGTGAGTTTAAAGGGGCAGCAAGGGCCCAGATCCAAAGACCGCTGGCTGCCCTTTATTGGAGCAATGTCCCCGCTCAGGTAGGTCTGTATCATTTACCCTAGTAGAAGAGAAGTGCTAATCTGTGGTTGTTCACCTGGTGTTCCCTATCAATCTGGGTCACGTTCGTGTAGGCCCGGTGTTAACTTGCCAACACGAACGTTACTATTATAAATGACAGATGGAGGACCTGGTTACAGATTTTTAATTGAAGCCCAGTAGCTTCACGTTATGCCTTTAGCAAAGCTGCAATTTGAATTTCCCAAGGTTTGCATGCTGTATCATCAGAACTTTAAAGGAGTTGTTCAATATTAGAATAACTTGTTTTCTTTTTTTATTCCCATTGATGTCACTTTAGTATATAGTCCTTTTTTGTGTCATCTCTGTTTACTTATACAGGCTTCAGCTGTAATACCTGACAAAGCCAAAAATGAAGAGTGGCACTGTTTCTAAAAAAATGTTAACGTTTTCAGCATTCTTATGTAATTTTAAACAACCTCCACACAAATAAAAAGTGTACATTAATGTGTTGGTAAATAACATAGTGCCTCACTATTTTTGCTGTGCAAAATATACATTGATATATTGTATTTTATGCATGTATTTTAATATATTAAATTAATCAAATGACATATTTGAATGATAAATGTTAACTAAAATAAATATCTTATCCTATTTATCAATTTCCCAATAGCTTTCAAGCAAGCTGTATTTTATTAAAAGCTGAAAAATGATATTTATGTATCAGTGGGCTCAATTTTCACTTTATGCGAGTTGGTATAGAACTTTAATATGTAACCCATTGCAGATATGAAGACTTATCACTGCTGAGGAAAAAACTGTAATTCCTGGGCAGTTACACATGGCTTGTCAAAATCTAAAATGGAGCCATGATCTGTAACATGTAACAAACTAAAGAACATTCCCTGCAAGTCATTTACATATAAATTGAATGTAACTTCATCCATAGTTAACACAAATTTGATAAGCAAAATTATTTTCAGTGCATGGTGAAGGATTTCCATTTAGTGAATAGTTTTAGTTAAATATATGCAGAATTTTATTTAGAGGTCCTTTGAGTTTTGAGATGTTATCAGAATCCGTTTACAGCAAGGTAGGGCACAAACACTCCATATTCTGTTTATTTTCCATCTATAAGAAAATTAAGCTGTTTACATTTCCAGGGAAATATTAAAATGCATGTAAAGGGTCAGATTAAAATTAAGCTGCATTGTGTTTGAGTTTGTTTGGATACTTAGAGTTGTATTGTTGTATCTTTTTACCTCCATTTATAAGAAAAAAGTGAAGTATCAGATTATCGTGTTAAAATAGTAAGTCATTGGGGCGCACGGCCTACAGCACATGGAGTAAGCTGCACATTCACCAGTTCCATTGCTTTGGGCTAAAAATCGTCTCTTCGTAGAATCGTTTGTGAGTCCCAGGTGACAGAATTGGATCACTTATCTCTTCTAGTGCTCCTGCATCATGGGGAAAGCAAAAAAGAAGCTGTACTCTGGAAGACTCACAGAGTTATTTCCTTCCCCAAGGTCACAAAATTGAGTCAGCAGCGTGCTCAATTAATCAGAGGGCGGGAGTATCGCAACTTCACAAGTGTCCTCACTTGCTTCATCACCTGATTCTTCTCAAGCAAGCTCTCTCACCATCCTACACCATTGCTGGAGCTCACAGTGCAAAGGGAAGACCCAATCATGCTAAACACGAAAGTCCTGCAGCTAATCACAATTCATTTCCGCAAGTGTGCAGGAAGAAGCAATTTTCAATAACATGCAAGAACAGTATTTGCTGCGGAACCGCAGTGCGGATGCCGACCGTGGATTCAGCAATACAAATCCATTTGCGTACAAGCGGCCTAGGTTAGTGGATATAAGTAATGCCCAAGAGGAGGAGATAGAAGCACTGAAATTGAAAGTGGTAGATTTGGAAGATTGGTTTGAAACAGTTAAAGTACAGCATTTTGCAGAATATCTTACAGATTGGTTTGTAGTATTTTCAGATACATATGAAATTGATCTTTTAGTAAATAAAGTGCATAGAATACCAAGACTTACATCTCTGTCTGCATGAGCTCTAAGAGATGTTATCACCTGTTTTCATTTCTAACAATTTAAAGATAAACTGATGCTTGCGGATAGGAATGTACAAAACTTTCCAGACAGAGGTACAGACATTACCAGGTTTACTGATCTGTCAGCAGCTATTCTGGCAAGATGTCACAAATTTGCTACTGCCAAGCAAATTCTGCTTGCCAACAATATTCCCTACAAATGGGTGTTTCCCTAGTGGTAACAAGAGAGAGGAAGAAACTAGTTTGACTCTCTTGCCAAGCTGGCAGAGATTCTCCAAATGCACCTAGGGGAAAGTAAGCTATGATACTGGAACATGAATTGGTGACAAAATCAACCCCTTAAGGGCTTATTCACATGGACTGGGTTTTCACGCCCAGCCAATATACCCTGCCCTCTCTGCAAGCGGAGGAGACGAGGCGGGAGCTAGTGTGCTGAGATTCCGCCCCCTGTCACTGTTTTAATGGAAGGGACTGCGTGGATCTAAGCTCCACCCATCCCTCCCATTGCAAACAGTGGAGAGGGGGCGGGAGCTCAGCACACTAGCTCTCGCTCTGTCCCGCCTTCTCCCCTTGCAGAGAGGGGCAGCGTATATCGGCCAGGTGTGAAAACCCGGCCGATATGCGTCCATGTGAATAAGCCATAAAGATGTAAATTATATCAATAAGTGGCCATACACATTCTTCCACTTGTGTGGGTTGAAAGGCATGCATAAAAATTTATTTTATTTCGTTAACATTTTCAGATTTTTGATGTTTCTTTTGAATATCCTTACCAGCATGCCTTACATACTGTGTGCATCGTAGCCCAAAAGGGGTATACACACACCTTTTGGGTTAGATATTATTAACTTTCAAACCTTCCTTTGCATCATCATTAAAGGGTCGTTGCATACTGAAACATATGTTTGTGTTGTTCAATGTTAATCCATGCTACTATCAGTTTTTGAATTGCGCTTGCACTTTACTAGGCTTCTACAGAATATTCTACACCAACACATTGTTAGCTGGTCACAAGGTGTTTCACTGCATTTATATAAACTCTAGAAATGGTTTTCCACATGATCTTGTTCAATGTAAAAGGACTTAACATTCCTTTTAAAGGGTCTCTACTTTAGAAATAGGCTAAAAGCTAGAATGCTAGATATTTTGTGCTTACAACAATCACACTTTAATCATGCAGATATTCTCCGGTTAAGGGACAAACATTTTTCATATATTTTTGCTGCTCCATCAATTTAAAAAAGGCAGTAGACACTGTGGTGAAAAATACCTTAGTTTTTTCTCCAATTCAGATCGTTATCAACCCAGTTAGAATATATATTATCTAGGTTTGAACAATAAATAATATAAATTATACTATAGGAGTCATTTATGCTCCAAACAAAAAAAACTAAATTTTATCATGCTTTTTTTCAAGAAAATCAACCATTATAAGGATGTGTCTGTCCTGTTTGCAGGAAGTTTTAACAGAGTTATGTGGCCACCTCTAGACTTGTCTGCTTCTAGTTTGACAGATAAACCCATGATTTATATCAATTGAAACAAAAAGAAAATTTTCTAGATGTATGGAGGTTACAACACCTTACTGAAAAAGATTACATCTTTTTTTCACATTTGCACAAGACCTACTTTCGCATAGACATATTCTTCACTAATCTGTTGTTTCTACGTATAGCAGCTTCTAGAATTGGTATAATTACTTGGTCTGATCTAATTATTTCTGAAACATAATAACCCCTCTCCTTGGAAACTGAACAATTACTTTTGAATTCCTCTAAATACTTGACCATAACTTCATCATTACTCACTGATTTTTTTCAAAAGGACATTATGCCTGAAATAAGGCCATCTGCAATATAGTATGCTCATAAAGCTTATACCAGGGGGCACATTATAAGCTTAGCATCTGCTGATAAAAAGAGGGAAGAACAAGTTAGGATTACATCTCTCAAATAATATTATTTACTTGAATCAATTAAACAAAGCAAAATACTGCCCAGCTAAATCAGAAATGATACATAACCTCCAAGATCAGTTACATCAACTAGATTTATATAAATATGAACAAGCACTGCGGAAAATTAAAGCCAGGTATTATAGTCAGAATAATAAAGGTATTACATTACTAGTCTCAAATCTAGAGCTGTTTGCTCTAAAATATATTTTATCTTAAACAATTTTTATTAACAAAATGAAAAAATATTCAACCCTCAAACTATAGGGAATACTATGGATGATTATTATGCTTCACTTTATAATCTTCGAGGCGACCCATCACCTTTCCAAGCCACTACTGTGGAGATGTCTAACTTCCTAAATTCCATTTCGCTCCCTGAGGCCTCATTCAGACGAGCATGTTTATGTGCGTACAATCGTGCACAAAATAACCAAGCATCTCTATTAGAACCATTGGTTTCCTATGATGTGTTCACATGTCCATGTTTTATAAGCGTACAAACGTGTGCACCTGCAAAAGATGGGACATGCAAGTACCATAGGTCCATACTGAACATCAATATTCCTCACAGGGAGTCCCCTCATTATTGAACACTGTAACAGCACTGTCATAGTGTTTAGTGACAAAGGACTCCCCACGGGGAGTAAAGAATCTCCTGCCACAGCTGTAGCAGAGGATCACAATGTTCTGCTTTCGGCAACTCCTGCAGTGATTTTCAGGGAAGGGTATTAAATATAAGCCCTTCCCTGAAAATCATCCCTAGCATGTGCAAGAAATTAAAAATATATATATTCACCTCTCCGTCGGTGTCGGGGCTCTGGCGCATCTAGCTTCTTGGGTCCACGGAACTGTAGTGAAGTTCTTTCAGCAGGAGGCGATTTAAATAAATGGCTGAGTGCTGCCTGTGATTGGCTGAGCGCTCAGCCAATCAGATACAGCCCTTTCAGCAGGCGGGGATTTTAAATCCCTGCCTGCTGAAAGAACTTCACTACAGTTCTATTTAAAGCCCTTCCCTGAAAATCACTGCAAGGGTTGCCGGCAGCCCATTGCTTTCAATGGGGCTGCTGGCAGCCGCAGTGGCCGCATTGAGAGCCATGGGCACGCAGCCTCATTCCCCCTTTTTTGTACATCCATGCAACTCTGTTTTGCATGCACCTACGTGCACGCAAAGCAACACTCGTGTGAACGAGGCCTGAGGTATCAGTGCAGCTGTTAGAAACATTATTTGCCCCTATATCTCTAGCAAAAATATTCCTATCAAGTCACTTAAACCCCATAAATCTACTGGCCATGATGGTTTACAAACTATTACTATAAAGCTTTTCAGTCTGCTTTATCCCCTCATATTTTTTCTCTTTTTAACAATATACAAACAACAGATTTTACATGCTATGATTATTATTCTTCCTAAACCAGAGAAAATCCCAGAAAGATCTGGAAACTTCCACCCTATATCATTACTTAACACAGACTTAAAAATCTATTCAAAGATTTTAGCCACTAGTTTGGTGGATATATTACCCACTCTGTTTTTAAAGATCAGGTAGAATTTGTTAAGGGTAGGTACTTGGTTGATAGTACCTGTAGATTTCTAAACATTATTACCTTTAGTAAAACAAAAAAAATGGAAACCTTCTTTGCTTCTTTCTCTCGATGCACACCAAGTCCTTTGGAGATACCTAAGTGAAATTCTGCTCAAATTTGGGATATATAGAGTAGCATATGACTCAATTATGGCACTATACTCCCTCCCATTGGAGGCTGAACTAACTTCAGGATACACCTCTAAAACGTTTAATATCTCCAATGGCACTCGACAAGGATGTCCGTTATTACCTTTAATATTTACTCTGGTCATGGAGCCCTTAGCAGAATGGGTAAGGAATGCAAAATATGTACAGTATCTACAGTTACTATACGGGGGAAAAAGAACTCAAAATAAGTTTATTTGCCGACAACGCATTTATAGCCCTTACAAACCTGGATTCTTCACTACTAGCAGTGTTAGAAATACAAAATAAATTTAGCAGCATCTCTTATTACAAGCTAAATGTCAGTAGATCTCAAATCTTAGGTGTATATACTTGATTGTTATTTTAAGTTTAAAAGGCAAAGTCTCATTTCCTAGGTATCTGACTCACTAATTTAAGGATTTAACTATTCCTCCCATCCTGAGCACTATTTGTAAATAATTATATTCCATTTCTCCAAGATATTAAGCATGACTTAATCAATTTTTCTTAAATATTTGGCATTGTGGGGAAGCAGAATAGCAGCCATAAAGATGCTAATAATTCCAATCATCTTATATGTTTAAGAATCTCCCCATCCTTGTTCCAGTGTCTTACCTCCATAAACGACAAAAAAAATGTAATAAACATGTTTGGAAAGGGTAACACCCCCATGTAGCAGCCCATACTTTATATCTTCCCATCCATAAAGGCGGATTAGGCTTATCACAAGTTTCTGGCTACTACGATGCATCCATAATTGATCAACCAAACATTGGGAAATCAATACTGTCACAAAGAAATGGGTGAAAATGGAAATATATCTGCTGATGTTTTATTATGGCTAATAACTCTAGGAGTTTCTATGCCTAAATCTCATTATATTACTATTGAAGCTGGGATCACAGCATGGAAACACATATTAATTTCCAAATCTATTATTCCCTTCAGACTGCCTGAATTACCTTTACAGGTGATATTATTCCACAAATCTCAATTAGTAACTGGATCAATGCAAGGATAATTTCAATCTCAAATATATGGGAAGGTAATCACTTAATGTCCTTTAATGATATTTCTGCTAAATTTCACATTCCTAAAAAAGACTTTTATAAGTTCCTCATTTTATCACTCGTACTCCTAATTTGTGTTCTCTTCTCAAAACTGCATTTGAATTAGCATTCTCTAATTTAAATAAAGTTGCCAAAGGCATCTCAAGACTAGGTTATTTTGGATAGATCTCTTTGGGAGAGGCCCCCTGCTTACATCATTGGGAAAGAGATCTAGGTATCTCTGTAGGCATAGAAGACTGGAATAAAACGTTTACAAAGGCCTTGAAACTAATTCAGATCTGATAGTCAAAGCTTCAGATAAAGGGGGCAATGTGGTCATCCTTTACCGTAAAGAGTATGTTTTGATGTCTACCAGAATATTGGATGATAAGCTGACCTACAGAACTCTAACGCATGACCCTACAGATGCATTTAGGGATTCTTTAAAGGTACTCTTGGACCATGCGAAGGAGGATAATTGCATTAGTCAAACTGAATATGAATTTCTTTTACCCTCTTATCCACAGGTTGCCCCTTTTTTTCCTTACCCAAAGTACATAAAGGTCTCCCTCCCTTGAAAGGAAGGCCTATTGTTTCAGGGGTGGATAATCTCTTACAGAATAGTGGAATTTACCTTGATAGAGTATTGCGACCATTTGTCCAGTCCCTTCCCTCATTTGTCCAGGACACCCTGGATGTACTACAGCATATCGAGGGTATATATGTGGGAGATGAGATATTCTTAGCATCTCTAGACATTGAGTCTTTGTATAGCTCTATTTTTCATGATGTGGGTTTGAAGGCGGTACACTTCAACAACGTACATCTGCTTGAGTGACATTGTTAATACTTGAGTCGTGAATAAACATACATAACAGCAAATAAACAGATTTATTTATGAACTACAGATCTTTATGGACCTAATATCAATGGCTATTTCCATGTAACTTCGCCCAACGGCAACGTTTAATAGATTTTCTGGAGCGAATATGTAGTTATTGATGACTCCATGACCAATATCACTCCATATGTAGTAGCGTAACGCTCACACTGCGATTATTTTTTGAGCAGAAGTTGGGCTGGGATAAACTGTAAATCAAGACAGGAAGTCCACTCAGTCTATCAACCCCGGAAAAGTAAGATCCGGTCACAGGCATCCTACCCGTACCCTATTTAGCCAGACCGTTTAAATCTTGGGGTTTTCTCTATTTGTTGCATGTGTATGTGTATCTGTGTGTTATTATTTTATGTATGTCCTTTTGGTGTTCTGGCGGCGTCTAATTTTAAAATTATTAAAAGTTATGTTTTATTAAATGTACAGTTTTTGTACTTTAGAAAAAAGTTAGTGATCTCAGTGCATTTATTGCATTGATCACTAATGCATTGGACCAATTGATGTTCCATGTGGACGTGTACCAGCAGATATTCCTATCTAACACTCGTTACATAACCGTGGATAGGTTTTCTGCATTTATGCGGTTCTTCATCAGCTCTTCTCATTATAAGACGAGACCTATTGTTTAAAAAGGTTCCTGATGAGTCAGTTGTTTGACTGAAACGCGTCGAACCAGTTACCACCTTTTTTATTTATCGGTCACTATTGTTTAATTTACTATTGGTGGATGACATCTTAACCACCTTGTAACCTGAAGAACCAGTTACTATCTTTTCGCTTATCGGTTACTAGTATTTATTTATCTACTGGTGGATATCATCCTAAACCACCTCATAACTGATATGTCAACCACCATGATTTATTACAATTGCGGGTGCAAATTATTATAACCATCCTAATATCATCATTTAAAGGTCCCACATCTTTAAGAGTGGACCAATTGGGTACTTTTCTTTCACCTGTCAGTCGTTTTAAGGGATGTAACCTATCGCTCTATCTTTCACCCCTTATTTCTTGTCTTACTTCCTGAGAGTCTACGAGGTGCATTATTTTAAATAATTTAATAAAAGTTAATTTTTAAGGGATTCATACAGTGATAGATGTCTACCAGTGGGCCCTCCTGAAACTAGCCACCGCAAAGGTCTGTCTGATGATCCCCTGGATGGTAGTCTTGAGGACTGCACTCATATGGACTTAAGTGTGGGTGGAATGGCTGAGTGGGTATGGTTACATCAACCCAGAGCATTGGGGAAAAGAGGGCACCAGTGGTAATAAAGTGTAAAAGTGTAAAGTGTAAAATTGTTTTCCCCAGGTGCTCCTACTGGTCCTGTAAGAAACTGACACCAGTGACTTTCCTTTGTGTCCTCATGCAGAACTATTAGTTACTCACAGCCATTGGCATGTTACCTGATAGTTAAGTGTAAGGGCCCATATACATGGCGATAGTTTCTGTTTATATTACGATTAGAGATGAGCGAACGTGCTCGGCCCCGCCCCTTTTTCGCCCGAGTACCGCAATTTTCGAGTACTTCCGTACTCGGGCGAAAAAATTCGGGGGGCGCCGTGGCGGCGCGGGGGGTTGCAGCGGGGAGTGGGGGGGAGAGGGAGAGAGAGAGGGCTCCCCCCTGTTCCCCGCTGCTACCCCCCGCACCGCCGCGCCTCTCCCCGCCCCCCCGGCGCCCCCCGAATCTTTACGCGCGAGTACTGAAGTACTCGAAAATGGCGGTACTCGGGTGCGTAAGTACTCATTACGAGTACGTTCGCTCATCTCTAATTACGATCATAATTTCATGGTCATAATATGGACAGCACAGAACACCCTTGATTTGCATTGATGTATACAGATATGCATTTTTTATGAGCTTATTATACACATGTTAAAAAAAGCAGTGTATCCTATTTCTGTCCGTATTTGCATTCCAAAATCACTTATTAAAGTCAATAGGATTGTGGAGAAAATGAGCAAATACGAAGTTGCATCCATTTTCACTGCAGTTTTTATGCAAGTTGCCAGGAGACACTGGAAAAAGTGACATCAAATGGGTATTATTAAGATTTTTTTGCACGCATCAAAAACGCAGTGGATATGAATGTAATACAGGACATAAAAAACATGCATACACATCAAAAATGAGTGCAACACACACATACACATGTGGTGCATTTTTCACAGTCCAAAATTGGATATGTCTGTTTGAATAAGGCCTAACAGTATTAGGCCTTAGTCAGACGTGCGATTTGTGCATGCGCATGCGTCCGGCGATTTTATAAAACCATTGCTTTACAATGGTATCGGACACATGAGCGCTTTTTATGCGCTCATCCGATAAATTATAGAACAGAAATCGCAGATCGCACCTATCTGCGATCTGCGATTCCTGTTCTCTTCTCTATATGCGCTCAATGGGGCCGGTGGTGGCAGCGCCGACCCCATTGAGAGCATATACTAGACAAATCATTCTTCTCTGCCACAGCTGTAACAGCTGTGGCAGAGAAGAACAATGTTTGCCCATTGAATTTAATGGAGCCGGCAATACAGCCGACTCCATTGAAAGCAATGGGCTGCCTGCGATCGCGGGATGAGTTTTCGGGAAGGGCTTAAATATATAAGCCCTTCCCTGCAATTCATCCAGAAATGTGTAAAAAAAAAAAATATACTCACCTGGTCCCGGCAGATGGAGTTCAGCGCGGCCGGCCGGCAGTTCTCTGAACTGCTCTCTGTAGTATTCAGCAGCCGGGGAATTAAAATCCCCGCCTGCTGAATGACCTGCCTATGATTGGTCACAGCCTGACCAATCAGAGGCAGCTCTCACTCACACCCATTCATGAATTCATGAATGGGTGTGAGTGAGAGCTGCCTCTGATTGGTCAGGCTGTGACCAATCAGAGGCAGCTCATTCAGCAGGCGGGGATTTTAATTCCCCGGCTGCTGAATACTACAGAGAGCAGTTCAGAGAACTCCCGGCCGGCCGCGCTGAGCTCCATCTGCCGGGACCAGGTGAGTATATATATTTTTTTTATTTTTACACATTTCTGGATGAATTGCAGGGAAGGGCTTATATATTTAAGCCCTTCCCGACAATTCAACGTGAGATCGCCTGCAGCGCATTGCTTTCAATGGAGCCGGCTGTATTGCCGGCTCCATTGAATTCAATGCGCTGGACAGCTCCGGCCCGTTTCTATTGAAACGCGGCGGCTAGGAGCAGTTTTTTCGGGCGATTTTTAGGCCCCGGTCATGCGATTTGCGGATGCGCATCCGTCATGCGATCCGCAAATCGCCGCAAAAAATGCCCGTGTGACTAAGGCCTGAGTGTGCATTGCTATAATGGCTAGAGTTTTACATAACCATCTTGGACTGATCCTGGGAAGAAAAATATACCATAGTGTAAGACACTCACATGAATGGGTGTGAGTGAGAGCTGCCTCTGATTGGCTCAGCGCAGGGACCAATCAGGGGCAGCTCTCACTCACACCCATTCATGAATTCATGAATGGGTGTGAGTGAGAGCTGCCTCTGATTGGTCAGGCTGTGACCAATCAGAGGCAGCTCATTCAGCAGGCGGGGATTTTAATTCCCCGGCTGCTGAATACTACAGAGAGCAGTTCAGAGAACTGCCAGCCGGCTGCGCTGAACTCTGTCTGCCGGGACCAGGTGAGTATATATATATATTTTTATTTTTACACATTTCTGGATGAATTGCAGGGAAGGGCTTATATATTTAAGCCCTTTCCGACAATTCATCTTGAGATCGCCTGCAGCGCATTGCTTTCAATGGAGCCGGCTGTATTGCCGGCTCCATTGAATTCAATGCGCTGGACAGCTCCGGCCCGTTTCTATTGAAACGCGGCTAGGAGCAGTTTTTTCAGGCGATTTTTCGGCCCCGGTCACGCGATTTGCGGATGCGCATCCGTCATGCGATCCGCAAATAGCCGCAAAAAATGCCCGTGTGACTAAGGCCTAAGTGTGCATTGCTATAATGGCTAGCGTTTTACATAACCATCTTGGACTGATCCTGGGAAGAAAAATATACCATAGTGTAAGACACTATAGACTAATGGGTGCTAAGTCCATCAATGGAGAGGTAGCAACTAACCCGTGTGAGGAACTACCATGCGTGTTTGCTGTGGGGCAGCCTGGGCAGCTGGTACAGCCACAGTTTGGAGCTGTGGTATTCCACAAGATAGAGAAGTGTCCCCTAAAAAATCCATGAAGAAACATTGGTTTGATAGAATAGTTGCACTGCTGTGGACAGACTTTGACTACCATGAGGTTGAACTCCTTATGGTTCCATGCATTTCCTTCCACAAAGCTGTTATTTATATATATAAAAGCGAAAGCCCTCACTGACTGACTGACTGGCCACTAATTCTCTAATTTCCCGGTGTTGTACAAACGTGAAATTTGGCGCGAGCCTTCTTCGAGTCCTAAATAGGAAAAGTGAAGGGATTGCAACTCGATTATTTAATGCTAAGTGCAAAAGTATTGGCACGCCTGTGTAATGTACCTAATCTAATTCTCTAACTTCCCGGTGTTATACAAACTTGAAATTTGGCACAATCATTCTTTCAGTCGAAAATAGGAAAAGTAAAGGGGTCACAACTTGATTATTCAATTCTAAGTGCAAAAGTAAATGACCCGCTATGTAATGTAAATAATAACAGACATCTATACTGCACAGACTTAAAATTTGGCGCAACCATTCTTAAGATCCTAAATAGGAAAAGTAAAGTGGTCGCAACTTGATTTAATGCTAAGTGAAAAAGTAAGTGACCCCCAACGTAATGTAACTAATCTAATTCTCTAACTCCCTGCTTCATACAAACCTGAAATTTGGCACGACCATTCTTTAGGTCTTAAATAGGAAAAGTAAAGTGGTCGCAACTTGATTATTCAATGCTAAGTGCAAAAGTAAGTGCACCCCTATGTAATGTATCTAATCAATTCTCTAACTTATCGGTGTTGTACAAGCTTGAAATTTGGCACAATCATTCTTTAGGTCGTAAATAAAAAAAGAAAAGGGTACGCAACTTGATTATTTAATTTTAAATGCAAAACTAAGTGACCCCCAATGTAATGTACCTAATAGCACACATCTGTACCACACAAATGTGAAATTTGCCATGGCCATCCTTTATATCCTAATTGGGAAAAGTGGTCGCAACATCAATATTCAATTCTATGAGTGGAAAACTGCAGAATTCGTAATACATGAGATAGTTCTTTTCTCAGAAACCATAAAGCCTAGGGAATTGATTTGTATACTGAGAAGAATCAACCTTACTTCTATGTGTGTATACTGAGGAGACTCTAAAGCTCCTTCATGTGTATATACTGAGGAGAATCTAACTGACCTCTATGTGTATATACTCAAAGACTGTAAAGTATATAAGGAAGCGACCATGGACTGCAGGGATGGAGCAGGCCTTTAAGGCTAAGAAGGGGCATCAACCTCCAGTCTGGTTGTAAATTTGAATAAAAAGGGGCGCTACCTTTAAGGGTAAAAAGTGTGGGAAATGGGTGGGGTGGCACATTCTGCAGAGGGACATCGGTACATGCAGTCTGAGGAGAATCTAACGCTCCCCTATGTGTATACCTATTTTTTTCATTGGTTCTTCTGAAGTAACCATGAGTTTATAAAACTTTCCATGTAAACAAAAGGTAAACACATGTATCAAATTAACTCGGGCAAAATCGGGTATATCAGCTAGTGGTTTTATATGGTCAAGTGCAATAACACTTGCGCAAAAGAGAAAGCTCCTTACTTGTTTCTCTGTGTGTAAGGTACTCTCTCAGTCCCCATCTTTCAACTTCACCTTTTATTATACTCACTATGCTAAATTTTATTTGATTTGAAGGCTAGTAATTGTATTCCTGCTTTACCCCAGAAAACCTAAGGAAGCTTAGTGATTAATACCTATTAATTCTGGTGGTCTTAGATCATATAATGGGGTCAATATTAAAATCTCGTATCCATAGTGATCTAAAGGATTGATGGTTAATATATAATATGCTTGGAGTACATGGTATCCCAAACACAATATGACCCAATCATAGGTAGCACATGCGTGTTACTGCTAATTGTTAGGCTGAACTTGTGCTTGTGACTGTAAACAATGTCAAGGGCACCTGTATGCTGGGGAAGTGGTCAAAGAGGTTTTCAGAGTTATTTTTTTAACCAGTCATTGTCATGCAGAAAAATGCTAAAATAGCCTATGCTCATCAGTTCTGCATCTCACAGCTGCAGTGCCATATGTGTGCTACTCTTTCAGGATGCATCACAGAAGGGGAAATCAAGAATTAAAAACAATCACAGAAAATGGCCGTTACTTACTGACTGAGGAGTGCATATAGATGCATCCTCCTCTCACCATGCAGGTAGCTGACTACCAAATGGAGGAGCCAATAACACCTGTGAGGGCACCGATAAAACACCCACTCACACTGCCTCCTGATAATGAGGGGGGTGGATGCTTGGTGTACACTCCCACACATAGTGGATACAGGGTGCAGACCATTCTGATATATGTAGTTCACAATGCAGACCAGCAACCTATTAATGACGCCATGATAATTCGGCGGGTTGCCCTGCATATCCATCAGTGAACCACATTGGTACTGCCACCCTGGGCTCCCCCTTGAGTCTTAATGCCACACTTTCAGGATGAGTTAGAATTTTTTTGCTTTGGCTGTTGGTTTATAAAAATAACTTAAAAATCCATTCAACACATAGTAATATTATATAATCTTATGATTTAGAATTATATGTATTGGGATAATGTATGGGTTAAGTGTGGTGGCTTAAGGCAGGAAGGCGCACCTAATTAATTTTATTTTAAACACATTATACAGAAGTCACTACTGCATTTTTGTCTGTTAGATTCTGTGCATATTGTGTCAGGACTAGAGATGAGCGAACGTGTTCTTAACGAACACTTACGCACCCGAACACCGGCTTTTCCGAGGACTTCCGTGTTCGCGCGTAAGTATTCGGGGGGCGCCGGGGGGCGGGGAGAGGCGCGGCGGCGCGGGCGGCAGCAGCGGGGAACAGGGGGGAGCCCTCTCTCTCTCCCTCTCCCCCCCACTCCCCGCCGCAACCCCCCGCGCTGCCACGGCGACCCCCGAACTTTTTTCGCCCGAACACGGAATTCCTCGCGAAGTTCGGTGTCCGGGCGAAAAGGGGCGGAGCCGAACACGTTCGCTCATCTCTAGTCAGGACCCTATGTCTGGTGTATATGCTGTGAAATGTTCCCAGCCTATACATTAAACATACTAACAGGGCTCTATTTAGTTGATAGATGCCAAAAGAGTGCCCTATTGGGCTGGTATGTATCAGTATACTTTTTTAATTGAATAAGAAAGGCCAGTAGACTGCGCTTTCCAATATAGTGGGCCATAATGAAAGAACATATACTTATTTTGTACAATTGGAAGCAATCGGTGATGTTTGCCATTGTATGCCTTCCTATACAAGAAGCATACATTGGGGCTTGACATCTGAGATTACACCAGGAAATTTTCTGGTGTACCGTTTCTCTAACTACCTGATGCACACTGTGCATTAGTATGTATGGTTAGTCTTAGGGCAACCTCTGACCGCAATGCACAGCACATATAACCCATTCACTACAATTGGTACCTTCCCATGTGTCTTTTTCCCGCGCATTCCAAGTGCGGGGCAAAAATGCAACCTGCTTTATTTTTCTGTGCAATTGCGCACAGAAGGCCTCCACATGCTTGAACAGCTGTGTGGTTTCACAGGCTTAATCCAAAACACCTGGGCCTAGTGAATCAGCTGACCCACCTTCCGAGTCAGCTAACCTGCTTACATGTAGACTGCCCCACCTACTAAGTAGGCGGTACAGCCTGATCCAAAGTGGCGCTGCCGTAAGCAGTCTTGGCACCACAATGAAGTACAGTAAAATACAGCAATGCTGGTCCAAGAGCACGCGCCCTGCATAGCGCATATACGTCCCACAATAGTGAGCGTGTATGCACTTACGCTCATGTGAGGCCACCCTAAGACACTGCTTTAATTGACCAGTGCTGTCGATATGAGCAGCACTGTCCAGCAATGTCAGTATGCAGCTTTTAGACGTACTTGCGTACTAATGTACAGTGTGCATCAGGTCGTCAGAGAGATGGTTCAGCCATAATTGTTTATCCAGGATCAGAGGGTTGCCTTAAAGGGGTTTTCTAGTTTAGGAAATCTATTTTCATACACTCTGATTTCATAGAGCATTTTGAAATAATACAGGGATTTTTTTCTGTTTAGGATACTATGTTCCTGGCCAGAGCTGAGACTGATTACAATAAGCAGCTTTTGTTCTGGAGAATCTGTCCTGTCCTGCATCACACAGTCCA
Organism: Eleutherodactylus coqui; assembly: GCF_035609145.1. NCBI lineage: Eukaryota > Metazoa > Chordata > Amphibia > Anura > Eleutherodactylidae > Eleutherodactylus > Eleutherodactylus coqui. The sequence continues at coordinate 47,458,403 of NC_089847.1, forward strand.
GACATTGACTTCAATGGCCACTGTAATGCTTGGTTTCCCCAGTGGTGGAGCTGCAGGAAAATGAATCACTTAATGCCAGTTTTCCTCAAAGAGTATAGTTGACTGCTGAGGTCCTAGGTTAGGGGAAAAGATTATTGTCAAGACAGAGCTCGGACAGAGTTTGAACAGATGCTTATAGAGCTCCAAATTCTATGCTTCCTTTCACTCAGCTAACCATTTCAAGGCTAAAAGTCTGTCTGCTTGCAGCTGTCACTAGAGGGGGCTACTTGCATAGGAATGTATTCTTATTGAATTCAATTAACAGTATTCAACAAAAAAGGAAGCCAAGGAAAGGATGGGAAGGGAGAAAAAGAAAGGAAGAAACTGTTCTTTTTCTGAGGCTCAGTGGTTAGCGCTGTTGTCTTGCAGTGCTGCAGTCCTGGCTCCAATCTGACCATGGGCAATATCTGCATGTAGTTTGTATATTCTATAAAAAATAAAAGTGACTATTATGAAACACATGGAGAACGCACAATCTCCTTGCCAACATTGTCAGATTTGAACCTATGACCCTAGTGCTGCAAGACCACAGTGCTAAGGGCAGAGCCACAGGAGAAGAGCCACCTCCTCTACTCCCCTCACTCTTCAAAAATTCACTCATCTCTGATCAGCATAACTTTTTATTAAGGCCTATTTGACCGCAGTGACCCAAAAATTATACTAAAACATAAGAAGAAAACACATACTGTATCCTAATAGCACCTAAACCAATATTACTACTACATAAATGACTAGCTAATATACCCAGCCTCACCCGAGTTCATTTGATACAGGTGTTTGTGGGTTGTTGGCACAGAAAATTTTATGAAGTCAAGGTTACTTTAGAGTAACCGAGGAATAAAATATGTTTACACATAGAGGATTGTTAGATTCTCCTCAGGCTGCATGTACTGATGTCCCTCTGCAGAATGTGCCACCCCTCCCACTCTCCTCATTTAGGACCTGAAGAATGATTGTGCCAAATTTCATGCTTGTACGACACCAAGAAGTTCCATTATATAAGGGTGCACTTACTTTTGCAATTAGCATTGAAAAATCGAGTTGTGACCCCTTCACTTTTCCAATTTAGGACCTGAAAAATGGTCATGCCAAATTTCTTATTTGTATGACAGCGAAAAGTTAGAGAATTAGATTAGGTACAGTACATAGGGGTGCCAATGCTTTTGCACTTAGCATTGAATAATCATGTTGTGACTCCTTTACTTTTCCTATTTCTGAACTAAAGAATGGTTATGCCAAATTTCATGTTTGTATAACACTGGTAAGTAACATTACATAGGGGTGCCAATATTTTTGCAATTAGCATTGAATAATCATGTTGTGACCCTTTTACTTTTCCTATTTTGGAACTAAAGAATGGTCATGCCAAATTTCATGTTTGTATGACAGCAGAAACTTAGAGAATTAGATTAAGTACATTACATAGGGGTGCCAATGCTTTTGCACTTAGCATTGAATAATCATGTTGTGACTCCTTTACTTTTCCTATTTCTGAACTAAAGAATGGTTACGCCAAATTTCATGTTTGTACAACACTGGTAAGTAACATTACATAGGGGTGCCAATACTTTTGCAATTAGCATTGAATAATCATGTTGTGACCACTTTACTTTTCCTATTTTGGAACTAAAGAATGGTCATGCCAAATTTCATGTTTGTACGACACTGGTAAGTTACATTACACAGGTGTGCCAATACTTTTGCAATTAGCATTGAATAATCGAGTTGTGACCCCTTTACTTTTTCCTATTTAGGACCTAAAGAATGATCATCCCAAATTTCATGTTTGAACAACATCGGGATGTTAGAGAATTAGATTTGGTACATTACACAGGGGTGCCAATACTTTTGCACATAGCATTGAATTCTCGAGTTGTGACCCCTTTACTTTTTCCTATTTAGGACCTAAAGAATGATCATCCCAAATTTCATGTTTGAACGACATCGGGATGTTAGAGAATTAGATTTGGTACATTACACAGGGGTGCCAATACTTTTGCACATAGCATTGAATTCTCGAGTTGTGACCCCTTTACTTTTCCTATTTAAGACCTAAAGAAAGGTCATGCCAAATTTCATGTTTGTATGACAGCGGAAAGTTAGAGAATTATATTAGGTACATTACATAGGGGTGCCAATGCTTTTGCACTTAGCATTGAATAATCATGTTGTGACCCCTTTACTTTTCCTATTTTGGAACTAAAGAATGGTCATACCAAATTTCATGTTTGTACAACACTGGTAAGTAACATTACATAGGGGTGCCAATACTTTTGCAATTAGCATTGAATAATCATGTTGTGACCCCTTTACTTTTCCTATTTTGGAACTAAAGAATGGTCATGCCAAATTTCATGTTTGTACGACACTGGTAAGTTACATTACACAGGTGTGCCAATACTTTTGCAATTAGCATTGAATAATCGAGTTGTGACCCCTTTACTTTTTCCTATTTAGGACCTAAAGAATGATCATCCCAAATTTCATGTTTGAACGACATCGGGATGTTAGAGAATTAGATTTGGTACATTACACAGGGGTGCCAATACTTTTGCACATAGCATTGAATTCTCGAGTTGTGACCCCTTTACTTTTCCTATTTAAGACCTAAAGAAAGGTCATGCCAAATTTCATGTTTGTATGACAGCGGAAAGTTAGAGAATTATATTAGGTACATTACATAGGGGTGCCAATGCTTTTGCACTTAGCATTGAATAATCATGTTGTGACCCCTTTACTTTTCCTATTTTGGAACTAAAGAATGGTCATACCAAATTTCATGTTTGTACGACACTGGTAACTTACATTACACAGGGGTGCCAGTACTTTTGCAATTAGCATTGAATAATCGAGTTGTGACCCCTTTACTTTTTCCTATTTAGGACCTAAAGAATGATCATCCCAAATTTCATGTTTGAACGACATCGGCAAGTTAGAGAATTAGATTTGGTACATTACACAGGGGTGCCAATACTTTTGCACTTAGCGTTGAATTTTTGAGTTGTGACCCCTTTACTTTTCCTATATAAGACCTAAAGAATGTTCCTGCCAAATTTCATGTTTGTACAACATCAGGAAGTTAGAGAATTAGATTTGGCACATTACACAGCGGTGCCAATACTTTTGCACATAGCATTGAATTTTCATGCTGTGACCCCTTTACTTTTCTTATTTAGGACCTAAAGAATTGTCCTGTCAAATTTCATGTTTGTACGACACCGGGAAGTTAGAGAATTAGTAGTGAGTCAGTCAGTCAGTGAGTCAGTCAGTGAGAGCTTTCACCTTTATATATGTAGATGTACAGCATAATATTTTTTTCCCAAAATATTGTGGCTCCCAAATGAGGCAAAGCTTGGATTTAGAGCATGTATTGGGATTCTTCACCCCACAAATAATGACCCTTCCAACAGTTTCTTATATTTCTGTTAAAAAATATATGGACATTATAAAACCATTGCAGTATTATTTATTTGCTCAGTATCATTTTATTAGCAGAGTAATGTGTAGTAATAGCAACACTTTCAACACACAGCCTCCTTTTGTGTCTTATGCTAAAAACAATTCTATACATTTCTTGATATCTATGAAATAACATAGAATATAACAATAGGTGATCTAGATCAGTTATTGTACTACCTTTTGTATTTATAATACTAATATAACGTAGCCAGAAACTATAGAATTATAGAAATTGCTATATTAGTCCATTGGGTAATTATACAGTATGAGATACTGCACAAATATCTGCTGTGTATATGTACTGGGTGTTAAAGAACAAAATAAGCAAGGAATGTGCACATGAAACATTAATGTTTCTTCATTTTGTGTTCTGGATACAGTTTGTTGGAGTGACACAGAAACTTGTGCTTTGAATACAAATCAGCTGCAAGCAAATGCTACTGTATTACTGTGTTAGGAGACAGAATGAAGAACACAGCTTTATAAAGGCTCTTTACATGGTTCATATTGTTACCATGGCACCCAGTCAATATGATTTGATGCAAGTGGCCCAGTCTCTGAATTCTAAAAGGAATTAGTGTGCTGTGAATAGAGAAAGGGAGCAAATTGACCAACTGCACAATGAATGTGTGATTGCTTTGAATATAATAGTTGGTTACATAAACACATTTTACTTTTGGATGGATACTTTTTCATAGTAGCACTTAGAATTCTCATTGTTTGTTCACAGCTATTTAGTTCATAGCTAAATTGCTTTTCTAATGTGTAGCTCAGTGTATTACATTATAAAATATTTATGATTTTATGGTCACTGTGGATTTATAATTTAGCACATGAGGCTGAAGATAGTTTAGAATACATAACTAAAATGATGGTAACTAAAATAAAATGTGTTTAAAATAAAAATAGGAAAATGTTAATACATGAGCATAAAAACAGGACATTTTAAATTAGGACTATACAGAATGAGTAATGAGATATCGTGTTGGGGTACTTAAAAATGAGTGATTGAAAATGTAAAATGATAGAAAGTAATTGCAAACCTTGGAAACTATTTTTATGACATAGAAAACTCAGAGTCCTTCTACATGGGCAGAACAAGCACCAACTGACAACCTGACTAGTTAATCAGCACTCATTTAAAGGACCTGTTACCTGAGCAGATGCAAACTGTATGGGAATGAATGAGCATTAATACAATTTGCATATTGTTGGCAATACATGCCCTGTTTACATGAGAGATGTGCTGCCAGCATTCACTCATTTGTCAGCTGATCATTGTGTGGTACCCCAGACTTGGGTACTCCAGCACAGCACTTGTTGTGGCGAATATACATAATAACATAGTTCGTAAGGCTGAATGAAGACAATGTCCATCTAGTCCAGCCTGTATAGTTTTACAATTAGGTCTTAAAGTGGTGTATAATAAGCATGAAAAGTTATGATGCTAATGGTCATAATCTGTGTTCTGGTAATATTTTCCAGCCCTTAGTGTGTACAGGTCATCTAGCAACAGTTAGAAGAGTATTCAGCCATGTTTAGCAAAGAGAAGATAGCCTGGGATTGGTAGCCTAGATCCCCTTTACAGGTTGAGCTGGTGTGGCAGTATGAAAGAGAGAGGGTAGGGTAAGTCAGTCTTCCAAGTCTAGAGCCAAGCTTCAGCTTCAGAGAGGCTGGAGAGGAACAAGGAGAAAGCCAGTGCGGTGGGAAGTGGAACACCAAAGTGTGAGTAAGCAAGGATAAGTTGTTCTGAAGAGTTAGCAGTGGAGAGAGAGAGAGAAGGAAAAGCGTTTGGCCTGGAGAAAACTGCAGCAAAAAGCTAGTACAGGCAAGCAAGCTAGAAACAGTCAGTTCTGTGTAATCACAGCCAGAGAAGAAAAGCTGAAAAGTAAAGTCAGGAAGTCAAGAAAGAGGAAATTTAACCCTTACCTCTCAAATCTAATCGAAGTGTTTTTCTAATGTCAAGTTTTACTCATCTACCTCAAGTAAATGTAACTCAAGTTGTGTAACTTCTGCCCAGTAAAGAACTCTCTCCCTGACAATAAAGTTTTTTTACCAGCTAAATCCTGTTACCTGGAGTCCCTTCCCACCATCTGCACTGAGGTACCACACTATACATTCCAGACAAGGACTACTACCCACATTTCTTTTGGTTCTCCACTCTTTTATATTTATTACTTATGTTCTGAATGGGCCCCTACCCGTATATGGACTGGCATCACAACAAAACAACATCTTCGGCTACCCGACTCCACGGATTTCTCCCAACTGGGGTATCACCATCTTACCCTGCCCGACCCCGCAGGTAGCACACAGTGAGAACTGCCAAATTTTGCCACTGTAGTAGCAACAGATACAGACCATGTTCACCACCTTTCCAGGAGGAGCAGTAAAGCCTCCCTGACTACTATCTTAATTTCCATCGCTGCTTAACCCTTTCTAGGTCTGGCCTGCTGCAATTGCCTTGTTCCTATGGGAAAATAATCAGGAATGAACATTTATTTGGCCAACTATCAGCCAGTGCAGAAAGCCCTTTAGTATATAATGTATGTCTTTTCCCATTTCTGAAGAACAGTCAGAGGTTGCACTTTCATTAAAGTATCAATAATCATTATGAAGAGGAGAAATTCACATAGATTCTCATCCATTTTCCCCATGGGTAAAGGGAAGCTGTGAGGTCCTCCCTTCATCCACAGGCACCACAACATTAAAGTGAACCTTTGGGTCTCGGCAAACAAAGACAGCCAAACCGTTTCTCTAACCAACTAATACACAGTGCATTAGTATGTATTGTTACTCTTAGACACTGTGCCTGCTTTGACCAGTGCTATCCATGTGAGCAGCACTGGCCAGCAATGTCAGTATGAAGTTTTGTAGACAACCCATGCATATTAATGCATAGTGTGCATCAGATAGTCAGAGAGATGGTTCAGCCATCTTTGTTTTATCCAGGACCGGAGGGTTGATTTAAAGGGATTATCTAGTTTAAGAAATCTATTTTTATACACCCTATTAAAGCATTCTAAAATAACAGGAAATTCTTCTGTTAAGGATATTATTCTCTCGGACAGAACTGAGACTGATTACAATGAGCAGCCTTTGTTCTGGAGAATCTGCCCTGTCCTGCATCACACAGACAAGACATTGATTTCAATGGCCACTGTAATGCTTGGTTTCCCCAGTGGTGGAGCTGCAGGAAAATTACTTTATGCCATGTTTCCTCATAGATTATAGCTGACTGCTGAGGTCCTAGGTTGGCAAATCTGTGGCAACTCTTGTATGTCATCGATGATTGATGTCGAGAACTGGATTCCTCATAGATTATAGCTGACTACTGAGGTCCTAGGTTGGCAACTCTGTGGGAATAGCTTATTGCCAGGAGGCATAATAATAATTATTGTATTATTTATCTGTTAAATGTTTAACTCCGTTAATGCCGGTACCAAGCACTAAGCCGGACAATGGTTAAGGCAGAGTGACCAAAGCAATGCAAAAATTAAACCTGTGTGTTCTTTGTGCGTCCAGGTCTAGAAACTTTCTGACAATGTGACATGTATTTAGCATGGCTGCTTTTTTCAGCAACATGAATATGGTTTTGGTTAGTTCTAATGTTTCTAGACTTTCATGAAGCATATGTGGTCCAACCCTGGTGGTAGAAAGGCACAATAAATACCCTATCTATTCTCCACAGGCATCCAACCTCCTGTGTGAATTCTGTCTATTTACTGATTTTCTCAGTGTATGTATTTTGGCTGTTGTGAATGTTGGGATGGATATGTCTATAATATATAGGGTTTTGTTATGTTTGTCAATGAGTGTGAGCTGAAATGTGTCAGAGGGGCTTTAAAATTTTGTGCACACCTACGGTTTTAAGGATGCTACAGTAAAGGAATTGTGACTTTGTATGGTGCTAGAATCCAGCTTTCTATTATAATTGTGGCGGTGCTAGCCATTTGTTTGTTTTTGAATATGCAGTGTTGGTAACGAGCAACAAAAAGTGGGACACATTTTTGTTAGGAGGCCTGTATCATCTATGTACTCCTCTGACTGTACATATTACAAACTTATTAGGACAGATTTACTAATACTGTCTAAGGCCTTAGTCAGCTTGGCGTTTTTTCGCGCGATTTGCGGATCGCATGACGGATGCGCATCCGCAAATCGCGTGACCGGTGCCCGAAAATCGCCCGAAAATCTGCTCCTAGCCGCGTTTCATTAGAAAAAGGGCCGGAGCTGTCCAGCGCATTGCATTCAATGGAGCCGGCAATACAGCCCGCTCCATTGAAAGCAATGCGCTGCGGGCAAGTGTGGGATGAATTGTCGGGAAGGGCTTAAATATATAAGCCCTTCCCTGCAATTCATCCAGAAAAGTGTTAAAATAAAAAATATATATATACTTACCTGCTCCCGGCAGCCGGAGTTCCGCGCGCCGGCCTGCAGTGGGTGTGAAGGGGGTGTGAGTCAGACCTGCCCCCTGATTGGCTCAGCGCTGAGTCAATCAGGGGGCAGGTCTGACTCACACCCCCTTCACACCCACTGCAGGCCGGCCGCACGGAACTCCGGCTGCCGGGAGCAGGTGAGTATATATATATTTTTTATTTTTACACTTTTCTGGATGAATTGCAGGGAAGGGCTTATATATTTAAGCCCTTCCTGACAATTCATCCCGCGCACGCCGGCAGCCCATTGCTTTCAATGGAGTCGGCTGTATTGCCGGCTCCATTGAATTCAATGGGCAAACATCGTTCTTCTCTGCCACAGCTGTTACAGCTGTGGCAGAGAAGAAGGATTTGTCTTCTATATGTTCTCAATGCGGTCGGCGCTGCTGCCGCCGGCCCCATTGAGCGCATACAGAGAAGAGAACAGGAATCGCAGATCGCAGATAGGTGTGATCTGCGATTTCTGTTCTATAATTTATCGGACGAGCGCATAAAAAGCGCTCTTGTGTCCGATACCATTGCAAAGCAATGGTTTTATAAAATCGCCGGACGCATGCGCATGCGCAAATCGCGGCAAAAAACGCCCGTCTAACTAAGGCCTCATAGTGCAAATTTAAGACTAGATAATCCTAATGTGTGGTGAATTTATCACAGAGACTGCTGGATGGTAAATCTAGTACATTTTTAGCGGTGTAATTTTATACTACCTATTAGTTGACTTAGTTTACGCCAGACAAGAAAAAGACAAACTTATATTTGTGCTATTAAACTCAGAATAATTGTGCTCCTTTAATCCATAATAGGTGATTTAACATTTTAAATACAACAAATGTCTGTTTAGTGATGAATAAACGTTTTGTAAGTTAGGTTCAGCTGGTTCGCCCAATGTTTGCAAAAGTTCGATTTGGTTCAAATTAGTTCAAACCAAACTGGAAGTTCACCAAAACACCTATAACTGTTGTATAACACTGTCTAAAGGCCTATTTACACGCAATAATTGTCTTTTGAACGAACTAACGAATTAACAACCTTTTTGCTTTCAAAGGCTGAGCATTTACACGTAAAAATAATCATTTGAAATCCTCACCATTTCCCTCGTTAGCCCTGTAAACACTGTATATGCTGTTTACTCAGGTGGGCATGTGTTTATATAAGGAATCCTGTGGCCAGGAGGTTTTTAACTAGTGTGAACAAAAGCCATTGTCTTCTGCCATATGAGTAAAGAAGTAGTCATTGTGTTTAGCATGGAAAACAATCACCCCTCCCCTCAAGTCCTTTGAAAGACTAAAAGACTAAACAAATGTCATTTAAACCAAGCGAAAAGGGAACAAACTCACAACTATTTTTATGCAGGCTGAAACTCAGCGATAATTGACAAGTGAATGAATAATGCACAATGGTCATGCATTTACACATAATGATTATCGCTCACTTTCACTCGTTTGAATGAATTTTGAGTAATAATTGTTACATGTAAATAGGCAAACTAAACCAGTAGAATCTTGTTTCAGGTACAACTTTGCTAAAAGCTCAGTTCGGGTTCATGCCAAACCAGACTTTTAGCAAAGTTTAACCCAAAACAGGGTTCTACTTGTTGCTTTTGGCTTACCACTAGTCCTGTTGTAGTGATGCACAATTTTTAGTGCATAATAATATGGTTTATTTAGATAAATAGATTTATATTTTACTTCTTGCATTACTATAAGATAAAAACTAATCAAAATACTAACAACAACCTGTCCATCCTTGCATGGATGAGTTACATGCTCCACCCCTGATCACATGACAGTGACATCATCAAAGGTCATTCATCCTGAGTGGATTACATGCTCTGTCCCTAATCACATGACAGTAGCGTTATCACAGATCCTGTAAGCACATGGCTGCTGTCCTGCTAGGTCTTTGTTAGTATTCCATAGCAACTGAGGTCGCTGGGGTCTGTACAGGGTGGAATACTAACGAACACCTACAGCAGCCGTGTGCTTACATGACATGTGATGATGCCACCGTGATGTGATCAGAGTGCCACCAGAAACACTGGTACTATATAACTTACTAATAATTATTAGTCTTTAGTTAGGCACTAGTTTTGCTTGTTGTGATTGGCTGAGTGATAAAATTGGTCCAATTTTTGCAAATCAAATCTGATCATCCTAAACCAATTTTTAACAAAAATTGCCAAAAAATAATTTTGCTAATAAAATTCATAGGGTGTGAGTATGCATAAATGTGGCTCATTTGATATCAGTTGCCTTCCAGTGCTGAGATTCTAGTTTCAAACACCATCAAGGATAACTTCTGCATGGACTCGGGAAAACTCCATCCAGATGTTGCTCTTTGGCAGATTTGAGCTTACAACTCCAGCACTGCAAATAATCTTCTAACAACTGAGCCAGCACACTTGTCCATTCTGCTCCAGAGCAGAAGAACGAAAATAAGCACAAACAGAACATAAAAAACCCATCCATATGTTGACCTTGGTCAGAAGTGAATGAAGAATTCCAACACTGCAAAAGAGCAGTGTTAGCAACAGAGCTACCACACGTGCCTTTCTTATCTAGAGGAGGAGAAGAACAGGATGAATAAACAAACATAAAAATAACCTAAAAATGACATCCAGATGTTGCCTTTGGACAGATTTGAAATTAGAATTCTAGCACTACAATACTTCTTCTGTATTTTCCCTTCTCCAGAAGAGAAGATGGAGAAGAACAAGAACAAACTCCATGCAGATGTTGTCTATAATCAGCTGTAAACTCAGAAACCTATCCCTGCTTTGTAGGGCTGGGATTCTAGGTTCAAATCTGTCCAAGCACAACATCTGCATGAACTTTGTATGTTCTCTCTGTTATTCTGTCTTCTCAAACTCCAGGGAGGGAAGACCAAGCATGATGGCTTAGGTTCCAGCAGTGCTAGAGTTGCATGTTGAAATGTGTCAATGGAAAACACGAGGATGTTGTTTTTATGTTCATTTTGTGTTTAGTCTTCCTCTCCTCTTAAGAAGAATGGACAACTGTGGTGGTTCGATTGTTAGCACTGCTTCTTTTCATGGCTGGAGTTGTAGGCTCAAATATGACAGGGCAAAGGGCAACATCTGGATGGGGCTTTTCAAAGTCTTTGAGTCTAGGACCCCAAAACTGAAAGTCAGCAGTGCTAATAACTAAGCCATAACACACATTAGTGAAGCCGATCTTTACTCCTATTGATGTGAGTCGAATCGGCTGTACCAATTCATGAAAAGGTTTTGAAAAGCGGGTGAGGCTCTGCTGACCCAAGAATATTCCAATAATGCCTACCAGAGTTAAATTCTTTACATTGGCACAGTTGCCTAATGTATTTTGGCATAGTTATTTTGCATGTGTTTGTGCATAGTTATTTCAGTTTGATAATAACAAGCTAACTTGTATACAATATGTGGTCTTTCATATTTGTATGAAAAAATAGCCCATATGTACAACAGTTCATATATACATTATTTTTCCTGCTATCGCCTAATCATATTGTATTAACATTTTATACTTGTATTGTTCCATTATAAAGTAAGCTATTTTGTGATAATGTTGTCTATATTGTTCAATCTCTTTCATAATATACAGTATATATGATTTATTTTCACTGAGTTAAACACAACCTGGTTCTGGACTTGGAGGTTTAAAGAGCTATTGTATGCATCTATAGACTTTAATGGGTGTAATATTCAGGATTAGGTATGAGCGAGCATACTCGTCCGAGCTTGATACTCGTTCGAGTATTAGGGTGTTCGAGATGCTCGTTACTCGAGACGAGCACCACGCGATGTTCGAGTTACTTTCACTTTCATCTCTGAGAAATTTGCGCGCTTTTCTTGTCAATAGAAAGACATGGAAGGCATTACAACTTCCTCCTGTGACGTTCCAGCCCTATACCACCCCTCTGCAGTGAGTGGCTGGGGAGATCAGATGACACCCGAGTATTTAAATCTGCCCCGCCCGCGGCTCGCCACAGATGCATGCTGACATAGATCAGGGACAGTGCTGCTGATACTATAGGGAGAGTGTTAGGTGTTATTTTAGTCTTCAAGAACCCCAACGGTCCTTCTTAGGGCCACATCTGACCGTGTGCAGTACTGTTGAGGCTGCTTTTAGCAGCGTTGCACAATTATTTTTTTTTTGTATATCGGGCATGCAGACCATAGCGTCCTCAGTCTGCAGTCATTTTACTCAGTATAGGGGCAGTACTGGTGAGGCAGGGAAAGAGATATACTGGCTATATAGGCAGTGTGCTTTTTCCCAAAAAGTTCAAAAAAATACAATATTAGGCCTGCCTGTCACTGCCTTCCGTTTACTGCGTCTCTGCTGGGGGTAGTAGTTGTTGAATTAATACCCAGCCTTGCGCATAATTGTTGCCTGCCTCTGCAGTGCGTTACGTACGCAAAGTCAGCCTCCAACAGGGCAATCGAAATACAGTGCATATCACAGGCAGTGTGGTTGTTCCCACAAAGTTTAAAAATATACAAGATTTGGCCTGCCTGTCAGTGCCTTCCGTTTACTGCGTCTCTGCTGGGGGTAGTAGTTGGTGAATTAACACCCAGCCTTGCGCATAAGTGTTGCCTGCCTCTGCAGTGCGTTACGTACGCGAAGTCAGCCTCCAACCACAGGCCAATAAGCGGCACATTTAATTACAGCGTGCTGTTTCTGCTAATCTCGTAATACACCATGCTGGGCGGTAGGCCTAGAGGACGTGGACGGGGGCGAGGACGCGGAGGCCCAAGTCAGGGTGTGGGCACAGGCCGAGCTCCTGGTCCAGGTGTATCGCAGCCGACTGCTGCAGGATTAGGAGAGAGGCAAGTTTCAGGGGTCCCCAGATTCATCTCACAATTAATGGGTCCACGCGGTAGACCTTTATTAGAAAATGAGCAGTGTGAGCAGGTCCTGTCGTGGATGGCAGAAAGTGCATCCAGCAATCTATCAACCACCCAGTCTTCTACACCGTCCACAGCTGCAACTCTGAATCCTCTGGCTGCTGCTCCTCCTTCCTCCCAGCCTCCTCACTCCATGAAAATGACACATTCTGAGGAGCAGGCAGACTCACAGGAACTGTTCTCGGGCCCCTGCCCAGATTGGGCAGCAATGGTTCCTCTCCCACCGGAGGAGTTTATCGTGACCGATGCCTAACCTTTGGAAAGTTCCCGGGGTCCGGGGGATGAGGCTGGGGACTTCCGGCAACTGTCTCAAGAGCTTTCAGTGGATGAGGAGGACGATGACTATGAGACACAGTTGTCTTGCAGTGAGGTAGTAGTAAGGGCAGTAAGTCCGAGGGAGGAGCGCACAGAGGATTCGGAGGAAGAGCAGCTGGACGATGAGGTGACTGACCCCACCTGGTTTGCTAAGCCTACTGAGGACAGGTCTTCAGAGGGGGAGGCAAGTGCAGCAGCAGGGCAGGTTGGAAGAGGCAGTGCGGTGGCCAGGGGTAGAGGCAGGGCCAGACTGAATAATTCACCAACTGTTTCCCAAAGCGCCCCCTCGCGCCATGCCACCCTGCAGAGGCCGAGGTGCTCAAAGGTGTGGCAGTTTTTCACTGAGAGTGCAGACGACCGACGAACAGTGGTGTGTAAGGTTTGTCGCGCCAAGATCAGCTGGGGAGCCACCACCACCAGCCTCACCACCACCAGCATGCGCAGGCATATGATGGCCAAGCACCCCACAAGGTGGGACGAAGGCCGTTCACCGCCTCCGGTTTGCACCACTGCCTCTCCCCCTGTGCCCCAACCTGCCACTGAGATCCAACCCCCCTCTCAGGACACAGGCACAACCGTCTCCCGACCTGCACCCACGCGCTCACCTCCGCTGTCCTCTGCCCCATACAGCAATGTCTCTCAGCGCAGCGTCCAGCCGTCGCTAGCGCAACTGTTTGAGTTCAAGCGCAAGTACGCCGCCACGCACCTGCACGCTCAAGCGTTAAACGTCCACATAGCCAAATTGAGCAGCCTGGAGATGCTGCCGTATAGGCTTGTGGAAATGGAGGCTTTCAAAAACATGATGGTGGCGGCGGCCCCGCGCTACTCGGTTCCCAGTCGCCACTACTTTTCCCGATGTGCCGTCCCAGCCCTGCACGACCACGTCTCCCGCAACATTGTACACGCCCTCACCAACGCGGTTACTGCCAAGGTCCACTTAACAACGGACACGTGGACAAGCACAGGCGGGCAGGGCCACTATATCTCCCTGACGGCACATTGGGTGAATTTAGTGGAGGCTGGGACCGAGTCAGAGCCTGGGACCGCTCACGTCCTACCCACCACCAGAATTGCGGGCCCCAGCTCGGTGGTGGTATCTGCGGCGGTGTATGCTTCCTCCACTTAACCACCCTCCTCCTCCTACGCAATCTCTGTCTCGCAATCAAGATGTGTCAGCAGCAGCACGTCGCCACCAGTCGGTGTCGCGCGGGGTGGCGGTGGGCAAGCGTCAGCAGGCCGTGCTGAAACTACTCAGCTTAGGAGAGAAGAGGCACACGGCCCACGAACTGCTACAGGGTCTGACAGAGCAGACCGACCGCTGGCTTTCGCCGCTGAGCCTCCAACCAGGCATGGTCGTGTGTGACAATGGCCGTAACCTGGTGGCGGCTCTGCAGCTCGGCAGCCTCACGCACGTGCCATGCCGGGCCCATGTCTTTAATTTGGTGGTTCAGCGGTTTCTGAAAAGCTACCCACGCTTGTCAGACCTGCTCGGAAAGGTGCGCCGACTCAGCGCACATTTCCGCAAGTCCAACACGGACGCTGCCGCCCTGCGCACCCTGCAACATCGGTTTAATCTGCCAGTGCACCGACTGCTGTGCGACGTGCCCACACGGTGGAACTCTACGCTCCACATGTTGGCCGGGCTCTATGAGCAGCGTAGAGCTATAGTGGAATACCAACTCCAACATGGGCGGCGTAGTGGGAGTCAGCCTCCTCAATTCTTTACAGAAGAGTGGGCCTGGTTGGCAGACATCTGCCAGGTCCTGGGAAACTTTGAGGAGTTTACCCAGATGGTGAGCGGCGATGCTGCAATCATTAGCATCACCATTCCTCTGCTATGCCTCTTGAGAAGTTCCCTGCAAAGCATAAAGGCAGACGCTTTGCACTCGGAAACGGAGGCGGGGGAAGACAGTATGTCGCTGGATAGTCAGAGCACCCTCATGTCTATATCTCAGCGCGTTGAGGAGGAGGAGGAGGGGGAGGAGCATGAGGAGGAGGGGGAAGAGACAGCTTGGCCCACTGCTGAGGGTACCCATGCTGCTTGCCTGTCATCCTTTCTGCGTGTATGGCCTGTGGATGAGGAGGATGAGGATCCTGAAAGTGATCTTCCTAGTGAGAACAGCCATGTGTGGCGTACAGGTACCCTGGCACACATGGCGGACTTCATGTTAGGATGCCTTTCTCGTGACCCTCGCGTTACACGCATTCTGACCACTACGGATTACTGGGTATACACACTGCTCGACCCACGGTATAAGGAGAACCTTTCCACTCTCATACCCGAAGAGGAAAGGGGTTCGAGAGTGATGCTATACCACAGGTCCATGGTGGACAAACTGATGGTAAAATTCCCATCCGACAGCGCTAGTGGCAGAAGGCGCAGTTCCGAGGGCCAGGTAGCAGGGGAGGCGCGGAGATCAGGCAGCATGTACAGCGCAGGCAGGGGAACACTCTCCAAGGCCTTTGCCAGCACGACCGTCCTCCGTGACGCCTCTGCTCCCTACAACTACTGGGTGTCGAAGCTGGACATATGGCCTGAACTCACGCTGTATGCCCTGGAGGTGCTTGCTTGTCCTGCGGCTAGCGTCTTGTCAGAGAGGGTGTTTAGTGCGGCTGGGGGAATCATCACGGATAAGCGTACCCGCCTGTCAACTGACAGTGCTGACAGGCTTACACTCATCAAGATGAACAAAGCCTGGATTTCCCCAGACTTCTCTTCTCCACCAGCGGACAGCAGCGGTACCTAAACAATACGTAGGCTGCACCCGCGGATGGAAGCATCGTTCTCTATCACCATCAAAAACGGGGACCTTTTAGCTTCATTAATCTGTGTATTATATTCATCCTCCTCCTCCTGCTCTTCCTCCTGAAACCTCACGTAATCACGCCGAACGGGCAATTTTTCTTAGGCCCACTAGGCTCAGTCATATTACTTTTGTAAACAATGTTTATACGTTTCAATTCTCATTAAAGCGTTGAAACTTGCACCTGAACCAATTTTTATTTTAACTGGGCTGCCTCCAGGCCTAGTTACAAATTAAGCCACATTAACCAAAGCGATTAATGGGTTTCACCTGCCCTCTTGGTTGGGCATGGGCAATTTTTCTGAGGTACATTAGTACTGTTGGTACACCAATTTTGTTGAGCCCTCGCCTACAGTGTAATCCTAGTAATTTTTATGGGCATCGCCTGCACTCATGCTACAGCAAGGTGTGTGGGGTTGGCCCACACTTTTGCTACATAAATGTAACTGGGGCCTTGTCTATACTGCAACTACTGAAATGTAAAAGAGACTGTTATCTCCCTAAACTGCTGCAACGGGAATGTTACTGTGGCCTGTCTTGACTGCTACTACTATTGAAATGGAACTAATACTGTGCTCCCCCTATACTGCTGCTTTGGAATTGTTACTGGGGCCTGTCTGGACTGCTACTACTACTGAAATGGAACTAATACTGTGCTCCCCGTATAATGCTGCTAGTGATATGTTACTGGGGCCTGTCCCTAATGCTACCGCTGAAATGTTACTAATTCTGGGCTCTGCCTATACCGCTGCTAATGCTATGTCACTGGGGTGTGGAAACGGAGGCTTCCCAAAGACATGATGGTGGCGAGGCCATTTCCCACCAAAGCGGTTACTGTTAAGGTGCATATAACCACGGACACGTGGAGAGGACACGTAGTGCCTCAAAAAGATCCCCCTCGTCCTCCAACAATGAAAACATTCTTGCCAAATACCTTTGCATTGGTCCGTCTGGTGGCAGTCCAAGAATTTCACCTTTACCGACACAACAAGAGAGCCCCTCCACCATCCCCCCGCCACGGCCCACTTAATCCTGGCCACATTCTGAAAACCAACTAAATAAAACCGCGCTACTAGGTCCGCAGTCGCCACCACATTCCCACCAACACGGTTACTGTTAAGGTACATATTACCACTCTGACTGGGGAATGCACTGTGGGCCGAAGCACACCTGTATTGTATGTGACGTTAGCTCTGCTGAGCAGGCCACTGCAATGGGATACATTTATGTACCGCCGATGGGTTCTAGGGAGCCACCCATGCTGTGGGTCCACAGGGACTTCACATTAGGGATTTGTACCTGCCAGTGTCTATGTATTAAAAAGCCTGGTCACACTGGGGCATGCAGTGTGGGCTGAAGACCACCTGCATTTATTCGGACGTTACCTCAGCTGTGCTGGGCAATGCAATGGGATATATTTATGTACCGCCGGTGGCTTCCTGGGACCCACCTATGCTGTCGGTCCATACGGAGTTGTAACTGCATGTATCTACTTATAAAGAACCCCAGACTGAGTGGGGCATGCAGTGTGGGCCGAAGCCCACCTGCATTAAACCTGACGTTACCTCAGCTGTGCTAGGCACTGCAATGGGATTTATATATGTACCGCCAGTGGGTTCCATGGAGCCACCCATGTTGTCGGTCCACACGGACTTCACAATAGGGAGTTGTACCTGCCTGTGTCTACTTATAAAAAACCCCAGTCTGACTGGGGCATGCAGTGTGGGCCGAAGCCCACCTGCATTTAATCTGACGTTAGTTTTGCTGTCCAGGGCACTGCAATGGGATATACAGTATTTATGTACCGCCGGTGGCTTCCTGGGACCCACCTATGCTGTCGGTCCACACGGAGTTGTAACTGCATGTGTCTACTTAGAAAGAACCCCATTCTGACTGGGGCATGCAGTGTGGGCCGAAGCCCACCTGTATTTAATCTGACGTTAGCTCTACTATCCGGGGGACTGCATTGGGACAAACTACAGGAGCAATACAGCGCTAATGAGACGTGCACAGCTACGCTAGCATTGGAGTCCGCTGTAAGCCCGCGATTGCTGAGGGTTTGTGCAGAGGCCTATGTCCTGGGTGCAGTGAAAGTCCGCTTCCTGTCTAGGATTGCTGAAGCTGGGGGCCGAGGCCTATGTCGTGGCCGTCGTGCAAGTCTGCCATGTTTGGGCGGTCAGATCAATTTTTGGTTCATGTCTTGGGTTTCCTAGGACTCACCTATGCTGTTGGTGCAAACTTAGCTCCCATCGCGGTGTTTGACCTGTCTGGCACAAAGACACTGACTGACTTGGGTAGGGGGCAGAGCGCAGACGGCTTTCCCCTTGCAGTGTGGATTGAGCTATGCGACACCTTTACAGAATGAATAGTGTGTGGCACATGGGTTCCCCATTGCTATGCCCACGTGTGCAGCTCCTGATGGAGGTGGCACAGGATTGGATTTCTCATTGCTTCTGTACAGCATTGTGGGCTATCACCCCACCCCTTTTAAAGAGGGTCGCTGCCTGGCCCTGCCAACCCTCTGCAGTGTGTGCCTGCGGTTCCTCTTCATGGCAGACGCACTTATAAATAGACATGAGGGTGGTGTGGCTATGAGGCCAGCGTGTGGCATGAGGGCAGCTGAAGGCTGCGCAGGGACACTTTGGTGTTCGCTGTGGACACTGGGTCGTGCGGGGAGGAGGGGGGGGGGTGTTTAGCAGCATGTTACCCAGGAGAAGTGGCAGCGGCGTGTCATGGAGGCAGTGATTGTGCTTTGTTGGAGGTAGTGTGGTGCTTAGCTAAGGTATGCCTTGCTAATGAGGGTTTTTCAGAAGTAAAAATTGTTGGGAGGGGGGGGCACTCTTGCCGCTATTGTGGCTGAATAGTGGGACCTGGGAACGTGAGATGCAGCCCAACATGTAGCCCCTCGCCTGCCCTATCCGTTTGTGTCGTTCCCATCACTTTCTTGAATTTCCCAGATTTTCACAAGTGAAAACCTTAGCGAGCATCGGTGATATACAAAAATGCTCGAGTCGCCCATTGACTTCAATGGGGTTCGTTACTCGAAACGAACCCTCGAGCATCGCGAAAAGTTCGACTCGAGTAACGAGCACCCGAGCATTTTGGTGCTCGCTCATCTCTATTCAGGATCTGTGTGATATTGATCTCACATACAGCCATATTCTTGAGCCTTCGAATTGTATTGTTAGTAGTAGTTGTAGTAACAGTTATAGTAGCAGTAATCATAATAGTTATATTGGTAGAATAGATAGGTTAAAGGTTTATCTACCAGGTAAATTCAGTCAATTTGATAAAAAGGGAATACCTTATGTTTTATGTTATGCACTGAAATTTACTTCCAATTATTCATAATCCAATTATTCTTGCCTTTTTTAGTGGACAATGAACAGAATTGAACAATTCAGGGCTCTTTTCATAACCAAATTGAGGCGACTCACTGTTGTTTCTTAAGTGCAGTGATTATTTTATTAATTCACTTGAGGTCAAATGTTCATGAGAACCAATTGTATGGATTAAACAATGTTAGAAATATAATCTCTGCACATTTCACTGGGGACTATTCAATCTTGATCTTGAGGGACAGGAGAAAAGAATGGGCTTGGTTGTCCACTGCAGACTTGATACTATGTGCTGTCATATGGTCTTCTTAAAGTCAAATAGAAGTAGCATAGAAATGAGATCCCGTGAAGCACTGGTGAAGCACAACATACGATTTAACAGTATTTGTCCCTTTACATTTTATCCTCTCTTTTCTGTTTGTTTATATGATTGAAATAGCATGGGTAGCTCTTGCCATGATTTTATTATGCTCATAATAATCTGTTTATTAGGCTGAATGCACACATCCTAGTCATGAGTACAGATGCTACATAGAAGGACAAAGAGTATTAGAGTGCCATATATAGTGATGAGTAATTAATGGATAGTCGGTACAGAGCTGACTTCATGTAACTCATCGTG
Organism: Eleutherodactylus coqui; assembly: GCF_035609145.1. NCBI lineage: Eukaryota > Metazoa > Chordata > Amphibia > Anura > Eleutherodactylidae > Eleutherodactylus > Eleutherodactylus coqui. Next base: position 47,478,319 of record NC_089847.1, read on the forward strand.
AATCGGGACAACCAATTCAAACTCCCATTAGAGTCATTGTGAGTAAAAATTGGGTTAACTTATTTGCCCTTCATAAGGAACCCCAATGAAGCCGAGGCACCCCAAATTGTATGAGAATACAGACACACATTTGGGAAACACTGTGCTGCTCCTATCATTTGGTCAAAATAGTGTTCAGTGTTATAGGGGGTTAATCGTAGCACAGAAATGTCATTGAAAGCAAAAGAAGGTGATCTCCTAGATCGAAAATTGTGCCAAGGAAGACAGCAGGTGTGCTGCTTGTTTTAAAATCAATTTCATGAATTTTACAAGAAAAATTCTGCCAGGTGAATACAACACTCAAATCCTGGGCCACATCCAAGGAACAGCTGTTGAGCTATCAAAAATCTTGCTGTGCAAGACAGCAGGTGTGTTGTTTGTTTTAAAAGTTTGCAAATGGCAAAATCAACCAGGTGATCAGAACAACCAAGCATGGGCCTTCTCAGATACACCTTGAACTGGAGGAGGATCCTCTTCTCCAGCCAAGACCTACAATGGAAAGTTAGTTTATTCCTCCTCAATGTCCACATTTCCCATGCTGGCAGCAGGAGGCAGCGGGCCACTAGGGGTTATTTCAGTCTTTTGTGGGAGATGTTGCCATAAGTCCCCCCAAAAAATGGCAAATCACACCCAAATATCCCACTGTGCATCAAGTTATTCACCATGTCTACTTTGTAGGACACAGCTCCCACCACTTTCTCTTTTGTAGCAAGAGCTACAGGGTACCATTTTTATCCCCATGAATGCACACTACACTCATGTATTTTCCTGGTAGATAGCCCTCAGCTACCAGGCTGGCATGAACCAATGTAACCAGACTACCAGAGTGCAAAAGAGACTTCCCAAAATATTGTTCACACACATTTAACATAGTTTCAGTTTAGTCTCTAGTCCTGATGATGCAATACACGCAGGTTCTGCGAACAAGACGTGGTCCCAACCCCATCACACTCCATAGCTTTGGTGGTTAATGAGCAATGGTCTGAGATATGTCCCAACTCCTGGCACTTCAAGTATTGCAATAGCCCTAGTCTATTTGGCAGAGTGTCATTTCTAGGCGTGACTGAGCCTCCAGGCTCATAAGTCCTTAGCCCACATGGTGCCACCTCAGGAGCCCTTGTTTGTTTCTCCACACAACTCAACCCTCCCCCAACAAAAGAAAGTATGTTACCAGCATTAAGCTGGATGGTCCGAGGACAGATCTGTGCAGCAGGGAGGTCATAAAAATAGTCTTTTGTTGCAACATGTCTATCCACAAGGTCAACTAGCTAGTTGGCATCTTGGGGTCTCCCTGTCTGACTCAGCATTGTAGCTCCACAAGGAGGATATGGATATAGCTATCAACCACTACCCTTTCCATGATTTGGACTGGTGTGCAGTCCATGATTTGGACTGGTGACATTTCTTGACCAAGTGGAAAAGGTCAAACATCTGGGTCCTGGTAGGTTGTTCAACCCTATCACTCCAGTTATGTACCCTTCTGACATGGACAGCAGCTGTGACCCCAGACAAGACAGTATCTCAACTTTTACCTTTGCATAGTCTTTAACGTCATGCTTGCTGGAATCGTGGTAGGCTTTTTGAGATTCAGCAATGAGATAGGGAGCAAGAACCTCCATCCATTCAACTTCTAGGAGTTTTTCTCTCTCTGCAAACCTCTTAAATATGGTCCGGAATGCTTCTATGCATGTCCACAAGGCATATAAACATGAAGCAGCTTCTTTCTCTGTTCCTTGCAATATAACCCTGGTATACAACCTTTCACGCCAGCAGCAATATATCCTCTGTGGACTATCTGGCCCTTACAACAGACCAAATTTTATATAGGCACATAAATGTGATGCAGCTTCTCTGCCCTCTGCTCAACTGGCCATTGGTTACAATATGTCTATGCTATATATAGCTAGATTATGTTATGCAGGAGTCTCATGAAACTGCTGTCCATAGGCAAGATAGAGGACATATTTGGTGACATTAACCAGGCATCCTGGCCTCTGATTGGCTGTATGCTGATCTTGCGTCTATTAGAACCATTGGTTCCCTATGGTGTGTTCACATGTCCGTGTTTTACAGGCGTGCAAACGCGAGCACCTGTAAAAGATAGGACATGCGTGCACCATAGGTGCGTGTAAATATTCCCTGCGTGGAGTCCACTTGTCACTGAACACTGTGACAGCACAGTCACAGTGTTAAGTGACAAGGGGACTCCCTGCGGGGAGTAAAGAATCCTCTGACACAGCTGTACATTTGCAACAGTATCATCTTAAAGTGGTTTTCTGGGCAAAAACTATTGATGACCTATCGTCAGCATAGGTTAACAATAGCAGATCGACAGGAGTCCACCGCTAGGGAACTCCACCATTTAGCTGATAAGAAGATGCTGCAGATGGCCAGAAAGCTCAGAATTCTGTTTATAGTGCAGCGCTCGTTTTAGTATTGCATCCCTCTCACATTTACTACAGTAGGAAAGAGCTGCATTACCAAATCCGCCGCTGCCAAACAAATGGTGTTTTGAGTATTCTGGCTATCTGCAGCATCTTCTCATCCGCTGATTGTCGAGGTTCCAAGCAACTGACCCCCGTTCACCTGCTATTGATGACCTATCCTATTGATGGGTCATCAATAGTTTTTACCTGGAAAAAGTACTCTGTACCCCAAATAAAATGTTAGCATTGGATAAATCTTTCAATTTTGTGTTCCATGGATCAAATAATATTGAGTGAGGGGTATACAGAATAGCATTATAGATGTGCAATGTGTTAAATGTCCAAACCTCAGAAATACAACATTTTCTAGGAAGAATATTTTCTGCAACTACTTTATGGACTGTAAGTAGCACAATATGGTTGAACAGAGATGTACATCAGGATTCTGTAGAAGTTTGTCTCCCATTAATCTCCCAGAGCTCAGAAAGGCATTTAATGGGAAACAACTTTTTAAATCTGTCAATCCCATCAGTCATTGACTGGCAAACCACATTCTTGACAAGATAATGAAATGTGTCTGATGTCAATAACCAACAATCTGTCTATTGAATTGTACTATTCTGCACAACTGCTTTCATTAGGAAGTCATGCAGCAAAACTGCTAAGTAGACAAACATAAAGACTCAGTACTGGATTGATGCAAGCCTACATGAATAATTATTATGCAACTTTAATGGGAAAATCATAATATTTTAAAAGAGGGGTATTTTATTATAATAAGTGAAATTATCTGCCCCAGCAGTCAGTGTGAAATCAACTATTACAAGTTGCTTTGTTATATGTGTAGCTGCCAAAATTAGATACTCAAATTCTTTCCACTATGCATTTGCATATTAACTAAAGCAGTTTTAGCAATGTTTTACAAATTAATAGTTTACTTCTTTTATGTATATTCAAACAAACACTTGTACAATTTTGTAAGCATTTGGAAACTATTCTAGATCTGTGAATAGTTGACTGTTGGCACCTTTGTAAAGGGGAGGAAGTAACAGTCCTTTGCATACATAAATAATTATAATTTGTGTAGAGCTGTTATTCCTGATTTGCTTAATGGGATCTATACCTTTAACTAGGGATGCAAACGGCTTTGCACATTTGGCTCAGGTCAGGTAGGGTTGGAGGTGGGGCCTACATCCTAGAAATGGATAAGAGCAGCACTTTTAGGGCTCCTACACATTTGCGTTTTTTTAACGCAAATGTCAGTGGGACTTTCAAATGTTAAAAACGTATTGCAAGTTTGTGCTTTGCGATTTTTGTGCGATGACAGTAGAAGGTCCCATTGACATTCGCGTTAAAAAACGCAGCGATAATGTAGCATTAAACTCAAGTGGGTAGGAGCCCTTAGGAGATGGAGTACGGAGATAACGCCTGCGGTGGAACCACATTGCTAAGAACCATCTCACTATATACCAAGTCCAAAAGACTGAAATACCAAACTGCCAGAGGAAATAATGAAGAGTTGTCTCCTGAGCCAATTCACAATATGTATGCTGCGCACCCAGTGTGAGAAACTGTTTTCCTAAATTATCCTGTTAAACCTGTTGCTGCATTAAAGTTATTAAGCATCCACCATGCGGTCCTCTGATCTGTCACAGGAATTATAGCAGCTATGCTAAAGGTGCACTCCAGTTTGGAACAGGGACCGCTCTGTCCCATAGGGAACCAGGGTACAGATGATTTCTCATAGTCAAGCCAGTGAGTACCGCTTATCTGGAAGAAATATTTGTGGCCATATGCCTCCTTCCTTAGGGGAAGGCTTGCCCACCAAATCCTCAGTGTACCGACTTCTTCAACCCAAGGACAAACCTATACATTCACTACTAAAGTGTACTGCATTATTGTGTATATTGCATTGTTAATGATGTATTTGCTTTCCTAATATGCACAGTCTGTCGTATGAGAAATGTATTACTGTACAGTACACTGCAATGATGATAATTGCATGCTATAACTTTAGGCAATGGATGAGTATCCTAACTGTAAATTGGTTGCATGTCTGGATGCACTAAAATTGCACTACACAGCCTCATGACTAAAGGCATGTTATATAAGTAGCTTACCTATAACACTTGGGGCAATAAATGGAGTGAAAGGGAGAGACTAGAACTTACCATGAAGGCACACCATACTCGGGATAAGTAGTTTATGGAAAAATTCTGCACCACTAGTGCTACTAGTTAGGTTACAGTGATCTATTAAAAAAGGTTATGAGACGTGAGAATTGGGAACACAGTACTGGTATGAGGAGTGACCCTGGAGCCTGTGACTGGTGAGAGACTTGACGTAGCTTTAAGTGGGAAGACTGTTGGGTGCTTAAGCGCCCGACAGCTGTTCCAATGATTATATCACTCCTGTGCTTTCATAGAGGAGTTACAATCACTTAATAAATTAAGGCGGAGCAAGCTGTAGATCTATTTTGACCACCAGCCTCGATTCAGAGTATACAGGCACTCATTCAGAGATTAAAAAGTGCCTTTTTACAAGAGCCAATAGTTGCTTAGTTTTTAGGTGAGCTAAAAACCAAACAACTCCAAGACGTGAGTGATTGTTGCTCACGTACCCTCTCGAGTCCTGTGTTTATATAGGATAACAGTTGCCCATAATCACTACTTTGGGTAATTACTCGGGTAAAAAGCAGCTACTCTAAGTTTTGAAAAAAAAAGAACAGGTGAGCCATGCCTGGTAGGAATCCTGCAAGTGGTTGTGGACCATTGCCCAGCTAGCCCTTGGGTAATCTACTAAAGATACCCTGCAGCTGACTAGCCAGTTTTATACCCTGAGAACATCTGTGGAGCTGAGTCACATGGAAAGAGAGTGTGTACTGTGAGTTGTGTACTGAGATCTTTTGGGATTATGAAGAACAGAAGACTTGGGTCCTCAATACCCCTAGTGGTTTAACATTTATCATCTATTCTGTGGATAGGTGAAAAAATGTTTATTAGAAGAAAATTCCTAAAGGGGGTCTTTCCTCTAATGACACCCCTTCTCTTCTGGATAGAGGATAAATGACTGATTGCGGGGGTCCAACCGCTGGGACCAACAGTGATCACAATATCTGCCAAATGCATTGATCTCCTCCATCTCATAGAAGTGAATGCATCAGTGGTCATACATGTGCGCCCCCCGCTCCATTCACATGGGGAATTTGATGTGTGCAGATGTCAGGATCACTGGCAGTCTCACCAGTTGATAGGGAATAAATGTGATTAGTAAGAAAACCAACCCCTTTAAATCTTTCTAATATGTGTAATGATCATTTTAGCCATTTAAGACGTTAAATGAGTTCAAGACATTTACGCCTGCCCCATTACCTAACATGCCAATTTGTCTAGTTAAATCACATTATGCTTTTTATACTTACGGGATGTTTATATGGCAGAATTTTGCTGTAGATTTAATATGAAATCCACGCTGATTCCATGGCAAATGGATTGCAAACTTACATCCTATTATTTCCAATGGAATCCCATTTCATAGTCTATATAGTGAAGATTTCAAATCCGCGTGTGGGAAAAAAAGAAGTAACGTGTCTCTTCTCCACGTGGATTCTGTGCTGTATGCACTTGGAATCCACATTGGGAATTTCGCATGTGGATTTGCCAATTGAAAAGGGCTAAATCTGCCATACATTTGCAAAGCCGCAGAAGAAATCCACAGCTCAGCTGCAAATTTCTGCTGCAGGTTTTGTAGATAGAATCCTTGAAAAAAAATCTGCATCGGATTTTGCCATGTGATCATACTCTTCTAATGTGTAATGAAACAATAACAGTAAATTATATATTTTCACACTATATGTGTAACACTAGGTGCATAGCTAAAAAAAAATAGCCCTAAATAATCAGCTCTGGAGATAATTAAGCTGGCATTCCTGATATTCTGTACTCCACTCACCGGTCATTAAATATTAATAAGACTGGAGTAATCTCCATGATTTACATTTATTTGAACCAAACCTGCAAATGGGTCATACATCAAGACAAATATGTTGCTGAGGTTTCTCCTGTCAGTGCTACACTCACTGCTTGTGAACAAAGCAAAACCATATTTAATGCAGTCATATCCCATTTCAAAGGACACTTAATTATTAATGTACAGTACAAAAGCAGTTCTATGTGAAGGTTGGAGCATCTCACGGTGATCAAATGATGTAAACAGAATTCTTAGAAATGTTCAATTACATTTATTTTCGTTTCAAGTGAAGCTCCATTTTGGAGCCACATATGGGATTAGGGCACACAACATATTGTTTTAGCCTTCTTACTCATAACTATTTTGTGTTGGACACATCTATGTTATAATAAGGCCCTCATGGTAGGTTATGTACATAATGTACAGTATCTCTGGGTAACCTTACTTTTTTTGTCAGAAAAAAAGGAGCATATTTCCAATTCATGCTGTTTCTTGGATGCTTCTAGGGAAGAATATAATGCTACACAGAGTCACCATATCGTATCATACAGAGTACCTATGGTTTCTTAAAAAGGAACTGAAGGGACTATGTAATCTATTATAGAGGCTCTGTATATAAAATTGTTACGTTCGTGTAGTGCAAAAGTACAGTTACTCTCAGATGTTATCAACACGTCAAACTAAGTTGCAAAAAATGTCCATAATGGACAAACATATACATGTACCTTATCACAAAAATGAGGAAGACACAAAGTAGGGCCAATAATAGTAATGAAATATAGCAGAGGGAACACTATTCCTAACCAACTTTGGTTTTACAGACCCTGCTTAAACTCAGGGTGGTTACCCTGATAGGGACGGCACTACATCTTGAATCTAGGGGACAGAGCCTGTCCTTAGATGGAAGATAGGGAAAGATATATTGTGGGTGGAAAAGATATATACACCTCAGCTTAGGAGTTACAGCCCCAAGTGCTCCTACCACCACTGGGACCACTTTGGCCTTCACTTTACATATCTTCTCTAGCTCTTCTTTCAGTCTCTGTTACTTCTCCAGCTTCTCATACTGTATTCCTGATGTTGCAGTCACCTGGTACTGCTACATTTATTACCACCGCTATCTTTTGGTCCTTGTCAATTACCACCATTGTCTGATTGGTTTGCAAGTACCTGCTTGCCCATCCATATCTGGAAGCCCTGTTATTTTCCACAACTTTCTGTAGGGTTTCCCATCTGGATTTGGGAGAGTTTAGCCCATATGATGTGTAGATGTTCCTGTACATAATGCCTACTTTTTGTGCCATTCAGTGTTTGCTGTTCCTGCTTGTATCTTGCATCATACCACCATGTGTTGGACTATCTTTGAGTTTTCACCTTAGCAGGCACCTTGGATGCTGTCTAGTGTGGTAGATCCCTGCTGCCATGGATATGGTGTTAAATGCCTGTTCTTGTGCTGTTTGTTCGGTGCCTCAGTGCTGTCTTTAAGTAAAGCCTTCTCCAGCCACTGCTAGGATTTTCCAAAGTCAGCCACTTCAACCATCTGTCGATGGTACATCCCCTGCAAAAGCTTATCTTGTCATAGTCCTTCTTCCTTTTGTTCTTCCCCTATGCCTATATCTGTTGATGCAGCCTTAGTCTCTCTCTCTCTCTCTCTCTCTCTCTCTCTCTCTCTGTATGTATATATATATTATATTAGACAAATGTAAGACCCACTGTAAAATATCACTACTGGTACTGTAAATGACCGCTGCCACACCAGGCATCTCAGTCAGGAAAATAACCAATATCATGTAGAGGTGGGCCCAGAATAAATACACTTCCATTATGGCTGATTGGCCGGCTAGGGAAAACACCTCCCTGTTGGCAAATCTGTCTATGCACCACATGAGATAGTGTAGCAGGGTTGAGAAGAAGGAATATGTATCATTTAACGTGGTGTTTGCCTTTTTAAAAGAAGGCAATTAGAGTACAAATAAAATTCTGTTTAACTTTACTAAATCCAAAAGCAAATACAATGGTACACAAAGTGTTTTGGTTACTGTCATTTTAAGACACAAATTGGGGCAAATGTATTCTTATTTGCAAAATTCTGGTAATTCTGTTGCATACACCAAAACTGAAAATTTTTTACAGTATTTTGCAGGTCTCACCACTTTTTTAAAAAGTGGACAGAGTCTAGCGTGAAGAGGCATAGCTGCATGCGACCCATCAGATTAGTGTTATTTATGCTAGAAACCAGTGTAGATTTCAGTCTGTTGCCTCTTAATACATTTATCGCATGGACTCTGATGTATAGTTTACTTAAACAATGCCAGTCTGAATAGGTATGTCCCATAATGCATGGTTACAAATCTTACAATTGGGTACATAGTCTTGGCATAATTTCTTAATGTTGCAGAAGAATCAACTGAGAAGAATCATATAATCATAGAATGGTTGGAAGAGTTGGAAGGGACCTCCAGGGTCATCAGGTCCAACCCCCTGCTGAGTGCAGCATTCACTAAATCATCCCAGACAGATATTTGTCCAGCCTTTGTTTGAACACTTCACTTGAAGGAGAACTCACCACCTCTCGTGGTAACTTGTTCCACTCATTGATCACCCTCACTGTCAGAAAACCATTGAACAAACATAGTAAACTTTCTGCACAGGTCCTGGTTCATCTCTCAGAGATCACAACCAGGCTATGCTACTTCGCACAGCCTTAGGCCCATATATAAGGGCTGATTCAAGCTACTTGATGAGCGCCAACAAGAGGATTTCAAAAGCTCCATATCCATACTGTTTATATTTAGCATTATATAGTGATTAACTTGCTCAGTAAGATCTAACCTGATGACATTCATGCAAAACTGAATAGCCATATTAGTCATAACCTTTAGTCAGTGGAGAAATTATCTTTTCACCTCTTTTATCAAACACTTAGTATCTAACTCTTGGCTTACCTTTGCAGCATTTTCTAACAGAATCTGAGAATGCCTAATTTAGACTTTTTGGCTGGTTGTAAGAGTAGGCCAATGTATAAAAAAGAGGTAGACTCCATTTACATCACTTTCTTGAGGAAATACAAGTTGTAAAATGGATTGACAATTTGGTTTGGGCTTTCTTGACATTTTCTCGTAATATGGTTTTTCTTACCCTTTTCTTTCTTTTCCCTTCATTTGTATCATTACAGCATTGGTGTCTAAGAAAACCTATAATAGCAAAGCTAGCAATCTCTATTTCTCGTCTCATGTTTTGTTTTTTTCTCATCATTTATGATTCTTTTGAAGCCACCTTTCAAATATCCTAGTATATTTAACTATCAAAATGTTTGATAATTTTAGATGAAAAGAATGAAATGATCTGCTAACATGAAAACAGAAACTTGGCATGCTCTCTAAAGGGAAAGTTTAACTATGATCAGTACATGTTGCTGAGACGATAGAGTTCCTAATCTATCTGCTTTCAACATATGCAATTATGGCACAAACAATGTATTTTACTTTTCCATTTTAGTCCCATCCAAGAATGTTATGTTAATCCTTTCCAATCCACTGTCTGACGTCTGAAGACATTCTGATTGAAGGCTGTACAGCTCCGATGTCGGAAGACTTTCGGCAGGGTATTCTTACTGTATATTGCTGGCCACTCTTTTGTTGGGGGCCTCTCCAGCATGTCCCATACCCCAGTACTGGCTCTAGCCAGCAGACAGCGCCATTGTATAATGGCTGAAAGAAAAAGTCCCCTAGGAAACCCTGAATCCAAAATTGGATTGCAAAGTGTTAAGTTATGCTTTCAATTTTTTCTGCAGAGTAACAGTAATTTAATACTCAAAATTCAATCCACCCTTTAAAGAGATGCACCCATTAATCATGACACAGACATGTCGGGTCAAGCAGTGATATCTGCAGAATTCTATGCAATTTTTGTTTAGCTATAATTGTTAATCATCCTATTGAAATAAAGTATGTCATAATACTAATGTATGATGTATACAAAGGTACAAAACCTACAAATATTCAAGGGGGACTCCATTGCTTAGATGAAAAAAAGAATATGAACAGAACAAAACCTTATACTGTAAGGTATTTACTTCTTAAGTTAATATCATTAGATTATCAGATCATTAGTGTGATCCTGCTGTGATCTTCACAGACCCACTGGCACCCCCGATAGGAAGTGGAGAACGTTGGACAAAAATAACTAAATCATCATTTTAAAGTAGGAAACTGGAATTGCGCTCATAAGAGTCTTGTATTTGGTAAGGCAAATATAACTGTAAATTTATATTTTACATTCAGGGTACTTTTACACTGGCCAAATATTGGTTGAAAAGTCACTGAAAGAGTTATTTTAAGCGATAGTTGTCCCATGTAAACACAGGACCCGAATTGCTACTGAGAGAGAAATCTCTCATTAGCTGCTTAGTTTTAACTCACCATAACAAAGCAATTAGTGAGCAACTTCTTTTCCAGTATAAACAGGCAGTTTCTGATCTTTCAATGACTGCCTGTTCACAATGAATGGATTACAGATGCCCTCCATCTCCATGTAAAAGTACAGGAGCAATAGTTATTGGGATGGCTATTGAGCACTTAAGCACCCAACAGTCATCCAATCTACAAGTACCCACTCGTGTCTGAAGGAAATAGATACAAGAAGGGACAAACCAATACATTTAGACAATGCTATTTTTACAATGCATATTGTAGTGTCTGTAGGAAATATTTTCAGGAGGAATTTTATATGGTATCTGTCACTAATATACAACAATTGTGTAAAAAGCTGTATACCACAATATATATTTTTTACTAGATACCACTGTATGGATTAAGACCTCTTTCACACAGGCGATGCGCTATCGCCGTGAGAAAATCACAGCGATATTGCATCTTGATCTGTGCGATATTGCTACATTTTCTCACGATGATCTCATGATTTTTGTGTTGCAACTAAGTCGAGTGACTTTGCAGCACTCTTGACTGGATTTTTTGCAGGGGGCCTGAAATAAGCTCTACCCTGAAAATAAGCCCTAGCTGCATTAAAAAATTGTAAAAAACAAATAGATCTAACAGACGCTGTTCACTCTACCGCATATTCTCTGCAGGCCCCCAGAACTTGCTTTTAGTTTTCTCTCAGCAGTTCCTGGTCATGGGTTCAACTTCACCGCCTTCAGGAAGTGCTGGCTGAGATTCTTGAGCGCCACGGCTCAGCTAACCAGAGCCAGTGCTTAATGAACCAATCACAACCATTCAATAGATGGCTGTGATTGGTTAATTAAGCGCTGAGTCAGATTGGCTGAGCCGCGGTGCTCGAGGACCAACTTATGGGCAGGGCTTCCTGGAGGCGGGGAATTTGAACCCCTGACCAAGTACTGCTGAGAGAAAACTACAAGCAAGTGACAAGAACCCGCAGAGAAGACGCAGCGGAGTGAACAACAGCTGTTAGGTCTTTTTTTGGGGTCTTTTTTATGCAGCTAGGAATTCTTTTAGGGTTTTTACAATAGGATTTCCTACTGTAAAAGTTGCATCACATCACAAGAAAATCACATTTTCTTGTGATGCAATGGAACAGAGAGGAAGGCTTCATAGGGAAACATGGGCTACAAAACATCACAAATCGTAGTAATATTTAGCAACCCGCTATTTTTTTTCTTTCAATGTTGCAGGCTACAAAACATTGCTAATCTGAAGGAACCCATAGGAAAGCATTGGCTTCACATACATGTGATTTGTAGCACTGTCGCATTGAGAGAAAATGGCGCAATTTTGTCACCCGTGGGAAACCGGCCTAATGCAGTCTTCTGCACTATCCCATACAAGAAAAAGTATACTGACATGCAGTACACTGGTCTGATGTAGGGCAAAAGGACACTCTTTTGCCTTTCCATCGGGTGAATGAGTGCCTATGCATATATTTGTCCTATGCCCTGGGAGCTTCCCCAGTACATATTGCAAACGTGCGCTGCAAGCATAGTGTAAAAGTACCTTAAAATAACATATTAACAGACGTTGGTCACAGATATAAGAGCTATGAGATGTACAACTTAGTCTTAAAAATAGATATTTTCTGTTTCCTATTATTAAAGGGTGGCAGATGGCATATTACTCACTTTTTTGTGCTTTGTATTCCTTGCACAATAAAAATCAAACTAAAGAAGTTCTAAAATAATCAGCATCTTATCGGCAACCATAGTAATGTAACACATTTGTAAGTTAATGTTTGCATGTGTTTGTGTGTGTATGTGTGCCACACATGTACTTCATATAATACCCATACTAAAATTAGGCTGTCTGAGCTTTTTCAATTAAATTGCAATATCTAACATGAAGCGTCTCTAATAAGCATGATTGAAATGTAATGAGCTAGCCTGGATAATTAAGTAGCTATAAAATAATGTTTAATTGCTGCTTAATATGGTGCCAATTAATTTTCCATATTTCATTTATTAAAACGACAAAATGGATGAAAATGTTTAACATGCACCACATTTTTTGGCACAGCGAGAGGCCTTTTAGGTTGTCAGCTATTTGGTAAATTAAACATTTGTAGTAAACAGCGCAATGAGCACAGATTCATTCTTGTTTTATTGAAAAACGCTTTTTAATGTTAAATACATTCATTTTTAAGATAGTTGGTTATAAAAGAGGTTGCCTGTGATTAGAAAAAAGGGTCTGTGTTTTTGCAGTGCTGTTGTTGCTCATGAGGCAGATGCTATTTTTTAATTGAAATTCACATTTTTACATTGCTAACGTATAAAAGATATGTGGTAAATTATTTAGTGTAGTTAGTTTTGTTTATGCTATCTATCATGCATTCTAAATATCAAAGTATATCTTGTCTATAAATTCAGCTTCATGTATTAAAATTCGTTGACTTACTCTATAGGTGTCTTTTTTCTGATCTTTGATTCATTTTAGCTAATCTATTTTATAGGGGTTTTATACAACTTTTGATTTGGTATTGTTAATGTCCTTTCCAAGAAAAGACACTTATGATTCAATGCTGTATAACCAACTGACAGTGAGTAGTTGACTTTGGTTAGAGAAAAACAAGAATTCCCTGTGAATTTTTACTTAAAATCAGGATATCTGAAAACACTTCCGTTTCTTGCTTGACAACAGTAGAATTGCGCCATCCTGCTAAATCCCTACTTATCATGAAGTCATCTCAAAATTAGTTTCCTGAACCTGTAGTGTACAGGATTTTACACTCCATAAAGACATGTGGACTCTGAGGAGATGTAATTGATATATGTTTATGTCACTTTAAACTGTTATGATTGTTGGTCAACCACACTTTACTGGTACAGGGTACAGCCTAGTTTAATGGCATTAGTTGGCTAGTTAGTTGAGAAATAGGAGAAAATATCCTACCCTAGATTTGGTGGTGTTGAATGGTAGGTGGAGTCTTGGTGGTCTGTGGGGTGCACACTACAGGCTTCAGGGAGACATCAGATAGAGTTCAGGGTGAGAGGAAAAGGGGAAGAGAGAGAGTCTTCAGAGAAACTTTAAACAGAGAATAGAAACTGGGAAGAGAGAAGAAGGAGAGACTGGTCATGGAGTGCTAGGAGAGAGAAGCAAAAGCTTGAGAACCAGTGCAGTGGGGAGGAGAGAAAGTGTGAGTACCCCAAACGTTCTGTATCTCTATTTAAGAGAAGGAAAAGAAGAGAAATAAATCAACTTCAGCCAGAATCCAGAGTAACCGTGAATCACTAAAGAAATCGCAAAGAAAGTGTTAGAAAGAATAGAAGAGAATCACACAGTAACGGTAATACTAAGAAAAGAAATTCAGGAATCAAGAGAATAGAAGAAACTAGAGAAAGAGAAGCAGGAGGGCAAAGGAGAGAGGATAGGAGAAAATCCCATGCTCATTCACTGAAACAAGAGCCCGATTATTGTCCAGATAGAAAGTCTTAGCTCCATGCCTGCATACACTTCAATTGTACTGTTACCACCACTAAGTAAAGTAAACTAAGAAATGCATCTTAAAGAAATGTCAAATCTGAATTGTACTGAGAAATGTAAATTAATTCTAAACTGTGCTAAATAAGCTGAAGATTCTTGTTGTGCTAAAGGAAATAAACCGTTCAATGTGTTCACCGTTGCTCCTGCCTTCTGGAGCCCCTTCCCACCATTCACCATCTGCACTTAGGTACCACACTATATTCCAGGGAAAAAAAATATTTAGTTTTTTTCCCTCCTTCTTATACTGTTATTTTGTCAAGCACTGGCCTTGGTCTGTATACGGACTAAGGCCTTAGTCACACGGGCGTTTTTTCCCGCGATTTGCGGATCGCATGACGGATGCGCATCCGCAAATCGCTTGACCGGGGCCGAAAAATCGCCCGAAAAAACTGCTCCCACCCGCATTTCATTAGAAACGGGCTGGAGCTGTCCAGCGCATTGAATTCAATGGAGCTGGCAATACAGCCGGCTCCATTGAAAGCAATGGGCTGCGGGCGATCTCACGATGAATTTTCGGGAAGGGCTTAAAAATATAAGCCCTTCCCTGAAATTCATCCAGAAATGTGTAAAAACAACAAAAAAAAATACTCACCTGCTCCCGGCAGACGGAGTTCAGTCGCGGCCGGCCGGCAGTTCTCCTGAACTGCTCTGAGTAGTATTCAGTAGTATTTAAAATCCCCGCCTGCTGAATGAGCTGCCTCTGATTGGTCACAGCCTCACCAATCAGAGGCAGCTCTCACTTACCCATTCATGAATTCATGAATGGGTGAGTGAGTGCTGCCTCTGATTGGCTCAGCGCAGGGACCAATCAGGGGCAGCTCTCAGCTGTCATTCATTAAATCCCCGGCTGCTGAATACTACTCAGAGCAGTTCAGGAGAACTGCCGGCCGGCCGCGGCTGAACTCCGTCTGCCGGGACCAGGTGAGTATTTTTTTTGGTTGTTTTTACACATTTTTGGATGAATTTCAGGGAAGGGCTTATATTTTTAAGCCCTTCCCGAAAATTCATCGTGCGATCGCCGGCAGCCCATTGCTTTCAATGGAGCCGGCTGTATTGCCGGCTCCATTGAATTCAATGGGCAAACATCATTCTTCTCTGCCACAGCTGTTACAGCTATGGCAGAGGAGAATGATTTGTCTACTATATGTTCTTAATGGGGTCGGCGCTGCTGCCGCCGGCCCCATTGAGTGCATTTAGAGAAGAGAACAGGAATCGCAGATCGCAGATAGGTGCAATCTGCGATTTCTGTTCTATAATTTATCGGACGAGCGCATAAAAAGTGCTCGTGTGTCCGATACCATTGCAAAGCAATGGTTTTATAAAATCGCCGGACGCATGTGCATGCGCAAATCGCGCGAAAAAACGCCCATCTGACCGAGGCCTTACATCACGAACTTGACAACTGCCCTTTTCACCTGTCAGCAGCTGCACCAGAAACGTACCTTTCCTAGTGTAAGAGAGCAGCGGTGCCACCATGACAGAAAGCAGCTTTTCTGCTGCTCCTTCACTAAGTCTGGTCCAGCTGACTGCACACCCAAGAGGCAAACTATTTAGCCCTCCCCCAGAACCACACAGAAGAGCTTTTCCCTATTGAAATGAGGGCTAAACATCTCAAAATCATGCCGTGTATATACCTGAAAGTAAAATGTGTAGGACACAGTCAGGACAAAGAGCAACGGATTTTTAGTTGCTAAGATACATAGTAAAAAAGTCTATTTACAAACTTACATTTTTTCACATTTCAATGAAAAATTACCTACAATTAACTTGTGCCAACCAAATATTATCTATTGATATTACATTTTTTCAATATGTTTTCTAGACGCACATCTGGACTATTCATGACACTGATATGTTACAATGCTTTCAGGGTGTTGTGTAATTACTATTGCTAGAGAATGACAAATTGTCAATCACTATATGCATATAAATAAATATAATAGCTTACCAATACTATACAACAGCAGAATTAAATAGAATATTTAAATATTAGGAAAAATATTGGAATATGCCAACAAATGATAGAAAATAGCATGGTTAATGTCCTATCCAGCTATCAGAGCTTTTTCCTTTAGCAGGCCATGCACTTAGCAGGTAAATTATTAAATGGAATGGGCGGACTACAATACCCAGAGAGGTTATCAAAAGTGATATTATTTAGTTAAGAAAAAAGACAACTGAGGTACAACCTAATAACTATGTATATACATATCAGGGGACAATACAGAGATCTATTTATAGACAATACAGATATCATCTATTTATACCTAGGACTGTAACTGTAACGGGGCGCCCTCTACATCTAGATGAAAGGAGGTTTTTACACCAACATAGAAGAGGGTTCTTTACTGTAAGAGCAGTGAGACTATGGAACTCTCTGCCTGAAAACATGGTAATGGCGAACTTATTAAAGAGTTCAAAAGGGACCTAAATGTTTTTTTTTTTTGAGTGTAATATAGTGGGAGGAACATCATTATATGCGAATGATATACCCCTTTTCTCATCATATAGACAATCTCTTCTTCACCTGGTTACATGATTTCAGTACAGCTCAAAAAATTGTTGCATATTTAGATTCCAATGATGAAAACTTGAAGTTTGCTAGTAATTATCATGTAAACACTATTTCTTTTCTGGATATCAAACTAACAAACAATCGTGTTAGTGGTTTAATTAGCTCTTTATTATACCACAAGCCATCTTCATGCAATTTTTTGTTGCATGTTTGTAGTTGCCATCCCATCTATTAAGAATTAAGAATTTGCCCATTTGCAAGCTTATTTGTGTTGAGGAAATTTGTTATGATAATGTTTCATATTAAAAATAATGTAGGAATATATACACTCATTTTCTGCAGCATGGTTTCTGACAATCTGTATTAAATTGAGCCTATTCAATAGTTGATTTCAAATCCAGGCTTTCCAACCTTTTTTCTCCCATTAAAAACAAGAATAACATACCAAAAATACTTTATTTTACTTCTTGTATTCCCTAGTATCATGAAATTATTAATATACTCAAAAAACATATTCCTCTGTTATACCAGGATTCAACACTCTTTAATATTCTAGAGCAGAGTTACCAATGTGCAGCTAGAAGGGCAGCGTCCTTGGGCAATTTACTTTCACCTAGATTTAATAGTTCCATTAACATCTCTCACACATGGCTCCAATGCGGCAGTAATCATTGTAATATTTGTCAGTATGTACAGAAAACAAACTCCTTTTGTTTGGATGCTATCTCAAAAACATAGAAAATCAGGAGTCATATGTAGAGATGAGTGAGCACCAAAATGCTTGGGTGCTCGTTGCTCGAGTCGAACTTTCCGCGATGCTCGAGGGTTCGTTTCGAGTAACAAACCCCATTGAAGTCAATGGGAGACTCGAGCATTTTTGTATATCGCCGATGCTCTCTAAGGTTTTCATTTGTGCAAATCCTCAAAACCTACGAAAGTGATGGAAACGACACAGATACGGATAGGGCAGGTGAGGGGCAACATGCTGGGCTGCATCTCAGGTTCCCAGGTCCCATTATTAAGCCACAATAGTAGCAAGAGTGAGCCCCCCCCCCCCCAACAATTTTTACTTCGGACAAACCCTTATTAGCAAGGCACACCTTAGCTAAGCACCACACTTCCTCCAACCAAGCACAAGCACTGCCTGCGAGACACACCGCTGCCTCTTCTCCTGGGTTACATGCTGCCCAACCCCCCCGCACGACCCTGCGTCCGCAGCGCACACAAAAGTGTCCCTGCGCAGCCTTCAGCTGCCCTCATGCCACATGCTGGCTGCATAGCCACACCACCCTCATGTCTATTTATAAATGCGTCTGCCATGAGGAGGAACCGGAGGCACACACTGCAGAGGGTTGGCAGGGCCACTTAGCGACCCTCTTTAAAAGGGGTGGGGCGATAGCCCACAATGCTGTAGAGAATCGATGAGAAATTGACGTTCGATCTTCATTCCAATAAAGTGCCAACCTCCGTCAGGAGCTGCAAACGTGGGCATGAGTTACATAGCTATGGGGAATCCATGTGCCCACGCAGTATTCATTATGTCTAGGTGTCAGATAGCTGAATCGACACCACAAGGGGAAAGCCATCTGCACTCTGCCCCCTACCCAAGTCAGTCAGTGTCTTTGTGCCAGACAGGTAAAACACCACGATGGGAAGTCTGTGTGCACCAACAGCATAGGTGGGTCCAACGCAACCCAAGACATGAACAATAAAGAAATCAGAGTGGCCAAACATGGCAGACTTACACTGCACCGACGACATAGGCCTTGGGCCGCAGCTTCAACAATCGTAGGCAGGAAGCAGACTTCGATGCTAGTACACCTGTGAAGGTCTCATTAAATCACTTACGTTTTCTTTCACCGCTCCAAAGACTACATTAGCCAGGAAAAAGTTCCACAGGCCCAACCTGGCACCGTTGCAGTTCCCCCAGGACATAGGCCTCGGCCAACAGCTTCAGCAATCGTAGGCAGGAAGCGGACTTCGATGCTAGTACACCTGTGAAGGTCTCAGTAAATCCGTTACATTTTCTTTCACTGCTCCAAAGACTGCATTAGCCAGGAAAAAGTTCCACAGGCCCAACCTGGCGCCGTTGCTGTTCCCCCGGGACATAGGCCTCGGCCAACAGCTTCAGCAATCGTAGGCAGGAGGCGGACTTCGATTATAGTACACCTGTGAAGGTCTCTGTAAATCCGTTATGTTTTCTTTCACAGCTCCAATGACTGCATTAGCCAGGAAAAAGTTCCACAGGCTCAACCTGGCGCCGTTGCAGTTCCCCCGGGACATAGGCATCGGCCAACAGCTTCAGCAATCGTAGGCAGGAAGCGGACTTCAAAGCTAGTACACCTGTGAAGGTCTCATTAATGCAGTTATGCTCCTCTCCTGTGGTCCAAACGAGTTTCTCAGATAACTGTGGTAACACGAGAGAAAATACATGATGCGCAATGCTGACCCCCTGACCCCAAGCAGGAGGAGGAGGTGGCCTCACAAGGTCAAGAAACCATGACCAGGACCCACTGTAGCCTGTGCTGAAAGGATGTGAGCGGGCCCTTGGCCAGGCTCGGTCCCAGCAAACACCTTGTGTGGCCCAAGGTGCTGCAAGTGACATAGCAATGGGAATCTATGTGTCCACACACTACTTATTCTGTTTGTGTGTCGGATACCTCATCGACAATGCAAGGGGTAAACCATCTGCACTCTGCACCCTACCCGAGTCTGTCAGTCTTTTGAGGACAGACAGGTAAAACACCTCTATGGGAAGTCTGTGTGCACCCACAGCATGGGTGGGCCCAAGGAACTTAAAGACAGTACACATAAAGAAATCAGAGTGCCCAAACATGGCAGATTTTCACTGCGCCCAGGACATAGGCCTCTGCACAAACCCTCAGCAATCGCGGGCATACAGCGTACTCCAATACTAGCGTAGCTGTGAACGTCTCATTAGCGCTGTATCGCTCCTCTTGTTTGTCCCAATGCAGTGCCCCGGATAGCTGTGGTAACGTGAGAGAAAATGCATGTTGGCTTCGGCCCACACTCCATGCCCTAGTCAGTCTGGTTTTTTTTAAAGTGCCAGGCAGGTACAACTCCGCTATGGGAAGTTTGTGTGCACCCACAGCATGGGTGGGTCCCAGGAACCCAGAGAAGGTACATAAAGAAATCCCATAGCAGTGCCCCCGATAGCTGTGGTAAAGTGAGAGAAAATACATGTTGGCTTCGGCCCACACTCCATGCCCTAGTCAGTCAGTGTTTTTTTGGGGCCAGATAGGTAGAACACCGCGATGGGAAAACTTAGTGCACCCATAGTATGCACAGACCCCTGTAATATTTCTGTAACAAAGGTATAAGCTGACCCCAGTAACAGTTATGTTGCAGAAGTCTAGGGAGACCCCAGTAACATTTCAGTAGTAACAGTATAGGCAGACCCCAGTAACATTTGTGTAGCAGCAGTATAGGAAGACCCCTGTAACATTTGTGTAGCAACAGTATAGGCAGACCCCTGTAACATTTCTGCAGCTGAAGTATAAGCAGCCCCCGGTAACATTTCTGCAGCTGAAGTATAGGCAGACCCCTGTAACATTTCTGCAGCTGAAGTATAGGCAGACCCCTGTAACATTAATGCAGTTACACTCCCCTCCTTTGGCCCAAACAAGTTTCTCAGTTAACTGTGGTAACACGAGAGAAAATACATGATGCGCATTGCTGATCACCTGACCCCAATCAGGAGGAGGAGGTGGCCTTACAAGGCCAAGAAACCATGACCAGGACCCGCTGTAGCCTGTGTTGAAAGGATGTGAGCGGGCCCTTGGCCAGGCTCAGTCCCAGCAAATACCTTGTGAGACCCAAGGTGCTGCGACTGACATAGCAATGGGCAGTCCATGTGCCCACACAGTATTAATTCTGTCTAGGTGTCGGATAGCTCTAGCGACACAGCAAGGGGAAAGGCATCTGCACTATGCACCCTACCCAAGTCAGTCAGTCACTTTGTGCAGGACAGGGAAATCACCGCTCTGGGAAGTCTGTGTGCACCCACAGCGTAGGCGAGCTGAAGGAACCCAAAGACAGTAATAAACATGTAGAAATCACAGTGCCCAAACATGGCAGACTTGCACTGCGCCGAGGACATAGGCCTCGTCCCACAACCTTAGCAATCGCAGGCACAGAGCGGACTCCGATGCTAGTACAGCAGTGAACGTCTCATTAATGCAGTTATGCTCCTCTCCTTTGGCCCAATCGAGTTTCTCAGATAACTGTGGTAACACGAGAGAAAGTTCATGATGCGCATTGCTGATCCCCTGACCCCAAGCAGGAGGAGGAGGTGGCCTTACAAGGCTGTAGCCTGTGTGGGAAGGATGTGAGTGGGCCCTTAGCCAGGCTCGGTCCCAGCAAACACCTTGTGAGACCCAAGGTGCCGTGACTGACATAGCAATGGGAAGTCCATGTGCCCACACAGTATTCATTCTGTCTAGGTGTCGGATAGCTCTATCGACACCGCAAGGGGAAAACCATCTGCACTATGCACCCTACCCAAGTCAGTCAGTGACTTTGTGCCGGACAGGTAAATCACTGCTATGGGAAGTCTTTGTGCACCCACAGCGTAGGCGAGCTGAAGGAATCCAAAGACAGTAATAAACATGAAGAAATGATAGTGCCGAAACATGCCAGACTTTCACTGTGCTGAGTACATAGGCCTCTGCACACACCCTCAGCAATCGTGGGCATAGAGCAGACTCCGCTGCTAGTACAGCTGTGAAGGTCTCATCAATGCAGTAACGCTCCTCTTCTTTGGCCCAAACCAGTGTCTCAGATAACTGTGGTAACATGGGAGAAAATACATGATGCCCAGTGCTGATCCCCTGACCCCAAGCAGGAGGAGGAGGTGGCATTAGAAGCCCAAGACACCATGACCAGGAGCCGCAATAGTCTGTGTGGGAAGCACGTTAGCGGGCCCAGGGTCAGGCTCGGTTCCAAGCCTCCACCTTTTTGACCCAAGGTGCCCTGAGTTACATAGCAACGGGAAATCCATGTGTCGCAACATAGATAGCTAAACACAGGAAGGGGCAGTCTTTGAGTTCCTTGGCCTAGCCTATGCTGTAAGTGCACAAAGATGGTATTACACAGGAAGAAATCGGAGTGCCCAACCATGGGAGAGTTTCGCCCCGCCAAGCAACTTGGCCTCGGACAGCAATTCTGGCCTAGTCAGTCACTGTATTATTTGTGCCACATAGGTAAAACACCACGATGGGAAGACTTAGTGCACCCATAGTATAGACAGACCGCTGTAACATTTCTGTAGCAAAGGTATAAACAGACCCCAGGAACATTTCTATAGCAGCAGTATAGGCAGACCTCTGTAACATTTTTGTAGCTGCAGTATGGGCAGACCCCAGTACCATTTCTGTAGTGGAAGTATAGGCAGACCCCAGTAACATTTCTCTAGCAGCAGTATACGCAGACCACTGTAACATTTCTGTAGCAGCAGTATCAGCAGACCCCTGTAACATTTATGTAGCAGAAGCATATGCAGACCCCAGTACCATTTTTGTAGCAGCAGTATAGGCTGTAAGGAAGGAGGAGCAGCAGCCAGAGGATTCAGAGTTTCAGCAGTGGACTGCGTAGAAGACTGGGTGCCCGATACATTGCTGGATGCATCTTCTGTCATCCACGACAGGACCTGCTCACACTGCTGTGTTTGCAATAAAGGTCTACCACGTGGACCCATAAATTGTGATATGAAGCTGGGGACCCCAGAAACTTGCCTCTCTCCTAATCCCGCAGCAGCCGACTGGGATACATCTGGACCAGGAACTCGGTCTGTGCCCACACCCTCACTTGGAACTCCACATCCTCGACCTCTACCCCTACCCCTCAGCATGGTGGATTACGAATAGAGCAGACACAGACGGCTGTAAATAATTATGGAATTATATGCGTACACTTTCACTCAGATAGCGGAATCGTAACGCTAACTCCAGGCAGAAAAAATGGAAGGAAGGCCGCAAACAGGCTTAGCAATGCAAAAGTGATGCACCAAAACTCCCACCAGGCACCCAGTAAAATGCAGACAGTCAGAGGTAACCCAACGAAGGAGCTTTTTGGGGGTTTTTTTTTAAAAAGAAGACAGGCTATATACTGTGTATATCACTTTCCCTCTATAAGTACCCGTGTTGGCCGTACACTGAGCGTCAAATTCACTGCAGACACAGGCCGGTGTAAATAATCTTGGAATTATGTGCATAGTCTTTGTTGCTGAGAGCAGTATAGTAAGGCAAACTCCAGGCAGAAAAAAATAGTCAGGAAGGCGGCAAACGGGCCTAAGT
Source organism: Eleutherodactylus coqui (assembly GCF_035609145.1). Lineage (NCBI taxonomy): Eukaryota > Metazoa > Chordata > Amphibia > Anura > Eleutherodactylidae > Eleutherodactylus > Eleutherodactylus coqui. The sequence goes on from NC_089847.1 coordinate 47,501,531, forward strand.
GCGATAGTGATGGACTACAACTCCCATCAGACACCCAGTAAAATTTAAACAGTCAAAGGTAGCCCAACTGGGGAGCTTTTTGTTTTTTTTGGTAAAAGAATACAGGCTATATACTGTGTATATCACTTTCCCTCTATCAGTCGCTGTGGCCGTATGCTGTGTGTCTCTAATTCACTGCAGACACAGCCTGGTCTAAATAATCTTGAAATTATGTGTGTAGACTTTGTTGCTGAGAGCAGTATAGTAAGGCAAACTCTAGGCAGAAAAAAATAGTCAGGAAGGCCGCAAACAGGCCTAAGTGCAATAGTGATGGACTAAAACTCCCACGAGACACCCAGTAAAATTTAAATGGTCAGCGGTAGCCCTAAGAAGAAGCTGTTTTTTTTGGTCAAAGAATACAGGCTCTATAATGTGTATATCACTTTCCCTCTATCAGTCGCTGTGGCCGTACGCTGTGCGTCTCTAATTCACTGCAGACACAGCCCGGTGTAAATAATCTTGGAATTATGTGCGTAGTCTTTGTCGCTGAGAGCAGTATAGTAAGGCAAACTCCAGGCAGAAAAAAATAGTCAGGAAGGCCGCAAACAGGCCTAAGTGCAATAGTGATGGACTACAACTCCCATCAGACACCCAGTAAAATTTAAACAGTCAAAGGTAGCCCAACTGAGGAGCTTTTTGTTTTTTTTGGTCAAAGAATACAGGCTCTATAATGTGTATATCACTTTCCCTCTATCAGTCACTGTGGCCGTATGCTGTGCGTCTCTAATTCACTGCAGACACAGCCCGGTGTAAATAATCTTGGAATTATGTGCGTAGACTTTGTCGCTGAGAGCAGTATAGTAAGGCAAACTCCTGGCAGAAATAAATAGTCAGGAAGGCCGCAAACAGGCCTAAGTGCAATAGTGATGGACTACAACTCCCATCAGACAACCTGTAAAATGCACACGGTCACAGGAAGCCATAAGAAGGGGCTTTTATTTAAAAAAAATTTTTGAAAAAGAATACCGGCTATATAGCGTGTATATGACTTTCCCTCTATCAGGAGCTGTCGCCGCACGCTGTGCCTAAAGCTGACGGCAGACACAGAGCGGTGTATAAAAGTAGGGAATTATTGGCGTACAGTTGGAGGCTGACAGCGGTTATGTAACGCTAACTGCAGTCAGAAAAAAATTATACGGAAGGCTGCAAACAGGCCCAGCTGTGCAATAGTGATGGACTGCAACTCCCATCAGACAACCTGTAAAATGCACACAGTCACAGGTAACCCTAAGAAGGACCGTTGGGTTTCTTGTACACAGGAACCTACACTACCACTTTCCCTATCTCAGCAACGCTGTGTCTATACTATGTAGTACAGACTGCAGCATGAGAATGCTATAGCTGTAATATACAAAAAAAAAAAAATTTGCAAAACTGCTACCAGCGGGAATTTGTTTTCCTAATTGGGGGAAAATTGGCGTTTACTTCATTGGGGTTTTTTTTGCCTTCCTTTGGATCAACATTGGGGTAATAGGCTGAACTTGATGGACATAGGCTTTTTTCGGCCTTACATGTTATGTTACTATACTAAACTTTATGGATTATGAAATTATGCACCTGTACTCTATTTGGTCTTAATTAGAACTGGTAATACCCCATTTACATCTTTAAATTAAATCAAATGTAGCATTTTTTTCTACTTATTTTCTCTGGGAGTTAATTACAGCATAACAACCTTTTCGCTATATAGGTAGATGGAAAAAATAACTTTGCTCTATTGCCATTTTATAGGTAGTGGAAAAAATAATTCTGAATCTTTTGAAATATTTGGGCAAGAGAAACAGCAACTTACACAATGCTAATCTCCTTCAGCTGACCAAGTAAAATATTGATTTTGTCCTGGGCCCATTTCTGGCTAATTAAGTTAAATGGTCATTTAAAAATGAGGCATGTGGCACTGCTGCCTGCAAGACTATTGCTTGCAACTGCGAAGGATACTATAAAGAGCAGAATGCATTCCATTGTGGTCAATAGCTATATCGATGTACCGTTTATAGTACCAAACAAAAATCCCTTGTAGGCTGCAGAGCCACGTGGCTGGCCATTCACCATTACGAAACCGATATGAAGCCACATGGTGCTGCGGCCTGAGATACATTTTGCTCGCAACTACGAAGAATGCTTCGCTGTAAAACACTATACAGCAGAAAGTAACAAAGTACAAGCAAAACTCACCTTTACAGTTGATACTGTTTAGTGTTCAAAATATTCCCTCAAAGTGGGCTATGCTTTCATTCTGTTCTGTAGAGGTCGAAGAATCTCTCGTCAGCAGCACTGTCCAGGTTATCGGAATAACGGATGATTCTTCAAGCCTTTTGTGCTGCTCTTTTTTGGCGTAACAGCCAATAGTAAAGCACTATGTTGGCGTGTTTAAACTCGCCAAATCATATACTTCCACATACAATACTAACGTTTTTTCTTCACACTAATTATTCACACCCACCTGAGCAAACATTCTTCCAACAGCCAATCCACATACTTCCACAAACAATGCCAATGGCTTTCTTTGCACTTATGCACACACACCTGAGCAAACAGTCGTCCACCAATTTTTAGGTGTAAACACTACCAAATGACCCAGTGAATAAGCAAAATAGTGAGAAATTTAAATGATTAGCTTTATGCGTAAACAGTCATGGTTGGAAAGCAAATGATTCATTGAATCATTCATTAATTCGCAAAGCTGATGAGTAATAGGGCTAATAGCCTTTTAGGGGTTAATGGTTTACAAGCAAAGATTGGTCTCCTTTGTCCATAAAAATGACAAAATAAACCGAGCCAACAAAGACATTTAATCTATTAAACTACATTTGTAAATAAAAAAAGATATATCCAACATCAAGAGGTCTTTCTTCTATTACACAAGAAAGCTAAGGCTTTTCAGCTTTAAAAGAAAAAAAAAATCTGATCCAGTTCATAAGAAAACTGACACTATAGCATGATGTTGCAATCAAAGATCCTAAAAAAAGGTTCTTACTGTACAGTTAAGGAACCCCTCAAGCTTGATGAGTTTATACATCAAATGATCAAATATAAATTGAAGTTAAGGGGTGAATTGATTGCTTTGGGGTCTTGTATCAAAAATGCCAAAGAAGTGCAAATAAATTCTGTTACTAAACACATCTGCACCTTGGAGAGCTGAAAATAAAGGAACGTAATGTAAAATGTGCAACTTAACTTGCTTCAGCTTAGAACCACAGTAAATGATCTGAATTTCAAAGCCACAAAAACACTGCAAAGGTGCAAATATAAATATTATGCTCAAGGAGATAAAGGGTCCCAAAAAAGCCTAACCTTGCTAAAAAAGCAAAAAGAGAAATGCTTTGCCACTAAGATAACAACAGAAGATAGTGGAGTGTTCACTGACACAGTGGATATAGCTTCTAAGTTTCACAATTTCTATAGCAATTGTGGCAAAGTAGTGCACAGAATGGCCTGCAGAGGGCTGCTAAATGGACATTCTGTGTGCTAATCAGCAGGGACAGCTGCATGGGTGTGTCTACAGCAGATAAATGCCTCCAGACACTATGAGCCACAAGGCTTCTGCTTGAGCAACTCCCTAGGAGAGAAGCCGGGAGAAGGCTGAAAGCCTGAGATCTGTGGCAGACCAGGCTGTGGTATGGCCACAAGTCTGACAAGGAAGAATGCCCCTAGACTGACACCGTGGTTGGGTATACTGTTGGACAGTGCTGCAACATGTAATGGGGCTAGGACACTGGGTTAGATAGGAGAGCATCCTACGTGAGTATCCAGATGGCTGATGCAAAGTTGTAAGGAAGAGTGGGACATAATTCTAGTTTTTATTGAATAAATAATGACAGTGTAACTTGTCTTGTGTTGTTGTTCATCTGAGGTCGTATTTAACTAATTTTAAAGCCTTTGAAGAACCAGATTTTTTTTATTGTGCACTGATAGATAATGCTGTATAATTCAAAGAGGTTGTACTTAGTTTTTCTCATGACTGTTTCTAATTTGGAGTCTAACATCTCTAACCCATCTTCTACTTTAAAATCTTTATTTATATAACTATTCGAGAACTCAATCTCTCTTCAACCCTTTAAAAACTGATGACGAATTGGCATTGTTAACTCTATTGCGGAACAACTTTCTGATTCTCCACTCCTAATAGGAAGAGTCCTGGACCAAATAGTCTACCCATAATCTATTATTTAAAAAAATCTCAGAAATACTCATACCCTGCTACTTAAAACTGTACAACTCACTCCTGCTGGCAGATCACCTATCTAAACAAATACTTGAAGCTTACAGCACCATTCTCTCTAAGGAGCATAACGATCCCAGAAAATGCAACAATTACCACCCAATTTCACTTCTCAATGTGCACATGAAGTGGTGAGCTAAAGTCCTGGCCAACAAAATTAAATGCTTCTTAGCCAAACTCATTAAAGGGGTTGTCCCGTGAAATCAAGTGGGGTTATACACTTCTGTATGGCCATATTAATGCCCTTTTGTAATATACATCGTGCATTAAATATGAGCCATACAGAAGTTATACACTTACCCCCTCCGTTGCTGGCGTCCCCATCTCCATGGCTCCGACTAATTTCTGTATCTTGTGCCTTCTTTAGATGCGCTTGCGCTGTCCGGTCTTCTGCTCTGTTGAATGGGGCCGCTCCGGCATGCTCGCGCCGGAGAGCTGGTCTGCGCATCGTCATCGTAGCTCCGCCTCCATCATGTGGTGCCGATCAGCCAATTAGGTGGCTGTAATCGGTAGTGGAACGCAAGACAGGAGAAGATAATCCACGGTGCACAATGGGAGAAGACCCGCGGTGCACCATGGGAGAAAACCGCGGTGCACCTTTGGGAAAGGACCGGCGGCCATCTTTAAAAGAAGAAAAGAAGAAGCTGTCCGAACGGGGATGCAGGTAAGCGATTTTTAGAAAAAAAAAATAACAAAGGGATTGTTTTTAATGGGGCAGAATGTGGGGGTATGTAGAAAAAAAATTTTTGATTTCGCCGCGGGACAACCCCTTTAATCCAGAGCAAACTGGATTTGCCTCTGACATGGGAAGAGAAATTTAACACAACAAACCTTATTAATGCAATTGCTTATATAATATTTAAAAAAAATCATCTGGCCCTTTTTAGCACATACACAGAAAAGACCTTCATAGAGTAAGTTGGCCTTAATGCATGCAGTATTAAAATAAATTCAGTTTTCTCTGCCCCTTAGTAGATGCTTTTTTCACTCTCTACAAGGACCCCATGATATAATTAGGGTGACTGGCCATACCACAGTCATGTACAGACAGTGTAATTAAAAAATCTACAATTAGAAAATAAAAACATTGGAAAAATGATATATATATCTGATAGTGATATGGCCCCTTTAATTTGAAAAAGTATCTGAAAAAATAGGTACCTTTTAAATATTTTATAACGTAAGTTACTATAACTTCACTTTATCCCATTTATTTATACATATAGGCCAATGTTCAGCATAGTAAGTCGGTATTGTCTAAGAGCAGCCCTGGGGTCCTTGCTAATACCAAGGGCATACCCATACAATATTCATTAAAGCAACACAGAAATGTAAAAGAACAATATAACAATTATGATTTAACACAAACCTTTACCCTCGGGTAACTAGGCCCTATCTACTGCCAGCTAAAACATATGAATAATAATACCTGGTATGTAATCCGTAGTAGTAGTAATACTTGGGGAACAATATCAATAACAATTTATGAACAACGGTACCGTTTCAGTGTAAAACAATTCATGGAATGTATCACACATTTCTTTAGGGTTAACACTTCACTACTATCAATACAGTCTATCAAAATTACAGTATACAAAACCCACCCAATATGTCTCTATTACTTAAGGTTCGCACACTTTCCCTTGTGAAACTGTTTCAACCCGTAGACGGAAGCTTGAGCAACAAGTGTTTACTAAACACTCCAATCCCCTTTGTATAGTCTCTACCTTCTGCAGCAAGCCTGCTGACTAAATATTTATAACCTATTTTTCGTATGCACACCTAATGGTCTTACTGAGGCTGTCCTCACTTACGGTTTGTTACTTGGAAGTCGCAGCTACTACTGGCCCAAGCTTGTCTGGGGTCAGGAGTGCAGCTCTACCATTACTCTCCTCTGTCTTTGTTGGTTCTTTGTCCATTTTGGGCCAGCATGATTATCCTTTATTTTGCTCCCAACAGCAACAGCTTTGTCTCTCTCTTCGATGCCTGTATTCTCCAGTGCCCTGGCAGCACCTGCAGCTCCAGGCCCAGCACTCTGCATTCTTTAAGTCCCTTCTAGCAGACAGTAGCCACTGCCTCCCTTTATATAAGGACATCATCCTTCTGAAAAGTTCCCAGTGAGCATGTCCAGTTCTGATGCACCAAATTTTAGTGCACACGGTGATTTGGGTGCAATTTTTGGCAAATCTGCACACCCCAACTCTATAGCAACTTAACCATTTAGGCGAGTCCCTTTCCAAATGCTTGTACAATACACCATAGTGTCTGGTAATGGTAGTGGTGTAAACCACCTGAACTAGCATCTTTTTAGGCACAAAACAGATGCTATATATTTTCTCTTGAGCTTCGGCTCTGGTTTCCAGCTTCCAGAAATAAAAAAAAAATGCAATTCTCTTTTCTATAAAATCTCAAAATCTGTAGGAAAAGAAACATCCAAGGATTTGACAGTTGATTATAAAACATGTTTGATTGACAAAGTGAACGAAGTGAATTTAACTATAGCAATATAATTCTTTAGGTTAGCTGTCAATGAATTGTGACAAGACACATTTAAAATTACAGTTGCAAAGTAATGGCTTTCACGCCTATGAAAGACTGCATAATACATCCTACCAAATATTTCCCTTGCAGAATGTTAATGTAACTTTTTTTATAAATAGGATGAATTGTGTTGACAAAACCATATTTGCTACTTTATACAAATGGTTAGAATAGCTTTATCTGATATATTTTTTTATTACAGTCACTGCCTTAGGCCCCTTGCACACGGGCGGAAATTCTGCAGCAGGATTTCCGAAACGGCCATCTGCAGGCGGCCTTAGGGCTCCTGTCCACGGGCGAATCTTTACCGTGTTCCCTGCGGCGATAATCCATCCGCGCGGAACGCAGTGAACGCTTTCCATAACTTTGCCCCTGTCCACGAGTGATTCTCCGCTCACGGGCGGCAAATCGCACCATGCTGCAATTCTCCACAGTGAGCCTATCTGTCAGATAGGCTCACCGCGGAGAACTGACACTTCTCTCCCCTGCTCCTTGGCGGCGGAATATCGCTAGCGATATTCCGCAACGCTTGTGGACAGATAGCCTTCACATACATCTAATCCCAGCCATGCCTGTCATCCTCAGCCATGCCTGTCATCCGATCTGGAGGTGTGGGAGAACTGCAGGCCATTGTAGGGCAATGCAGCGGGGGAGGTAGAATCGGACTGCTGTATCCAGGTTTCGTTGAGGGCGAGCAGGTTAAAGTGTTTGGTAGTGAAGAGGTCATGGATAGTTTTGAGTTTGCTGCATGCAGATTGGGAGTTTCATAGGGCGCATTTGAATGGCACGGGGGGGGGGGGGGGAAGCATTTTAGTGAGCAGTACGGAGTGGGTCTGGGTTGGGGGATGTGTCATCTGCAGTTAGGAGTAGCAGGGTAGCGAGGGTGAGCACATGGATAGGGAATTTATGCGTGTGGACAAGATGTTTCTTGGTGGTATGGCAGGGTTGGAGGCATCTGAGGAAATTGAAAAGTGCATAGGAGTCGTGCATGGGTGAGGAGAGGAGGGAGGGGCTGATGTGGATGGAGTGTGTTGGGGCTGGGCGTTCAAAGAAAGTGTTTAGGCTTGAAAGGAGGATAGTTGTGGAGATCAGTGCAAAGAGGAGAGTATCAGTGCAAGGAGGAGAGGCTTTGGACAGATCTGGAAATAAACTGGGAAGCTGTAACCTACAAAAATCATAAAGGTAACAAGTTTCTGTCAAATGCTAAAGAAAATTAACCTACCTAATTTGTTCAGGTCCAAAGTAGCGGGACAGACATTTTGGACTTAATATTATCCAACAGAGCTGACAGAACAGACTGTAACCTCATTTATTGTAAGCAGTTCATAGCTTGTGTGGCACAGAGTGTTAAGGCAGCAGAAATGCAGTCCTAAACTTTTGCTCATGACCTGAAGGTTGCAAGTTCAATCCCTGCAAGGTTCAGATAGATGGCTCAAGGTTGACACAGCCTTGACTCACCGTTATTCTGCTGCACTTTTAGGTAATAAATAAAATTACCTGAAAGTGCTGGTGCCGGAATAAGTTGGTGCTATTGAATTTTTAAAATAAAAATAAACAAGATTTATTTTTATTTTATTTACAGGAGTAAAAGGGTTAGAAAAAGGAAGAAATCAATGTGGCTGAATAAAAATGTAAAAGGGGTCAATAAACAACAAAATGAAAGTGTTTTGAAGGCATTGAAAAAGCACTAAAAATAATTATGTAAACAGCAGATAAAAGCAGCAAAGTTGGAGAAAGAAAGAATTATTGCCAAGGAGAGCAAAACTAACCCTAAACTATTTTTCAATTATATAAATAGTAAAAAGATAAATATTGAAAGTGTTGGCCCTTTAATAAATAATGTAGGAAAAAATGATAGAGGGTAATGAGGAGAAAGCAAATCTATTAAATAGTTTTTATAAAGTGTATTTGCAGAGGAAAATGAAATGTCAGATGAGATGCAGAGTGATAAAGTAAATGCTCCACTAAATGTTATTAGTTTAACCCAGGAAAAAGGACAGAGCTGCCTTAAAAAGATAAAAATAGACAAATTGTGGAGTCCCAATGGCATACACCCACTGATTTTAAAGGAATTAGTAATGTGATAGACCTTTCTTGCTTATATATAAGGACTCAATAGTGATGGGGTATCTTCCACTGCATCGCCAATGTGGTGCCAATATTCAAAAACTATTCAAAAGGTGAACCTGGAAACTACAGGGTGGTAAGTGTTACTTCCATTGTGGTTAAAATGTTTGAAGGGTTTCTAAGAGATACTATCCCAAGAGTACCTCATGGAAAAGAGCTGTATAACTTTATAACAGCATGGGTTTATGAGGAGTCGCACCTGTAAACCAATCTGAACAGCTTCTACAAGGAGGTAAGTTCTATACTGGATTGGGGAGAGTCATTGGATCTTGTGTATCTAGACTTTTACAAAGCGTTTTATACTGTGCCACATAAAAGCTTGGAATATAAAATAATAATGCTTGGTCTAGCTGAGAATGTGTGTAAGAAGGTAAGTAACTGACTCAATGATGGAAAGCAGAGGGTGGTCATTAATGGATATACTCTGATTAAGTTACTGTTACTAGTAGGATGCCGCAGGGGTCGGTACTGGGACCTATTCTTTTTAATATATTAATGACCTGGTAGAAGGATTGCACAATAGAATATAAACATTTGATTCAAAGCTAAGTAAAGAAATTAACACAAGAGACAACAGAATGCAGTTGCAATTTGATCTGGATAAATTGGAGGATTTGGCAGAAAAGTGGAAAATGAAACACTAATAAGTATGTAAGCTTTAGAACATGAACAGGGAAAATACATGTCACCATTACACACTAAATGAAAAACCAATGGATAGCACTGACATGGAAAAGGACTTGGGGATTTTAGTTAAAGGGGTTGTCCCGCGCCGAAACGGGTTTTTTTTTTTTTAAACCCCCCCCCCGTTCGGCGCGAGACAACCCCGATGCAGGGGTTAAAAAAACAACCCCCACAGCGCTTACCTGAATCCCGGCGGTCCGGCGTCTTCATACTCACCTGCTGAAGATGGCCGCTGGGATCCTCTGTCTCCATGGACCGCAGGGCTTCTGTGCGGTCCATTGCCGATTCCAGCCTCCTGATTGGCTGGAATCGGCACGTGACGGGGCGGAGCTACACGGAGCTACACGGAGCCCCATAGAGAAGAGGAGAAGACTCGGACTGCGCAAGCGCGGCTAATTTGGCCATCGGAGGGCGAAAATTAGTCGGCACCATGGAGACGAGGACGCTAGCAACGGAGCAGGTAAGTATAAAACTTTTTATAACTTCTGTATGGCTCATAATTAATGCACAATGTACATTACAAAGTGCATTATTATGGCCATGCAGAAGTGTATAGACCCACTTGCTGCCTCGGGACAACCCCTTTAACTGTAATCTTAACTGGAGCAACCAGAGTCAGGCAGCTGCTGCCAAGGCAAATAGGATCATGGGGTGCATCAAAAGAGGTATTGGGGCACATGACGAGAACATTGTTCTTCCTGTTTACAAGTTATTAGTTAGACCACACATGGATTATTGTGCACAAATTTGGGCACCGGTTCTCTAAAGGTGCTTATCAGAGCTTAAGTGGGTACAAAGGCAGGCAACTAAAGTAATAAATGGAATGGGTAGACTACAATACCCAGAGAGGTTATCAAAATTGCGGTTATTTAGTTCAGAGAAAAAAACAGCTATGAGGCGAACTAATAACTATGTGTAAAAACATCATGGGACAAACCAAAGATGTCTCTCACAATCTATTTATGCTTTGGACTGGGACTATAACAAGCGGGCATCCTTCACATCTGGAGGAAAGAAGGTTTCTACATGACATAGCAGGGTTTCTTTTTCTGTAAGAGCATTGAGACTATGGAACTCTCTGCCTGAGGATGTGGTGATGGTGAGCGCAGTAAAAGAGTTTAGGAGTAGCCTTGAAGCCTTTCTTGAGTGTTATAATATTAGGTGTTCTAATCTCTAATTACTTCAGAACAGTTGTTAATTCAAGGATCATTCTGATTTCCAGACTTGGAGTTGGGAAGGAATTGTTTTCTGTAAAATTAACTTCTACCTCTTTGGGGTTTGCCTTCCTCTGGATCAACATTAGGGAAAAATACTGAATTGACATATGTCTTTGTTCAGCCTAACATACTATGTCACAATGTAACTGTTTATTAAAAGCCTTCTGTCCTACAGTATGTAGCTCTCTGCTCATTTTTCAATCTATACATTCTGAATCAATCATGAAACATGAGGTGTGTTACAAAACTAGTCCGTCTTCCAGCAGATACTATAGTTTAGCTGTAGTCATTGTTTACAGCTCAGCCCTTACGGAGGTAGCAAACAAAATCAAGCAGTAGTAAACGAGTAAAAAATAGCAGGTAAACATTACCTATCAATGTGTGCTGACATATAATTGTTGCAATCATAGCTGGACATCCGCTTTATGCAAAGGAGTTGCTTTCCAACAGAAACATTTAGGCTGGGTTCACACAGGGTGGATTTGCCGCGCAGAATTTCGCCGCGGCAAGTCCGCCCGCGGCCGCTAATCTCGGGATTAGCCAGCCATGTGGATGAGATTTATCAGAAATCTCGTCCACTCGGGACGGTTAATCCGCTGCGGTAAGGCCGGCTGAAACCGCGGCTGCGGCGGCCGCAGCCGCGGTTTCAAAAGATGCAGCATGTCTGTTTATTATTTACTTTCGTCGCGGCCGCGCTCTCCTCTATGGGAGCGCTGGCCGCAACGGAAAAGCGAGCGGCCGGGCCGCTTCAAAGCCGCCGCGGCTTTTTCCGCTTTTGCTGCAGCCAAACCGCGAGATTTCCGACGGGAATACGCCCTGTGTGAACCCAGCCTTAAAGGTTTTCTAGAACTTTAATCTAAGCATATTAGATCAGTTGTGGTCTGACTCCCAGCCGAACATTGCTGCTTCTTCAATGTTTAGCAGGTACAGTGCTGTATATCTGGGAACGGCTGTGCCTATTCATGTGATTCAGACTAAGCTGCAGTATGCTGCAGTACAAGGCACATCTACTACAAAATGTACAGTGCTGTTTGTGACCTGAGCACAATGGACCTTACAATCAACTGGTCGATGAGTGTACAGTGAGATAGACCCACATCCATCTGATATGGATGGCCTATCCTAAGTAAAGTTGCAAAAATACCTTTAAATTAGATGTTTATTCCCTAGTAAAACAGGAAAGTATTCCATTTGTGATGTTCATGCAAGACATAAGTACGGCGACCGTTATAGACGTCTTCAACATGTCAGATCTTGACATAATCAACATGAACCAACATATACATGAATTAAGATACCAAGACATGGGAAACAGTAATGTAGGAGTGGGAATGCTCTCCCTAACCAACTTGGGTTTAGCAGTCCCTGTCTAAAAGCAGGGTTATCATCCCAACAGGGAATGCCGTGCATCTACCATATATACTCGAGTATTAGCCGACCCAAGTATAAGCCGAGTCAATAAGTTTTACCACAAAAAACTAGTAAAACTTATTGACTCAAGTATAAGCCTAGCTATGCTTGAGTATATACGAGGTAAAGAAAAAATTCAATACTCACCTCCCAGCCGGCGTCTGTGTCCCAGGTGCGATGGTCTCACTGGCGGTGCAGCAAGCTTCTTGAGAATTCTCCCCGCTGTCATCTCCCTGTTTGGCTTTGAATTCCTCCGCCGTCAGCGCTGTGTAAGTAAGCACTGTGATTGGATCGAGCACTGAATGGCTGCGAATGATCGAGCACAGGGTGTGATTGGCTGGTGCTCGATCCAATCACAGTGCCGACAGCGGGGAAATTCAAAGCTGAGCAGGGAAATGACAGCAGGGAGAATTTTCAAGCAGCTTGCTGCACCGCCAGGGAGACCATCGCACGTGGGACACAAACACAAGCCGGGAGGTTAGGGTTGCAGGTTTTTTGTTGTTGTTTCTTTTTACCTCACTTGAATATAAGCTGAGGGTCGCTTTTTCAGCATAAAAAAATGTGCTGAAAAACTAGGCTTATACTCGAGTATATATGGTATATTCTTTAAATGGCGTGACATTTACCACAATCCATATGGCACAATCTAATACAGGCAGGATCTAAGATAATACAAGAGATCATTTATCAGGATCATAAATAATATTTCTATTTTCCATCCACCTCAGCAGAATTCAAACACCATTATTTTACATTGCTTTTACTAACTCTCATTTTAAATAACTACTTAAACAAAATATCTCTGATCTGTCATTAAACTAATGGACAGTAAAAAGTTACAATTTGCTAATTAATGTTAAGGTGTGTGCACATAACTATAAATGATCTAGCCATCTACAAAAGATTGCAGGAGCTAACAATGTATATCAAAACTTATTTGCCCTTGAGCAAGGTCATATCTATCAGAGAGTGGGCTATCTGTAGTGTAATGATGCATTTCTACACTAATATATGATCACTTGCGAGGCTAAATAAGGCAGTAAACGTGAAGAAAACACATTGGCTTCCACAAGTGTCAATTTTACACTACAATATTACATTTTCTAACAATTCTCTCCCTAGCATTTTACCATGACTATCTGTGTAGATTAGAATGCTTCTTAACTGTTATCTGTAATAGATTTTGCCTGTAGCAAAATTCATGCAGGCATAATAGAAGAACAAAGTGTGCTGAGATGAAATTGGGACCATCATTTTCCGTTGCCTGACATTTATTGCTTATTGCTATTAGAATCCAAGTGCCCATTTGTTTCCTACTTTGTTTTTATTCTTGCATCACAAACGTATAATGGAATAAAATCTATTTTAAATGTTAGGTTAAACATTGCATATCAGCAAGATCAATAATACTTAAGTATACTCCTAGACAATTAATTTTTAAGGAAGCACATCATGCTAGCAAATACTAACACATTAACAGGAAAACTGTTGTATTCTTTATTGTTTAATTAAAAGCAATGCTTAATGGCTTGCAGTTCACTATTCAAACATAATGTGCTTATTATATGAGATACACAGGCAGGGGATACATCAAGTGTATTTCATTATATAGAGTTTTAATTAAATTTCACTATCTTTTATTCATGGAATTATTATTACAGAGCAGCAGACAAATACACTATGATAAGGAAAGAGGGTTGACGTCAATACATTTTTGCATTTCCTACTAAGATGCCAGAGTGAGTTCTGATCAACAAAGCTATAATGAGTTGTTAACAATATAATATCTGCTTAGACTCAAAAAGGATCACAGCTTTCCCAATAAATTAGCCCTGGACATAAATTTAGAAATTATGTTCCTTGTATCAGTTACAGGCCATGCTTACTACATGGCCGAAAGCAGTGTATTTCAGCTCCGGTCCTTAAGTACCTAAACAGGTCATGATTTGAGGACTTCCCACAAAGGGAATGCCTGTGGCAATTCCTGTTGCCTTGACAATAATTATATTACATTTCTCGTAATAAAGATATTCTGAAAGTGGGGCTTGCTAAAGGTATTCGGGGAATGGAAGCACAGACCTAAAGTATGAGATTGATGTATCTAATTAGTAGGTGTAGTCAAGTCAGCCATGTTTATTGCTAACAGATGAAGAAATATAATCTCCTTAGATAAACGCCATTCAAATCGGTTGTTTTAAAGAAGTGTGAAGAATCTACAAGTAAAGCAGAAGCGTAGCTTGAAGCTTCTGGGCCTCAATGAAAAATCTGTAACAGGGCCACCAACTATAATGCTTTATTCATACTACTAAGGTTACTATATTGAGAATATAGGGCTTATGGGCCCCTAAGGGTCCCGGGGCCTAGGAGCAACCGTATTCCCTATAGTTACGCCCCTGGTGTAAAGAGTTCCTTTACACAGTTGCTGCGACTTTTGGCCGCCCTCGTCGCGGCCTCAGCGCGGCCGAAAATTGCTTGAACAAGAGACAGCCATGACCAAGTCATTGCTGCATCTCCCATTTTGTCGCCCGTTCAGATGGCTGGGGCTGTGGTGCATATACGCCGCAGCCCGGGATACCTTCGGACAGGGGGAGGGAGTTTAGCTCTGCTAAACTCCCTCCCCTTCTCCGCCCCTTGCCAGCTGTTGGCAAAGGGAGGGAGTTAGATGAGGCGGGAGCTTAGCGGAGCCAGTGTGCTAATCTCCCGCCCCCTCTCTTACCAGCAGCAGGCAAGAAGCGGTGATGGGGAGGGAGTTTAGCAGAGATGCTGCTAAACTCCCTCCCACCTCCCTTTCCCGCCACTTCTCATAGGCTCTCACAGGAGTCTATAGGAACGGCCGGCGTATTCCGGCCAGAAGATAGGTCCAGCCCTATCTTTTCCAGCCAGACAATTTTACGTAATGGAAAATTGCCCATCTGAGTGGATGCATTGGAATACAATGCATCAGATGGTCACGATTTTGGGCCAGCGTTTTATTGCGGTAAAATTGCCGCGATAAAACGCTCATGTGAAGGCAGCCAAAGATTGTATTTTTGATAGGTTATAGATAATGTTCCTTCAAATGCTGAATTTACATGGGCTAAAATTTTCAGTCTGATGTAGCGAGCGTGATCAATACATTACAATTTGTGCATATTTCTTTTTTTTTTTTTACATACGTTGAGCTGATGACTAATGTGATTGTGCACATTGGCTGGCTGTGCATCTCCCTGTTCACATGGAGAGATGTGCTGCCAACCAGCAAGTGTATTTACGCTAATATAAATGAGCCAATCAGCCGTCAAACGACTTCTTGCAGTGAATGGAGGTGGGTGGCCAGAAGAGATCTAAATCATGCTCTGTCTTCACTCACTGAACAACTATTGCTCGTGTGTGAAAGCACAGAAGCGATGGTCATTGGAACAGCTGTTGGATGCTTATGTGCCCCGTAGTTGTCGCATGTAAAAGTACTTTTACGCTTGTAATGCATCAGGGTCAGATAGTGCTGCAGGACATAAAACAATAGTAAATGCCAGTCAGTACACTAAAGTAGCTGATTGGTGCAGACATGAACAATACAAAACCTTGATGACAGTGGAACAATAGTTCTCTCGTACCACATTTACTTGTCTACTCTGAGTCTCCCATCAGTGGTGGGACTCTATTCACTCGCACTCTACTATTTTTCCGACTCTCTTGTTACTCATGATATTTTTCATAATCCTTGATCTCTCTGTTACGTTCCTCTATGTGGCCCTGCAATCACTGAACCCACATTTTGCACCTGGCTATTAGATGAACATATTCGGATACATTACTTGATGAGTTACTTTGTCTACAGGATCCAGATTTGATCTCTCATTGACACTTCCCTCAAGGAACACACTGGCAGATAAGCCTGCTTGCCCACTTCCTAGCCTCACGGCCTAACCCCAACATTCTGACACACAGACCCTCTTCGAAACACTACAATCAAATTCTGGACTCTCACATTCTATCAATCATATATTAACTCAAGAGAACTCCACCAGGGGGATTCATTTCTCCCTACCTGCTGAAATGGGAGACAAGTTGGGTATCTCCCTAACAGAACACCACAATAACATTCTAGCTTGCACACAAGGCCTTAAACAGCAATGTATACCAAGAGATAAATGACAAAATACTTTCAGCTGCTATAGTGTCTCTCATGTACTTCATGTTTTTCATCTCTTAACGTACATCTTGTTGGTTCTGTCGTGGGGTAGAGGCTAAACCTTCCCATTTTCTGGAGCAGCTGACTTCAGCCTGGATATTATTACATCATCACAGGGTGTCCCTCTCAGATATACTGTATATTAAACTAAGTTAGGGGAGGGGACCATCTGAAGCATTGGTTTAAAATGTATTCATTCAGATGACCGATTTTTAGCTGCGTAAAAACGTTGCACCATGAAATATAGGACATCTGCCACCAAATATGGTAACCGACTTTAAAAGCTGCCGAAAACGATAGGCCTTGACCTATCTTTTAGCCAATATACATTGGCAGCCTCCATAGACTCCTGTATGAGCTGAACAAAAAGGAAGGGTGAGGGAGTTTAGCAGCGTCCAGTGTTTCGAAAACATTACAGGTGCCTCTATGTAGGCAGTAGAGGACTTTCTGAGAATTTATGCCGACCGAGGGATTTTTGGGCTGTGGCGTACATTTTCACTAATAAGCCACAGCCGCTCGTGTGAATGAATGAACGCAAATTTTTGCCGTGACTTGATCACAGCTTTTTACTTTGCACTTGTTTTTCAGCCACAGTGAAAGTGTGTCGCTCATGTGAGAGATGACTAAGTTAAAGTTGCCTTTCCTAAAGGCAGCACAGATTCCTGATAGACCATTTTCACGCAAGCATATTACAACATGCCCATAAAATGGATCTGCAATACAGATCACATTGTAACTATATGTCATCAGTATTTGATCTGTATTCGCCTCTGTATTTTTTGTCACTGGTTTTACTTTTTACAGGGCAAATACAGATCTGTATTTTACCAATAGAAAATATTAAACACTGCAAATATAGAGGCACATACAGATCAATCACCGATGACAACATTGATAATATATGGATGCATTGATGTTTTAATCACTTTACATAGACTATAACAGATATATTTTTGATATAATATGGACATAAACGGCGCATCATTCATTTTATAACATGGCTGTGAAAAATATGTCTATGTAAATACATACATAGATTTGCATTAGCTTTGTATCACGGCCCACAAAACTTAAACCAAATACAGACTAAAAATATGCTCCTCTGCAAGCTGCTAAAGCTGATAAAACACATTAGATATTGGTGGACAGATCCCATTGCTGCAATTTGCTACTTGAGGTAACATTATATTTTTGCTGCATTATTTTCACTAGAAATATTGCAGCCCAAACTGTTTGATAATGACATATCTGCCTGTAGTATACTGTATAACCTGCATGGTTGGCCAAGCAAAATATTCATGTTACTGGAGAGATTGGGAGTAACCAATTCTTAGCCAAAACCAAATAATTCGTTTTTTGTTAATTGGAGATTAACTTTTTTTTTTAATTCCAGTGTATTTCTAGTCTCGGTGGGTTGACATTTTATTATTTAAAAAATATTCAGATATGAGTGGGTTGTTATTTATTTATTCAGAAACCAGGGGTGGATGGAGTAGGGAGCTAGATGGAGCACCACTGAAGGGTTCCGTAATTCACACAACCATTTGGGAGACTAGTCCAAGATGCTGATAACACTCTAGATGTTGGGGTACCATGTCCACTTCCATTTTGTGCATTGGTGAGGGAAGTTTATCATACTGTATGACTGGCACCCACTGCCACCAATCAGGAAAGCTTACTTGAAGAGGGGGAGAGTGGTTGATTGAGAAGCATGGGAACTATATAAAGAGTGTATTCAAAAAGACTGGTTTCAGCACTATATCCAATATCTTCTTAACAGCCCATGGGCAAAGCAGTGTACTGGGGCACCATGAAAACTACTCCAACAAAATCGGTATTGAAACATTAGAAACATGCTGTGTAGCAACAACTAATTAACATGATTAAAGGATTATTCACCTAGAAATATATATTATATGGGCATGCGGCAGGCAAGGGACGACGTCGAGAAAACTTGGGGGGACGAGAGAACTGGAAGTCTAAGTCTCTAGGGTCCATTTCCCTCTGGCACTGTAGATATCTCTTTGTTCATAGTGCCAGGCTACTTTATACTAGAAAGTAATGAGACGATATACTACGCTTCACAAGATGATCCACATATCCATTCAGCTGGAAATCTCTCTTTTTTATTATAGAAATTATGGATAATTTACAATAGGCATTATGGGTAATTTGAAAGTGACACAGAAATTGACAAAATTAAAGTCTTCATACATAGCATAGACAGATCGGAGCCCAGTTCATATCCCGCCACACAACATTATCATATATGATATAACATGCATTGAAATGTTAACATATATAGATTAATATTGGGCACCTAAGCTTGTGGGACTCAGGTCCATGCGTTAAGATGGCACTGGCTATATCTCAATACTAGTGTCCTATAATGAAATAACAATAGCGTACTTCAATAGGAAGGCATGGATATGCTACATCATGGCATGGCGCACAAGCCTCTCGGGAGCCCTAGGACATGGATTTCAAATCTGTATTGTGACTCTTGTAAGATAAAGAGAGTAAAACCCATCTCTCTAAGTACCGTGGGACCATGGCTATGACTGAAGTAAGGAAAGTGTACTCAAAGTGGCCTTCTTCTGCTATCCATAGTCATCTGCGGGAGATTCATGTACTGATCTGCATTGATACTCCCTGGAATGAGCACCAGCCTAACATTGGTTCCATGCATGCATTGTAGCAAAGGAGGCCACCTCGAGTACAGTTTCCTTAATTCAGGGACTGAAAGACATGGAAAGCAGATTTTTGCTTCTCATATGCTGGTCTTCAGCTTTGCACTTAGATTTTACTCTTTGTCTCTTACTGAAGCCAAAATAAAACATTGAAATCCATGTTCTGGGGCATCCAGGGGCCTGTGCAACATACCATCATGTACCCCATCCATGCTGTGTGTATATATATATATATATATATACATATATATATATATATATATATAGTGGCAAGGGGGTTTCTCACCGACCTCTCTGACTGGATTAGACATGACACATGCAGAAATGGCTCCAGACACTTGGATTTCTTTAAAACTGGCACCTGCCTGCATTTATTTTCACATTGCCACAGCAAACGTGTACAGCATACAAAGTCCATAAATGCCCAGGGTACACAAACTCACAGGGCCACCGTCGTTACCCCACCCTGGGTGTTTCGAGGGAATCTTCCTCTATCAGACGCATGACAGCCTAGAGACTAGTCCACACTGGACCTCAGGCTCACAGTCCTTCCTGAATGTGACAGGACCTGAAGCTTTTATTTCACTTCCTGCAACACCCAAAAGTGTTTAGCTCTTGCTGTAGTATTAAAATGCCTGTTCCTATAGCCCTCTGCAGGCCATCCTGTGTATTACACTCCTACTATATATATATATATATATATATATATACATATATATATATATATATATATATATATATATATATATATAGTTGGAAAAGGAACTGCAGGAGCTGGTCTACCCTCATAACGTAAGTAAATAAGTGGTGGGTTGGCCAGCAAGCCTTCCATTTGGCATCAGTGACATTAAGGGCTTATTAATTATGTTAATTTTTTAATATTACCGTGGAAATTCATCAAATATTGCACTGTTCAATGCTTCAGCATGGAGTGCATTCAAACAGCTGCTATCAAATAGTTGATGACATATATGTCCTTTTATAATAAAACATACAACAGTAATCCTCCATAACATACAGCAGTAACCATCCATCCGTCTAAAAAATACAATATATATATATATATATATATATATATATACATACACACACATATATATATACACATGCACACACACATATATACACACACACACACGCACACAGGCCCCTTAATCGGTATTGAATATCACTATTGCAAAGATTTCTTTGTACTCTTGCTTAGTAAATGAGACAATCTCAAAGCAAAGTGATTCTGTGTCTCCAAGAAGAAGTCTGCATTGTTGATTGTACTTTAATGCATTACAAACAAGCAGCTGTTACCTAAAACATATTTTCTACAGCTTCATTTTACATTTAGCTTAGGACGCCCGTCTGTCGATATGATTAAATAGTTAATCGCTCTTTTTTTTCTCAAAGCTGTAAGAAGGCCTACAATGCCAGTTGCATTTTAACGATACGGTACATTATCATTGGCACTGTAGCCAATTCTCTTTTAAATCATTGCAGTTTCTACTCTAGCCTCAAGCTATAGAATTCTTTTCAAGCAAGCAGTGAACCTGGCTGTTTGCCAAGAAGCAAAATAAAGGTGTTTTAGTCTAGCAAACTATTTGGAGTGGTACTTTAGTAATACAGTATTCTTCTGTACATCTGCAAAACATTTTCTCTGAAGTGAATTTTCATGTGAAAGGGTTCCCTTAATCATCATCAGTATTGTTAACTTCAATGCAGTTACTTAATCATACCCCCGAGTGCTAGCAAAATAAACAAGGGATCTTCTCACGACTTTTTTTTAAGCAGCAGGTGCTTTTTCTATCAACTGTTAGTATTTACATTGTTCGGCTTTTGATAATCTTTAAGCAAACAAGGAACAGGTGAAGCCGTGCATCAAGCAGTATATGAAAGCAATAACTTTATATAAAGCATGCATTGTAGTTTGCAAATAAGATGCAAGCTATGTACAGTATTTGTGTATAGAATAAATATATATACTCATATTGCACACACTCATATTTAAAAGGGTTGTCAAGTTATAAACTATTGAAAGCCTATCTTGAGTCCCCCGCCAATCAGCTGTTTGCTGGGCCAGTATGCTTGGGCATTGAGTTGATTTCTTCAGGAAGCCGATAGCTCCGTACCCACTGCAGTGGCCAGACTTGTTATTACAGGCAAAGTTCCCAAGGCAACTGCAGTGAGAACGGAGCTGTCTGTCTACAGCAGAAATCAGCTCAGTGCACAAGCATACTGACCTGGCAAACAGCTGATCAGTGGGGATCTAAGGATGGGCTATCAAGAGTTTATTACACCACCAGCTCAGAGAACAGCTGATCAGTGGGGATCTAAGGATGGGCTATCAAGAGTTTATTACACCACCAGCTCAGAGAACAGCTGATCAGTGGGGATCTAAGGATGGGCTATCAAGAGTTTATTACACCACCAGCTCAGAGAACAGCTGATCGGTGGGGATCTAAGGATGGGCTATCAAGAGTTTATTACACCACCAGCTCAGAGAACAGCTGATCAGTGGGGATCTAAGGATGGGCTATCAAGAGTTTATCACACCATCAGCTCAGAGAACAGCTGATCAGTGGGGATCTAAGGATGGGCTATCAAGAGTTTATTACACCACCAGCTCAGAGAACAGCTGATCAGTGGGGATCTAAGGATGGGCTATCAAGAGTTTATTACACCACCAGCTCACAGAACAGCTGATCGGTGGGGGTTCTGGGCTAGGAACCCTCATTGATCCACTATTCACAGCCTATCCCTAGGAAAGGCCATCAATGATTTACAAATGGTCAACCCCTTTAAAAGGAATGTAATATATGTTTAATTTCCCTGAGAGCGGCAATATTGAGGGACACATATACTTTATGGCTACTGGTAATGAGTGGAAGATCTTTTTTTTTTTGCTTCTAAATTTCAGTGTAAAAATTTGGATGTATAGAAATCTGGAAATTAGCATAAGGAATTCAATGAGCCCTGTTCAGTACGAGCATGGCAGACAATTCCTCTTTGCTGAATGTGTAAACCAACAGGTATTGCAGGAGAGATTTTGGAGCAGAACCCTTGTTGCCCTTGTCTACCTTCAAATCTGAGGTTGTAGTGTCTTAATGATGTGTGAACTTATGAAAAGTTCAGTTAAGATCGTTCACCACACTTTTGCAAAGAGTTCTAACTGAATCAGAAGCTCACCAAACCCCCTAAAACTGGTGTGTGACATTCTCTAAGAGTCATAAAAGCCCTGTATAACTCTGAGACTGTTATACAGGGCTTTTATAGCTCTTACTGTTATACATTCATTAATGTTCAGGAACAGTATTGAGCAAACTCAACCAGTAGAATCCTGTTTCAGGTAGAACTAGGCTAAAAATCTTGGTTCAGTTTTGCGCCAAACTGATGTTTTAGCAAAGTTTGAACTGCAATAAGGTTCTACTGGTTTGGTTCATGCAACACTGGTCTTAATCTGTTCATCCGGATGTTGGTGGAGCTTGAAAAAAACCTGTTTCACTGCTCTCATTTGAAAAACCGGGTGTAGTTTGGTCTTTGGGAGAGATAAGATTCTAGACAGCCATTCCTTGTCTGAGAGTTTGCTGGGCATCTTGGCAAAGGAGGGAAATGTATATTTTTTATATGTACTATGCATGTGATCAAGAAACATTGGCATGCATGAATCAGAGCAAGAAACTTCATAGTAACATAGTAGTAACATGGATATAACATTTGAATCAATTAGTTCTGGAGCATCTGGGTCTGTCAACAAAGGATTGGACATAGTTGTCAGGTTGGAGTCTATTCTACACAATCTATATAGCTTGTCCATTGACTTAGGGTGGCTTCACATGAGAGTGTTTTTGTGCCTACATAGGTGCGTACCCACGTACGTGCAAAAACTCGCGTGAATGCAGGTCTGTGCATTGTTTTCAATGGAACTGCGGCTGCTGCCGGAGGCTCTATTAAAAACAATGGTCTGCCGGCACCCCTGCATTCTTTTTACATATAAGCCCTTCCCTGAAAAAGAAAAATTTTAGTGTAAAAAAAAACACGCACAAAAACACGCTCATGTAAAGCCACCCTTAGGCCTTAGTCAGACGGGCGTTTTTTTTGCGCGATTTGCGCATGCGCATGCGTCCGGCGATTTTTTAAAACCATTGCTTTGCAATGGTATCGGACACATGAGCGCTTTTTATGCGCTCGTCCGATAAATTATAGAACAGAAATCGCAGATCGCACCTATCTGCGATCTGCGATTCCTGTTCTCTTCACTATATGCGCCCAATGGGGCCGGCGGCAGCAGCGCCGACCCCATTGAGAACATATAGAAGACAAATCATTCTTCTCTGCCACAGCTGTAACAGCGGTGGCAGAGAAGAACGATGTTTGCCCATTGAATTCAATGGAGCCGGCAATACAGCCGACTCCATTGAAAGCAATGGGCTGCCGGCGTGCGCGGGATGAATTGTCGGGAAGGGCTTAAATATATAAGCCCTTCCCTGCAATTCATCCAGAAAAGTGTTAAACTAAAAAATATATATATACTGACCTGCTCCCGGCAGCTGGAGTTCCGCGCGGCCGTCCTGCAGTGGGTGTGAAGGGGGTGTGAGTCAGACCTGCCCCCTGATTGGCTCAGCGCTGATTGGCTCAACCGACATAACACAACGTTCTCCATATGTTTGTAAGTTATATACATAATAAATGTTGCTATGACTGAGTTTCATATCGTTTCTGTTTTTCTCTTTTTTAGAATTTCTAGTTGTGGAGTGCTTTGGAAGTGTAAAATTTGATATATCAAAATGCCATGAAAATGTGTAAATTTAATGAATAATGTTTGTTACATTTGTGGTGAAATAACATTTTCGTAACAGAAACGCAATCTGATGCCTCTTATGAAGACCACCTATCATCATTATTTTGGTATGAAGGTAGGGGACCAGGATAAGTCATGGGCTCCACATATATGTTGCAACTCTTGTTCAGTTAAACTACGAGAATGGCTGAAACATAAAAACGATCTATGGCTTTTGCTGTGCCTATGGTTTGGCGGGAGCCTACAAACTATACAGATGACTGCTATTTCTGCTTGATTCCGCCTATAAAGGCAGGATTGTTAATGAAGAAAGCAGGAAGCAGTTCAATACCCGCATCTTCCATCTGCTATTCAACCTATTCCACATTCAGTTAGTTTACCAGTTACTACTCCACCAACACTATGAGCTTGAAGTAGAAAATGAAGAAAGTGTGGAAAAAGAAGAACCCAACAGGCCATCCACATCCCATGACCCTGACGTTGAGGTAAAAGATGATACACCGCACAGACTGAGTCAAGCCGAATTGAGTGTTCTCATTAGAGACCTTGACTTGTGAAAGGAGAAGGCGGAACTTCAAGGGTCAAGACTACAGCAACGGAATCTTCTCCAACGTGACGTCAGGGTCTCACAGTACAAAGAACATCAGAGGGATCTGCTTCCTTTTTTTGAGAAGAAAAGCAATCTAGTTGCTTGCAGCGACGTTGATGGCTTGATGAAATGTTTGAATTTGAACCATGATTCAACTGAATGGAGGCTATTCATAGACTCCTCCAAGCTTAGTTTGAAAGCTGTATTACTTCACAATGGCAACCGTCTTCCTTCTATTCCTGTTAGTCATGCAGTTCACATGAAGGAGACTTATGCAAACATGACAGCCCTCCTCGACTCCATCAAATATGCTGAACGCAAGGGGAAAATCTGTGGCGATCTAAAAGTCATCGCTGTACTCTTAGGAATGCAACTGGGATACGCTAAGTACTGTTTCTTTTTATGTATGTGGGACAGGAATGCATGTATGTAGGGATAGGAAATCACATTACATTCAAGCTGACAGGCCTGCAAAAAATCTTGACTCTACAGAGAAAAATGTCGTTGCCGAGCCTCTCTTGGACCCAAAAGATGTTCTTCTTTCACCCTTTCATATAAAGCTGGGTTTAATGAAAAACTTTGTCAAAGGTATGAACCAGGAAGGACAGGCATTTAAGTATTTAAGAGACAAATTTCCTAGATTGAGTGATGCAAAGGTAAAGGAAGGTATTTTTGTTGTGCCACAAATTCGACAACTTGTAAAGTGTCCTGCGTTTGACCAAGTTTCGGAGGGAAAAGAAAAGGAAGCTTGGCAAGTATTAAAAGGAGTTATTTATGGATTCTTAGTCAACAAAAAAGATAACTACATTCAGTTTGTGACAGTACTTCTGGAAAAATAGCATCAACTTGGATGCAACATGTCCCTTAAAATCTATTTTCTCCATTCTCACCTAGACTTTTTACCTCCTAGTTGTGGAGCTGTCAGTGATGAACACGGAGAAAGATTCCACCAGGATATTTCTGTAATGGAACAAATATATCAGGGCCGTTGGAGGTGTAGGGATGTTTCGGAACTCACAAGAGGCAGGCCAAAAGAAAACGATCTCATGAAGTCAGCACATGATTCTCTTCACACCGAACCACCGAATTCTTCCATCAATTTAGAACTCTTCGAATGTAACTGTCATTAAAAAAATTCAAATGCACTTTCAATGTTGTTAGCATATGTAATTAAAATGCATCATTTTCTCTTACTCCGTTAAAATAACATACTTCCACCTATTGTATATCACAGAAACTAGAGCTAACAAAAAATTTTATTTGTCATATTCGTTTTTCTCATCCCATAATTAGTAAGATTTGACTCATGAAATTAACCCCTTAGTGACCAAGCCTGTTTGCGCCTTAATGACCAGGCCAAATTTTGGAAATCTGACGTGTACTTTAACATAGAATAGCTCCGTAAAGGTTTTGCATATCCAAGTGATTCTGACATTGTTTTTTCGCCATGTATTGTACTTCATTTAGGTGGTGAAAATAGTCCAATATAATTTGTGTATATTTATTAAAAATGACAATATTGGGAAAATTTTGAATTTTTTTTTCACATTTTCAATTGTAATATATCAAATATGTGCAAACATACTGTACAAACTTTTGCTAAGATATATATTTCCATCTATTTACTTTATTCTGAATGCACATTTGAAGAACTTTTATGTTTTTTTTAACCATTTAGGAGACGTACAAATTTAACATTACTTTTCAGCATTTTGAGGAACACTTTATTTTCCTGCACCAAGCCAAGATAGCAAAGGCTCATAGGTGTCAGAATAATAGATACCCCCACAAATTACCCTATTTTAAAAACTACACCCCTTAATGTATTGACTGAGGGGGGTCGTGAGTATTTTAACACCACAGTTTTTTTCAGGAATTAATTCAATTTAAAAACATATTTTTTTCTAAAGTTTACGTGAAAATGAGTATTTACACCCCAAAATGGATCCCCCTGTTTGTCCTGTGTTCAAAAATATACCCAATGTGGCCCTAATCGTATATCTGAGTGCACAATGGGGCCCAAAATGAAAGGAGTAGTCAGTGTCTTTCAGAACAGAAATTTAGCTTGAAGGCGTTTTAGGCCCCATAGCACACATGTAGAGTTCTTGAGCGCCCAAAACCATAGAAAACTACCACAAATGACCCCATTTTGAAAACTAGCCCCCTTAATGCGTTCATCTAGGGGTGTACCGTGTATTCTAACCGTACCAGTTGCATTGGTGAGGGGAGATGAAACAAACTTTTTTAAAAACTTTTTCATGATCGCCATTATCCATTGTATAACGGCGAACACGTGATCAGAAACCGATCACTGCGGCCCCCCGTGAAATTTCCAGGCTCTTGGCTAAGTTTTGTAGCCAAGAGCAGGGAGATTTTAAGTTATCCTGGCAATCCACGGCTTTTGCGCATGCGTCTGCCACTTTGGCGACGGCCGCGTGCGCAGAAGTTGTGGTAAGGTCCGCGGATAAATCCGGGGGCCTTAGGTATGTAATTTCATCCTCCCTCACGGATATGATCCGTGAAGGGAGATGAAATGTAAGTGTTTTAAACTTTTTTTTAAACTTTTTCAAACTTTTTAAAAAACTTTTTTACACTTTTTTTTATTTTAAATGATCACTGTTATCCATTGGCTAACAGTGATCATCTCTACAGTGACATCCCTCTGCTCCTGGCTACACATGGCAGCCAGGAGCAGAGGGATTTTAAATTTCCCGGGTCCTGAGCCCCTCTGTGCACGCGCCCGATGTCAATCATCGGGCGCATGCGCAGAAGGGGACTCAGGTCCCGGGAGACCGGGACACCGCTGAGGACCGGGGGTGAGTATTTTCACCTCCCCTCATGGATCCGATCCATGAGGGGATGTGAAATTAACGTTATTTTTCCTTTTTTTAAAAAACTTTTTTGTGATCGCCGCTATCCGCTTCAGGAGCCGAGAACCAGGAGATTTTAAACTCACCGGGGTTCCCAGTCTTCTGCGCATGCCCGTGATGTCATTCGTCTGGTGCGCATGCGCAGAAGAGCCGCACCGGGTCTCGGAGGACCCTTTCGCCGCGGCAGACATCAGAGAAGCCGGGTGAGTACTTTCAGCTGCCCTGGTGGATCCAATCCATCAGGGCAGCTGAATCTTTAACTTTTTAAACTTTTTTTTAAACTTTATTGCGATCGGCGCTATCCACTGAATAGCACCAATCGCAATGCCGGGGGAGACTGCTCGCAGCCCGGGAGGACAGCTCCATGCTATTGGTTACCTGTGGGCACCGACAGCATGGAGCTGTCACGTCCAGAGCCCACGGGGCTTTATTCTCTGTAGGACGCATGTTTTTACGTCCTCAGAGAATAAAGCCCACTTGGGCAGGACGTAAAAAGGCTATGGGCTGGTCGTTAAGGGGTTAAGGAAACATTCTAAAATATTTTTTTTGTTGGCCAGTGTTATTGTTCAAAATTGCATGATCCAACAATTTTTGAATTGTTTGGGGTAAAAGGGCCTTAACAGCCCGGGCTCTGCAGCATGGGACATTAATCAGAGCCTGCATGGTACACTACATGTATCAGTGGGACCACACCTTTTCTATGCTTTATGTATACATTAATGAAGAAAAGGACTGTAGTTTGATAGACACCCAATTCCAAAGAGTGTGAAGTAAGTGGGGAATGGGTGCCCATTTAGTTAGACACAGCACTACATATTTACAATTTACAATATCAGTTGAGCTAGATGCTTTAGTTAGACAAGTAAGGAGGGGGTTGATACACTGATAGCCTGCAGACGACCTGCTTGTTGGATGAACAATGATGCGTCTATTCACCTCCGAGTTATATATGACGGTAGGGGGTATTTTTCTCTGAGGTGTGGATGGATGTCTTGGGGGCAATTTTACAGTCCAGTCCTACTACAGTAGATGGCAAGGGGTGCCTGGTTAATTTCAGTGCAGTTCTAATGGCCAATTTCTTCCGATCAGCAGGATCCATATTTTCTAGGATTCAAAGAAGGACAAAAGTTGGGAGGCTATATGCATACTTACAGTTGGTAGAGTCCCTGGGATAAGGTGAGAGTCTCTGGTGTCTTATCAAATTCATCCTGCCGCCCCTACTGGTGCTCGGCTGTCAGTCTATGAGAGGAGGACCTGGGCTGGAGCCTCAGTGGCTCTCCATTGTATATTGGTCACAGGATTTGTCTTTCTGTAGCTACTGTGGTCCAAGGGCAGTATGGCATAGAGTCCTTAAGCATCAGTATACTGGTAGCCATGTTGATACATCCCTGCATAAGTCCTTTTAGCTCTCTGCATTATGCGCATCTAGGCCCCTGAAATACAGAGTGACCATAGTTTCTGCAAGATATTTCCCGGCCATGAAGAAGATGGAGCTGCTGGATCCCTGCTCAAATTGCTCCAACTATCCATGTAGACAGCACCATGCAGTTAGAGTAGGGGTACAGCAATGGAGAGGAGCAGACTAACCCAATAATTTGCAAGATATAAGCAGGATGGGTTAAGGTTGTTATGGTTCTAGTATGAGTTGCCCTAGCATATGTCCGCTCTCCTTTACAACGGACCTATGCTTCCAATGAATGCAAGATCATGTTCTGCAAAATTTTAATAGAATAATAACTCTTCAACAATGGATAGTTTACAGCTCTCTCCTCCAGAGACCAGGGAGTGGCAGTGGAGCTACATACAGAGCTGTATCTGTGGGTATAGTGTTGATATCTTACATATCTAGACTTAAAATAAAGTACAATAGACCTATTCTCTGTCACTAAGTTTCCTGCCCTCTAATAATGAGAAAAATTCACTGGCCCCATCCCAGTGTACACAGCAATATTGAAAACGGAGCTACAAAATACAGGAAATGTGTACTCCAGCGGCTAGTGTAAAAATCTCAAATATTTCAATTATAGAAAAGCAAAAAAAACCCCAACAAAAATTAATAAGGAATACTCACAATAATACCTGATTGAAATAATATGTCATTGTAGGGTGATATACTCCCTTAAAATACAATTATTGTAATGATATAGCATCAGATTTGCAAAAAGTGTCCAAATAGTATAAGAATGTTTATGAGATTGGCACACACAGCATGTTGGAGTAGCATGCTAAAACTAGAAATGTTGCATAATTGTCATAATAAAAATGAAAAATTGCAATGCTACTTTATTGGCCAACCAAAACCTTTGTACTTGTGTCAAGGGATTATCAGCAAGATTTCAAAAATTATGTTTCAATCTTGAGAAGAGACATCTAGTGGGAGATATGGAAATTAGTATAAATATATCCTGTCCTTAAAAAAATATGGTGGAAAACTGTTCCTTGTAAAATACCCTCAGAAAACAAGGCAACAACCTGTTCATCTTGAGAAAAAAGACTTAATCACCTGGGCTGACAAGGCTTCTTTACTGTAAGAATCTCTGGAATAGCCTACCTCAGCAGATGGTCAAAGCAGTAACAGTTCAGAGATTCAAAAAGGTCTTATGTCACAGCGCTGCTGCTGCCCACCCCAATCACTTGCTGCTGGGGCCGCAGTCAGGTGCCGCTCTCACATTTACGTTACACACTGAACAGCTTCCACCCTGGTGTCTGTTTGCAGGGCTAGCACTTGCTCTGCCCCCTCTCTTAAAGGGCCATTGCTCTTCTAAGTTGTCCCCACCAATTAGCACACGCCTCTGGCTATATTAAACATCCACCCCATAGAGAATAGCTAAGCAGTTGGTTCCCTCTGCCTGTTTACCTGACTATCCTGACTACTCCTAACCTCAGCTTCGTTATTGGATTTTGTTATTTGCCTACTGCCTGCCCTGACCTTTACCTGGATAACATTTCTGAAGTTGTGCCTCCAGCTCTGGCCACTGATACTTATACCGACAAGTCTCAGACTGCACCTCAGCCCTGTGCAACATTAGCAGCCACACAAACATACTAGATCTGTTAGGCTCAGTTCACACTGGCGAGCGCAATCTGGGGCCATGAATATCGCCTGTAAAAGCCCCATGGATGCGAGGTGTTTTCATGTGAAAACAGCCTTGCATCACTGTGGGGACAAAGGGGATCTATATGAACTGTACTTCGACGAAGTAACAGATAATTACACATACTTAATTTATTATTTTTCTTTTGTAATATACAAAGTTTTTTAAAATAAAGGTCCCCATACTGTACACATCTGAAAGCACTGATAATGGTGGGGCCAGATGACTCTCTAATGTGTATGGGGTAGCTCAACTTTCCCCTGACAGATGATGTTGAGGGGAAAAGAAGGCTCAGGGATGTTGAATTTCAATTATATGCCATAGTAAAAAATAATAAGTAGATGTGTGTAAATCATATACTGTACATTCTCAGAGCTTTGTGTTGTATGAAACCTTAACTAGAGATGAGCGAGCGTACTCGGAAAAGCACTACTCGCTCGAGTAATTTGCTTTATCCGAGTATCGCTGTGCTCGGGTCTGAAGATTCGGGTGCCGGCACGGAGCGGGGAGCTGCAGGGGAGAGCGGGGAGGAACGGGGGGCAGATCTTTCTCTCCCTCTCTCCCGCCCGCTCTCCCCTGCTCCCCGCTGCGACTCACCTGTCAGCCGCAGCGGCACCCGAATCTTCAGGGACGAGCACAGCGATACTTGGATAAAGCAAATTACTCGAGCGAGTAGTGCTTTTCCGAGTACGCTCGCTCATCTCTAACCTTAACCCTTTGCAATCCAATTTTGAATTCAGGGTTTCCTAGGGGGCTTTCTCTTTCTTCCATTATACAATGGCGCTATCTGCTGGCTAGAGCCAGTACTGTGGTATGGGACATGCTGGAGAGGCCCCCGACAACAGAACGACCAGTAATATACAGTAAGAAAACCCAGCCGGAGGTCTTCCGAAATCGGAGCAGTACAGCCTTCAATCAGAATGTCTTCAGATGTCGTACAGTGGAATGGAAAGGGTTAATAAAGCAAATTGGAACACTATCAGTCTAAGGGTACCTTTACACTGGCAATGAAATGGCACAATTTCCCAGCGCTGTGAGGCTGCAAGAAATCACAAAATTTGAAAGCCAATGGCTTCCAATCGCTCCATTCACATATGCAATGTTTTAACGCTTGCGATGCAGCATGAAAACAAAATCATGGCATGTCCATTCTTTTTGCAATCTCACCCAATTGATTCCAATGGGTCTGCGGCAAGGATTTTCAGGGGCGTGGGGGGATTTTTCAATCTCCGGCCAGAAGATAAGCTGAAGAAGAGTGCCAGGGAGCTGCTAGAAGATGGATCGGAGATAACAGCCTTTCTAAGGTGATGTATTATTATTTTTTTTTCTACAGTTAGGGCTCCCATACACTTGCATTTTTTTTAATGCTGCATTTTTTTACCGTGAATGTCAATGGGACTTTTTAATGTTAAAAACACATAGTACAAAAATTGCAAAGCACAAACTTGCAATGCGTTTTTAACATTAGAAAGTCCCATTCACATTTGGATTAAGAAAATGCAGCGTAAAAAAAACGCAAGTGTGTGAGGCCCTTAGGGATTATTTTCGGGGTAGGGCTTATATTTCAAGACCCCCCACCCGCTCCCTGAAATTCTCACCATTGGGAGTCCCCTGCCACTGCTGTCACAGCAGTGGCAGAGGATTGCGATCATATTCCATTGATTTCAATGGGGCTGTCGCTGGCCCCATTGAAATCAATGGGAGAAGATCACTATCTCCTGCTGTGGCTATGACGGCCACGGCAGTAGATTCCTTAAGCCCTACTGGGATGGGCGGCTTTTTTCCTGCGGAAAAGCCTCACATCCAGGGCTTCAGAAGGATTGCAAGAGCGATATTGGGGCATCAATTACATCCCAATATCGCTTTCGCCAGTGTGCAGAAGCCCTAAGGGTGCCTCCATATGGACGTTTGCATTTTTGGGCAGGGCGAAAAACACAGCGATAGGGCAAATGTGTGTCTGCTTTGGAAAGTGCAGTGTCGTTCCTTTTTGCACTGAATTTCAACAAATGATGGCTTCATATGGAAACATAGGTGCATAAAAAAGGCAAAAAAAGCTGAAAGATAGAAGACAAGGGTGGCAACTTAGTAATCATGGATGATACCACCGACAGAGACATGTGCACTACACTTCTTGGTGACACCTTTAATTATGGTCTGTCTTATCATTAGTAGTTAGTTATCAATATTAGTACAAGTTGGATATCCACACTAGAGCTCATACACAATCTTTACAGCACCATGATATAACTAACACGGACACTCTGATACTTGCTGTACAGGGCCATTTATATTAACATTAATATCCTGTTAGGAATGGCCATCTGAAGCATGACTGGAGTTGCCACTAGGAAAACAGAGTGATTTAGTATACCTACCTGTCTTGTAATTTGTTATAACATTCAGGACAGTATACTGACCTATACCCCTAGTCGAGATATTGGACATCTTCGATATTATTAACATTAGGTGCATAAAAGAATATCCCCTATCCTTGATTTATCCAACCCTGTTCTATTAGACCTTTCAATCTACGTAGACAATACCTACTGAAAAATTATAAACCAGTAGATAGAAACGGGTATTGGCACCTAATCGTCTGCAACTAGATTTGTCTAGTGGCCCAAACTAAGGGCTTTGTATCTGACATTATCCATATCACATCAGATATACATTTATGTTGCTGTACTGTTTTGTTTGTTTATTTAGTGGGTCCCTTGAGGATTATTTTTAATTATTTATACTAATAAAAGTTATATTTTAGCCGAGGTCCTTCACAGTGAATAATAAATCATGTCAGGTTAATTCATAATTTAATGAATTTTTTGGGGGAAGAAAACTACCTATGTGTGATTCTTAAGGTGTCCTCCCTTTATTCAAATATTAGTCATAATTTGAAACTTAAAGCAAGATAAGAAAACTAAAATTCTGAAAGAATTTAATTGAACAGCCTTACATTCATAATGACAAGTATATTTACTTTCCAAGAGAGTTTTATACCACTAACAACATGGAACCAAGATGGGGACTTGGATTGCCCCAAACTTTGCAAACTTATTCATGGGGTAATTTAAGTCCTCTCACATTTTGTAGTCTTATTTGTTGGCAGGGACATAAAATACTATCAGCTTTATATAAACAATCTACATTTGATATGGGAGGGGAACACTAAACCTTGCCTTTCCTTGACTAGTATGCCGAATACCAACATATTGGGATTAGCATTTATATGAAATATTACAAATAAAATCTCCCTCTTGAATTTGGAAATAGACAAATAAAATGGTTCACTTATTACTAGATTTCATTTGAAAAAGGTAGACTCAATTAGCTACTTAAATAGATACAAAATAAACCTTACAGGCAGTTCAGGAGAGTTACAATGAATTTCACAAAAAGACCGGAGTATGTGAGCAAAGTCGAGATAATTAAAAATAAATTTTTAGATAAAGGTTATCTGAAACGGCTAGTCCAAGCAGCTTTAGTAAAAAAAAAAATTAGAACATGCACGGGGACTGTCTGGTTTAAAAGAATAAAGAACTGGGGACTTGACAACAAAAATCAACAAGCCTGAAAAAGGATTTGATAATGATATTTGATAGAAGCAATAGCAAAATATGGATTATTTTAAAGAAACATTGGTGTATCCTATGGAGGGACCCCGATTAAAAAAGTTTTATTAAAAATCCAAGAATTACTTTTCAACATGCAAAGACATTATGAAATTCAGTGGCTCCAAGCAGTTTGAGAAACCCTGTGAACATTATCCCATGTCTTATTCTGCCAAGTCTGTTTTCAAAATAAGCTCATTCAGGTGCAATTAAAGAAAGTGTTTATGCTGTAATGTTATCGTAAATGCCAAGAATGAACTTGCCAAGGAAAGTTCAAATTGAAAGAATATATCACATGCAGCTCAGAATTTGTAATGTATTTAATAAGTTGCAAGTGTGAATTGCAATGTGTGAGCCCTACAAGTCAAACACTTAGAGCCTAGATGAACAGTCATATGCATAAGAGTCACAGAGACAGAATGGTTTCCTTAAATCAAAACAAAATCACTGAGGAGAACCAAGTATTAAAACATAACCTTTAATAATACCATTAAAATATAAAATAGGGACACTACCTAGACACACACAAACATAAATGCAAAGTAAGATACAGCCATAGGGGTACAAAATATAACCCAAGAGGACCTAGACAAAGTACAGTTTAAAGATGAAAAAAAGAGAGACTATACAGAAGGGGATATTTGATAGAGATGCTCTGTTATCGACACCTAACCAAGATATCAACCCTACTCTCATAGACCATCGGTAACATTGATTAATATTTTTATTTTTATGCTACACCTTAGCACAAAATGTTAACCGAATAAATGGTCAAAAATTATACACAACGATCGACCTCTTCTAGTATACATTTCTACCAAAGGTAACCTCTAAAAAAGGCTGTGTGATATTGTCTCTATATAGAGGAGATATATTAATGCCGGAAAATACAGCAGTGGGGTGAATCACTGGTACCCTGTCCCTACATTGGAACAAAACTGAATCTAATCCTAGAGTGTTACATATAATGAGTTGCTGATCTTTGTATTTAGTCAATACTCCCTATTGATTCTCACATCTATATATTAATGATTGCCATTTTACATGTTTTTTTATGCCAGAATTGATATGCGCCACACACCCTATTCAAATACCAGTGGTGATATGTTGGTGTATTTTTACTACCGGTAGGCCAGCCGACTCCTAATATGCACACGCATTTGAAATGCAAGGAGATGTTTTTACTGTTGATATTGGAAAAAGACCGCCAATTGACTCATCCAAAAGGGCTAGTAAGCTGAAAATACTCCGCATCTAAACACATGCATACCCAGGCAGTGGCGTAACTATAGAGGGTGCAGGGGGTGCGGTTGCACCCGGGCCCAGGAGCCTCAGGGGGCCCATAAGGTCTCTCCTCTCCATATAGGGAGCCCAGTACTATGAATAAAGCATTACAGTTGGGGGCCCTGTTACAGGTTTTGCATTGGGGCCCAGAAGCTTCAAGTTACGCCTCTGTACCCAGGAGATTTCTATCACTGCTCATCTCTGCTATAACTTTCTGTCACTGTTTCTTCATCTGGCTCTGCAGCTGATATAATAACTGATGAATATTTATTATATTTTATTTGTTTAGAATCTCTATTTTATGACATGTGGTCTTATTTCTAATTATGCAAATTGTATATAATCCTGTTATTTCTATTTCCCTCTCTCTATATCCCTATTCACATCTTGCATCCTATTAAGGGATACAATAGATATCAATATTTAATACTGGATCGTCTCTATATAGCCGTTTGGCATGATGCCGTTCCCACCGATATGCTCCTTCCATTCAATCTTGATCCGAAGGGGCCACCATAGCTAGTCACATGATAAACTATATAAATACCTCTTTCTCTACGGCACCCTGATGGCACAATCATGTGACACAACGTCCCTGAATATTGGACGTCATTACGCATTACGTAGCCCCATGTGACTATGTCACGGGAGGTAATCGCACGACTACGAGGCGTGACGCCCGTATGTGCGAACGTCATTACGTCCAGCGTAGCACCACGTGACCCTTCTAATGACGTGGTAAGAGACTTCCTAGAAGTGATGCGATAGGACCCCGCCCCCTCCTTGTATCCTAGGATACCTAACGTCCACCTGATCGGTCCCAAGGAACGTTCCACCTTCCAGTGTAACATTATAACACTTCCCCCTTCCTCTTTGGACTCCCGATCACGTCATTGAACGGCGTCGTGTTACTTCATGGGCACCGCTAGATACGTTTAAATTGGCACATATTATAAAAATAACAGCAATAGAATGCCATCTAAATGGGGATATGATACCATCTATAGTAATATATTTATTATTTAGAGGTTGCACATAGTGACTGTTTCCTTCCTGTCCCTCCCCCTTCCCCCCTCCCCTCAGTGTATGTTTGTTATATATAGAGACCACTTGTCAATTGTTCCTTATGCTTGAAAAAGGCTTGACAGAAGCCGAAACGCGTTGCAGCGCCATTCCACTTGTTCTTTTATGTAATAAACCGATATATGAGGAATATTCCTGCTTCGCTGGAATCTTTCTGCTTCCTTGGACATTGGGGGTGCCAGGAGTCCTGGCACCCCTCAACAAGTAAGATTTCTATATCCTGACATAGTTTGACGGAGCGCATGAAGGGAGTTTTTTCCTATTTTGAATATACATAATAACTGATGTAATATTCTTATGATCTCATACTGTTACCTTCCCAGTATCTTGCCAATATCGAAGCTTTTCTTGTTCTTATTACTGTCTTTGCTAATCTCTTAGCACTAGGCTTGCCAATATCTAAGCTGCTCTCTTTCTTTCTTTTGCTGTCTTTGCTAATCTCTTTGTATTAGATCTTATTACTAATGCTCATTGCTCGCTGGTGAAAATTTTGCTGTCTAAGCTAGTCTAGATGTCTTTAAAACTTGACTCATAATCTTAGCCCCATCTACACGTTTCCTCAGCTATAATATGTTAGCTGGTTCATCAGGATGGTGATTCAGACAAGACAGACACACACAACAGCCATGATGGTTGGCTATTTAGAGGACCACTCACAAACACAATCGATAAGTTCAGGTTCAGAGTTTCTACTGACAGACCTGGTAGGCAGATAACACACCTGTGTTTAAGTAGTAGTAGCGCCACCCACCATGGATGGGGGTTTGTCCCTCAAGCTCCAATCAGAAGATGCTAGAGACTGCGATCTCCCAAAGGTTTCACAGTCCCCGCGATGAAATCCAAGTCTCGCACATGCACACAGAGTGGTAGCACTGTAAGCGCTGTATACCCATCTCCATAGCAATCCATGCCAGAGCCCGTGCATGCAGACAAGTCCGTGCATGCACCTATTGTTCCTATGCCAACAATGGAATAAAAAGCTGGTGCATCCCAGTATCCACGGTAAGATATGGTTGTAAAGACCACCAGGTAATACTACAATGGTGCACAGCGGTGTATCCATCCACACAGGAGCTACTGACATATGCCAAGAAATACAGCTATTTGGAAAACAGGGTGCAGCTCTTGTGATTACGCATCACTGTGAGTCATCATAACATGGACCACATCCAAATTAGGCTATAAGGCCTACAATGCTACGGGAACAGTGGTAATAGAAATGAGAGTACACACTGTTTTATTATTTAAACGAATTAGAGACAATAATGCACACAGAAAGCAAACAAAGCAATCTCCACACCCTTCTGCTGCCTAACCTCCACTAATATTTGTTCTTAGTTTCTTTTCATTTTCTTTGTCTCAAGGAAAGGCTATTAAAGTCTGCCCGTGGACATTGGGCCTTACAAGTAAAGTTTTACTTGATTTATTTGTGATGACACTGTTTATATGAATTATTTTAACCAAATTGCTACTAATATGTATGAATGGTTTTAAGCTGTCTAAGTATTTGAACAATTTAGTGTCTTCATTATCAGTTTGAACCCCCTCCCGCCTCTTTGTCATTATCATATGCTTTATATATCGGTATAGTTTAGTCTGTTTTTTTTTAGATGTCTTTAAGATCCCATTCTGAGGTTGAAATTTTATCAATAGACCATCATAGAATCTTTATCGCCTTGTCCTGCTCTCTTTTGTAGCAGTCAAGGATAGTCAGGGGCTGGTTGGCAAGTTTTAGCCTGGTGGGCAAGTACCCAGCACTGATCGATGAGCAACGACGTATCTGTAACATGTTCACCTCTGCTTTCCATAACATAAATACCAAAAGTAGGCTTAGTACATAAGTACAGCACCAGAATGAAGCTCATAATATAAATATAGCACCAGAACCAAGCTCAGTACATAAATAAAGCCCTGAACTAAGTTCATAACATAAATACAGCACCAGAAATAAGGGCCGTACAGAGAGCAATTGCAAAATCAGGTTGACTGCTATCATATAGGTAGAACTTTTTTTTTCTACAGCTAGGGATGATTTTCGAGGTAGGGATTATATTTTGAGCCTCCCTCCCGAAAATCATTGCTGCAAGGGTGTTCCAATGCACTAAAAAAACTTTTCTCAGCCCTCAAAAAAAAAAATGTTGCGATCCCTCCAACTTACGAAATCAAATATGATCCTTTATTGCAATGTGTTTCATCGCACACCGCGTCTTTCTCAAGCATAATACATATACATTTCCAACTTATATATCCTCTTTTTCACTCACATGTTTTCACTCTGTGGTGTTTACCCTCACCCTTTTCTAATGTTCCATAGTATGCCGCCTCAATGATAGTTTTGAGGTACTGCTTTTCCCGCAATCCTCTTTTTACCACTTCTGCCTGATGTTTAAATGTGTCTGTTGAGGAGCAATTTCTCCTTACTCTCCTCAGTTGGCCATAAGGTATATTTGTTTCCCAACTCTTAAGGTGGCAACTTTGAAAATCCAGATAACTGTTGGTGTCTGCTGGCTTGAAATATGTCTTGGTCGTTATTATTTTGTATTGCTGCAAGGGTTGCCTTCATCCCATTGCTTCCAATGGGGCTGCAGTAGCGCTGGCCCCATTTAAAAGCAATGGGATAGCATTGGGGTCCTCTGCCACAGCTGTGACAGGGGATTCTTTCGTCCCTGCGGGGAGTCCCATCATCACTGAACACTGTGACAGTGCTGTCACAGTGTTCAATGATGGAGGGACCTTCATGAAGCAGCTGCTCCAGTGAAGGGGCAAAGCTCCATGTGCTGCGCATATGAAATTTTGACGTTCACACGTTTTCCGCTCTTTCCAGCTTTTTTTCACGTAAATAGGCACCAAAAAAGCACATGAATGAGACCTAAGGAGAAATGATACCTTTCCCAATCTTAAAACACAGGCAGATTTTAATTATAAAAGCACAGCTCTAGCCACACATAGGGATGCATTAGCATCCACAAGGCAATTAAAAGTATGCGGATGTGACTTTTTTTTTCTGGCCCGCGGATCGCACGTGAGGGAAGAAATCGCAGCATGCTCCATTCTTTTGAGGATCCCACGGAGTCCTTGAAGTCAATGGAAACCGTCCTGTCCACAGCTCTGTCACTGTGGATGTGCTGCGGATCCGCGAGAATGCAGGAGTTTAAAAAAAAAAAAAATAGCACTTCCTTTTGGTGTATTTTTGAGTCAATGGTGTCTTTTGCGAATTGCAACTTCAGGTATAGTGTTTTTCTTCTGGTATTTTTCCACAAACTTCTCTAAGGCCTCATATCCACGGCATAAATTGATTTACAAAATCTGCGCGGGTCTCCTGTGTCCACGATCCACACTCATAGGGTATCATTGTGCACCTGCAGGTAATTAAATGCCTGCAGATGTCATTTTTCCCTGGCGAGCGGATGCCATGCGCGGGGAAACAACTGTAGCATGCTCCATTTTTATGCGGTTTTCCCTCACGGACGGCTCCCATGGCTTCCTTAAAAGTCAATGAAGCCGTCCGGATCCGTGGCACATCTGCAGCTGTCGCTGCATCTGTGCCGCGGACTGCGGGAAAGCAGGAGTTTAAAAAAAACAAAGAAGGCACAAGCACATCTGCTATGCAGAAGAAGGAAGATCCGGCCGTGACGGAGGAGAGCCCTACAGCATCTGGACAGGTGAGTATAATGTATTTTTTGGCCTCAAATCTGCGGGCTGGGTGGAATCCGCTGCGGGATTCTGCATGGGGAAACTGCGCGGGCCCATGGACATGAGGCCTAAAGGGTAAAATAAAATACCAAAAATCACATGTGCACATAAAAAAAACTGTCATCCATTAAAAGCTTGTAAGAAGGCACACACAATTAATTTAGTTAAGAAAAGTAACAAAATACTGTGCGAAGGAAGCCCTAAACAGACTGTAACAATGCAATTCTCTAAACATTTATTCTTTTAATGACACAAACTCAAACTATTTTTGTTTTGCGCAGACAGAATTTACTTTATTCCAAATATATTTCTATCGAATTATATTTAACTGTAATCTAAAACAAAGAGAAAAAAGGCTTGTAAGTATTCCTAAAAGCATTTTGACTGCTGTGCAGTGATCAATGTCAAGACAAAATTACAGCCGTCATTAAATGTCTTGAAAAGAGGGAGAATTTGACATGACAGCCGCAATCAATGTGCAGAAAATTGTGAATTAAAATAGCTTAGAAATTGAATTCCTATTTAAAGACTGCAATTCACATTTAGTTCTATTTATTGAGGCTTTGGTTTTGGGATGTTTAGTAGAAAACAGAATTTTGTGTTTAACATCACAAATGAAATAAAAATCTAACAAGAAATATAAACAGGATTTACACTCGTTGCTGTATTTGCAAAAATGTTCCAATATGATATGAATTTGAAAGTCATCGATGGGGAAGTAATTGTAATATTTAGAAAGGAGAGTTAATAAATACATAAATAAATCTATGATACTATCGATCCAACAAACTCCTCATAAGTCTCAGGATTCCAATCAGTTTCCCGTGTAATTGGGGCAAAACATTGCAGACAGCTATGCAATTCTGCCCATGAATTTAGACCTTCTTTGATGGATCTTAAGAAGGAGTTCTTTTCTATTTCAGGATCAGTTCTATGGACAATATTCTGGGACCGCTATGGGGAGTAATGTAGCGCCGACTTATGCTGTCATATTCATGAATTTATTTGAAGATCTGTATGTGTATTCTAATCCTCTGTTTGTATCCCATTGCAGGACCTTTCTGCGTTATATAGATGACATACTTCTCATCTGGCAGGGTGATGATTTGAGTTTACAGTCCTTCTTCTCCACATTGAATTCTGCTTTACCTATAACTTCCTTTATGATTTCTTCTAGTCACACCAAAGCTATTTCCCTGGACGTAGAACTCCATGTAATGAACAATAAGGTAGACTTTGACTTATACCATAAACCCACTGACAAAAATAATCCACTACGTTTTTCCAGTGCACACCCTTAGGGCCTTATAAGATCTCTCCCCGGCTACAATTCCTAAGAGTAAAACATATTGTCTCTGATCCCAGTACCTCACAAATACGTTTGAATGAGATGTTCAACAAGTTTAGCCATCCAGAAAGAATCCTTCAGGAACATCTTACATCTATCTGTTCCAGATTGTGAACAGGATACTTGAAAGGTCTAAAGCACAAGAAAAGACACAGGAGAGGCTGCAGACTGTGTCCTCTGCAGCGGCATTCAAGTTGTAATGCGCAGAGATGCTGCTGCAGGGTTCAAATCAGGAGTTCCTGTATCCCACAGAAGTGGGTAACAGAGTCCTGGTGTCACAGCGCCACTGGTGCCGATTTCTTTGGTGTCTTTGGATCAGGTCCAGGGCGATGTCACTATGTCAGCTCTGGATCATGTTGTGCACCCGCTGACATACATATGTTTCAGTCATCATCAAGGGTTAAAAATATCAGTGATTCTGTTTAGCTGAAGGACTGGCGGGTGATTGACAGTCCAGCCAGATAATCAGTAACTTTATTAGTAACAGTTCAGTCAGCAAATTTCTAATGATATATAAATTGGCTCCTCCTTGCTGAGGGTACTCGTTATACTCCTTGAATTCTGGCTCTCTCTGTCTGTTGTTAGTCTTGTTCTCTGCATTCCTGTATGCTCTCTGCTTTCTACTTGGGTTACGCTCATAATTGTTAGTGGTCCGGCATAGACTATTTTCTTGATGTGAACGACGTATACATCACTGAACCTGATCACTGGAGTCTAGGTCACGTCCTGTAACATCCAATTGTCGGACTTATGTCACTTTTTCATCCTCTGATTAGGTTGACGTGTATGCAATAGATTCTGATAATCCTGTCAGATTCTGCAAAGAGACCGAATACACTAAATGGCTGAGTCATAACGATACTCAGACTGATCGGTCCATTACTGTTTATGGACAGTGGTATCAATACATTTTTATCGGTTCCACGGGTTTTCCTGGATCTAGATTTATGTGTGTTTGTTCTTCCTTTTAGTTATTTCTTTAATAAAAGTTATATTTTATTATATTTTTCGGTCAAGGGTCCACATAGTCACTGCTTTCTACTTCCAGCTTATCTGTCAGTTGTCTGATTGTCAGATTGTCTGTTTTTCCTGTGCTATGCATCCAGTCCTTTCATAGTCCCGGGTCCAGTGCTCCGCTTCCTCTCTGACTTCAGACCTTGCCTCATAAAGCAGTGGGGTCATTATTTTTGTGACAGGTGCCCGGCTTAGACGTGGGTCCAGTCAGGGAGATTCAAGGTGTTCCATTCAGATCTGTACACCTGTGTTCTGTCCAGTCCTGTGTCTAGCTACCATTATTTTCCTATATACATACCTGTCCAGACTGCTCTGCTATCCTTCTCTACCTAAACTTTTAGATAACAGAGCAATCCTTAAATTTGACCCATTTTTTACTTATAATGTCTTCACAGTTCCATATAGAACAGGGGTTAGTTTTGCCCTCCTTTTGTAAGGATCCAAAAAATAACAGGGAAAGAACTTCCCATACATTAGATGTGAGACAGTCAATATTGGTCTGCTCACAGTTTTGTGAACCCTTAAAAAAGTCAATCTATTTATTCAATTCAAGGGTCCAAATAAAGGAAAAGCTGCCACAAAGGATACCATGGTTATCTTGATTAAAGTGGCC
The DNA here is from genome assembly GCF_035609145.1 of Eleutherodactylus coqui. Taxonomy (NCBI): domain Eukaryota; kingdom Metazoa; phylum Chordata; class Amphibia; order Anura; family Eleutherodactylidae; genus Eleutherodactylus; species Eleutherodactylus coqui. The sequence goes on from NC_089847.1 coordinate 47,544,615, forward strand.
ATACAGGAAGCATACAAATGCCCAAAAGACCATTTTACCTGAGGTCTCTCTTCCTTATGGGATGAACAGGCGAAGGCTTTGGTGCAACAAATTTACAAGGCAAATGCATGGACTAATATACATACCTTCACAAGGCATTATAGACTGGATGTACAAGCCAATAAAGAAATAGGTTTTGCACATAAAGTCCTGCAGTGTCCCTGAAAAGTAATAATTTTGTATTGCTCCACTTGTGCTATCATGACTGTAGGATGTGGAGAATATCTAGTGGAGTGACTGGAGAGTAGGAGGAGTCTTTAAACTCTCACGTCTTCCTGTCCCTACAGTGGTCAAGGGACATCCTCCAGTCATACTGCCATGATGGACTTGTGGGAACTGAATTAAGGATAGGACATACTACAGACAGACAGGACAGACAGTTAGACAGATATTTGTGGCTTAGCAGCAAGCTATGCATGTACAGCTGCCTTCAGTTCTTGGTCCAAGGGGAAATTATGAGATGATGACATCGGGACAATACAAAGAGTGGGCCACTCACTCAAACTTGAGTTTATAGAGCATTTCAACAGTATGCACAGCCTTTTGTCAATGGGCATTGCCATACAACAACACAATGTCTTTCAAAAGTTGTTCTTGATACTTGTTTCGAATTGCAGGCTTTAGCCTGTCAATAAACATCTCACTGTAATGAGCACTGTTTATTGTTGAGCCCCTCTTCTGATCATGTTCCAGTACTGGGCCTTTTGAGTCTCACGCATTGTAGACATCAATTTTCCTGCTGAAGGTTGGCGTTGGCTTTTTTTCCAGTAGACCATTGTGGATCTTTCCATTCCACACTCTGTTGTTTACTTTCTGGCTCATAATGATGGACCTATGTTTTGTCACCTGTGATAATTCTGTCCAAGAAGGCACCACATTTGTTATTGTCCCCATATTGCGCTGAAATTGTTCGATGGATTTAGGCCACAATAAAACCTTGTATCACTGAATGCTACTCTTCTTTCGTGCAAACAAAAAGTGGTATGGCTATAGTTATCATGATGCCTGTGACAGTGGAACTGAGCTAGAACCTTCAAATCTGTGCAGCAGTGATAAGACGAAGACCATGCATAGCAACACGCACAACAACAATGCTGCCAATAGAAATACTACTGCATTGCAGATTAGTATTGACTCACCCTTGTTTATATGTTGCATGCAGAGACTGTTATATAGTATATGCCACAGTTTTAAAGTAGCTTGACACAAGTTCTTTGTTGTCGTTCACATGCCTGTCCTGACCAGTATCTGTTATGTTGCATGAACTCTACCAGCCCAGAAGGGGAAATCAATAATTAAAAACAATCACAGAAAATGGCCGTTACTTACTGACTGAGGAGTGCATATAGATGCATCCTCCTCTCACCATGCAGGTAGCTGACTACCAAATGGAGGAGCCAATAACACCTGTGCAGGACACCGATAAAACAACCACTCACACTGCCTCTTGATAATGAGGGGGGTGGATGCTTGGCGTACACTCCCACACAAGGTGCCAGACCATTCTGATATATGTAGTTCACCATGCAGACCAGCAACCAATTCATGACGCCATGATAATTCGGCGGGTTGCCCTGCATTTCCTTCAGTGAACCACATTGGTACTGCCACCCTGGGCTCCCCCTGGAGTCTTAAAGCCACACTGCACGTGAATAATAGATAATAAATGCAAGGCATTGGTTGGATGTTGGCCAAGATACATGAGCCCACTAACCACTTCACGGTTCCTTGCATTGTAGTGGGTCCCTACACTAATATAAATGCATCACAGAAAGGGGAAATCAAGAATTAAAAACAATCACAGAAAATGGCCGTTACTTACTGACTGAGGAGTGCATATAGATGCATCCTCCTCTCACCATGCAGGTAGCTGACTACCAAATGGAGGAGCCAATAACACCTGTGCAGGACACCGATAAAACAACCACTCACACTGCCTCTTGATAATGAGGGGGGTGGATGCTTGGCGTACACTCCCACACAAGGTGCCAGACCATTCTGATATATGTAGTTCACCATGCAGACCAGCAACCAATTCATGACGCCATGATAATTCGGCGGGTTGCCCTGCATTTCCTTCAGTGAACCACATTGGTACTGCCACCCTGGGCTCCCCCTGGAGTCTTAAAGCCACACTGCACGTGAATAATAGATAATAAATGCAAGGCATTGGTTGGATGTTGGCCAAGATACATGAGCCCACTAACCACTTCACGGTTCCTTGCATTGTAGTGGGTCCCTACACTAATATAAATGCATCACAGAAAGGGGAAATCAAGAATTAAAAACAATCACAGAAAATGGCCGTTACTTACTGACTGAGGAGTGCATATAGATGCATCCTCCTCTCACCATGCAGGTGACTCTACCAGCCCTGACCCTGGATTTGAACAAACATTCTGGTCTTTTTTGATTTTAGAATCTCACTTTACAAATACCATCTGCAAACCATCAGATTTGCTACTAGAAACTTCTTCCAAGATGCAACCTGGGGTTTACTTGCACAATTTCCATATCCCTGTGAGGGACGTTCCTATGGTGAAAATTGCAAAATCCCTCAGACTCTGCCCTTTGGTTTATCCAGAGTCAAATCAAATAGTGCCATAGCAGGTGCATGCTCCTATTCCAAATCCTGATCATTACACAGAGATGCTGGTCACTTGAAGTCACATTAGCTGTTGCCTTGTAATGGCCCCAATCATTGTGTATATTCTTTAAAAAACCTGATAATGTAAAGAGCACAGCGCCATTCAGAGAGAAAAAAAGCAAACCTTTTTATGCAAAAAAATCCTATTTTAAATAATGAAGCAAAATTTTCATAATGCACATAGTTTCTATATCATTGTTACATGTAAGTAATATACTTGCCACCAACATCATAAGCACCCGTGAGCACATGGGCCGATGTCATCTAGGTCAGGTAATTAATCTATCTTAATCTTGTTTAAAATGCACACACTTGTGGTAGAAAAGTAATATGTAAAAAGTCAGCATGGGTTTTTTTGCATAGGCCTTTTACCTGCTGTGTGAACATTGGCAAAAAGAACATATTTAAGAGCTCTGCATTCCGTTTATCTCCACAAAGCAATACTCCAGTCTATCACTGCGGTGCACTATTATCAGATTTAATTTTTTTTCTATGTATGTACTTGAAAATATTGTGGGATTAGCCTTGCTATCTATAGCAAACAGTTCTTTAGTGTACATCTTTTTCTAACCACAATTCCATTAAATGTTTGCATCTTTTTTATCACTCTTGTTGCTGCTTTTGTAGTTTCGACTAGGGTTAAATATATAAATTCTTTTTTAGCATTCAATGTTGTTCAATTTTTACAATGTAACTTTGTATGTATTATTGTTAGAATTGAGCAAAGTTAAAAATGTGCAGAATCTACAGTAGTTAACAATAGGCAAATATACATTTAGAATTGTGTGAACACATAAATACATATACGTCAGATTACTCCATTGTTTTCTAACAAAATGTGGTCCAATTGTTATCTAGGCCACAAATGCAGAAAAACACATGAAGCTAATAAACACATGGACAGTTCATGTCTTCTATTGAGCGAAATAATAAAATATTCACAGTGCAAACAGAGAAATTAAGTGAACCTGTGTGTTAATGACTAGTCTAAGGGCCCTATTACATGGGACCACTGGCGTAACTATAGGGGATGCAGGGGATGCGGTTGCATCCGGGCCCAGGAGCCTTAGGGGGCCCGTAAGGCCTCTCTTGTCCATATAGGGAGCCCAGTACTATGAATAAAGCATTATAGTTGGGGGCCCTGTTATAGGTTTTGCATTGGGGCTCAGAAGCTTCAAGTTATCCCTGTGCTTTAAGGGGTTAAGAGAAGCTGGGGGGCCCCAAGATAAACTTTTACACTCAGGCCCATGAGTCTTTAGCTACGCCCCTACATGGGTCGACTTGTTGGGTGCAGATGTCTGACAAGTCATCCAAGCTAAATCATTCCTGTGCTTTTATGCAGGAAGAAGCATCCCTAGTGAATGGAGGTGAAGGAGGATGGAGATTATTCCAGCCCGTCTGCCTCCATTCACAGTAAATACACAGTTGTCAATAAGTGAACAACTGCCTGTTTAGACAGGCATGCATTTACACTGAATGATAATTGTTTAGATTCCCACCAGAAGCCGGAATTTGAACAATTTATCGGCCCATGTAAAAGGGTCCTAAAAGAAAATTGACAAAATGTGTTTAACTTAATCCCTTAAGGACTTGGTCTATTTTGACCATGAGGATGCAACAATTTTGGGGGGATTTTCATCTTCACTTTTCAAAAGCTCAAACCTTTTTATTTTTCCATCGACATGGCCATATGTGGGCTTGTTTTTTGCATGGCAAACTGTAGTTTTTCTTGGTATTATCTTAGGAGCATATAATGTATTTGTAAACGTTAATTATTATACAACATAAATGGCATGATACATTATTTTCTATGGATCCGTATGATTATGGCGATACCAAAAATATTACATTTTTTTTAAGTTTTTCCGCTTTTGCACAATAAAATCCTTTTTTAAAATTATTATTTTTACATTGCTCGTTTTAAAGTCCCGTAACTTTTATGTTTTTTCATAGATGGAGCTCTGTGAGGGGTTGATTTTTGAATGACGAGCTGTAGTTTTTATTTGTCTCATTTTGGGGTACATACGGTATTTTTATTTATTTTTTTACATAACTGCAAGGGACTTGAACCATAACAGCTTTAATCACTATGATAATGCATTGTAGGACTGTACTGCAATGCCCTTTCGCTCCCAATAGCAATCACAGGCAATGGCAAGCCAGGACGCTAGTATCTGATGTCCTGTTGTAATGGTAACCCATTACATTGCAATGGTCCAATGACATCATAGACTGAACGCGCTCCCTCTGTAAACCCTTTACAGGCTGTGATCTACATAGACCACAGAATGTAGGGGTTTAAAAGTGGGGGCCGCTGTTCTTATGTATTCCCGCTGTCTGGCATGACTTGTTTGTTACAAACCCACACTGGCTCTGGTTGATTACTCCATTCTTATCTACGTATTTGCAAACATGATGCTTAATAATTTGTTCGAAGATTTTTCCTGATATAAATGTCAGGCTCACAGACTTGTACTTTTCTGGGTCCACCCTATTCCCTTTATTGAAGATGGAGACAATATTTGCCCTTCTTTAATCTTCTGGGACTTCTCCTCTTCTCCGTGAATTTTTAAAGATTACGGCGAGTGTTTCAGCAATTACCTCTGCTGCTTTCTTCAGTATCCTAGGATGTAATTCATTTGGACCTGGAGTTTCAAATTCATTTAAGTTAGCCAAATGTTCCCGCACCATCTCTTTGCTTATAGTCTGTATTCTTTTATTCCTTCAATAGAATAGTTCAGAAAAAAGGAAAAACAAATGGCAGAAAGCACTCAAGTACAGCCTCTATGCAGTAACACTATGAAGCAATGAATAAAAATCAAACGTACTCTATTGAGGGAGAAAAAAAATTCACTGAGGCAGAGGAATCAATCATAGTTCCAACAACTTTCACCGGCTGATTCCTAATACTTAGCTTTTAATAATGCAAATAGATAAAAATGCTTTCTGAATTGGTTCCTGAGGAGTTGAGCAGACAACAGAAGTGCGTTGAACCAAAGGACCAAACTAGTATAAACTAAATGAACTCTTACTAAAAATTAAGAAAGTATTAGGAATTAAATTAGCTTCTCTTAGAAACCAGATTCATTCCAGAAAACATTTGGGGGGGGGGGGGGGGGGGGCTCACTAATGAATCTGGGTTCATTGTACCAGGAATCTAGTGATCCTTCTTCTCATATAGAGGGGTAACCCACTAAGACTCTAGATCCAACTAATAATCCAGAAGTTATTACATCTCTGAAATCAAATTAGTGAACTCCTGTATCACAGCAGATCAAGTTTTTTCCTGGTTACGAAGTTTTCTCGGTAGAAGACTTTATAATTTTGAGGTGTCCCCCATACCAGAATACTCTTAGGATCTGTGTGTGAATCACTACCAGCCAAAATCACGAAACAGTGAATGTATGAATAAACATCTATCAACACACTCCACTCAGATATATGTTTTCTTAAAATAGGGTCTGTATGTCATTTCTCCATCTACATGGGTGTGTGAGAACTATCTATGCTCCATTTGGTGTTTCTTCCTCATGAGGGACTAATACCTTGGAGTAGGGACCTTGGTTCTCTTTCCGGGTGTGACATTTTTTACCCATGAATTAAACTACAGGCACTCCTGTTTCCAGACCCCACTTTTCTGTCTACGGACCTAATGTATGAATATAAATACATTTAGTTTTCTAGATATCTAAAAAGAATTAATTCTACATTTTACTGTATGACTAAAATCTTTAAGAAGACAGATTATCTACACTAGGGTGGTGGGTTTAATTTAAAATTGTTCATGCTGAGTTATACTTGTGAAGCCCAGAAAGCATTTTTATCTACTTACATTATTAAAAGTTAAGTTTTAGGAATCAGCCCAATGAAAGTATTCTATTAGGGAGGTGGGTGGCCCTAGATGGACTTCACATTAACTCCCTAATGCAGATATGCGTAGAACCACATGGGTGTTACACAACACATGAATACACAATGCAAGTGGACTGTATAGTAGAACGCCTTATTGACCATGCCAATTTGTAAAACTGTACTGATAAATACTAGTATTAAATAAAATAAACATAAAATATTAAAAGCATAAAAGAAACTAAAATGGCATGCTGACCTGACCAGAAGTGCCACGTGGTCAGAAGTGGCACGTCACTGGAAGCTATGTGCATAATCCGCGTCTGCAAACCCAGAAGCTGGTGTTCGCATCAGCCGGTTAAAGTCTTGCCAATACGTTCCAAATACTGGAATGGCCAGTACACCTTAACAATGATCTATGATAATACAATGCTGGAGTTGCCAATAGAGTATCTATCTATCTATCTATCTATCTATCTATCTAAAGGTGAAAGCCCTCACTGACTGACTGACTAGCCACTAATTCTCTAACTTCCCAGTGTCGTACAAACATGAAATTTGGCACGACCATTCTTTAGGTCCTAAATAGGAAAAGTAAAGTTGTCACCACTTGATTATTCAATGCTAAGTGCAAAAGTATTATTACCCCTATGTAATGTACCTACAAACATCAAATTTGGCATGACCATTCAGTCGGGCCTAAATAGGAAAAATAAAGGGGTCACAACTTGATTATTCAATGCTAATTGCAAAAGTAAGTGCACCCCTATGTAATGTACCTAATGTAAGTTTAAGTTGAAGTTGGGATTTGTTCTATTGGGATGATCTGCATATGGGATACATTTTTATTGCGGCATATTGAGAAGTGCCCAGAGATGTTATGTTTGTCACAGCTGTTCAAAATATTCAATTGATGTTTGTTTCCCCTTTTGCATAAACGTTTTATGATCCATCTGACATACCTCAAATGACATCAACATTCCAAGATATATATTACATAGTTTGATCCACAATATAGATGTTGTTGGATCTCAAAGGTGGCCCCCTCATCATTAATAACAATTGACCTTCTCCTAGCACTTGCATTTTGTCTCCCTGCTCTTAAAAACACCTTCTTTCACCTCCCTATGGTTGGTTTTGTTGTTGATTTGATTCTGTCAAGGACATGAGGGAGCAAAGATATTTTTCAGAGTTTTCCCACATCGAAAAATTGTTCTTGACCTTTTGGACAGGAAGTTAAGCATATTACTGACTTTCAGGATGCTGCAAAGCCTGTTAAGTATGGCTTTGATGATGCTGTATTGCATTATGTTTTACAGAGTCTGTTGGGTTTCCTTTTATTCTCATGTAGTACAAATGATCATTAAGGATCTGGGATACTTCTTTTTCATAGCAAACATGATCTAGGATTACTCCCAGGCCCCCTTTGTCTGCACCTTAGGTGATCATTTGTTTTTGTTCAGATTTTTATTGACTCTCGTCTTTATTTTTTAACAATTATCCAAAGTCATACAAAACTTTACACTAAAAACCTTTTCAATGAAAGGGCCTTTTGCTATAGACCTAATAGAACTTACTTTTAGACTTAAGATCTGTGCAAATTGGGTCCTCTAAAATGTTGTTAGTGATATCATCAAGCATATGTTATGAGTCCATTTAGTTCTTGCTTAAGTATAATAGGGATACTGATAAGGTTATTCTCTAAAGATTTTAGATCAAAATATCATGCAGAGGTTAAGTGTCCTCATAAAACACTTAAGGTTTACAAACAATTCAAACAGATTAGCAATACTTGAAGGACAAAATGGAGGCTCTTTTTTAAAACTTCCTTTTCTGGTTCTGTTAAAATATATTTCAAGAGGTTAAAATGGCTTTATATTGTTCTTCCCCAGCTAAGAGAGTTATTCTCCTATTTTCTTTTATGGGTTGGCCTTCCCTTTCCCTCTTTCTTCTGGGTTTAATCCTTTTTCAGCTAGTTCCACACAACAGAAAAAGGAGGTGATTTGGGATGTTCCTTTGGTTGTCGTTTCCTCCAGGGTATGTAGTTTGTTCGACCTGGTCAAAGGTGCTTGTATATATGGGTGTAATGCTAGGTTGGATTTAAGTACCAGAGGGAAGAAGGGGGTTCTGGGAGGGTTTGTTAAAGGGGAATGTGTTTCCAGATGAATAATCTCTAAAAAGGAGGAATAACAAGAGTTATGGAGGATGGAGGAGGAAGAGGGAAAGGTTTGGGATGCACAGGGGATGAGGAAGATTGCGAAGAAGAATTGATGGCTGAAGCTTTTCCTTTTTGCACTTGTGGTGGTAGCGCATGACTCAGCAGTCATTTGTTTGTTTTTCCTTTTTTCTGAATTTTGCTGACCCCAGACCATTGACTTGGATGGACGTGATTGATGTTCTATTAGACAAGGATCTTCCTTCAGCCTATTGAGGCATATACACAAGGCTACTCTGGTGTTTAGGTGTTATGGTACATTAACACATCTTGGAGGTTATTCAACCACACCTAAGGGCTCAGTCACGCATGTGCCGATCCGCCCGTGTTTCTGCACAATAAGACAACCGCACCGCATGTGGACGACTCTCTGCATGACCGGCTCCATTGCCGGCCATGTGTTATTTCACCAGCCGGTGCGGAGAGTCATCCGCACCTGCAGTGCAGCGGTCAGAATCATACAGAAACACGGGCGGATCGGCGGCCGTGTGACTGAGCCTAAAGTGAGTCTGTTCCCACTTATATTTCTTCCCTTTAATCTTTTTTTGGTGGCGCTGCCTCATTTTTGTATGTCTCACTGTGTATTTCCTCTATAGGCTCGTTGTTTATAGCATTGTTTATAAAACAAAGTGACTCCACTGGAATTTTCAGGAAAATGGAACAATTGGATAAAGAGTGATGCACTCTACCCAAGAGAGTCTACTCGATCATCAAACGAGACTGTGTGGACTCTCGGCATCTGGAAGTAAATTTCCCATTGTCATGGATGTTATGGTACCACTGGACCTAGCCATTAACTCTAAATCTGTAACTTCAACTTAAAGCCTGCTTGGAAGATTTATGAAAACATGCAGTAGACTGGCTACTTTGTATGTTGATAAATTTAAAAAAAATAGTCCCCAGGAGCTAAAGTATGCCATTTTAGTTGGCTTTTCCAGCTGACCAAGTCTTTTACAGTCAATGGAACTTAATGTTGGATACATTTTCAGACCTAATAATCAATCAACTTATCGATCAAAGGCAGTTGATCTCGGATTGGTGCCTCCAAAATCTATTTGTTAAATAAGTCCCAGGAGAATAAGGTATATTGTCCATTAAATTACCAACTTCTGGAAACTGCAAATCATTTTGAGGAAGATAGATTACAGTAGGGGTATTATAAGACCTTGGGATATAAGAAAACAGAGATGCACAGGTGCCCACTTGAACTACAAAGCACATAATCATAGAATGGGATCACTTGACACATACTCTCCCCATATACAGAACTTCCATTCAAATAATAGAACCTCCCATAATCCAAATAATTGAACCAATGAGTCCAGGAACCCCTTTAACCAAACAAGTTTCATGTTTACCAATAGTAAATTTAAGAAATATGGGAAGGGCTCAAACAAGTTTCCCACTACATGTCAGCAAACTAAAAGTTCTAATCCCATGTCCTCTGAGCTCTGAGCCAATCAGAGGCAGCCCTTTCAGGAGGCAGGGATTTAAAATCCCCACCTACTGAAAGAGCTTCAGTACAGTGCCGGTGAGGCAAGCGGCTAGATATACGGAGGTGAGTGTATATATATATATATATATATATATATAAATATATATATATATATTTATTTACACAAGCTAGGGATGATTTACAGGGAAGGGCTTATATTTAAAGCCCCGAAAATCACTGCAAGGGTTGCCGGCATCCCATGGCTTTTAATGGGGCTGCCGGCAGCAGCAGTGGCCCCATTGAAAGCAATGGTAGATCATCGCGATCCTCTGCCACAGCTGGGCATCCAGTTTCGTTCACACGCTTTTTTTGCGCACACATGCAGCACTGTTTTGCATGTACATACGCACGTGCAAAACAACGCTCGTGTGAATGAGGCCTTACGGTCCTGTGTCTGGTTTGAGTGTTACAGTAAATGTCCATAAAGCATAGTACAAACAAAATCTTCATTGGTAAGAACTACTTTGCATTCAAGTCAAATATCTTCTCAAATTGTGTATTCAATGCAATTCTAATTAATTCAGGTATGATAAAAGAGTAATACACAGCCCATGGTTTAGATTCCAATAGTTGTTTTTCTTGCTTTCTGTGATGAGTAGAGACTGGCAAGCATGTTAACTTTGTAACAAGCATCAAATTATTTTAAACAGATCAAGCTCAGAATTTAGATGCTTTCTAAATTTTGGTTTAATGAAACAACCTAAGGCTCCTGAAGATTTCAGACTTCTGCACTGTGCACATTTAATAACATTGAGGTTCTAAAAAACAACTGGTTTAGATTTTTGGAGACATTTAAAGAAAAAAAAACTTAAATTTCAGTTTTTCCGCTACATTGTAAGCATTTATTAACTGGATTTTCCCACTATTAAAAAAAGAACTGAGCATGGCATAAAATAACAAAATAGGTATTACTGACTTCTCAACTCCCCAGAAAAACAACTCTGGCAACAATCTTGGTATGTATGCCTGGCAGAATTCAGGTGACAGCTGCAGCCAATCAGGATGCGAGTGCTGATACCAGTGCGGCAGCCGAGTGCAGACCTTCGTGGGAGGAGGGAGACAGCGGGGGAAAAAGACAGTGGCAAAAGAAGTGATGGCAGCCATGAGCGCTGCGATTAACATTTTCATTTGACGCTAGTACCTTTCCTTGATGCATTATTCTGGTCATGATGAAATAAACAGTCCAAACCAGAGTTAATAGAGTAAAGCAAAGGTACACAGTTTACTGAACATCTTTACAGTAACGTATCAGTTCCAACTTTACAAATGCAGCTTTGGTCACAAACCTCTCAGGTATGACTTGAAATGGCAGTCTTTTCTTGACTGCTTCTATCCTGAAGAACGAGTTCCTTCACTACGGTGAGCACATTTGATAATGGCCGCTTTTCTCCTAGTTCAGAAGGGGTCTGCCCTGTCTCTGCTTTCTCCAGCAGCAGGTGTAAAAAAAGACTACCTTCGCTCTGGCCTCCAGTGCTTGACCTTTTCATTCTACTGAACTTGTCTTAAACTCATGAGCTGACTACTTCTGACTTGAGCTGGGCTTGCTTAGGCCCCACACCCTGGCTCAGGGCTCTTCTCTCCTCCAAAGCTTCCATTCTTCTCTTCACTCAAAATTTTTTCTATTCTTCTCACCTCCAAACTCCTAACTTAAACCTAGCTTAGCTCATAGCCAATCCTAAACTAGCAGGTGGTCTGTCTACCCAATCCTAGGGCTGCTTAAGGTGATTGACGCAGGACACAGAGTTAGGGTGAGTTCTGCACAGTCACTCAGGGTAAGGTTACACAGACTCCAGACATTTGAACTATTATTGACCTAGACAAAGCCAATACACTTAATAACACATAGTCTACACACTCAACAGTACAAACACATAGACACACCACAGGATACAATGATTAAAATCCTGAAGGGTCCCTATTCTGGGACACTACACCAGGAATACAGTCGGTTATGCTGCCGCCTCTAATTGGCTGCAACTGTCACCTGACTTTCTCCGGATTTTGCTAGAGCTGCTTAACTGTTTCTTTGGGGCTTAAGAGAGGTGAGTGTTACTGTTATTTTATGTCATGCCCAGCTATTGAAAAAAAATGTATAGTGGGAAAACCCTGTTAACCCCTTAGTGATGGCCCCATAGTGCCTAAGTGGGCTTTAATCCTAGAGGACGTAAAAAACATGCATCCTCTCAGGATTAAAGCTCCATTGGCTGAGGACGTGACAGCTCCATGCTGTCAGTGCCTGGAGGTAGCTGACAGCTTGGGGATGTCATCCCGGGCTGCGGGGAGCCCTCCCCCCTGCCCCCCAGCAATGCGATCAGCGCTATCCATTGGCCGATCGCAATAAAGTGAATAAAAAGTTAAACATTCAGCTGCCCTGATGGATCCGATCCATCAGGACAGCTGAGATTACTCACCCGCCTTCTCCTTGGTGTCCCGCGGTAAACTGGTCCTCCGGGACCTGTCGCCGCTCTTCTGCACATGCCCCGGCAAATTTGAAATCTCCTGGTTTCCAGCTCCTGAAGGTAGCCAGGAGGCAGGCGATGTCACTGGGGACCGCAGTGACCAGTCCTCGAGCCCATGATTGCGATCACAAAAAAGATTTTAAAAAATTGAAAAAAGTTAGTTTCACCTCCCCTCATGGATGGACTCTATTGCTTTGCTTAGAGTCATTCAAAAACTGTGGGGTCAAAATACGCAATACAGCCGTAGATGAATTCATTAACGGGTCTAGTTTTCAAAATTGGGTAATTTGTGGGGATTCTCTGTCGTTTTGGCCGCTCAAGGGCTCTACAAGTGTGCAATGGGGACTAAAACGCCTTCAAGCAAAATGTCTGTTCTGAAAGCCACTGGTTGCTCCTTTCCATTTGGGCCTCGTTGTGCATGCAGACATAATATTAGGGCCACAATGGGTTGCTGTACAAAAAAACCCGTTTTTTAAAATTACTCAATTATCAAAAAAATAAAAATCATATTTTTTTCCTTCTGCTTTGCTTAGATTCATTCAAAAACTGTGAGGTCAAAATATGCAGTACACACCTAGATGAATTTGTTAGTGGTCTAGTTTTCAAAATGGGGTCGGGGGTTTGTCCATCATTTTGGCCGCTCAAGGGTTCTACAAGAGAGCAATGGGGCCTAAAACACCTTCAAACAAAATGTCTGTTCTGAAAGCCACCGGCTGCTCCTTTCGGTTTGTGCTCCGTTGTTAGGGCCACAATGGGTATGATTCTAAACACAGGACAAACAGGGGTATCGATTTTGGGGTGTAAATCCTCATTATCATGTGCACTATAGAAAAAAATATGTCTTTAAAATGACATTTGCAAAAATATGAAATTTTATTTTTTCTCCTATAAATTGCACTAACTCCTGAAATGAAACTGTGAGGTCAAAATACTCATGACACCACTCAGTGAATACATTAAGGGGTGTCATTTTTAAAATGGGGTAGTTTATGGGGGTATCTATCATTCTGACACCGATGAGCCTTTGCAATCTTGACTTGGTGTAGGAAAACAGTGTTGCTCAAAATGTTAATAAGTAATGTTAAATCTGTACGTCTCCTAAATGGTTAAAAAAAACCTAACATTTTTTAAATGTGCGCCCAAAATAAAGTAAACAGATGGAAATAAATATCTTATCAAAAAATTTGTACAGTATGTTTGCACATATTTGAGATATTGCAGTTGAAAATGTGAAAAATTAATATTTTTTCCAAAATTTTCCCAATTTTGCTATTTTTAATAAATAAACACACATTCTATTGGTCTATTTTTATCACCTAAATGAAGTACAATGTCTGGCAAAAAACAATGTCAGAATCACTTGGATATGCAAAACCTTTACGGAGTTATTCTATGTTAAAGTGACTCATGTCAGATTTCCAAAATTTGGCTCCGTAACCAAGGCGCAAACAGGCTTCATCACTAAGGTGTTAACATGACTTATTCTAATGTTCAGTAAACATATAGAATCATCATTACCTACTCCAATACTTTGCTAGCAAATGAAAATCCACAGCGACACATTTACTGAGACCGGATTCTCATATATCTGGCTATCTAGTTATTTTTTCCTATGAAGCAGTGGAAGGAAACTGATTCCAAAAATAATCCCATATTTTTCTATGGGGCAGTTCATAGAATCAGTTTTCATGCTGCCATGCCTAATTGTGCTGGACAGAAAAATACTGCATGCAATATTTTCCTGTCCAGTATGGATGTTAGACCAGTGAAGAAAGTGCAATAATCTGGTATCAGTGGTGATTGGCTCTGGCCTGAAAGTACTGGCCAGACACAATTGATAGCTGGGAATCCAGCCTAAGATCAGCATTTCGTGTGTCGGTATTAGTGAAGTGCTCACGCATATACGCCTTTTACTAAACGTGCACATTTCTGGTCATCCTATGCACAAAAAAGTCAAACCTAGACAGCTATCAATTTGTGTAGATTTGCATTATAATTTATGCCCTTTACATATAAATTATAGAGTATGTAATTTACATGAAAACTATAGTAAATTTCTCAGGCTGAAAGAGGCGTTGCCTCTTTTATTAAGCAGCACCCATTTTTAGAAAATAGTGTGAGAATGTCTGCTTTGGGGATGGGGATCAGCAAGGACACAATCACTCACACAGTCCATATAAAGTCCTTCCAGCTTTATTTTATTCTAGCAACAGAAAAATAAGTGAAAAAGAGCCAATAAACTGTGCACAATAAACAAACAAAACACCTACCTGGCGGAGCGCTAAATAGACAGTGCTTTGTTCACCTACTGTAGTAATAACATGCAGCGTTTGTCAGCCAATAATTAGAAGTTCGCAATGGACTTGTGTTCTCCCCCAGCTTCTGAGCCAGACTGCCATGGAATTGCAGTATTTTATGTCCCAGTAACGAGCTCAGTGGGAATAGCTGAGCTAACTGGGACCCAAGAAGTAGTCCTATACTGGATTTTTTACTGTCACCCAGGCTAAGCATCTGGCTGATATTTATACTCTCTCCAATACCTTTCCTCTCATATGCCTACAGTAGTAAGGGCAAAGGAAAAATGTCAAAATGTTGCTAATTTCTGCACAAGGACCGCTTACGCAAAAAATGTGTAACCTTTATGACCTAGCATACAGGCCTGATTAAATTCCTCCATAATGTTATCAAATTTGTTAGAGAACTACTGAGCAAAATGTTATCTTAATGTTGTAAGAAGTATTGCATTAACATATTAACCTTTAAAACCTTTACTAGAATTAAGAACTTCTAGAAATAGACAATGGCTTCCTCTGAACAGTACTGAAGGGACCTTTCCAGGATTAGAGTAAACAGTGCCACTCTTACTAATTGGCTGTGTCTAGTATTGCAGCTTGGCTCAATTCCATTGAATAGATCTGCAATACTAGGCACAGTTTGTGTACAATGGTAATTTTCCTGGTAATTCACAGTGCAATGAAGCAATACGCAAGGATGCAAAAAAAATCATGTGGCAGCACATCGTTTCTGGAGTATGAAGCTTCAGGAACACTGACTGGTGTACACAGCTCTATCATGTATATGAAGTCTTAGAGAGCAGGACCATATGGTGCACACTGTTATGATATTGCTGTGGTCACAGCTGGAATCCAATTCCCTGGAATTGGAGAGCTGAGCACATTGAAGATGTTAGATAAGGGTCTTCAGAGAGGTAACTTGTGAGGTGATCACTGAGTGATCACTGGGATAATCAGCAGAATTATGGTCAATAGTCTGGGAAAGAGAGTTCGCTCATGGGACATGATACTGGATCTAGATAGAGTAAACAGAGCTTAGACACAAAGTATAGATTTCCATGTGAGCTTAACATGACCCTCTGGTCCTGGATTAACAAAGATGTCCACATCGCTTTTCTGACTCCCTGACAAACACTTTGCATTAGGATATATTGGTAGTTTAAGACACTATATGCTGCTCTGACATCAGCATCACTCAGTCAAAGCAGTGTGTAGTGTCTTCGACTAATGTGTGCATCAGGTAGTGTGCATCAGGTAGTCCGAGAAACGATGTGATCATGTTTGTTTGTCCAGGGCTGGAGGGTTGATTTTAGTAGGCCCAATCAGATGGCAACTGCAAGAGGCAATATTGGCCATTATGATTAAAGGCATCTTTTAGAGAAATTTTTGCTTTTGTTTTAACCCTTTCCAATCCAATGTCGGGCCTGCCCCGACATCATCATTTCCCTCTACAACTCCGATGTCGGGACAGGCCCGACACTGCAGTGCAGGAGTGCATCTGCACCCAGTAATCAGACACATCGGGTGCAGATGCACTCCTGCACTGATCCTCATCAAGGACCCCCAAGGAGAAGGCAGAAAGGGTTTTTAACCCTTTCTGCCTTCACCTTTACACATTGCATAGCGCTCAATTAGCGCTATGTAATGCAGAGAGATTCCGGCCGGTGATCATGTGACCGCCGGTGTTACCTGACCCCCAGCGGTCACATGAACGCCGAGACGGAAGCCTGCACCGTGGGGGGAATGTGGAAGTAATACTTCCGCATTCTCCCTTCTGCCTCCCGGCCCGGTGATCGTGTGACCGCTGGGTGCCACTTGACCCCAGCGGTCACATGATCGCCGAGTCGGGAGGCACCTGCACCCTCCTGAACTCTGTCAGTTCAAGAGGGTGAAGGGAAAATGTATTTTTTCTCATCCATTTCCCCCAGCTCCAATTTATTTGGAGCTGGGAAGAATGGATGAGAAAAAATAAATGGATTGGAAATGGTTAATATTTTTTGTTTTGATTTTGATTTGATTTTCCTTTTTATTTATTTTTTCCCTTCCTTTCTCAATTTTTTCTTCACTATACCCTTGTGTTATATTCATACGTGTTTTGCCATTGCCCATGTACTGTTAGTCATCCCAGCACTATTAATGAAGAGGTTTACCCCAAAACACGTTTATTAGCTGGATTTTAAATTTTAACCCCTTCATGACATGGCCTATTTTGGGCTTAAGGACGCAACAATTTTTGGCGGATTTTCTTCTCCGTTTATCAAAAGTCATAACTTTTTTATTTTTCCGTCGATGCGGCCGTACGAGGGCTTGTTTTTTGCGTGGCGAACTGTAGTTTTTTATCGGTGCCACTTTTGGGTACATAGACTATATTGTAAAACTTTTTTATTTTTTTTAATGATAGCAGGGAGAGAAAACGCATCAATTCTGCCATAGATTTTTTTATTTTTTTTTTACAGCGGTACTCATGCAGCATAAATGAGACATTCCATTTTTTCTGCGGACCGGTACGGTTACAACTATACCAAAATTCTTACATTTTTTTTAGGTTTTTCCAGTTTTCTGCAATAAAAACCCTTTTTCTGGGTAATCTTTTTTTTTCTAAATTGCTGCATTCAAAGTCCTGTAACTTTTTTATTTTTTGATGTACGGCAATCTATGAGAGCTTATTTTTTGCAAGACGAGCTGTAGATTTTATTGGTACCATTTTGGGGTACATACAGCTTTTTTGATCACTTTTATTGCGTTTTTAGTGAGGCAAAATGCTAAAAATTAGCATTTTGCCTCAGTTTTTTAGCGTTTTTTTAGCGTTTTTTTCCGTGCACAGTCAAAAGCATGTGCAACTTATTGTACGCGTTGTTACGGACGCGACAATACCAAATATGTGGGATTTTATTTTTTTTTTACCTTTTTTTATGCTAATCTGAGAAAAAGCATTAAAAAATGGGTTTTTTTACTCTTTTTTTTACATTTTTTTACACTGTTTGTGTCCCTCTGAGGGACTTTAACCACTGCCCTGATGATCCCTGGTATAAGGCATGGCAGAGCTACTGCTCTGCCATGCCTTATCGCTTGTACAGCGATTATAGGCATAGGCAATACAGGACGCCAGTGTCTGGCGTCCTGTTGCCATGGTGACAGGCCGGGCTCTCGCGATGACATCGCGAGTTCCGGCCGGAGACACAGAGGGAGCCCCGCTCCCTCTTTGAACTCTTTCCCTGCCGCGATCTACTTAGATCGCGGCAGGGAAGGGGTTAACAGCGGGGGCGCATCTCCGATGACCCCCCGCTGTTGCAGCGGGACGCCGGCTGTGACTGACAGCCGGCTCCCGCTACGGGATAGTGCGGGATCATATGTGATCCCGCGCTATCTCCAGGACGTAAGTTTACGTCCTGTTGCGGGAAGTACCAGGCTCCCAGGACGTAAACTTACGCCCTGCAGCGGGAAGGGGTTAATATTCTAAATAAAATGAGAAGTTGGATATTCATCCAATTGTTCTGCTACCTTTATCGGAACCTCCGGAGAGTTGCGCCTACATAGCAGATTGTTCTTTTAGCATAAGAGAAATTTGCGGCTTCCAGTGGTAAGGAGTAAAAAGTGTAGCATTCATACTTTTAAGAATGAAACAGCAGCCATTAGTGACTAGTACAGAGATAACTTTTAAAAACTTCGGTTGGTTCGACAATTTTCAGTAAAAAGCATGTGAGCTGTGCAGAACAAATGCAGCAGGTGAAGGCAAACTGGAACAGGTTGGGAAAAGGAGGTAATGAGCGACAAGAAGGACTGAAGAAGCAGGAATAGGGGATGGAACAAGGAAACAACTAGTACAGTTAGATGAACCATGCAGGAAGGATTTTATAGTGACAATATTATGCCTGCAGCTCATACACAGGCAGCAACAGTGTGCATACTCAGGCTGTCAATCAGGAGGCAACGTCCGACCCAGGCGCAACCGGGAAGTAGTGAGCCTTAGAACCTGCACAGAAGATAAAACAGTGAGATGGGAACAGCCCTTTAAGCCCTGACATATATTTGGATTATGAAGTCGGGAAGGGGTTAATGGTGCCTGGATATAAATAATAAACTGCTGAAACCTAAATTCATATCATGTACATGGACATTAAAGTTCTGTATGAAAACATTTACTTTTTAAGTAAGATAGTAACTTTCCTAAAATGACCCAGCTTTGCCTTTCCTAGCAGAATGTTTTCGAAGACCATTTTTAAGTTTATCAGTATTGAGTATAGGAAAAAAGAATTCAAATACATCAGCAGTAAATGTCAAATGTCATTTTTTAGATGACACCTCTTTGCTTATCGCTTTGAAAGCTAAAATTTTATATATATTTTTTAAATAAAATGCATTCATCTGAAGTCGTGGAGCACTTGAAGCCATTTTGAGAAAGAACTATATATTTGCCATAGGGTAATCCATGACGGCAGAGTATAAATTTACTGACTCAAGCATCTTTAGAATGAAAGGATTTTAGTTTTTATGAGCATAAGCAAAACTGCAAATGAAATATCAAATGTACTGCAAGTGATCTATTGAGTACAAAGTTCAGGAGACTAAAGCAAGCTTTGTCAGAGACAACATATCTACTACTTTTCAGGCTTATTTTTCCTTCAGACAGAACCAAATGTATTCTACTATGTACAAACATATAGAAACATATCACCATACTATTATATATATAGAAACAAGGAAGTGAAAAAAGCTCCAACGCTACTCTTTGTGTTTGACTAATAAATAGAGATGAGCGAGCACCAAAATGCTCGGGTGCTCGTTACTCAAGTCGAACTTTTCGTGATGCTCGAGGGTTCGTTTCGAGTAACGAACCCCATTGAAGTCAATGGGCGACCCGAGCATTTTTGTATATCGCCGATGCTCGCTAAGGTTTTCATTTGTGAAAATCTGGGCAATTCAAGAAAGTGATGGGAACGACACAGAAACGGATAGGGCAGGCGAGGGGCTACATGTTGGGCTGCATCTCAAGTTCCCAGGTCCCACTATTAAGTCACAATAGCGGCAAGAGTGCCCCCCCCTCCCAACAATTTTTACTTCTGAAAAACCCTCATTAGCAAGGCATACCTTAGCTAAGCACCACACTACCTCCAACAAAGCACAATCACTGCCTGCATGACACTCCGCTGCCACTTCTCCTGGGTTACATGCTGCCCAACCCCCCCGCACGACCCAGTGTCCACAGCGCACACCAAAGTGTCCCTGCGCAGCCTTCAGCTGCACTCATGCCACACGCTGGCCTCATAGCCACACCACCCTCATGTCTATTTATAAGTGCGTCTGCCATGAGGAGGAACCGCAGGCACACACTGCAGAGGGTTGGCACAGCCAGGCAGCGACCCTCTTTAAAAGGGGCGGGGCGATAGCCCACAATTCTGTACAGAAGCAATGAGAAATCCAATCCTGTGCCACCTCCATCAGGAGCTGCACACGTGGGCATAGCAATGGGAAACCCATGTGCCACACACTATTCATTCTGTCAAGGTGTCTGCATGCCCCAGTCAGACCGGGGTTTTTTATAAATAGTCACAGGCAGGTACAATTCCGCAATGGGAATTCCGTGTGCACCCACAGCATGGGTGGCTCCCTGGAACCCACCGGCGGTACATAAATATATCCCATTGCAGTGCCCATCACAGCTGAGGTAACGTCAGGTTTAATGCAGGTGGGCTTTGGCCCACACTGCATGCCCCAGTCAGACTGGGGTTCTTTAGAAGTGGACACATGCAGTTACAACTCCGTGTGGACCGACAGCATGGGTGGGTCCCAGGAAGCCTCCGGCGGTAAATAAATATATCCCATTGCAGTGCCCATCACAGCTGAGGTAACGTCCGATTAAATGCAGGTGGTCTTCGGCCCACACTGCATGCCCCAGTCTGACCAGGGTTTTTAATACATAGGCACTGGCAGGTACAACTCCCTAAAGTGAAGTCCCTGTGGACCCACAGCATGGGTGGCTCCCTGGAACCCACCGGCGGTACATAAATATATCCCATTGCATTGCCCATCACAGCTGAGGTAACGTCAGGTTTAATGCTGGTGGGCTTCAGCCCACACTGCATGCCCCAGTCAGACTGGGGTTCTTTAGAAGTGGACACATGCAGTTACAACTCCGTGTGGACTGACAGCATGGGTGGGTCCCAGGAAGCCACCGGCGGTACATAAATATATCCCATTGCATTGCCCAGCACAGCTGAGGTAACGTCCGATTAAATGCAGGTGGGCTTCGGCCCACACTGCATGCCCCAGTCTGACCGGGGTTTTTAATACATAGACACTGGCAGGTACAACTCCCTAATGTGAAGTCCCTGTGGACCCATGGCATGGGTGGCTCCCTGGAACCCACCGGCGGTACATAAATATATCCCATTGCATTGCCCATCACAGCTGAGGTAACGTCAGGTTTAATGCAGGTGGGCTTCGGCCCACACTGCATGCCCCAGTCAGACTGGCGTACTTTATAAGTAGACATATGCAGTTACAACTCTGTGTGGACCGACAGCATGGGTGGGTCCCAGGAAGCCACCGGCGGTACATAAATACATCCCATTGCAGTGCCCTGGACAGCAAAGCTAACGTCAGATTAAATGCAGGTGGGCTTCGGCCCACACTGCATGCCCCAGTCAGACTGGGGTTTTTTTATAAGTAGACACAGGCAGGTACAACTCCCTATTGTGAAGTCCGTGTGGACTGACAGCATGGGTGGGTCCCAGGAAGCCACCGGCGGTACATAAATGTATCCCATTGCAGTGCCCTCTCTTGTTGTGTCGGTAAAGGTAAAATTCTTGGACTGCCACCAGACGGACCTATGCAAAGGTATTTGCCAAGAATGTTTTCATTGTTGGAGGAGGAGGGGGATGTTTTTGAGGCACTACGTGTCCTCTCCACGTGTCCGTGGTTATATGCACCTTAACAGTAACCGCTTTGGTGGGAAATGGCTTCGCCACCATCATGTCTTTGGGAAGCCTCCGTTTCCACACCCCAGTGACATAGCATTAGCAGCGGTATAGGTAGAGCCCAGAATTAGTAACATTTCAGCGGTAGCATTAGGGACAGGCCCCAGTAACATATCACTAGCAGCATTATAGGGTGAGAACAGTATTAGTTCCATTTCAGTAGTAGTAGCAGTCCAGACAGGCCCCAGTAACAATTCCGAAGCAGCAGTATAGGGGGAGCACAGTCTTAGTTCCATTTCAGTAATACTAGCACTCAAGACAGGCCCTGGTAACAATTCCGAAGCAGCAGTATAGGGGGAGCACAGTCTTAGTTCCATTTCAGTAGTAGTAGCACTCCAGACAGGCCCCAGTAACAATTCCGAAGCAGCAGTATAGGGGGAACACAGTCTTAGTTCCATTTCAGTAATAGTAGCACTCAAGACAGGCCCTGGTAACAATTCCGAAGCAGCAGTATAGGGGGAGCACAGTCTTAGTTCCATTTCAGTAGTATTAGCAGTCAAGACAGGCCCCAGTAACAATTCCGAAGCAGCAGTATAGGGGGAGCACAGTATTAGTTCCATTTCAGTAGTAGTAGCAGTCTAGACAGGCCCCAGTAACATATCACTAGCAGCAGTATAGGGGGAGCCCAGTATTAGTTCCATTTCAGTAGTAGTAGCAGTCTAGACAGGCCCCAGTAACATATCACTAGCAGCAGTATAGGGGGAGCACAGTATTGATGTGATGTAACGGAGACAGCAGAGCCAGGAAACAATTTTGCGCACACCTGTAGTGAGACCTAGGTGCGTAGGACTGAGCTAGTGGAATTCACAGCGCAGAAGCAGTCAAGTCGCCAAAGGGCAGTGGTACGCCTTAAGTATTTGGCTTCCCTTTTTTTAAATGGTGAGCTGAAACAGCAGATACTGTAGGCAGCGTATATTATGTTCACTGTTTCCCTCTGGCGCTATGACGGTGGTGATGTAACGGAGACAGCAGAGCCAGGAAACAATTTTGCGCACGCCTGCAGTGAGACCTAGGTGCGTAGGACTGAGTTAGTGGAATTCACAGTGCAGAAGCAGTCAAGTCGCCAAAGGGCAGTGGTACGCCTTAAGTATTTGGCTTCCCTTTTTTTAAATGGTGAGCTGAAACAGCAGATACTGTAGGCAGCGTATATTATGTTCACTGTTTCCCTCTGGCGCTATGACGGTGGTGATGTAACGGAGACAGCAGAGCCAGGAAACAATTTTGCGCACGCCTGTAGTGAGACCTAGGTGCGTTGGACTGAGCTAGTGGAATTCACAGCGCAGAAGCAGTCAAGTCGCCAAAGGGCAGTGGTACGCTTTAAGTATTTGGCTTCCCTTTTTTTAAATGGTGAGCTGAAACAGCAGATACTGTATGCAGTGTATATTATGTTTACTGTTTCCCTCTGGCGCTATGACGGCGGTGATGTAACGGAGACAGCAGAGCCAGGAAACAATTTTGCGCATGCCTGTAGTGAGACCTAGGTGCGTAGGACTGAGCTAGTGGAATTCACAGCGCAGAAGCAGTCAAGTTGCCAAAGGGCAGTGGTACGCCTTAAGTATTTGGCTTCCCTTTTTTAAAATGGTGAGCTGAAACAGCAGATACTGTATGCAGCGTATATTATGTTTACTGTTTCCCACTGGCGCTATGACGGCGGTGATGTAACGGAGACAGCAGAGCCAGGAAACAATTTTGCGCACGCCTGCTGTAACGCTTAGCTGCGTATTAATTAGGACTACTACCCCCAGCAGACATGCAGTACACTGAAGACTGTCACAGGCAGCCCAAAGATAGTATTTTTCCCCAATTTTTTTGATATAGACAGTATATCTCTTTCACCTTTCCCACTGTCCCTGCCTCACCAGTACTGCCCCTATACTCTGTACAATGACTGCAGACTGAGGACGCAATGGTCTGCACGCCCGATATACAAAAAAAAAATAATTGTGCAACACTGCTAAAAGCAGCCTCAACAGTACTGCACACGGTCAGGTCATGTGGCCCTAAGAAGGACCGTTGGGTTCTTGAAGACTAATATAACACCTAACGCTCTCCCTATAGCAGCTACAGCATCACCAGCACTTTCCCTGATCTCTGTCAGAATGCATGTGTGGCGAGCCGCGGGCGGGGCAGATTTTAATACTCGGGTGTCACCTGATCTCCCCAGCCACTCACTGCAGAGGGGTGGTATAGGGCTGGAACGTCACAGGAGGAAGTTGTAATGCCTTCCATGTCTTTCTATTGGCCAGAAAAGCGCACTAATGTCTCAGAGATGAAAGTGAAAGTAACTCGAACATCACGTGGTGCTCGTCTCGAGTAACGAGCATCTCGAACACCCTAATACTCGAACAAGCATCAAGCTCGGACGAGTATGCTCGCTCATCTCTACTAATAAACAATTAGTACTTTGACTTACTTCACAGAGGAGACCTGAAATCCGCTAGGTGTCCTCTAAATCCAGTTCACGAATCAGTCACAATTGGATAAGAAGGATGGCTTTAATCAAAAGTTACCACTTGGACAAGTAGTATCATTATTGATTGTTATTCCATTGGATTGGCGAAAGGATGCTGGTGGCCACCATACAGCCATGTTTATTGGTCAAACACGTGCAATAGCGCAGGAGCATTTTTCACTTCCTTGTTTCTATGCTCTATGGCCAACACCTGAAGCCCTGGGTATCTTAGTTGCTGCTCCCCTTGCCTATCTGTGACCTGGTGGGAATTGTGTTTGGGATTATTCCTACTTCGACCATTGGTGTGGAGACCTATAATTCAGATTGGTTCCTCACACCAGGTGAATCCATTTCCTATAATATTTGTTATTATTAACTCTGGAGCATGGATACAGTCATACTATGTCCACCATTGACTTCAATTGTAAAAAATGCATACTTTGACATATGCTTTTTCTCTGTTATTTTGAAAACTGCAGTAGTCTAGGCTTTCCACACTTTTGAGATACAGTTGTAGCAACTTTTAACTTGGTTCTTACCATACCATACGTAGAGCAGTCTGCATTTAAAAAAAACGTTATTGACCCTGCGACGGGGTACAATTCAAGGGTTTTTTGTACAACAGCCAGACAATCCTGATGGAGCTCAACACTTTTATTTGAAATGCAAAATCTCAAAGATTACATGAGACATCTCAACACAGCTGTTATGGATTTGGGAACCGTGACCAACCAGGCTGAGACCTGCCCTAGAGTGGTTGGCAGCTGACTCCTCAGATAGAGGGATTGTTGCTAGGAAAAGGGAGACTGACCATTGGCCACAGAGGGAATGGAAGACCCCTACCTATAAGCAAGGCAATCACCACAATAATGGTGGCTCTGCACTGTAACCTCGGGTATGACTATCCCTGATGGGGTAGCAAATGCAGGGACTGTCTGCAGATGGAGGAGCACTCAGATGCAGGACAGAGCAAGGGCAAAGAGCCTGTCTTTGGAGCTCCATTTCCCTACTGCAGTCTGCTGCTACAGATAAGTGCCACAGTTGTTTACCTTGCATTGCTCATTGTATCAGGGCTCCCTGGTAGGGATTTATCAGTGGCCTAGGTACGCATGTGGATCCGCACTTATCAGAGCGATCAGCCTGCCGGTTTGGCAGGGCTCACTCCAGGGATAAGGGGTTTTGTTTAGGGAGAGATTTCCCCTTTTGGTCTAGTTACATTAGTTATGAACAGTGGTGCTTTGGTTTAGTTTTGCACAGTCGTGCTTCTTTACTTTTATTTATCCAACAATATCTTGGGGAGGGGTCAAAAATGTGTAAGACTCAAGTAAAAATTATTATTGGAAAAGAGAGAAAAAAAAGTTATTTAATTGCTTGTTGACCTGGGCAATGAAACTGTCGTGTACAATAATCAAACACATAGCTAAATAAATTAGTAATGGAATGAAGTGAGATGGTTAGGAGAAACTGTATGTATATGGGTATACCTTCCCATATTGCTGATGATAACAAGCAATAGAAAGATCCAACCTGGCAGCTGAATGAATGCAGTGCCTGGGAGAGAGGGAAGGGAAAAAAATGTATGAATAAAACAATCAGTTACCAGTCTCAAAGCATTCATTTAAACTGTTAAAGGACCTAGTCACATGACCTCAAGGACATTTAAATTATCACACGATACATAAAAATCATAATCAGTGACCTGGGCACATGACCTAGAATAATAATGTGACCTAGTCGCATGACCACTGTGATGTTACCCGTCACTTTTGCCCATGGCTTTTAAAAGTATGTCTGTTTTTACTGTTTAATAGAGATGAGCGAACACCAAAATGTTCGGGTGTTCGTTATTCGGAACGAACTTCCCGCGATGCTCGAGGGTTCGTTTCGAACAACGAACCCCATTGAAGTCAATGGGCGACCAGAGCATTTTTGTATTTCGCCGATGCTCGCTAAGGTTTTCATGTGTGAAAATCTGGGCAATTCAAGAAAGTGATGGGAATGACACAGTGACGGATAGGGCAGGCGAGGGGCTACATGGTGGGCTGCATCTCAAGTTCACAGGTCCCACTATTAAGCCACAATAGCGGCAAGAGTGCCCCCCCCCCCCCACTGTCAGCATAAAGATCGTCCTCCTCTGGCACAGCTGTAACAGCTGTAGCAGAGAAGAACGATGTTTGCCCATTGAATTCAATGGAGCGGCAATACAGCATGTTCCACTGAATGCAATGGGCTGCCCGCGATCGCAGGATGAATGGTCGGAAAGGGGTTAAATATATAACCCCTTTCCTGCAATTCATCCAGAAATGTGTTACACTAAAAATATATACCGGCGTATAAGGCGACCGGGCGTATAAGACGACCCCCCAACTGTCACCTTATACGCCGGCAATACAGTGGAGCAAAGAATAAAAAGCATTACTTACGTTTTTAGATGATCTGCGGTGCTCCTGCAGGCTGTCACTCCCTCCTAATCCACGGCAGACAAGCTTTCTCTATGAAAGGCTTTAAATCCCTGCCTCCAGAAAGACACGTGCCTTCAGCCAATCACAGCCAATGACAATGATGTCATTGAATGGCTGTGATTGGCTGTGTTTCTGGAGGCGGGGATTTCAAGCCTTGAAATCCCCGCCTCCAGAAACACAGCCAATCACAGCCATTCAATGACATCATTGTCATTGGCTGTGATTGGCTGAAGGCACGTGTGCTTCTGGAGGCAGGGATTTAAAGTCTTTCGTGGAGAAAGCAATACTCTGCCGTGGACCAGGAGGGAGTGACAGCCTGCAGGAGCGCCGCAGATCATCTAAAAACGTAAGTAATGATTTTTATTCTTTGCTCCACTGTATTACCGGCGTATAAGGTGACAGTTGGGGGGTCGTCTTATACGCCCCGTCGCCTTATACGCCGGTATATATTTTTAGTGTAACACATTTCTGGATGAATTGCAGGAAAGGGGTTATATATTTAACCCCTTTCCGACCATTCATCCTGCGATCGCCGGCAGCCCATTGCATTCAGTGGAACATGCTGTATTGCCGCTCCATTGAATTCAATGGGCAAACATCGTTCTTCTCTGCTACAGCTGTTACAGCTGTGCCAGAGAAGAAGGATTTGTCTTCTATATGTTCTCAATGGGGTCAGCGCTGCTGCCGCTGGCCCCATTGAGCGCATATAGAATGCATCCATAGCGAACCGCGGGAGGGGCAGACTTTCATATCAGGCGGACACCTTATCTCCCCAGCCACTCACAGCAGGGGGTGGTATAGGGCTTAAACGTTGCAGGGGGAAGTTGTAATGCCTTCCCTGTCTTTATATTGGCCAAAAAAAAGCGCTAACGTCTCAGGGAAGAAAGTTTAAGTAACCCGGACACCGCATGGTGTTCGTTACGGATAACGAACATACCGAACACCCTAATATTCGCACGAATATCAAGCTCGGAAGAACACGTTCGCTCATCTCTACTGTTTAATGAAAGCCCTATGTAGGTGCCAATGTGGTGCTGAAATGCGGAGCTAAATAAAAGTTTCATCCCAACTCCTGCCGAGTTCTCCTTCTTCCTACTCTTGCCAAGACTTTCATTGAAGCTACTGCTTGTCCATGGGGAGACTAAAGCTGTTTTTGGACAGGCTTTCAAGCGTGTTGTCCCGCCGCACAATTGCACTAGGTAGCGACATTCCTCGTTTACTTATTTGTATTTCTACGCTGTATTATGTTATAGAGTAATGTTTTTTTTTTTCTTTTTCAGTTAAAACAAATGCTGGCACAAGTCAAAAAATGCAAATAAGTCTGAAGTTAAAAGTTCATGCTTGCAGACCTTTAACAAGCTGTTGGATTTGGCTAATTGAAAGAAAGCATGGCCCCAACAAGACAGTCGTCAAATGAAACAATGGAAAGGATCATAAACTCCCTTAAGAAGGAAATCCAACGTGGAGTGTTGCAAAAGATGTTGACTGTTCCGAGTCAGCTCTGCGTAAAATTTTCTGATTAAGAACTTTTGTTCAAATTGCATAATCAGACACTAATGGTGGTCGGTAGCTTTACTTGCTGTTAATCCTAAATAAAGCTGTGAGATTTCATTAGTTGGGTTTTCCTTTCCTATTACTGGGTGTAACATTTGGTGCAAGTATAAACAAAATGGGAAGGTTACAAAAGGAAAACAAATAGGTAGACTAAGGAAGCGATGGAAGCAACATGTGTTGAAAATATTAAAGAGTAATGGTTGTTTCAACTTCATAAATCCATAGTACATGCAAAGCTAGAGGAAATAACTTTGTAATACTTCTCATTGGAAAAAAATGACACTTTCCCCAGTTATCAGACTGCTCACCTACTGCTATCTGCCGATTGCACTACTAAAATCTATCTTAAGTAAAAACCGGTTAGTAGCTCACTGAGGAATTAGATTACAGCCACAACCAGCAGAAGTCTATAGGGGAGAAAAGGAGGGAACAGCTAGAGAGACACAGAGGCAAAGAGACACACCAAGACATGGCTGCAAGTTCTAGTAAGTGTTATGTATCACTACAGTGCTGGATTACAGCTATACTGCACATTACTGCTGTATAATGCCCTCCATGTGGTTGCTGCTTCTAAAGGCGTGCTACAGAGATATAGGAGAACAGGGTCTCCTCTTCTCTGTGTTCTCTGTATGGAAGACATTCTAGCAGCTAGTCTCCCCCACTCCTGAGCTGAGCTCAGATAAGACTGACAACTGGAGATGGAGTTTGTGGGGAAAAAAACTGAAGATAAACGCGGGGCACAATTTATATAATGGTCATATATGGTCTTATTTCCTCTGCATATGTGGCAGCTTATTCTGAAAATGTAACTGAAGTGACAGGTATGTTTTAAATGCACAATTAAACATTAAAGGAAGTTGTCCTCATATTCTCCCACTTACAGGAAAATCTATAAGTTATATGTAGTAAAGGGTTGACAGGCTGCTATATTGGACAGTGCAGTCAGACCCCATCAATGTTGCAGAAGTAGGTGCTTGACATCAGAGCAGGCCCACTCAGAGCCTGACATGGACATAGCTTTGTGTTACATTGTTTTGTGGCATATCTATAATTTGAATATTTGTTGCAAAGTAAAAAACAATCTTGGTGAACATTCTCTAATTTTGGTAACGCCATAATTTTTGGAATTGTAGAGACAAGAGTTAATTCTGCAACATTAAAAATAATATGGATAACAAGAAAACATAAATATAAAAAAATATTTAGAATATGAAGGTGATATAAATACTATGGTATGTAATTTTCTGATGATGCCCTCCCTTTGAGTAGGTGTCTTGAACCATGAGGGGGAGGGGGTAGCAATGCAATTTATGAAGTTTTTAGTTTGTGTTCCCTCACTTTCTTTTGATATGTCTCATCTAGCTATACAGGTTATTCTAATGTTTCTCACATTGGCTTGGGATTAAATACCTGATGACAGTTTGATTAAGTTTCGAGCAGATGGCTCTTAACATCTATTAGAGCATCAATTACAGGCCAAGTTTAAAAGCCTGTTTACCCTCTGTTGTCTCATTCTCTACTGTAGAAAAGAATTAAACTCTTAAACTTTCATTTTTCATGTGATTGTTTAATATTCTGTTCTTATAAATATCAGTGCATTCATATATCATAATGTTTAGATAAGTGTCACCCTGTACCGCTGTTATTATGTGGCTTGGAAATAGGCTTATTTCAGTATTCATTGTCCCAGACATCAGAAGTTGACATACTGCAATGCAACAATTTCAGTCATTCAGAATGAAATCCAGTTTTATTCATGCGTAATAATATTTCTCCATTCAAGTCCTACCATGTAAGGCAATTGGATTGAAATTAAAGAGTTGTGCAGTTGTAAACCATTAATGGCCTATCTGCAAATTGGTCATTAATAGTAGATCAACGAGAGCACACTGTCTGAGTCCCCTGCCAATGAGTTGTTTGATCAGCTGGTGCACTTGTGTACTGAGCTGAATTCTGCAGGAAGCAGACAGCTCCGTTCCACTGTAGTGGCCAGGTTTAGTATTGCAGGCATTATGGTGAATGGGAATCTTGCCTATAATACCAAGCCTGGCCAGTACAGTGGAAACAGAGATGTCTGCTTCGTGCAGAAATCAGCTCAATGCATGAGCGCACTGGTCAGGCAAACAGCTAATCAGCAGAGATCCCGGGTGGTGAATCCCCACCTATCTACTATTGATGATGTATCCTGAGGATACACCAACAATAGTTTACAACTGAACAACTCTTTTAAATGTCTATATTTTTACACCCTTATAATGTCTACAATCACAGAAAATGGCCATATACTGTGTGAGAGTATACACTAAGCAGCTACCACCCTCTATATTAAGAGGCTGTGTGAGTGGCTGTTTCATCATGGTGTCCCTCACATCTGTAATTAGCTCCCTCATTTGGTAGTCTGCTACCTGCATGTTGAGGGGATGCAGCTCTCTGCCCTCTTACACTAAGCAGCTACCACCCTCTATATTAAGAGGCTGTGTGAGTGGCTGTTTCATCGGTGTCCCTCACATCTGTAATTAGCTCCCTCATTTGGTAGTCTGCTACCTGCATGTTGAGGGGATGCAGCTCTCTGCCCTCTTTAGTCAGTAAAGTATATGGCCATTCTCTGTGATTGTTTTTATGTTTTTATATTTCCCCTTCTGTGACTTATAATGCTTAGCTTCAAACTTCCCATACACCTATCAACCATAACATTAAAGCTACTGATAAGCTAGGTCAATAACATTGATTATTTTGTTACCATGGGGTGGGATATAATAACCCTTTCCAATCCAGTGTCGGACCAGTTCTGACATTCAAATTTCCCTGCATAGCTCCAATGCTAGGCAGCTCTCCAATGTCAGAGGTTGTTCTGCATGTATAATGTGTGTGTGTGTGTGTATATATATATATATATATATTACAGTATTCAGGACAGCTCTCTGATGAAGAACTGTCTTGCAAACTGTAAAATACATATGCAGAACAGCCTTTGACATTGAAGAGCTGCCCTGTATAGTGTTAGAAATGTGCTCTACACATTGTATGCAGTTATAGGATGGCTTTGTATGGCTCTGTGATAGATAGATAGATAGATAGATAGATAGATAGATAGATAGATAGATAGATAGATAGATAGTCATTAGAGAAATTAGAAATAGTCTGATTATATAAATGTATGTTATATAAAGATACATATATTTAAGGGATTATTACAAATAATCTTCCCGATGTGAAACATCTATAACTCACATTTAACTTTCAAAGAATTGCTAATAAAATCATCACAACAGTTCAGTTTTATGTGTTTCTGTTAAGTAATTCCAAACAATCCACAACACACTTTTCCAACAAAAATAAATAAGAGCTGGGGAGTTTGCGATTGGTAGAGAAATTGGATTGTAAAGGCTTAAACAGCAACATAATAACAAAGTTAATGAATGTTGTGTGCTGGAAGCCTGTCCATTACCCCTGTCTAGCCCTGGGACTGGAAAGAGAGATTTCCTCTTAGTTCAGGATTGGTCAGTAGAGAAGGTATAAAAGACAGCGTGTGGGTGTAGAGAGGGAGCCCAGATAGGGAGTGAAGTGGGGGAGTCTAGCCCCAGGCTTGGGAAGTGCCTGGCCTAGACCTGGAGGAGAGCCGTGGAGGAAGTCTAGCCATGGAATCAGCAGGAGGGAAGAACAGCAGGATAAAAAGGGAAGTCTTCTACAGTTGTCGGCAACCTTGCCCTGAGGGATCGTTGCCAGGGAAGGTCAGCTTTTCAGCGGGAAGGGATTCAGTCATCGCAATCGTGAGTTTAACCTGTCCCCTTTCAGTCAAGAGCCAGAGTGTTTGCAAGAGAGTCTGTACTGCTCCCTCCATTCCTCCACCAATAACCTCCCAGTCCAGCTGCCAGATAACTTAGCCTGGCAAGCTCATTTCTGTATCCGGTAGAGAACTAAGAAGTAAATGCCTGAAGTTACCATTTGTTGGACTTTAACCTGTTTTCTAAGTTGCAAGTAAACTGTGTGCCTTCGGTTTCACCTAAGCGCTTGGGACTGGACTCTTTATTTCATCGTCGCATAACATTAAAAGGCACTGGCGTCACATTGAACCTACACTAACTACCGACGGCCCCGTCAAGGGCCCTATAACAATCGACCAGCTGCACAAGTTACCAGTGCTAGGCAGAGTAGCCACCACCGCGATACAATTAGAATTGGCATAACCACTGGAACCACCTTCCTGCCAACTTCAGCTTGCTGCAGGATGGATTTCTTTGGCATCATGAACAGGATGATACCTCCGTGCCTTCTATGCCAAAATGTGGGGAAATGCGTTCATTAAACTCACATATTAGATTACAAATGATGGACTAAAAATTGGAAACTTTAATGGGGATAATGTGTGCTAAAATGCCCCATATGTTGGAAGGATACTGTGCAATACTGTTTGGTGATTTAACTTAACAAGATGAAGATGAATGATCTGAAATTCGTGCTGCACCATAAACTCCCAAGATGTCACTTGTTTGTCTTCCCCTTGACAGAAAAGCCTGTGAACTCTTGGCGCCAAGAAAAGCCCACCAGCGGTATAGAAAAAAGTAGGGTGGTGTGAATCCCCCAATGCGGAACTGGGACAGAATGCTGCCAGGACCAGCCCCTGGGTGGAGTCCTCCGAGAGCATCTTGCAAGCAGCAGAGTGTTGGAGAGAAAAGAAGAGCGCAGAGCTGGAGCAGGAGAGTGGAAACAGCTGCGTCATCGTATCCAAGAACAGAATGGCCACAAAAGGTGTGTCCTAAACTTGTGGAGTGGTGGATGTCTCTGAACACAGGCCATGGGTGTCTTTCTTTTAACCCTGCCCTGCAAATAAGTAACTGGATCTCCCCCCACCAAGTACGCCCTTGACTTGACCAAATATATGTCAAAGAGGTATGGCCAGTATACACCAAGATATTGTGTGCCCAATTGCATTGGAAAGTGCAGTCAACTGTGTTTTTTCAGTACTGCATTAATCAGTTTGATATAAAGAGTATTGAACAGTGTCAGGGTACATATACGTATTTAAGAAGATTAACATGCTGAAACTACGGTATGATTAGATAAATATGAAAAAGAGATAAGAGAGTGATGAAGGAAAGATAGATTGGGGAGAAAGAGGGAGATAGATAGATAGATAGATAGATAGATAGATAGATAGATAGATAGATAGATATTAGATAGATAGATATGAGATAGATATTAGATAGATAGATAGATAAATAAATAGATAGATAGATAGATAGATAGATAGATAGATAGATATGAGATAGATAGATAGATAGATAGATAGATAGAGGCAAGAGAAATAAAAACATATGAGATGGATAGCTTTGCAGCCAAAAGAATAGAGTGAATAATTGCTGTAACTTTCCATGAACCACTTTTATTATTTGTATCCTAATTATTTTTAATATCCATTCAGTTGCTTTTTCATCACATTTTATACTACACTTAATTCTCTATTTTGTCTATGCAGCAATAGAACTGGCCTAATATTTCACTGCAGATGATAAAGCAATTAATTTTTTGAACGCTCAACACAAATTGCTCCATGCCAAGTTTGGAATTACAGAAACAGATTTTAAAATTTGTTCTTATTGCCATATTTACTGAAAGTCTTGGATCAGCTTATAGTGTTTATGGCCCTATCATTATGATGTTGCCAGGACTGCAGGTGGAATCATTTAACAGCAAGCATAGTACCTCAAATATTGATCTTTTTATTGCCAAAAAGCTCTGCAGTACAGTATAAAGCAGTGCACTGCAGTAATAAAGATGTAAATACAGTATGCAAAATGTTTATATCGAGAAGTTAAGAATTTGTTTGGTTATATTTAGTATTTTGTCTTTTAGTTTATAGTATATTCAAATTTACAAGATAACATGACAATATAAAAACTGTGGCTTATATTACACTTGTTCAAAAACAATGGAGCTAAAATTCTCCAGTTAATAAAGAAAAGAAGATGTTATTAAATGATTATGAGCATTGCCTTCCTAGAGAGGAGCACAATAAAGATCAGCCTACTACAAATGTGCTGTTGAGCCACAGTAAAGATAAAGGCTTGTATTTTACAAGGGAGCTATTGTTTTCTATAGCAGTTAGTTGTTAAAAATAGAATTCAGCAATGTTACTCTGTATTCTGAACGGAGCTACTGCAGAGAGGGGAACAACGCGGATACATTATATATGATACCATGATAGTGGTAGATTTTAAAACCATTCCCTAAGGGCCCTTTTACATGGAATGATCATCGTTCAAAAAAAATCGTTGGATCATGAGGATTTGAATGATAATCATTCAGTGTGAACATGGCCAATGATTGAATGACAAATGAGAATTTGTTTGCTTTTCGTTATTCCAGGCATAAAAGTAATCAAACGTTGTTGTGTGTGAATAGCGATCGTTTAGTCATTTACATTCACTGGTACAGTGAATGTGAATGACTGAGCGATTTGCGAACGCAATTCTGAACGAAATTGCAAATAATTTATCTGCCTGTCAGGGGCTCTCAGAACATCGGGTTGTAAAATATAGCAGCGTACACCCGATGCACTGAGTGCTCCTGTCAGTGTATCGGATCCGGCAGTGAGTCAACATGCTGTGAACAAAATAAACTGCATGGAGCATAGAATGGCTACTCTTTGTAGTGACCCAGAATTAGGAGGCAGTTTAAGCAGCAGTGCAAAAATAACATGTTAGTCACGATGGCTCTACTGCTCCTCCTGGCAGATGGCTAAAGCGGTGTCTATGGGCCGAGCTACAGCCAGTGGTAAGAACAATTAAAAAAAACAATAAACTAAATGATATGGGGAGTTGTTGTAGCCTGCTACCCGTGGAGTCGGGTAGAAGATGGTGGTTTATCGTGACGTCAGCCCGCATACAGGTAGGGATCCGTTCCAGGCAGAAATAATAAATATAAAAATTGGAGAACTAAACAAAAATGGGGAAATAATCTTTGCTCTCCTGTAGTGCTGTGTGGTACCTCAGTGCAGTTGTTGCAGGTGATGGGAAGTACTTCAGGGAGACAGACTTTAGATGGTGAAAGCAATTTAACTCCTTATTGAGATGAATCTTCATCCTATGTGCACAATTACAACCTTCTCCTCACGGTGATACGGTTTAGATGACAGACTCCATGAGCATCATTCACAATAGATAGAGTTAGTGTCTGGGAACGTGAAGGGTTACTTGGTGTCTCACTCCTGACTCTGTTCCTTTTCTTCTTCTTACTCAGTTACCTCTCTTCTTCTCTCTTTTTCCTTTTAACTTTCTCTAAAGCATAAACTTGGTTTCGTACTCACACTTGGATATTGCTTTCCACCACACTGGCTATGCTCGATGTTCTCCTTGGGCCTCTCCGGTCTTTATCTTTGGCTGTCTTCTCCCTATCAGCTCCAGAACTAACCCCACCCAATCCCTGTCTTTTATTCTCTTCCCACTAACCAATACTGAGCTAGGGGAATACTGACTAACCAATCCCTGATCTAGCTGTGGGTAACTGAGAGGTGTGGGAGGAGGTTAGGGTGTATTCTGCAAAGTCATGCAGTGTTAGGTAATAACAACACCAAACATTAACCCATTATCAACCATTTAACACAATACACATAATTACACATAAATAACCATATCCACATACATTGTGTTAGGTGGTAGCAGTAGTGCTGTGAGACCCCAACTCAGGGGTACTATACCTTCACTGTGCCCGGGAATGGCAGCAGCATATGAATGGGGAGGACAGTAAAGCACACAGGGGTGGTGGGACAAAGTGGGGGCAGAGCATTAGAGAAAATAAAGTATATATGATAGTCTTCTTCATATACTGTTATACACAGCAGAATACCTGTGTTTGCATCTGTTCTGTAGGAAACAATGCAGACACACCTGGATGAAGCGCCCTTTGCTTTACCAAGCTGCATAGCAGAAGAGGATCTTTTAAGAAAAATATACGAAATAGGCTGATAAAAATTGTATGGGTACTCTTTAACCTGAGTGTGTTGTTTTTCTATGTTTCATACTTTTACACTTAAATATGGAAATATATTTTGTTAAAAACTTATTTAAAAAAAAATAATACTATGGAATCTATGTGGAAGGTTACCTATGTATTTTGGATCAGGACCGCGGTGACATTACAACATCAGCCCCGGCCCACATGATCCACACACCGGCACATACTCAGTGGACACAGGCATGAGCACTTCTCTGTGGGTGTGTGAATGGATTGGTCAGCTGGGAGGTATGTGTTCCAGCCAGCCAATTAGCAACCATCTGTAGACATTTATCCTGGCTCCTCCTCATGGAGAACACCTGTTATACTTCAAGTCTGTAGGCTTATTTAGTCATGTTGGCAGCTCCTGTCCTGCTCCATTTTCAGATAAGTCTGTTTGGTGTAATGGATATATCAGGATGTTGTGACATTTATCTCCTGACTTTTTCGCTATTGCATTTCATCTGGTTCAGTGCATGCTTGTTTCTATCTTTATCATGTCTTCTGTTATTCTTTGTAGCAAACATTATCCCTATTTTTCAACTAGGGACAGTCAAGGTCAGCCCAGGTTCTTGACGTGTTAATTTGATAAGGTCAGATTTCCCATTCCCCCACTTTTGGTTTAGTGTTTCACATTTTTTGTTCTCCGCATCACAATATTGTGTCTATATTCAAACTCTAGGACAACTAATTATGTCTGATCCAGACAAGGTTTTTTACGCTCACCTTAGACTTAACACCTAGCACAGTTTAGTATAAAGCATAGTATACACTTATTGTATATATTGTATTTATTTCCTGTTTGCATAATGTAATTTGTTTTCATACACTGGTTATGAAGGATATCCATCTCATCTGAGTTGCTAATACAGTAGTTCCCGAAATTTTCTTTACAGCAGATACTTGAAAATAAAGTAAGAAAAACAACTCAAGGTGCTGTCATGCAGGACGGAATTAGTCCGCATGGACATTTCTGTATCCTATGTTATCCCTATGGGGCTTGAATTCTGGACCTGTTAAAATCTGCATGTCTTTACTTCAAAACAGGAGGATGAAATTCTACAGCAGAAAAGCTTTCTGTTGCTGAATTAAAGATGTTTTGCGGAATTCTTGCTGTGGATTTCTAACATACAGGAGATATAATTCCGCAGGAAAAGTCTGCGGAAAAACACAAGCAATTTAGCAAGATTTTGCACTAATTCGCAAAATCTGCATCCTGCAGCCTATTCTGTACCACGTGAGAGCGCCATCAATTGACTAGTATTGGAAAGCATTGTTGGCATGCTCTGTGATATGTCCAGATCTCAATGTACAGCAAAGAAGGGGAAGAGAAACTGATCAGCCCCATCATGAATTGTCAATGATGTTATCCTGTGTTATCCAGCTTTAGGGCGCCCACCCACTGGCGTTTGCGATTTTCGTGCGTGAAAAACGCAGCGTTTTCCGCGCGTTTTTTGCGGCTTTTTCGCGGCATTTTCGCGCCTTTTCCGTTAATTTCCATTGACATTCATGGGTGCATTAAGAGAAAAATAAGGACACATATGCAACTGACAGTTCCTATGTTAAAAATTGCAACGGACCGAAAAAAAAAACGCCAGTGGACAGGAGCACATTCAATACTAATTGCTCTTGAGAAAAAACGCAAAACGCAAAGGAAAAAAAATCGCCAGTGGGTGGGCGCCCTTATGTTATCTTTCATTGCAACTCTGTCCTCTGTTTATAAGGAAATGATTTCTGAACCTACCCCTAGTGCACAAGTTGAAAAATGACCTCTGCAAAACAGAAATTGTTAACTTATTAACTGATTGCCTACAGATCCTCTTATACTAAAGATAATTAATTGCTCAGATTCTTGCTGGATTGTGGAAGTCTGAATAATTATTGTTCAGTGTAAATGCCGGCAGCCACTGAATGATGATTGATAATTCATTCATCGTTCAGTTTCTGCAAGGATAAAAATCAAATGATGATCAACCTGTGTAAGCAGGCCGTCATTCATTTACTGTTTACAGTGAATGGAGGCTGGCGAATGGAGTGATGTCTA
Source organism: Eleutherodactylus coqui (assembly GCF_035609145.1). Taxonomy (NCBI): domain Eukaryota; kingdom Metazoa; phylum Chordata; class Amphibia; order Anura; family Eleutherodactylidae; genus Eleutherodactylus; species Eleutherodactylus coqui. The sequence goes on from NC_089847.1 coordinate 47,583,094, forward strand.
ATCTTCTCTGCCTCCATTCACTCAGCAATCCTCACTCTTGTGTGACGGCATACGAGTGATTATTGCTGGGACAACAGTCATCCCATGGAAAAGGACTCTAAGAGTGATCTAATAGACCATCCAATAGGTTTGTGAAAAGATTTTCTTTAAACTCACAGGACTGGGACAATTTTGGCCTTAATTGGGTCTTAACACTACTCCATACATGATATGTGAAGTATCTGTTAAAGATTCAGCATTGGAGCAAACTAGATCCAAGCTAAGCCTCTACATGTCCTGTGGCATGCCTAGACTCAGTGTAGGACTGACCCACTGGGTACCCTATGGTGGGCGTCATCCACCACCCTATAGTGTAATTACCTCTTCTTCGGCACCAGTCAGCATTGTGATAACTTAATTTATAGCATTGTAGTACATTGTAGTTTAGTTATCATAACGTGCTACATTTCATGTTAAAGTATATAAAGTATATATCTGTACTTGGCATTTTTTAATGCAGCTACAGCTTTTTCTGCTTTCCTAGTGTGGATATCTAGTTCAGTCTACCATAAATTTACCCTCTCCACAGAGGGATCAGAGAGAAGAGAGAGGCTACAGACAGCGCAGATAGCTAGACGGGAAATATTACTGCCCTCGGCATCCTACATAATGTTATATGTGTGTATTGTGTTTACACAGGAAATGGTCACATTATAAATTATTAAAGACATGATCTATTAGCATTGGACATCCTTTGGCCTTCATAGCCACAGAAATTAATTGTATTATATTATAGATTCAACTAGGTGTTGGAATTGTACTATGGGAAAGAAAGAAAGTGGAGATGTCAATCATTAATCAAGGTGTTAGGTTGTGCGGCTAGGACCTGTGGTTCTACAGGTTTCTTTGAGCACACCTTCACAGGTGAGAGTTAATTGAGCTGGCTGGGTGTGATGTTTTTTTAGCCAATCCCCCTGGTCTGCTACACATAAATGCCATCTTCTCTTGCCAGAGAATGCTGGTCATTTTATCTTGTTTATGCATTATGTGTTACTTCCACTCTGTACTTGGTGTTATGCATGTCTGGTCTGTAGAGTGTCTCTCACCTTCCCTGAGGACAGTCTGGACACCTGTAGTCCCTGTCTGCATCATATGCAGACCCCCTCTCCCCTTCCCTTTGACAGGTGCGGCCTCCGGACATCTGATGTCTTATGTGTGTGTCAGGTGCATGATGCCTGACACTGTTCCCTGTATGTCAGTATGGTGTCTGACTCTTTCCCCTTGGCATGAGGACACTTGCGCTAGCAGTGGTTTAGCTGTATGCATGTTAGCTCTGAGTAGGGTTACTGTATTGGGTTTCTCTGTCACCCTGGGGTTTTGCGTTTATGCATGATGTGTGGTGCATGTCTGTGCAGGTGGCTGGACATGTGTGTGAACAGTGACGTGTTCATTGGGTCTGTGCAGGTGGCAGACAAGGTGCATAAACAGTCCTGTTCTATCTTGCGTGCAAGTCCCTGCGGTGCTGGTGTGAACAGCGACATGCTCAATGTCTGTGTGGGTTTCCAGACATCAGGTGTGAACAGTCCTGTTCTGTGAGTTGGTGTAAGTTGCGTCATGTCCAGCTGTGGATCGTTTGCCATCCAGGGAAAGGTAGGTCCCTAGGTTCCAGTGCAGGGTCATCCTTATTGGGAAGATCACCCTGCTTGCAGGCAGGTTTTCACATGGTGGTTGTCCCGTTAGAGTAGGGATGTGTTATGTTTGCCCGTGAGACCTTTCCGCAGTCCTACCTTGGTTTTCAGTATGCATTTTGTGTGTACTTATGGCTTTTGCGTGAATGCTGTCTTGCATCCGTGCTGAGGCATGGTTTCCTCGTGTGCCTGGAGGATGTAACATAAGGGCTCCAATTTGGAAGGAAAGAAGAGATAGGGTCAAGTCCCATCTGATGTAGTGGACCACTCATTGGTCAACATGCAGTTGATTTGCATATAACATGCAATGGAAAAATGCAAATTTCCCCGTTTCAAACACATGGCAGCAGTTTGTATTGAAACAGAGCTATGTTTGTTCTTGCTTTCACATCGCTCACCTAATGTTGAATTGATTTATAGGCTAAAATCATCATGACAAACTTCTTTTAAGCAATTCTTTGGGATTTCCAAATTTATTAAAGAGGTTGTCTCGCTTCTAGCTGTTTTACTGCAGGAAGCAGACAGCTCTGTATATTGTGCAGTGTTCTGGGTGGGTACTGCAGGCTGCATGCCATTCATTTCAATAGTCTCAGCCTGCAGTACACACCTGGGTCATTGCACAATGTATGGAGCTTCCTGCAGCAAAATAGCTAGAAGTAGAACAACCCCCCTTAAGTATCACAAAAAGAAAGCTGCACATTAGAGTACATTCAGAACTGTCACTGATAATTCATAATTCAAACCGAAGACTGAACATGCATTGTTTTTGTATACATTGAAGGTGAGCCCCCAAAATCACAATGCAATAACATAGCTTGAAAGACAAAGAAATAATATAAGTACAGCCAGTTCAGCCTATTATCCTGCAATGCTGATAAAGAAGAAGGTATTTTACTCATGAGCTAGAAGTGAATTTTTCCCATTTAGGTAAAAAAAATCCTTCCTGACTCCAAATCTGGCAATCAGAAAAAAAATTTCTGGAGCAACAACCCTTTTGAAGTAATCTAGTGACTGTAAGGGCTCAGTGAGATAAGCAAATTATACCCTCAGGATAAGTCATCAATAATAGATTGCCTAGGCCTCCTGCCTATTAGCTATTCACCAGGCTGATGCACTCGTGTGCTGAACTGAATTTTGCAGGAAGAAGACAGCTCAGTTCTTACTGTAGTGGCGAGACTTGGTATTGCAGGTCAAGTTCTCATTGAAATGAATGGGAAGTTTGTCTGCAATACCAAGCATGACCACTACAGTAAAAATGGAGCTGTATGCTTCCTGCAGAAATCAGCTTAGTGCACAAGTGTACCGGCCTAGCAAACAGCTGATCAGGAGTCAATTTACTATTCATGACTTAGCCTGAGGATTGGCCATAAATAATTTACAATCGGACAACTCCTTTAATATAGTTTTGTACAAACCCACTACAAGGTCATTAATAAATATAATAAAAATAAAAAGACACAATACCGACTACTTTGTAAACTACTTATAATAATCTTTATTTGTATAGCGCCAACATATTCCGCAGCGCTTACATAGACAGGGGGACAAAATACAGAAAGACAAAAGTACAAAAATGACAGAACCACGGTTACATAGTAATCAGTTGATTAATACAATAGGGGTGCGGGTCCTGCTCTAACGAGCTTACATACTACAAGTAATGGGGTGATACAGAAGGTAAAGGGCTGGAGATGTGCAGGCATGATGAGGTGGAGAGTGAGGGATGCTATACACATAGACAATGGTCAGACATTAAGCCGTGTGACGGCAGAATTGGCATGACTGCAGGGGCAGTTTATGATGGCTAGCAGGGATTGCAGCCCTTACATATATAGTTACCTAATCCAAGTATTATCAATTTATGTACCAACCTTAATTGTGACACAGTATCAAACACTGTGGAAAAATGAAGATGTTTGACACACAATGACTTTTCCTGGTCTAGTCCAAAACTTGCCTCCCAATTAAAGCTGATTAGATTAGTGTGACAGGATCATTCCATCATAAACGCATACTGATATGGAGTTAAACATTTATTTTTATGTTCCATGTTTTCACTTGGTAGGCCCAATGCCCCCATGTCAGACTCTGCCTGTGCAGGAAGGAGTTAATATGCAAAATCCTGGTGGCTCGGAGCAGCATTTCAGAAGCAATCAAAATACTAGAACAGAAGATTCAACTTCGTGCAAACTTCTCCAGCCTTGACCGCTGCACCCCCCAACAACATCCTCATATTCTTTTCCAGCAGTTGGGACCTCACACTCATCAGGTCCCTGACTGTATGCAATTCAGCTGAACTGATGTAGAGGTCTCACCTCAAACCATGTACTTTAATGATGGTTGTCTAAAACACCAAATAAAGTAGAAATTGAACTTAATTGTTCCAGTAATTGGATTGCTTCTGGAGTTCTGCGCTGGGCCACCAGTTTGTGTGAATTTCCAGACTTTTTACTACTGACAAAGATGAAAAACAACTGTTGCTTCAAGTCGTGGAAGCAAATCGCAAGGCTTTTCCAACACAGATTACCAAGAAGTCTGCTGTCCAGTCCGTAAGCGCTGACTGACAAGTATTTGTATCGTAATTTTGACTATCTTCATATATTTGGAGGTTTCTTGGCAGGAACAGCACAAATGTGTAGATTGTCAGGACAACTATTATTAGTACATGACATTGTCAATACGTAATATTATAAAGTATAGTGGTTGTTTTGCAAAGTCAAATTGTTAATATTAATGCTGTAAACTGTGTAATTGGAAATCTTGCGCATAAACGCCATTTCTCATAATATTCATCAGTTTTGAGCTCCATCTTGCAGTTGAAATTTAAAGCTCAACCTTTACCCTAACATTACTATTAGCAGATGCAACCAATCAGGAAGCTGTCTTGCTGTATAGCTGCCACTTTATTTTTTACCATATCTCTATGGCCCCCCTACTGAGGGGTTTGTCCTGAAGTAGAGCGACCAAGAACAAATTTGTATTCATTGCTTGTCTATAACATACACTGCATTTTATAACTGTGCCTTCCTATAGTAGAGACGTTCTGTAATATTCAGTTCATTTATAATAACTGTAGAAGAATAAAGTGGATATGAAAACCACTTATGTTTAAAATAATTAGGTCTACCACTAGATATTGAAATTATAGAGTACAACATACATCTTGGCTGCTCGTGCCCTTGAAATTATATCTTGGCACAATATTTAGACACATCTGAAACATAAAAATGCAATGTGAATGTGCTAGAGAGAACTACTTAAATTTATGATCATTGCAGTGTTACAATTTACCTGCATTTAAACATATCTTGGATTCTGAAATATCATTATGTGAGACAATTGTTTATCCCAGGGAGCCCTGTAGAACAGTGTTTTTTTCCCCAAGAAGCTCTGAATATTGCTATTGTAGAATCATGTAAATAGATTGTGCTATTTATTTGCAATTTATCAGAATCTCAGCAGATGTACTGTTCTACTGCACAAACTGAAATCCACCTAAGAAAGTAATTTAAAAAGTGTGAAGAATGACCAGAGAATGATTACATGAACCTACAATGCTTGTGCCCTTTATGAAAATAAATAATGTAAGGCATTGGATCAGTAACACAATAACTATCCTACACTGTTCTGGTTTTTCAGCCATAGACTGTGCATGAAAATAATACAGGAATTGATATATATATATATATTTCCTTATTTACATTAACATTACCAATGTATACTTTTTTCATGTGCATTTTGTCTTCAGCTTTGTAACAGAGACTACATAGTGATACATGGTAATGTGAAAAAGTATGAACATCATAGGTAAAGTTTTTTTCTTATTTTTTAACATATGTGAACATATGCAGTTTGTAAGAAAAAGTAACTGATTGTTATCTCACAGATAGGGCCTATTTACATGGCCATAGGCGTTTTACTTGTGCCAGCCGGCAACCGTAAAAACATCTGAACAGCAAAGGACCTGGCCACAATGCCGTGGGGCTTGGAGAGACATGCCCCCTTCCCTCCCCCTCGCCGACTCACCTCCTCTCTCCTCCCCTCCAGCCATTTGCAGTAGGAGGGGGCGGGACAGGCAGAGCTAAGCTCCCGCCCCCTCTCCCCCCCTTGTCTGCAGCTAGCAATGGGAGGGGGTGGAGCGGGCAAAGCTTACCTTCACCCCCATCCCACTCCCTCCCATTGCAAACAGCGGCAAGGGGCAGAGAGGAGAAAAGAAGAGGAAGGGAGTTTAGCAGTCACGCTGCTAAACTCCCTCCCACCTCTACTAGCTATTTAGGAGAGCTTTATAAAGCACAGTATACAGTGTATTGCAGCAGCATTGAATGACATATATTATAGATGGCTTAGAGCTCCCAGGTTTGATAAGTGTTTGTATTTTCAATTCCTATGCCTCTCACACGCATTCTCTGACCTAATTGTCAATTTTGATTTGAATTTGGTGACTTTTTGTAATTGTCATAATTTTTGTCTTCTTGAAATTCAGGTAGAGGCCCATTTTTTCACTTTCAGTTTTAATCTTACATATCAGCTGCTTCAGACCTGCTTCTGTTTCTGCAAGCAGAGTTGTGTCATCTGTGTACAGAGATTGTTGATGTTTCTGCCACCTCTTCTCATTCGGGTTTCCAATTCATCTAGGTCCATTTTCCACATGATCACTTCAGCATATAGGTCAAACAAGAAGGATGAGAGGATGCAGCCCTGTTGGACACCTTTGCCGATCCCAAACTAATCTGTGTCTCTATACTGTGCTCTTACAGTGGCTTCTTGATTGGTATAAAGTGATTTTATCAGCTTGACTTGATGTGCCGATATGCCCATCTCTTGTAGGGCATGCCATAGCTTGTCATGGTTGACGCAATCAAAGTCTTTGATGTAGTCTATGAAGCACATGTAGATATTCTTTTGGTATTCTCAAGCTTTTTCCATGGTCCATTGCATGTTTGCAATATGGTCACTGGTGCCGCGTCCTTGCGAGATTCCTGCCATCGCATCAGGGAGTGTTGCTTCGACTACTGATCTCAGTCTTTCCTGTATCATTTTGAGAAGGATGTCGCTTGCGTGCCAAATGAGGGCAATTGTTCGGTAGTTGGAGCAATTCTGGGAGTTGCCTTTTTTTGATAGAGGGATAAGATAGATCTTTTCCAGTCCTGTGGCCATTGTGTTGATGCCCATACTGCCTGGCACAGTGCTGTGATGGTTTTCACTAGTACTGGCAGCAATAGCTCTGCTGGTATGTTATCTATGCCTTGAGCTTTAATTTTGGCTAGTTGTTTCATTGCAATAACCACTTCTGACTCCATAATGGAGGGCTCCAAGTCCACAGGCTCCACCTCACGCAATGGGCCAGGTATGTGATTGCAGGCATATAATTCCTCTGTGTATTCTCTCCACCTATCCTTGGTCATTCAGTTCCTTCCCATGTTTGCCATTAATTGTTGAATTGCATGCCATGAAACGTTTTTGGGACATCTTGACCTGTAAGAATACTCCTCTCGTATAGCCTTTCATGGTTTCTGCTTCAAGTTGTTTGCAATGCTCATTCCAGTCCATTTTTTTGTCTTTCCTTGCTGCTCACTGAAAATCGGCATTTAGTTGCCGAACTTTGTCTTTGTTGCCGATCGCCTTTGCTGCTCTTCTTTTATCGGCTATTCTGAGGGTTTGCTTGGACAACCAATAGCATTGTTTTTCTTGCTTTTATAAGTGAAATGCTTACTGGCTACTTCCATAACTATGGACTGTATATGGTTCTATAGTTCCATAATAGGATAGGGAACAATATAAAGCGTTATTGGTTAAAGATAGAACATAATTCAGGTTTAAAGAAGAAAATAGTAAAGAAAAAGAAGAGGAAACAACAAAAGTAAAATAATAAATAACTGAGTAGATGTGTAATTCCATAATATACAGAATTAATCAAATAGCTAGTATAAAAGTATTGAGAATATAAAAATAATCATGATTGAATCACTGATAAGCAATATAGATTAGTAAATGTTGGATATTGAACAATCCTTGTCATGTCATCAATAATCTATTTAGATTCAAGAATAAAAAAGCTGGAAAATCAATGCTTTGTGACATTAAACCTATATTTATTAATCCTGCACCTAAGGGCTTGTGTGGTACGTCGCACATGTTGTAGATGACAAGAGCCTTGTAGAACATAGATAGCATAATATGATGATCAATTTACAAAGGTATTGATTTGGTAAGTCTTCTTTGTAGTATTCGTGGTTGTATTACATTCATTGTTTTATTAGTGATGTTTGAGCAACATTTGCAACCTTTTTTGTTACATCTATAACTACCCACTAAATTTGGAAGGATATGTTGGATTGCTCCTCTGCTTTCACCAGGTGTCCTTAATTTACTTGGGGCAAGGCATGTTTTTAGATTTCTAGCCCTCCTAAAAAAAATCAGTGGTACTTGCGGGATAATTCTCGCCAGGTACGTGGCCTGTAAAAGGGTGGGCCAATGGTTTTGTTTGAAATCTTTCTAATTACATGCAACAGGTTATAGCTACAATGTTTGCAATCATTTTATGCACTTTTTGAATCATTTTTAAAGATGATCCTTAGAATGTTTCTAATACCAATATCTTGCAACAATTTGCTGTTTTAAAAATAAGACATAACTATGGGTAAATTTCATGCTGCTATTATTTTAGGAGGTTTTCATACTATGCATTAAGATATATAGTCACAAAGCATTAATTTCCCAGCTTTTTTATTTTTGGATCTAAATAGATTAATTATATGAAAAGGATTGTTAAATATCCAACATTTATTATTCTGTATTGCTTCGCTGGGTTCTCACTGGCTCCTCGCTCAGCCCGACACCTTCTATGTGAAGCGCTGAGCGGGGAGCATTTACAGGGAACGAGAAGCCAGCGATTCAGAAACTGTTTTAATGCTGATAAAAGTCAGTGATAACAACTCACGAACAAATAGTAGCGAACGGCTGCTGTGTTATCTCAATGGAGGGCGGCGAGGGAGCGAGAGGAGAGAAATCTTCTGCACTGTCCCGACCCCTGATGGCCGTTCCGTGTGCGAGCCAGCTGTGCTAGCTCCCGTGCAGGAGCACAGGAGTGCGGAGACACAGGGACGAGTGTTGGGCATCATTTGCCCACCACTCGTCCTGTGTAAATGGGCCTTTACTCTTTTTAATACATCTATAAATTACCTGGTAGAAGGATTTCACTGTAAAATATCAATATTTTCAGATGTTGCAAAACTATGTAAAGTAATTAACACAAGAGAAGACAGAATGTGGTTCACAAGTTGTAAATAAGTTGGAGTCTTTGGCAGAAAAGTGGCAAATGAGGTTCAACACTGATAAATGTAAGGTTCTGCACTTGGTCAGGGAAATACACGCCCCCATTACACACTAAACGGGAAACCACTGTCCAAAACTGACATGGAAAGGGACTTGGGGAATTTAATTAACTGAAAGTTTAAGAGGAGCAACCAGTTAAAAGAAGTTGGCTACAAGGTTGGGGGAGTGTTTAAACTAGGGACTGGGAGGGTAACAAGAGAAATAGGGGGAAGACAGTATGCAGTGACTGAGACACAAGGCCCATGCTGAGGAGCTGGCGGGGGTAGAGATGGCACTTGTCACGGTGGCTCTACCAAACTCCTGCCCGGAGGGATGCATGCAACCTCGGCCAAGACACCGCTAGGCCTCTTCCATGCAACGTTGGGACAGCAGTTACCTGAATATGTGTAATGGAGTGAAGAAGTTGTCAATCGTGACACCACTGTTCCTTCACACCATTGATTCTCTGGTGGTAGAAATAAAGAGAGTTCACACAAGGTTAACCTTGGAAACTCAATCACTGGGAATGGACAGTGACTGGAAAACTTTACTTCTCACTTGTAGAGCACAGCTTTACACGCTAATGCAGAAAAGACACTTTAAGCAGATGGTCAGGAATGAGGAGACAGGATGAAACCGGGCCTACAGTTGAGCTTTCTGTATGACTCCATTCCTGGACACACACACTCTGGGATACAGGATAACACTGGAGGGGGGCACAACACTCCGCAGACACTCACTTCAGATTAGTAGATTAAGTACTGCACGGCATACTCCATCTCTCTCTCACTCCTTAGATGGTGATCCTGAAATTGGAGATGTAATGATACCTTTCTTCAGCTTCCATCCTTCACCACATGAGGGTTGAAGGTTCCCCGATGTGGCCGGGACCCCCCTCCCCCTCCACTCTCAACCATTGCAGAAAATTGAACTTCAGAGAACTCTCTCCAAACACACATTGCACTCATATTTATCTCCTACAATCATCACGTGACTAGACAAACTTGTTACATTTTCCAGACATATCCCTGCCACTTTCAGACATTAACCTCTTACATGCTGCAGCTGTGCAATACACATAATTAAGACAAGACACTTTGCAGAGTGCATCCACACTGAAGACATGACATGTATGACAATTATGGAGGGGCCACATATATAGACTTCGGGCCACTAAAAGTGTAAACAGTGTTCTGGGATTAAGGAAGGGAAATGGGGGTTGAGCGGGGGGTGGGGTTAGTACAGTTAACACTGACAGAGCAGCTAACTAGCATAAATCCAAACAATAACCACAACTGTATAAAGTGTAGGGCATTGAATGCAAAAAGTCTTAGGCAAATAAAGGTTTAGGGTGCATTAAAAGATATATAGGGGTGAGGGACGAGAACATTATTCTTCACTATATAAGGCATTTGTCAGAACTCACATGGAATACTATGTACAGTTCTGGACAACAGTAATCAGGAAAGACATTGCAGTGCTTGAGGGGGGTTCAAAGAAGGGCAACTAAATAAAAAAATGGAATGGGAGGACTAGAATACCCAAAATTGGGATTATTTAATCTAAAAAAAGACAGTTATGGGGCAATCAAATAACTATGTACAAGCACATTAGGGGACAATACAAGGATCTCTCCCATGATCTGTTTATACCCAGGACTGCGACCGTAACAAAAGGGCATCCTCTACGTCTAGAAGAAAGAAAGTTTCATCACCAACATAGAAGGGTGGTTCTTTACTGTAAAACCAGGTAGACTGGGGAACTCTCTGCCCAAAGTGGTGATGGCAAAATCAATAGAGGAGTTTAAGAGAGGACTGGACGTCTTTTTAGAGCAGCACAATATTACAGGATATGGACATAAAATAACCAAAAGGGTTGTTGATCTGGGTATTTTCTGACTGCTAGTCTTGGAGTCAGGTGGGAACTTTTCAAATTTTGATCCAGGGATTACTCTGACTGCCATTATGGAGTTGGGAAGGATTTTTGGCTTCTGTCTCCTTGTTTGTCTTTTTTTGCCTTTCTCTGGATCAACACGGTGGTTGGAAACAGACTGAACTGGATGGACATTTGTCTTTTTTCAGCATAGCATACTATGTAACTATGTAATGTCAGGCAGCTGCTGCCAAGGAAAAAGGATCATGGGGTGCATCAAAAGAGGTCTGGTGGCACATAACGAAAACATTGTTTTTCCTCTTAACAAGTCACTGGTCAGACCACACATGGAATATTGTATACAGTTTTGGTAACCGGTACTCAAGAAGGACATATCAGAGGTTGAGCAGGTTCAAAGGCAGGCAACTAAAGTAATAAGCGGAATAGGTGGACCCAGAGATGTTATGAAAATTAGGATTATTGAGTTTAGAAAAAATTAGGCTGACGACCTAATGACTATGTAAAGATATATCAGTGGGCAATACAGAGATCTTTCCTATCATCTGTTTGTATCAGGGACTGTGGCTGTAACAACAGGGCATTTTCTACGTCTAGAGGAAAGCATGTTTAAACACCGACATAGAAGTGGGTTCTTTACTGTAAGAGCAGTGAGACTATGGAACTCTGCCTTTGGATGTGGTTATGGAGAACTTGATAAGAGAGTTTAGGAGGGGCAAGAACGCCTTTCTTGAGCATTACTTGTTATAATTACTAATTCAGATTGCCAGATGGGAGTCGGGAAGGATTTTTCCCCCTAAAATGGAGAAAATTGGCTTTCCCCTCATTAGGGATTTTTTGCTTTCTCCTGGATGGGCATGTGTCTTTTTTTGGCCTAACATACTATATATTCTCTGACACCTGTGCCAGATGTCAGTATGATTATGAAGATACAAAATACTTCTAAGTTTTTGTTGCACTACTTTAAAAAATTTTTTTTTTTTTTTTAAATATATATTTTCTTTCGTCATCTTCTGACTTCCATAACTTTTTAATTCTTCAACAATGCAGTTGTATGAATGCTTGTGTTTTTTTTATTGGTACTGTTTTGGGCTACATACAACTTTTTGATGACTTATTATTATTACATTTTTTTCCGAGAGATGGGGTGATCAAAAAAAAAACCCACACTTCTGATGTTGTATTTTTTTCCTGACAGCATTCATGATGCAGGATAATTAATGTATAATTTTAATAGATCACAATTTTATTAATGTAGTGATAGCAAATATGATTTGCTTTCATATTTTATGATAAATATGGGAAAAGAGGTATTTTTTGTGATAATTAAAAACTGTATTTTACGTATTTTTGCTTTTTTTAGTCCCAAAAGGGGACTTGAACTAGGGATAATGTGATCACTTATACACTATATAAGTATATTGTATTTCTGCTGGCATCATATCATAAACATGCCACAAGCACGACTTTATGGCTTGAAAGACATGGCAGCACTAAGGCTACTATAAAACCCAAATGGTTCCCCACGATCTCATTGTGAGTGAGTCGTCCGAGACATTTAAATGAAATTCAGGACATTTAAATGCTGCATTCAGAATTGCAAGTGGCATGTAAGTGTTTAACAGCCACTATGAGATTATCTAATTTGATCGCCAATACAGTATAATGCAATACCTAATATTTCATTATATCACGTTCTGATAGAAAGTCTATCAAAGCGTGCCGTAGGCATGTCTTGACAGACAATCAGTCATGGCAGCCGTGGGAACCATTAGAAGGTCCCAGGCCACCATGGCAACTGAACAGCATCTTGCAATTTCATTGTGGGGACCATTCAGGAGCACTGTACTCTGATCGGGCATTTAAATGTCGTTGTCATAATTGACAGCTGAATGTAAAGGGTTAATAGCTGAAATCAACGTGAATGATGATCACAACTGTTGTGGGTGGGTGTCCGCTGTCAATGACAGCCAGCACCTGCTTTGTATTGAGAGGGATTGACTCATGATCCTACTTCATGCAAACCTTGCATCCACAAAACATAACTGTACACCCTAGGGCGTGAAGGGAATAAAGGGGTAGTTTAGAATTAGGATAATATGTTTGCTCCCCTTTAAAAACTATGCCACTCCTATCCACAGGTTGTGTGGTTTTGTAGCTTCGCCCTATTCCTTTCAATGGAGCTGAGTTGCAATACCCTACACAACCCATGGACAGGTGCGGCGCTCTTTCTGGAAGAAAACAGCTTTATTTTTCTAATCCTGGACAGCCCCTCCAGTTACCAATATGATAACTATGTAAATTCTATAACTAAACCTCTCTACCGGGCAATTCAGTTTTTTCCCCATAATCAAATACCTTGCAATCATGTCTTGTTACTGTCCCTAAAATAATTATCATGAATCAAAGGCCTTGTTATATGGATTTGGAAGAATTGTCTCTAAACTTTCAATAAACTATCAAATCTCCAAGGTTACATGGAACATCTTGCAGAAAAACAACAACAGTAGCATTAGGTAAACTGAATCTCTTGTAATAAAACAAATATTTCACAGTTCATTAAATCTGAGCTATTGAAAAGAACTAGCTGTTCTCAGGTGCGTGACCTGAAAAATAGATATCTGTTGCCTTCACCACAAGGGATTAGAGATGTTTTGAGTGATACAGATGCTTCTAGGCAGGGTATCTGTTAACCAATATTTTTCATCCCAGGACTAGAGATCATGTTTTCAAGCTGCCTGATCAAAGCAGTGAGAATTCTACTACATTTATTTGTAAGCCTTTTATCCTTAAAGGGATGAATAAAAAATAAAATTCTTGATTAATAAAAATTTCATCAGACTTTACTTTTCATAAAGCAAGGAAACAGATTAGAATATGTCCTCAGATATAAAATGTTGTGGATGCAAATAATTACTTTTGCATTTATTGTGCATTTGTTATACTATAAAGTGTAAAAGAGCAGTTCCTGCAAGAATAAAACATGTAATGTATAAGCACCTGTGCTGTTCTGTTTACTGTGTATTGTGTGTGTAATGGCTGAAATGACAGCTAGAACTGCTCTTATAGTTGTTATCACCTATTTTCCTGCACCCTTTGAGTCAAAGGCGTAACTTGAAACTCCAGACTCTGATGAAAGGTCTCTAACAGGACCCCCTCTTACCAGGTGCTATTTATTATGCTGATGTCAATTTAGGGGTCCTCTCAGGAACTATGAACAAGGTGTGACTTCTGGCTTTGAACACATAATACAGTAGCTACTAGAGATGAGCAAATATGCTCATCCGAGCTTGATGCTGGTTTGAGCATTAGCATACTTAAAGTACTCGTCACTCGAGCTGAGCACCGCGCGGTGCTCGGCTGTTCGAGGAAATGGAGGAGGAGAGAGAAAACAATGCGGGCAGCTACTGAGCATGGGTCAGCATGGAAAATGCTCGAGTCTCCCATTGACTTCAATGGGGTTTGTTACTCGAAACGAGCTCTCGAGCATTCCAAAAAGCTCGACTCGAGCAACGAGCATCCAAGCATTTTGGTGTTCGCTCATCTCTAGTAGCTACATATATGTAATGCCTGGTTATGTATAAAGAAAAAATGTAAAATCTAGGGGCAGGGGAACAACTCAAGGGCTTTGGGTGGATTCTAGAGATGAGCGAGCACCAAAATGCTCGGGTGCTCGTTGCTCGAGTCGAACTTTCCGCGATGCTCAAGGGTTCGTTTTGAGTAACGAACCGCATTGAAGTCAATGGGCGACTCGAGCATTTTTGTATATCGCTGATGCTCTCTAAGGTTTTCATTTGTGCAAATCTTCAAAACGTATGAAAGTGATGGAAACAACACAGATATCTATAGGGCAGGCGAGGGACAACATGCTGGGCTGCATCTCAGGTTCCCAGGTCCCACTATTAAGCCACAATAGCGGCAAGAGTGAGGCCCCCACCCCTAACAATTTTTACTTCGGACAAACCCTCATTTGCAAGGTACACCTTAGCTAAGCCCCACACGTCCTCCAACCAAGCACAAGCACTGCCTGCGGAACACACCGCTGCCTCTTCTCCTGCGTTACATGCTGTCCAACACCCCTCCCCCCCCCGCACGACCCTGCATCCGCAGCGCACACAAAAGTGTCCCTGCACAGCCTTCAGCTGCCCTCATGCCACACGCTGGCTGCATAGCCACACCACCCTCATGTCTATTTATAAGTGTGTCTGCCATGAGGAGGCACACATTGCAGAGGGTTGGCAGGGCCAGGTAACGACCCTCTTTAAAAGGGGGGGGCGATAGCCCACAATGCTGTAGAGAATCGATGAGAAATTGACGTTCGATCTTCATTCCAATCCTGTGCCACCTCCGTCAGGAGCTGCAAACGTGGGCATGAGTTACATAGCTATGGGGAATCCATGTGTCCACACAGTATTCATTCTGTCTAGGTGTCAGATAGCTCAATCAACACCGCAAGGGGAAAGCCATCTGCACTCTGCCCCCTACCCAACTCAGTCAGTGTCTTTGTGCCAGACAGGTCAAACACCGCGATGCGAAGTCTGTGTGCACCAACAGCATAGGTGGGTCCAACGCAACCCAAGACATGAACAATAAAGAAATCAGAGTGGCCAAACATGGCAGAATTACACTGTGCCGACGACATAGGCCTCGGGCCACAGCTTCAGCAATTGTAGGCAGGAAGCGGACTTCGATGCTAGTACACCTGTGAAGGTCTCAGTAAATCCGTTACGTTTTCTTTCCCCGCTCCAAAGACTGCATTAGCCAGGAAAAAGTTCCACAGGCCCAACCTGGCGCCATTGCAGTTCCCCCAGGACATAGGCCTCGGCCAACAGCTTCAGCAATCGTAGGCAGGAAGCGGACTTCGATGCTAGTACACCTGTGAAGGTCTCATTAATGCAGTTATGCTCCTCTCCTCTGGCCCAAACGAGTTTCTCAGATAACTGTGGTAACACGAGAGAAAATACATGATGCGCAATGCTGACCCCCTGACCCCAAGCAGGAGGAGGAGGTGGCCTCACAAGGCCCTGAAACCATGAGCAGGACCCGCTGTAGCCTGTGCTGAAAGGATGTGAGCGGGCTCTTGGCCAGGCTCGGTCCCAGCAAACACCTTGTGTGGCCCAAGGTGCTGCGAGTGACATAGCAATGGGCAGTCAATGTGCCCACACAGTATTCGTTCAGTCTAGGTGTCGGATAGCTGACCAGGACCCGCAATAGTCTGTGTGGGAAGCACATTAGCGGGCCCAGGGTCAGGCTCGGTTCCCAGCCTCCACCTTTGTGACCCAAGGTGCCCTGAGTTACATAGCAATGGAAAATCCATCTGTCGCAACATAGATAGCTCAACACTGGAAGGGGCAGTCTTTGAGTTCCTTGGCCTAGCCTATGCTGTAAGTGCACAAAGATGGTATTACACAGGAAGAACTCGGAGTACTTAACCATGGGAGAGTTTCGCCACGCCAAGCAACTTGGCCTCGGCCAGCAATTCTGGGCTAGTCAGTCACTGTATTATTTGTGCCACATAGGTAAAACACCGCGATGGGAAGAATTAGTGCACCCATAGTATAGACAGACCTCTGTAACATTCCTGTAGCAAAGGTATAAACAGACCCCAGGAACATTTCTGTAGCTGCAGTATAGGCAGACTCCAGTACCATTTCTGTAGTGGAAGTATAGGCAGACCCCAGTAACATTTCTCTAGCAGCAGTATACACAGACCACTGTAACATTTCTGTAGCAGCAGTATCAGCAGACCCCTGTAAGATTTATGTAGCAGAAGCATATGCAGACCCCAGTACCATTTTTGCAGCAGCAGTATAGGGTGTGAGGAAGAAGGAGCAGCAGCCAGAGGATTCAGAGTTTCAGCAGTGGACTGGACAGAAGACTGGGTGCCCGATACATTGCTGGATGCATTTTCTGCCATCCAGAACAGAACCTGCTCACACTGCTGTGTTTGCAATAAAGGTCTACCGCGTGGACCCATAAATTGTGATATGAAGCTGGGGACCCCAGAAACTTGCCTCTCTCCTAATCCCGCAGCAGCCGGCTGGGATACACCTGGACCAGGAACTCGGCCTGTGCCGTCACCCTCACTTGGAACTCCGCATCCTCGCCCGCGTCCACATCCTCGACCCCTAACCGTACCCCTCAGCGCGGTGGATTACGAATAGAGCAGACACAGACCGCTGTAAATAATTATGGAATTATATGCGTACACTTTCACGCAGAGAGCAGAATCGTAACGCTAACTCCAGGCAGAAAAAAAATGGAAGGAAGGCCGCAAACAGGCTTAGCAATGCAATAGTGATGCACCAAAACTCCCACCAGGCACCCAGTAAAATGCAGACGGTCAGAGGTAGCCCAACGAAGGAGCTTTTTGGTGTTTTTTTGAAAATGAAGACAGGCTATATACTGTGTATATCACTTTCCCTCTATAAGTACCTGTGTTGGCCGTATGCTGTGCGTCTCTAATTCACTGCAGACACAGGCCGGTGTAAATAATCTTGGAATTATGTGCGTAGACTTTGTCGCTGAGAGCAGTATAGTAAGGCAAACTCCGGGCAGAAAAAAATAGTCAGGAAGGCTGCAAAAAGGCCTAAGTGCAATAGTCATGGACTAAAACTCCCATCAGACACCCAGTGAAATTTAAACAGTCAAAGGTAGCCCAACTGAGGAGCTTTTTGTTTCTTTTGGTAAAAGAATACAGGCTATATACTGTATATATCACTTCCCCTCTATCAGACGCTGTGGCCGTATGCTGTGCGTCTCTAATTCACTGCAGACACAGGCCGGTGTAAATAATCTTGGAATTATGTGCGTTGTCTTTGTTGCTGAGAGCAGTATAGTAAGGCAAACTCTATGCAGAAAAAAATAGTCAGGAAGACCGCAAACAGACCTAAGTGCAATAGTGATGGACTACAACTCCCATTAGACAACCTGTAAAATGCACATGGTCACAGGTAGCCCTAAGAAGGACCGCTGGGTTTCTTGTACACAGGATCCTACACTACCACTTTCCCTATCTCAGCAACGCTGTCCCTATACTATGTAGTACAGACTGCAGCCTGAGAACGCTATAGCTGTAATGGGGCTGCATGCCCGATATACAAAAGAAAAAAAAAATTGCAAAACTGCTCCCAGCAGCCACAACAGTAGTGCAGATGGTCAGATGTGGCCCTAAAAAGGACCGTTGGGGTTCTTGAAGACAGGATCCTACACTAACACTTTCCCTATAACAGCACCAGCACTGTCCCTGATCTCTGTCAGTGTGTGACTGTGGCGAGCCGCGGGCGGCCCCATTTTAAATACTTGGGGGTCACTTGATCTCGCCAGCCACTCACTGCAGGGGGGTGGGATAGGTGGAACGTCACAGGAGGAAGTTGTAATGCCTTCCCTGCGTTTCTATTGGCCAGAAAATGGCGCAAAACTTTCAGGGAAGGAAATGGAATTGACTCAAACATCGCGTGGTGCTCGTCTGGAGTAACGAGCATCTCGAGTACCCTAAGACTCGAACGAGCATCAAGCTCGGGTGAGTACGCTCGCTCATCTCTAGTGGATTCATATGTGGCATAAAAATCCACCACTATCAAATATGTATATCAAAATTTGAATGCAAAGCTCCCGCTACACAGGAAAACTTTTGGGCATTTAAGCCCTCCAAAGGACTATTGTTTAAGTTGCTTTCACGCAGTAGCCATGTTCATTAGTGAATAGAGATGGAGCACGATGGAAAACCTCTTCCTCCACCCATCTCCATTAAAAGTGAACAAGCAGTTGTTCAAAGACTGAACAACTCCTGTTTACAATGAGCAAGATGTCCCTCACTAGCTGCTCTGTTTCAGTGAGCTGAAATGAAGTGCCTAGCGACTACTAAGTGATTTCTCGCTTGGTTCCCTGTCGGTGGCTGTGTGTACACAAGACAGCTATTGCCGAAAATTGCTGTTTCAAGTGATTATTTGGGTGAAAATTGCTTTGTGTAAGGCCACCTGCACATGACCAAGTCAGATGCCACATGCGGGAGCCCGCAGCAGAATCCGGCCTTGACCGCAGCCAACATCCGCGCGTATCTGTCTTCTTTTGTTTTCACAGGTATTGCGGATGGTCCGGACGGCTCGTATTGAAGAGTTTAAGTGCTGGATGCGACGGAATCACTTTAGGCAGACTTTGTGGAGGAACAATTCGTTTTACTGGATTCACACGTGTGGAGTCAAAGAGATAAACTTTGCATGGTGGACTGTACACAGACAGGAAGAAGGAAGTGGAAGAAGAGATACAGCGAGTAAACAGCAGTACAGCAAAAAAAAAACAATTCAATACCAGAGCGACTATATATAAGTATATAGTCCTGTCCTGTTAATAAACTGCAGTCCCTCCAGCAATATACATGACGAGCTGAAGCTGTTGTATCTCTAACAGCTCGCACCCCAAAGAGGTACCAATAAACATGTTAAGTCATCTTGCAAAAAATGAGCCATTAAACACCTCCACAGATGAAAAAAGTGATGTTTCTCTGAATATGGCAATGCCAGAAAAAAAATTATGAAAGATGCTATTATTTTGCAAAAGTAGTAAAATTTTATATATATATATATATATATATATATATATATATATATTTGGTATTGCCACAACTGAAGTAACCAGCAGAATAAGGAAAACATATCACTTTTCTGAGGCCTGTGTTTGAGTCATGTTGCACATTAGGTCCACGTGTGGGATATTTCTATAAACGTCAGATTTAGGGCTTATTTACATGAGCGTATATCAGCGAGCGTTTATACTCTTCCATCTAAGCCATTCCCCCATCCCTCCTCCTCACCGACTCTCTGTCTCTCTCCTCCCCTCCGAGTGGTTTGCAATGGAAGTGGGCGGGACAGGGGTGGAGCCAGCCGGGAAAGCACCGGACGATATACACTCGTGTAAATAAGAACTCAGGGTAATAAACATTGAGTTTTGTTTTTTTCCTAACTTTTGTTGTGTTGCAGCAAAAAATTATTGAAATCTAAAATCTGCAAGAAAAATAACATTTTTCATTATTTAAAAGGAATAAAAAAATAGATTTGGGATATTTTCATCAAATTAGATAAATTGCCACTATAATTACAGGCCTGCTAATATAAAAATTAAAGGACAATTTAAAAATAATATCAACATATATTGTACATATGGTAAATGTTATTTATTAACTATTTTGAGTGGTACGATTATCTGTCTTAGGGTACGTTGAGACGAGCATATGCGTTAATCCGCGCGTACATGCGCGCGTTTGAACGTGCGCGCAAAAATGTGCGTGAACGAAGGTCCATGCTTTACATATGCGTGTTAGCAAATGTGATTTTGGCTGCGTGGAGCGCATGTAGATGCGCTTCATACTTTGAGCTGTATCAGCATCCCAGCAAATATACACGGCGCCAGTATTTTAAGTATTGATAGTTGTGAGACACACGATTTTTCGCGCCCCAGCGAACTTTTGATTACTAAGTTTCCTCCTTTATATAACAGGCTGCACATCGTCTATTATTGTTTACAACAAAACACATCCGGAACACAACATGGAGTGCTTTATGCAAAGACACAAAAGCATTTAGCTTTAGCATAAAAAAAAAATTACATTGCTGTCTATTGGGTCGTTCACACGACCGGACTCGCGTGCAGCGTGTCCCATAGGAGCCAATGTTAAGAGCAGTGCAGTACGGACCAAACTGCCACGCATGTCCTTTTTTCGTTGCTGCGCGCGTTCCCACGCAGTAAAAACACGGCCATGTGAACACTTCATAGGAACTCCATGGTTTTAATAGGCGCGCAGTTTTCTTCGGGCGTATGTTCGCACGAAAATACGCTCGTCTGAACGTAGCCTTAAGGCTCAGTCAGATGGACATTTTTTGCTATGCTTTTTTTTTTGCATTTGCAATTCACATCTATATAGTACCAATGATTTTCAATGGTAGTGGTCACATGTTCAATTTTTACAAGCGCATAAAATTCGCAGCTACAAAAGATAGAACTAATGGGTGTCAATGGACATGGACACACTTTTTTTAAGTTTGAAGTGCAATTTTTTTTCCACGTGCGAATAAATGCATGTAAAAAATGCCCATCTGACTGAGCCCCTACAAACATAACAATTCAGAGTTGGAAAATTGCAAATATTTCAAAATTTCCTGTAAATTTAGATTTTTTTGATAAATAAAAACAAAACATATCAACCAAAATTCACCACTAATACAAATTAGAATGTGTCATCAAAAATAAATCTCAGAATCACTTGCATAAGTAAAAGCATTATGTAGTTATTACTACTTAGAGTGACTCATGTTAGATTTGTAAATGGGGCTTGGTCAGAAAGGCCAATAATACCACATTGTGGAATTGGAAAAAAAGTTTTCTGTAAAACTGAGAAGGTACAGATTCATAAAATGGAAGAATCTGTCTCAAAATGGCCGCTAGATACAAAATGGAGCATTATAAGATGTGAATAAAGCTTGTGCGTAGTAAAACAGTAAACAAAGCAGAAATAACTTTAGAGCAGAAGGTGCGGTACAGTGCATAATGATTTGTTTCTGTTCTTTTTCCGAGAACCAAGCCTGGTACAATCGTTATCAGAAGAAACTCCTCCACGCCATGAGGTTTGGAAAAAAAAGAACGAATTGTGCTAACGAGATATTACGACCGTCTAAAAGCACAAGGGAGGACCAAGGAGGACGAGATAACGCCGGGAGAAACAGACATTTGAAGGATATTACACATATATTCTCACGTTACGCTATTACTGAACAATGCATGATTCTTAAATGCTTGTCTAAGCCAATGAGATTAATGCCGTGACTAATGACGCATTACTTTCCTGTATTAGAACTATTCCAAGTCAATAAACGCTCAGTGTACGCGCGTCTTAAGCAGAGTGAGCTGTATACTTGCCACGGCTCCACTCTACGTATCTGAGGAAACTGATAACTATCTCTAAGTGTTTAGTTCTTGGTTTCTGGGATGCATCCAGGTACGGACTAATTTGGAACCCAAGGCCTGAAAAGTTATGTGACTGTGTAGCGGTCCTTAACAAAACCACTTAGATATCTCAGTTGAAATTGACGGCAACATCTGAGAAGTTAAATGGCTGGGTTGTGGAGTTAATAAACAGCCTGATTAGGTGCAAAAGAGTGATTAGAGGAGCAAGTGCTCATCTTTTCACTTCTTTTCTAGGAAAAAAAGACCTCCATAAATAACAATCAAAGAGAAAGTATAAGGGGTCTGATAGCATGAATGAAAGTTTAGATGACTCCCTCTGAAGTCATCTAAAGCTGTAAAGGAACAGGGGAAGGAACACAAATCATGTAATCATGGTTCCTCCTCTCCCTACAAGTATATGCAGTTGCCACTTCAACCTACTCTAGCTCAGGTCAGATCATGACTAGATTCACAATCCTGGCCTTGTTTTAAAGCTAAATCAGAGCTAGAGCCTTTATTAGTACCTCCATCTACAGTTTCCCTGCAGAATGCTGCTTGACAAAGAAAGAATTTTCTTTTTTCAGATTAAGGGCGCCCACCCACTGGCGTTTGCGATTTTCGTGCGTGAAAAACGCAGCATTTTCGGCGCGTTTTCCACGGCGTTTTTCGCGGCATTTTCGCGGCTTTTTCCGTTAATTTACATTGACATTCATGGGTGCATTAAGAGAAAAATAAGGACACATATGCAACTGACAGTTCCTATGTTAAAAATTGCAAAAAAAAACGCCAGTGGACAGGAGTACATTCAAAACTAATTGCTCTTGAGAAAAAACGCAAAATGCAAAGGAAAAAAAATCGCCAGTGGGTGGGCGCCCTTAATGTGCTTCCTGAAGTTGCACACCATTTTCTTGGTGCTTTTGAGTGAACAAAGCTTCTCCACTATGATGAAACAACTTGATTGCAAGCTGGACCAATACTGAGCAGCTGATCACCAGAGCACCTTCATTGTAAGAAGGGATGTCTAGTTGGTACAATAACTTTAAAGAAGTGAAAAGTGAGTTGTCTAAGTTTTATTGGAGAGCTGGGTTTGCCTGTAGCAGAGAAAGAGAGAACATAACTTGAATTCCTGCAGTGGCGCAGGAACGCATGTGCCAGAGAGAGATCTACCAATTAGCCAAGAAATGTCAGCTGCAGTTACCAACCGAAAATGGTGAGCCGTCACTGGGAGAAAGATCAACAGCGATGGCAAATAGACCAACAGCCAGAATATAAAGAGATATGTAATTCTGGGTACCATCACCCAGGCTCTTTATTAGTAAAAAGCATTATCCCTACACAGCCTCCCTTAAAATACTGTGCTAATAATTTGTTCAGAGGACAGTGACTGCATATTTCAGTTAGAGGATTTAGTCATTTGGTTAACCAAAGTTCCTGCAAGACTAAGTTACTTCAGAGAAGATTCCTACTTTCAAACAGCATCTGTGCAGCTATTTGACCCCCTGGCCAGGGTAAACCACTTATTGACTGTGATAATTGTATATTGCATACACAATATTAAGGACACCCTATTTGTAGGATATGGACTGAATTATAGCATTACTCAAATGTTAGTAAACTGTTTGCATTGTATCCAAATAATTCTGTTGTATGTTAGTGCCATATTAGATACTGGTGCATTTAGTCTCCACCAGAAGTGAGGAGTTTGGCTGCAAGTATCGCCCCGGCCAGGCCCCTCATTGCCGATTGGCTGCATTGCAGTGCGATATGGGACCAACTGACAGGGGAGAGGGGAGCACATTGTGGGCCGCCAGAACCACCAGCCATGGGAGGCCGCTAGGGACTGTCATGCTGAGGTGGTGATCCATAAAACCATCCATCCATTTGATACCGCACAGAAAGCACACTGACACTGCAGCCAGACGCACAGAGTGGAGGCCGGTGGGGACAGTGAGCACTTCGCCGTCAGCGCTGACATCGTAGGATGTCATAAGTGGACATGTCAGAGTGCCGGGCACTGTGCCAGTGGACCAAGGAGCACTGATTGCAGGCCGTGGGGTAGAAGGAAACACTGGGAGGGCTGCTCCAGGGACAGTTACTGCAGTGCCGCAACCAAACCCACCGCACACTGCATACAGCCGCAGATGTGTGGCCTAGCGGGGACACTGAGACCAGCAACATGGAAGGAAGACTGCCATTGGTGTCAGAAGAGGAGTGAGACAGCCACAGTGGTGGGGTTGCAGTCAGGGGAGATGGTCAGCCAGACACTCACAGCTGCGGCGTCTCACCTACAGTGTCATGAGCGCAGATGGCAGCCCATCAGGTAAAGTCACAGCCTCCAGCAGCCAATCACCACCTGTGGGCGTCACCTGGCTGTCAAGCCGGCTAACCAGTGTCTCCACCCATACTTCCAGTGGAGACAAGATATATAAAGAAAACAACCCTTAACCTACACCAACATAGACCGTTACCATTTTCGCCCTGTTATCCGAGACTATATATATAAAAATGTCCAAAACAAAATGGCAAACCTATTTCTGTACTTTATTCTAGCATAAATGTAATAATCTTAAAAATAAAGAACTATAAATTGAAAAAAAACAACATTTTTTTAACTTTTCGTACACATTACCCCTAATGAAACAAAAAGAAAAATGGAAAACATTTACAGTGAAAAAAGCTATTGAAAAATAGCCCATATATCGCAAAAAATTGCAGCAAAATAATTTTGACAGCCCAAAATTGCTGGTCTTTCAGGGGTTAGCATGCTTATTAGGACATCAATGACATCATATTAGTTAATATGAATTCCTAAATTACCAAAGGTTACATCATAGTGGTTGTCAAGGTAGTAGTGATCTCTTTAGGAGCAGTAAGTGCACTGTGAGAGCATAAGGGTTACTATGGCAGTACAGTAGTGAGGGCAGAGTGGTTACTATGGCAACTGAAACTTAAAGGTTGTCATAGCATTTGTTACATCAGATGGGCTATCATTTGAACGTTGCAATATTGGCAATATAGTAACAATTTCCTTATTGTTAATAGAACAACTGTGAAAATGTAAAATGTTGTCATGACATTATGTTGAAATATTATAACTGAACATATGAAATGTAGATGTCATAGTCATTTCCCTGATCATTGTGACATTTTAATGGTTGCCAGTGCAGAAATGACACCAGAAGATTGTTCTAACAACGTAAACATGGTAATTTTTTTCTACATCAGTAGTGATATCATAGTTGTTCACTTGACACTTTCACTAAAATCTAATGATGCCTTAGTGGTTGCCAAAATAACCTGACAGCTTTGAAATTCTGATAGTTGTCAAGACAACAATGACATCATAATTACTGAGGTAGCAACAGTGAACATTGTAATGACAGCAGTGTTATCATAATGGTTCTTATGACTACAATAATATTCTAAAAGTTGTCAAGACAACAATGAATGCAAGGGTTGTCAACTTGGTAGCTGTCAACAGAAAGATTGGTCATCTTAGAAACAATGGCCTCCCAAATGTATCTATAACAATATTGAAATCACAGTTATTGCTATGATGATGGTGATATTATATGGCCTGCCACAGTAATTGTGACATCTTAGTGGTTACCTTGAAAAGTAAGGTACTCGCCCGCAGCACAGAGGTCGCCCCAGTTATGGGTCAGGCTAGAGAGATGCAGTGCCAAAATAGGAGACCAAACCAGTAGGGCTCCAAAATCGTAATCCAGTAATAAAGTAAATGGCAACATATGCGGATGTAAATTGTGCAAAAAAGTCCTTTATTGCCCCATCACATGAAAAGCGACGTTTCGGCCGTGATGGCCTTCCTCAGGCTTGAGCGATGACATTAATTCCTTAAGGAGTAAGTGTGGTAAATATATGGCGCTTGGTCCTGGGCAGAAGTGTTGTGCAGGATTAAAGCCTCTGCTCCTGCAATCAAGTAGGAGTAGGTCAGGCTCTCAACTGTCAGACACTGCCAAGGAGCCGGAGGAGAATGGAGAAGTAGTTTTTAACCACTTCTTCTTTCCAAGCTACATAGCGTTCAATGAGCGCTATGTACTAAAGAGTCAAAGGGGAAGTATTACTTCCACTTTGCAATTTGGTGGTCACGTGACTGTCAGGAACCCCCTTTTACAGCAGAGCTGCAGGGTCCTAGCAGCCCCTGATCAGCTGTGTTATTGACTATTGTCACTATGGGCGGATATTTTCCCCTGTAACTGGGGCTCCTATGGATGCTGCTCCAAGGATGCCCCAGCTACAATGGGAAAGTATGAAATTAAAAAAAATAAAAAAATGTGAATATCCCCCAGAGGTCTCAAATGATGCCATGGGGGATTATACATGGTAAAAAAAAGTTATAAAAATATGTAAAAAAAAAATGTGCATAAAAAAAGAAAAGACCTACTGCCAACCAAAACCATTGCCATATGCACCTTGTAATCTGAGACTATACAAATTATATATCAAAACATCCAAAACAAAATGGGGAACCCATTCTTTATACTTCATTTTAGCATAATTATACTAATTTTAAAAATAAACTATAAATTAAAAAAATAATTTTTTAGCTTTTTACCCCCAGAAAAAAATGAAAAAATATATTTAAAAAATGCCTTAAATGTGGGAAAAAGGGCAGCAAAAATAATTTTAGTAGCTGATGAAAAAAGATAGGATAGTAATACCACCATATGGGTAAAATCCGTAAAAAGTGCCTCGTCCTTAAGGAGCAGCGGGGGAGAGTCGGGAGGAACGGAGGGGAGATCCCTCTCTCCCTCTCTCCCCTCCCGCTCCCCCCTGCTCACCACCGCAACTCACCTGTCACCCGCGCCAGCAGCCGAATCTTTAGACGCGAGCGGGCAGATACTCGACTAAGGCACTACTCGCTCGAGCAGTTAGCCTTAGCGAGTATACTCGCTCATCTCTAGTTACCAAGTCAACAGTGATATTGTAGAAGTTCACATACCACTATGATCTGTGGTTACTGTGTTAAAGTACCTTTAAACTGGGAAATTATGGCTTGATAGTTGAGCGAAACAGACATTTTAGGGTGTTATCGCCAGTGTGCACACAACCACTCCCATCCTAACCCTCTCCGTACCACCAATTAACAGATCTTTCTGTATTACACACACGTGAATAAACTTCTCTGCAGGTTTTTACACAGAACCTGCCATTTTGTTGAGTAATAACTAGAGATGAGCGAGCACCAAAATGCTCGGGTGCTCGTTACTCGGGACGAACTTTTCGCGATGCTCGAGGGTTCGTTTCGAGTAACGAACCCCATTGAAGTCAATGGGCGACCCGAGCATTTTTGTATTTCGCCGATGCTCGCTAAGGTTTCCTTGTGTGAAAATCTGGGCAATTCAAGAAAGTGATGGGAACGACACAGCAACGGATAGGGCAGGCGAGGGGCTAGATGTTGGGCTGCATCTCAAGTTCACAGGTCCCACTATTAAGCCACAATAGCGGCAAGAGTGGGCCCCCCCCCCTCCCAACAACTTTTACTTCTGAAAAGCCCTCATTAGCATGGCATACCTTTGCTAAGCACCACACTACCTCCAACAAAGCACAATCACTGCCTGCATGACATTCCACTGCCACTTCTCCTGGGTTACATGCTGCCCAACCGCCCCCCCTCCCCCCCACAGCGCACACCAAAGTGTCCCTGCGCAGCCTTCAGCTGCCCTCATGCCACACCACCCTCATGTCTATTTAGAAGTGCGTCTGCCATGAGGAGGAACCGCAGGCACACACTGCAGAGGGTTGGCACGGCTAGGCAGCGACCCTCTTTAAAAGGGGCGGGGCGATAGCCCACAATGCTGTACAGAAGCAATGAGAAATAGAATCCTGTGCCACCGCCATCAGGAGCTGCACACGTGGGCATAGCAATGGGGAACCTATGTGCCACACACTATTCATTCTGTCAAGGTGTCTCTGCATGCCCCAGTCAGACCGGGCTTTTTAATTCATAGACACAGGCAGGTACAACTCCCTATTGTGAAGTCCCTGTCGACCAACAGCATGGGTGGCTCCCTGGAACCCACCGGCGATACACAAAAATATCCCATTGCATTGCCCAACACAGCTGAGGTAGTAATGTCGTGCTTAATGCAGGTGGGCTTCGGCCCACACTGCATGCCCCAGTCAGACTGGGGTTCTTTACAAGTGGAAACAGATGCATTTATAATTCCCTGTGGACCCACAGCATGGGTGGCTCCCTGGAACCCACCGGCGGTACATAGAAATATCCCATTGCAGTGCCCAACACAGCTGATGTAACGTCAGCTGTAATGCAGGTGGGCAAAAAATTAATTGGATTACACTGTAGGCGAGGGCCCACAAAAATTGGTGTACCAACAGTACTAATGTACCTCAGAAAAATTGCCCATGCCCAACCAAGATGGCAGGTGAAACCTATTAATCGCTTTGGTTAATGTGGCTTAAGTGGTAACTAGGCCTGGAGGCAGCCCAGTTTAACGAAAAATTGGTTCAAGTTAAACTTTCAACGCTTTTAAGAGCATTGAAACGTATAAAAATTGTTTAGAAAAATTATATGAGTGAGCCTTGTGGCCCTAAGAAAAATTGCCCGTTCGGCGTGATTACGTGAGGTTTCAGGAGGAGGAGCAGGAGGAGGAGGAGGAGGAATTTTATACACAGATTGATGAAGCAGAAATGTCCCCGTTTTGGATGGTGAGAGAGAACGATGCTTCCATCCGCGGGTGCATAATACGTATTGCTTAGGTATCGCTGCTGTCCGCTGGTGCAGAAGAGAAGTCTGGGGAAATCCAGGCTTTGTTCATCTTGATGAGTGTAAGCCTGTCGGCACTGTCGGTTGACAGGCGGGTACGCTTATCCGTGATGATTCCCCCAGCCACACTAAACACACTCTCTGACAAGACGCTAGCCGCAGGACAAGCAAGCACCTCCAGGGCATACAGCGCGAGTTCAGGCCACGTGTCCAGCTTCGACACCCAGTAGTTGTAGGGGGCAGAGGCGTCACGGAGGACGGTCGTGCGATCGGCTACGTACTCCCTCACCATCCTTTTACAGTGCTCCCGCCGACTCAGCCGTGACTGGGGAGTGGTGACACAGTCTTGCTGGGGAGCCATAAAGCTGGCAAAGGCCTTGGAGAATGTTCCCCTGCCTGCGCTGTACATGCTGCCTGATCTCTGCGCCTCCCCTGCTACCTGGCCCTCGGAACTGCGCCTTCTGCCACTAGCGCTGTCGGATGGGAAGTTTACCATCAGTTTGTCCACCAGCGCCCTGTGGTATAGCATCATTCTCGAACCCCTTTCCTCTTCGGGAATGAGAGTGCAAAGGCTCTCCTTATACCGTGCGTCGAGCAGTGTGTACACCCAGTAATCCGTAGTGGCCAGAATGCGTGTAACGCGAGGGTCACGAGAAAGGCATCCTAACATGAAGTCAGCCATGTGCGCCAGGGTACCTGTACGCAACACATGGCTGTCCTCACTAGGAAGATCACTTTCAGGATCCTCCTCCTCCTCCTCAGGCCATACACGCTGAAATGATGACAGGCAAGCAGCATGGGTACCGTCAGCAGTGGGCCAAGCTGTCTCTTCCCCCTCCTCCTCATCCTCCTCATGCTCCTCCTCCTCCTCCTGAACGCGCTGAGATATAGACAGGAGGGTGTTCTGACTATCCAGCGACATACTGTCTTCCCCCGGCTCTGTTTCCGAGCGCAAAGTGTCTGCCTTTATGCTTTGCAGGGAACTTCTCAAGATGCATAGCAGAGGAATGGTGACGCTAATGATTGCAGCATCGCCGCTCACCACCTGGGTAGACTCCTCAAATTTTCCAAGGACCTGGCAGATGGCTGCCAACCAGGGCCACTCTTCTGTAAATAATTGAGGAGGCTGACTCACACTGCGCCGCGCAAGTTGGAGTGGGTATTCCACTATAGCTCTACGCTGCTCATAGAGTCTGGCCAACATGTGGAGCGTAGAGTTCCACTGTGTGGGCACGTCGCACAGCAGTCGGTGCACTGGCAGATTAAACCGATGTTGCAGTGTCCGCAGGGTGGCAGCGTGCGTGTGGGATTTGCGGAAATGTGCGCAGAGCTGGCGCACCTTTCCGAGCAGGTATGACAAGTGGGGTTAGCTTTTCAGAAAGCGCTGAACCACCAAATTAAACACATGGGCCAGGCATGGCACGTGCGTGAGGCTGCCGAGCTGCAGAGCCGCCACCAGCTTACGGCCGTTGTCACACACGACCATGCCCGGTTGGAGGCTCAGCGGCGCAAGCCAGCGGTTGGTCTGCTCTGTCAGACCCTGCAGCAGTTCGTGGGCCGTGTGCCTCTTCTCTCCTAAGCTGAGTAGTTTCAGCACGGCCTGCTGACGCTTGCCCACCGCTGTGCTGCCACGCCGCGCGACACCGACTGCTGGCGACGTGCTGCTGACACATCTTGATTGCGAGACAGAGGTTGCGTTGGAGGAGGAGGAGGAGGAAGGTGCTTTAGTGGAGGAAGCATACACCGCCGCAGATACCACCACCGAGCTGTGGCCCGCAATTCTGGGGGTGGGTAGGACGTGAGCGGTCCCAGGCTCTGACTCTGTCCCAGCCTCCACTAAATTCACCCAATGTGCCGTCAGGGAGATATAGTGGCCCTGCCCGCCTGTGCTTGTCCACGTGTCTGTTGTTAAGTGGACCTTGGCATTAACCGCGTTGGTGAGGGCGCGTACAATGTTGCGGGAGACGTGGTCGTGCAGGCCTGGGACGGCACATCGGGAAAAGTAGTGGCGACTGGGAACCGAGTAGCGCGGAGCCGCCGCCGCCATCATGCTTTTGAAAGCCTCCGTTTCCACAAGCCTATACGGCAGCATCTCTAGGCTGATCAATTTTGCAATGTGCACGTTTAACGCTTGAGCGTGCGGGTGCGTGGCGTCGTACTTGCGCTGGTGCTCAAACTGTGGCGCTAGCGACGTCTGGACGCTACGCTGAGAGACATTGCTGGATGGGGCCGAGGACAGCGGAGGTGAGGGTGTGGGTGCAGGCCAGGAGACGGTAGTGCCTGTGTCCTCAGAGGGGGGTTGGATCTCAGTGGCAGGTTGGGGCACAGGGGGAGAGGCAGTGGTGCAAACCGGAGGCGGTGAACGGGCATCGTCCCACCTTGTGGGGTGCTTGGCCATCATATGCCTGCGCATGCTGTTGGTGGTGCCTCCCCAGCTGATCTTGGCGCGACAAAGGTTGCACACCACTGTTCGTCGGTCGTCAGGCGTCTCTGTGAAAAACTGCCACACCGTAGAGCACCTTGACCTGTGCAGGGTGGCATGGCGCGAGGGGGCGCTTTGGGAAACAGTTGGTGGATTATTCGGTCTGGCCCTGCCTCTACCCCTGGCCACCACACTGGCTCGGCCTGTGCCCACACCCTGACTTGGGCCTCCGCGTCCTCGCCCGCGTCCACGTCCTATAGGCCTACCCCTACCCCTCAGCATGGTGTATTACCAGTGATTTGATTTCCCAGGCAGGAAAGAAAGTGGCGCAAGCCTGCAGCCAAAATACAATTTTTTCCCTTGTTTTTCAAAGGACAAGCCACACTGCGTGTATTCAATGAATACTACTAAGTTTAATAACTGTGTTGCGGCCCTGCAAAACTGTCACAGAACTTTACTGTTGCAGAGTTACTAACTGTGGCAGAGCAGGTATTTCCCAGGCAGGAAAGAAATTGGCGCAAGGCTGCACTGAACCGTAGCTGGTTGCGTCTGATTTTTTTACGTTCTCTACGCAGCACACACGTACCCAGAGCCCTGACGGCTGTCAGAGGCAGGGCAAATATACTTTTTTCCCTTTTGTTTAAAAGGATAGGCCCACTGCGTCTATTCACTGAATAATAATTTTAATAACTGTGTTGTGGCCCTGCAAAACTGTCACAGAACTTTACTGTTGCAGAGTTACTAACTGTGGCAGAGCAGGTATTTCCCAGGCAGGAAAGAAATTGGCGCAAGGCTGCACTCAACCGTAGCTGGTTGCGTCTGATTTTTTCTGAACGTTCAGCGCACAGCACACACGTACACAGAGCCCTGAGTACTGTAAGAGGCAGGCCAAATAGAATTTTTTCCCTGCTTTTTACAAGGAACACCCACACTGCGTGTATTCAATGAATACTAAGTTTAATAACTGTGTTTTGGCCCTGCCAATTTGTCCCAGAACTGCAGTGATGCAAAGTAATTCGCTACCTACAGCAGATCAGGGATTTCCCATGCAGGAAAAAAATTGCCGCACGCCTGCGGTAAAACGTAGCTGACTGCGTCTGATTTTTTCTGAACGTTCAGCACACAGCACACACGTACACAGAGCCCTGAGTACTGTAAGAGGCAGGCCAAATAGAATTTTTTCCCTGCTTTTTACAAGGAACACCCACACTGCGTGTATTCAATGAATACTAAGTTTAATAACTGTGTTGTGGCCCTGCCAATTTGTCCCAGAACTGCAGTGATGCAAAGTAATTCGCTACCTACAGCAGATCAGGGATTTCCCATGCAGGAAAAAAATTGCCGCACGCCTGCGGTAAAACGTAGCTGACTGCGTCTGATTTTTTCTGAACGTTCAGCGCACAGCACACACGTACACAGAGCCCTGAGTACTGTAAGAGGCAGGCCAAATATAATTTTTTCCCTGCTTTTTACAAGGAACACCCACACTGCGTGTATTCAATGAATAATGTATGTCTTCTGGCCCTGCCTACACAATTCTATCCCTGTAGTATTAATGCCGGGTGCAATGCTCTGCACAGCCGGTTTTGAGAAAAAAAAAAAATATGCAACACTGCTAACAGCAGCCTGGACAGTACTGCACACGGATAGATGTGGCCCTAGAAAGGACCGTTGGGGTTCTTGAAGCCTACACTAACTCCTAACACTCTCCCTGCCTAACCCCCACTTCTGTCCCTATTGCAGGGCGCAATGCTCTGCAGATCCAATTTTGGAGAAAAAAAAATAAAATACTGTGCTAACACAGTACTGCACACTAGTAGATGTGGCCCTAAGAAGGGCCGTTGGGGTTCTTGAAGCCTACACTAACTCCTAACGCTCTCCCTACAGCAGCTCCAGCACGATAGTACTTTCCCTCAGCTAAGTCACAAGGCATGTGTGGCGAGCCGCGGGAGGGGCCGATTTTTATACTCGGGTGACATCAGATCTCCCCAGCCACTCACTGCAGGGGGGGGTGGTATAGGGCTTGAACGTCACAGGGGGAAGTTGTAATGCCTTCCCTGTCTTTCAATTGGCCAGAAAAGCGCGCTAACGTCTCAGAGAGGAAACTGAAAGTAACCGGAACACCGCGTGGTACTCGTTACGAGTAACGAGCATCCCGAACACCCTAATATTCGCACGAATATCAAGCTCGGACGAGTACGTTCGCTCATCTCTAGTAATGACGTAGAAGGTGTTAGTTAAGGTTGATAAATGAAAAACATATTTCATAGTTCATTCCAGTGCCAACCAAAGAAAAGACAGTGGCTGGAACAGGGGCGTAACAATAGGGGATGCAGGGGATGCTGTTGTACCTGGGCCCAGGAGCCTTAGGGGGCCCTTAAGCCCTCTTTTTTCCATATAGGCAGCCCAATACTATGAATAAAGCATTATAGTAGGGGGCCCAGTTACAGTTTTTGCATTGGGGCCCAGGAGATTCAAGTTACGCCTCTGGGCTGGAAGAATGATCAGAGTCCATTACACTTGCAGAAAGAATGATCAAAGTTCAGTCTCACAACTGCAGAAACCAATGAGAGTTCAGCTTCATTATTAAACATATCAGTGCCCAGCTTTTCTTCTAAGAACTGTGAGGAGGGCAAAACAAAAATGATACAATGTTGATGGCATTGCAAAACATAACATCAGGGAAACTGGAAACTATAAAACTCATATTTTATGCAAGAGGACATAAAGTATCTACATGTAGTGCAATACAGATTTTGGTTTGGTGAACCAAAAGGCAATTGTTTATGTGTAGAGATGAGTGAGCATACTCGTTAAGGGCAGATACTCAAGCGATTGTTTAGCTGGACAGAATCTGTGTTCTGATCTAAGGCTTCACCCACTCCCTTCACACAGAGGAAGCTATCTCACATGAGTCAACTAATTGTTACGACTCGGAATTAATCACTCTCTATGTTACATCATTGTATGTGTGTGACATCATCAGTTGCCTCACTGATGCAGCCATCACCATTTAAGCACCCTATCACTTTATGTTGATTCAATAAGGGGTAGCTACTAGAGATGAGCGAGCACCAAAATGCTCGGGTGCTCGTTACTCGGGACGAACTTTTCGCGATGCTCGAGGGTTCGTTTCGAGTAACGAACCCCATTGAAGTCAAGCATTTTTGTATATCGCCGATGCTCGCTAAGGTTTTCATTTGTGAAAATCTGGGCAATTCAAGAAAGTGATGGGAACGACACAGAAACGGATAGGGCAGGCGAGGGGCTACATGTTGGGCTGCATCTCAAGTTCCCAGGTCCCACTATTAAGCCACAATAGCGGCAAGAGTGCCCCCCCCCCACTGTCAGCATAAAGATCGTTCTCCTCTGCCATAGCTGTAACAGCTGTGGAAGAGAAGAACGATGTTAGCCCATTGAATTCAATGGAGCCGGCAATACAGCAGGTTCCACTGAAAGCAATGGGCTGCCGGCGATCGCAGGATGAATTGTAAATATATAAGCCCTTCCCTGCAATTCATCCAGAAATGTGTTACAATAAAAATATATACCGTATATACCGGCGTATAAGGCCACGGGGCGTATAAGACGACCCCCCAACTGTCACCTTATACGCCTGGAATACAGTGGAGCAAAGAATAAAAATCATTACTCACTTCTCCTGGCGTTCTGCGGCGCTGCTGCAGGCTGTCGCTCCCTCCTGGTCCCCGGCAAAGCATTGCTTTCTGGACACAGGGCTTGAAATCCCCGCCTCCAGAAAACACACGTGCCTTCAGCCAATCACAGCCATTCAATGACATCATTGTCATTGGCTATG
Organism: Eleutherodactylus coqui; assembly: GCF_035609145.1. Classification (NCBI taxonomy): domain Eukaryota; kingdom Metazoa; phylum Chordata; class Amphibia; order Anura; family Eleutherodactylidae; genus Eleutherodactylus; species Eleutherodactylus coqui. The sequence continues at coordinate 47,617,890 of NC_089847.1, forward strand.
ATTGGCTGAAGGCATGGGCAAACATCGTTCTTCTCTGCCACAGCTGTTACAGCTGTGGCAGAGAAGAATGATTTGTCTTCTATATGTTCTCAATGGGGTCGGCGCTGCTGCGATCTGCGATTTCTATGGCCTAAGAAGGACCGTTGGGGTTCTTGAAGCCTAAAATAACTCCTAACGGTCTCCCTATAGCAGCAGCACTTTCCCTGATTTATGTCAGAATGCATCTGTGGCGAGCCGCGGGAGGGCAGATTTTAATACTCGGGTGACACCTAATCTCGCCAGCCACTCACTGCAGGGGGGTGGTATAGGGCTTGAACGTCGCAGGGGGAAGTTTTAATGCCTTCCCTGTCTTTCTATTGGCCAGAAAAGCGCGCAAATTTCTCAGGGAAGAAAATGAAAGTAACTCGAACATCGCGTGGTACTCGTCTCGAGTAACGAGCATCTCGAACACCCTAATACTCAAACGAGTATCAAGCTCGTACGAGTATGCTCGCTCATCTCTAGTAGCTACATATATCTTTATACATTTGAGTGCTTAAAGTCAATTTACTTCCTGATGAACCACTCCTAATAGAGTGGGGAAACGCGTCGAGCCCTCTGCTCAATCGAGCATCCGACTTTTTCTTTGACCCTTCTCCATTCGCTGTGAATTGCACAACTATATATTCACCAACGTTTAATAGGGAAAAATCAGAAACGCTCTTTTCTCCTTAGGGAGAGCAACTATATACTATAAACTAAGTGAGGAGACTCAAATGGCCACGCACGCTCCTCTGGGTAATATGCAAATAAGGGAGATGTGGAGGATTTATTCCATCTCCCTTATAGGGAAAAATGACATACCATATTGACTTTGTCCAATGTGAATCTATTTAACAAGAATTTCTGTACACAAGAATACTGTATCGGCTCAAACAAGCTAACCATCTAATTAGTGTACCCCTTTATTTTGTGTTTTTGTCTGTTGAGTTTGTCTGTCAGCCCATAGATGTTGTTTTAAGAAAATTAAATTAAATTATATTTTTAGTCTATATCTGTGAAGAGATACTCAAGTGAGTATCATCCTTTTTGAGTACTTGCCTGCTCGTCAGAAAAAGATTTAGGTGCCGGCGGGGGGCGGGGGCTGCGGGGGAGAGCGGGAGGGAGATCTCTCTCTCTTCCCCCCCGCTACCCCCTGCTCACTCCCGCAACCCACCACTCACCCCCACCGGCACCCGAATCTTTTCTGATGAGCAGGCAGGTACTCGAAAAGGACAATATTCGCTCGAGTATCTGCCCTTAACGAGTATGCTCGCTCATCTCTATTTATGTGCCATCCGGCTGGGTGAAAGTACTTTCTGAAGCAAAACTAAAACCAACATCATGTTATGTGGTTCAATGCAAACAGGACATGTTCAAAAATTCACTTTTACATCCATTGTACCTGTGCCAGCGGCGTTTTAGCATTCAAAGAGCGAGAGAATGGAAAATGACTGCAGCACTCCACACTGAGCAATGCTGCAGTGTACTTTGGATTGTGTAAAAACATACAAAACATAATACGAAAGATACTGGAGCATTGAATAATCTGGAGCCTACTCTTCTAATATTACATGTAGACAAATACAATCATTTGTAGGCTCTAAAACAGTTTTCTGGGGGATTCTGGGTGTTGAGCCTGTATGGACAGTTAAATACAGGAGCAGTAGTCCTATCTGTGAAAGCCCCGTAATGAACTCTGCAAAATCTAGCAAGCTCAGCTATTCTTCAATTGAAAGTGTTTGTTATCTATTGGCTGGAAAAATTATCAGCAATGGAAGTATTTTTATTCTTCTCCTTTGGCAACACTTGTCAGTAAATGACATGGCCTGAAACGCAACCCAATTGTCCTGATCCATTTCACATATTATTATCTTAGGAGTTTGAAATACTTGTATTACCCCATCAGCTCGCTAACAGAACAACTCACTGAACATCTTCAGCCTAATCTTTCATTTTTCAAATCATTAAATGTTAAATAACATATTCACACACAACATGATGCCTTGTTACACTCTCACGACTCTAAATATTTAATATGTTCCTTATCAAGATGGTATTTCCTAAACATTTCTGGGATAGCATTTAAATCTAACATAATGCTTAATAGTACCCTTCAGACAATCCAAAAGATCACAGAATATCTGCCTGGAGAAGTTGATTCTTTCAAATGTTATCTATGAAAACAGCTGTGAGGAGGCTGAAATGTTTAGAATATTACAATATTAGCTGGGAAGAAACAGAATGGTATCTGAATGTGCCTGCAAGGCTTGTATTGTGCATGAACAATGCAGAACTTCAATAGATATACTCATGTAAAGGTACAACAAGAAAACCTATTGGGTGAGTCTGATAGGTAAAAGAAACACAATTTCAAGGTTTAAAATTGCAGTCTACATATTTTTAAACAATGAGCATATATGGAAATTTCTAGAAGGCCACTCTGTGAGTTTCTGCAGTTACTGTTCCCTGGGTTCCTTTCTAAATTGTTGTTATTTCCAAATGCATTAATTGAAAGTGCTAGTAGAGTAGTTATAGGGGTTGCAATTGTGACCCGGCTCCTAATCTAGGAGTGCCCACAGGATTCTCTCACCACAGTATGACTTTCTATTGTCTGCCAGTGCATAACAGCACTGAAGACTAAAGGCCCATTTACACAACCAAAGATAATCTTTCAAATGATTGAAAGATTGAAAGTTTTAGCGATCTTTTTGCATAAAGTGACAATGGCCAGTAATACCCGTTAACACTTTATCATCTTCATTTGCATGTAAAAGGGGCCTCCAGGAGCTGTTTGCAGAGCCCAGCATGTGCGCACAGCTGCATTGTTCTTCACGTGGCTCCCAGCAGAATACAATGTAATCTCCCAGCTACTGAGGAGAACACAGCACATGGTCTGTTGAGAGTTACTATATCTCTCTTCGGCTAAACGATTGATTTTAAGTTCACGTTAAAATCATCGTTTAGACGAAAAGTGCACAATGGTAGCGTTTACATGTGTCAATAATCGCTCATTTTCAGTCGTTTGAATGAATTTTGAGCTATAATCATTATGTATAAATGGACCTTTAGGCATGATTGTGCAGACTGGAGAGCTTGCAGTCTGACTGAGGTTAATACACCAATCAAAGCAAGAGGGACCAACCATGATGTCACTGGAGCATGTAACTGATATTTGTTGGAGTGGATCTCCTATACACTGTTACAGTTTTACTGTTGCATATGTGTTGATTCACTGCACAGGAACCTACTAAGACTCTATCGCCTGAGAGCTCCCATAAACCTGGAGCCAGACATACTATAAGGGCATTTTTATTAAACAGCTTGGGGCCTCTAGTTCAGGGCTCTCAACTATTAACCAGAACAGTTAGTAACTAGAGATGAGCGAGCACCAAAATGCTCGGGTGCTCGTTACTCGGGACGAATTTATCGCGATGCTCGAGGGTTCGTTTCGAGTAACGAACCCCATTGAAGTCAATGGGCGACCCGAGCATTTTTGTATTTCGCCGATGCTCGCTAAGGTTTTCATGTGTGAAAATCTGGGCAATTCAAGAAACTGATGGGAACGACACAGCAACGGATAGGGCAGGCGAGGGGCTACATGTTGGGCTGCATCTCAAGTTCCCAGGTCCCACTATTAAGCCACAATAGCGGCAAGAGTGCCCCCCCCTCCCAACAATTTTTACTTCTGAAAAGCCCTCATTAGCAATGCATACCTTAGCTAAGCACCACACTACCTCCAACAAAGCACAATAACTGCCTGCGTGACACTCCGCTGCCACTTCTCCTGGGTTACATGCTGCCCAACCCCCCCCCCCCCCCCCCACACGACCCAGTGTCCACAGCGCACACCAAACTGTCCCTGCCCAGCCTTCAGCTGCCCTCATGCCACGCCACCCTCATGTCTATTTATAAGTGCGTCTGCCAGAGGCAAAGCAGGCACACACTGCAGAGGGTTGGCATGGCTAGGCAGCGACCCCCCCATAAAAGGGGCGGGCCGATAGTCCACAATGCTGTACAGAAGCAATGAGAAATCCAATCCTGTGCCACCTCCATCTGGAGCTGCACACGTGGGCATAGCAATGGGGAACCTATGTGCCACACACTATTCATTCTGTCAAGGTGTCTGCACGCCCCAGTCAGACCGCGGTTTTTTATAAATAGTCACAGGCAGGTACAACTCCGCAATGGGAATTCCGTGTGCACCCACAGCATGGGTGGCTCCCTGGAACCCACCCGCTGTACATAAATGTATCCCATTGCATTGCCCATCACAGCTGAGGTAATGTCGTGGTTAATGCAGGTGGGCTTCGGCCCACACTGCATGCCCCAGTCTGACTGGGGTTCTTTACAAGTGGACAGATGTAGGTTAAACTCCGTGTGCGCCTACAGCATGAGTGGCTCCCTGGAACCCACCGGTGGTACATAAATATATCCCATTGCAGTGCCCTACTCAGCAGAGCTAACGTCAGATACAATACAGGTGGGCTTCGGCCCACACTGCATGCCCCAGTCAGACTGGTAATATGTACCTTAACAGTAACCTCGTTGGTGGGAATGTGGTGGTGACTGCGGACCTAGTAGCGCGGTTTTATGTAGTTGGTTTTCGGAATGTGGCCATGATTAAGTGGGCCGTGGCGGGGGGATGGTGGTGGTGCTCTCTTGTTGTGTCGTTAAAGGTGAAATTCTTGGACTGCCACCAGACGGACCAATGCAAAGGTATTTGCCAAGAATGTTTTCATTGTTGGAGGAGGAGGGGGATGTTTTGGAGGCACTATGTGTCCTCTCCACGTGTCCGTGGTTATATGCACCTTAACAGTAACAGCGTTGGTGGGAAATGGCCTCGCCGCCATCATGTCTTTGTGAAGCCTCTGTTTCCACACCCCAGTGACATACCATTAGCTGCGGTATAGGCAGAGCCCAGAATTATTAACATTTCAGCGGTAGTATTAGGGACAGGCCCCACTAACATATCACTAGCAGCAGTATAGGGGGAGCGCAGTCTTAGTTCCATTTCAGTAATAGTAGCACTCAAGACAGGCCCCAGTAACAATTCCGAAGCAGCAGTATAGGAGGAGCGCAGTCTTAGTTCCATTTCAGTAATAGTAGCACTCAAGACAAGCCCCAGTAACAATTCCCATTGCAGCAGTTTAGGGAGATAACAGTCTCTTTCACATTTCAGTAGCTGCAGTATAGACAAGGCCCCAGTTACATTTATGTAGCAAAAGTGTAGGCCAACCCCACACACCTTTCTGTACCATGAGTGCAGGCGAAGAACATAGAAATTACAATGATTACACTATAGGTGAGGGCCCAAAAAAATTGGTGTAGCAACAGTACTAATGTACCTCAGAAAAAATTGGCCATGCCCAACCAAGATGGCAGGTGAAACCCATTAATCGCTTTGGTTAATGTGGCTTAAGTGGTAACTAGGCCTGGAGGCAGCCCAGTTTAACGAAAAATTGGTTCAAGTTAAAGTTTCATCGCTTGTAAGAGCATTGAAACGTATAAAAATTGTTTGGAAAAATTATATGAGTGAGCCTTGTGGCCCTAAGAAAAATTGCCCGTTCGGCGTGATTACGTGAGGTTTCAGGAGGAGGAGCAGGAGGAGGAGGAGAAATATTATACACAGATTGATGAAGCAGAAATGTCACCGTTTTGGATGGTGATACAGAACGATGCTTCCATCCGCGGGTGCAGCCTACGTATTGCTTAGGTATCGCTGCTGTCCGCTGGTGGAGAAGAGAAGTCTGGGGAAATCCAGGCTTTGTTCATCTTGATGAGTGTAAGCCTGTCGGCACTGTCGGTTGACAGGCGTGTACGCTTATCTGTGATGATTCCCCCAGCCGCACTAAACACCCTCTCTGACAAGACGCTAGCCGCAGGACAAGCAAGCACCTCCAGGGCATACAGCGCGAGTTCAGGCCACGTGTCCAGCTTCGACACCCAGTAGTTGTAGGGGGCAGAGGCGTCACGGAGGACGGTCGTGCGATCGGCTACGTACTCCCTCACCATCCTTTTACAGTGCTCCCGCCGACTCAGCCTTGACTGGGGAGCGGTGACACAGTCTTGGTGGGGAGCCATAAAGCTGTCCAGGGCCTTAAAGAGTGTTGCACTGCCTGTGCTGAACATGCTGCTCGATCTGCGCACCTCCCCTGCTACCTGGCCCTCGGAACTGCGCCTTCTGCCACTAGCGCTGTCGGATGGGAATTTTACCATCAGCTTGTCCGCCAGGGTCCTGTGGTATAGCAACACTCTCGAACCCCTTTCCTCTTCGGGAATGAGAGTGGAAAGGTTCTCCTTATACCGTGGGTCGAGCAGTGTGTACACCCAGTAATCCGTAGTGGCCAGAATGCGTGCAACGCGAGGGTCACGAGAAAGGCATCCTAACATGAAGTTAGCCATGTGTGCTAGGGTACCTGTACGCAACACATGGCTGTCTTCACTAGGAAGATCACTTTCAGGATCCTCCTCCTCCTCCTCCTCCGCCTCCTACTCCTCAGGCCATACACGCTGAAAGGATGACAGGCAAGCAGCATGGGTACCGTCAGCAGTGGGCCAAGCTGTCTCTTCCCCCTCCTCCTCATCCTCCTCATGCTCCTCCTCCTCCTCCTCCTCAACACGCTGAGATATAGACAGGAGGGTGCTCTGACTATCCAGCGACATACTGTCTTCCCCCGCCTCTGTTTCTGAGCGCAAAGCATTTGCCTTTATGCTTTGCAGGGAATTTCTCAAGAGGCATAGCAGAGGAATGGTGACACTAATGATTGCAGCATCGCCGCTCACCACCTGGGTAGACTCCTCAAACTTTCCAAGGACCTGGCAGATGTCTGCCAACCAGGCCCACTCTTCTGAAAATAATTGAGGAGGCTGACTCCCACTGCGCCGCCCATGTTGGAGTTGGTATTCCACTATAGCTCTACGCTGCTCATAGAGCCTGGCCAACATGTGGAGCGTAGAGTTCCACCGTGTGGGCACGTCGCACAGCAGTCGGTGCACTGGCAGATTAAACCGATGATGCACTGTCCGCAGGGTGGCAGCGTCCGTGTGGGACTTGCGGAAATGTGCGCAGAGCCGGCGCACCTTTCCGAGCAGGTCTGACAAGCGTGGGTAGCTTTTCAGAAAGCGCTGAACCACCAAATTAAAGACGTGGGCCAGGCATGGCACGTGCGTGAGGCTTCCGAGCTGCAGAGCCGCCACCAGGTTACGGCCGTTGTCACACACGACCATGCCCGGTTGGAGGCTCAGCGGCGCAAGCCAACGGTCGGTCTGCTCTGTTAGACCCCGCAGCAGTTCGTGGGCCGTGTGCCTCTTCTCTCCTAAGCTGAGTAGTTTCAGCACGGCCTGCTGACGCTTGCCCACCGCTGTGCTACCACGCCGCGCGACACCGACTGCTGGCGACGTCCTGCTGCTGCTGACACATCTAGATTGCGAGACAGAGGTTGAGGAGGAGGAGGAGGAGGGTGCTTTAGTGGAGGAAGCATACACCACCGAACATACCACCACCGAGCTGGGGCCCGCAATTCTGGGGGTGGGTAGGACGTGAGCGGTCCCAGGCTCTGACTCTGTCCCAGCCTCCACTAAATTCACCCAATGTGCCGTCAGGGAGATATAGTGGCCCTGCCCGCCTGTGCTTGTCCACGTGTCCGTTGTTAAGTGGACCTTGCCACTAACCGCATTGGTGAGGGCGCGTACAATGTTGCGGGAGACGTGGTCGTGCAGGGCTGGGATGGCACATCGGGAAAAGTAGTGGCGACTGGGAACTGAGTAGCGCGGGGCCGCCGCCGCCATCATACTTTTGAAGGACTCCGTTTCCACAACCCTATACGGCAGCATCTCAAGGCTGATAAATTTGGCTATGTGGACGGTTAACGCTTGAGCGTGCGGGTGTGTGGCGCCGTACTTGCGCTTGCACTCAAACACTTGCGCTAGCGACGGCTGGACGGTGCGGTGCGAGACATTGGTGGATGGGGCCGAGGACAGCGGAGGTGAGGGTGTGGGTGCAGGCCAGGAGACGGTAGCGGCCAGTGTCCTGAGAGGGGGGTTGGATCTCAGTGGCAGGTTGGGGCACAGGGGGAGAGGCAGCGGTGCAAACCGGAGGCGGTGAACGGCCTTCGTCCCACCTTGTGGGGTGCTTGGCCATCATATGTGTGCGCATGCTGGTGGTGGTGAGGCTGTTGGTGGAGGCTCCCCGGCTGATCTTGGCGCGACAAAGGTTGCACACCACTGTTCGTCGGTCGTCAGGCGTCTCTGTGAAAAACTGCCAGACCTTAGAGCACCTCGGCCTCTGCAGGGTGGCATGGCGCGAGGGTGCGCTTTGGGAAACAGTTGGTGGATTATTCGGTCTGGCCCTGCCTCTACCCCTGGCCACCGCACTGCCTCTTGAAACCTGCCCTGCTGCTGCCCTTGCCTCCCCCTCTGAAGACCTGTCCTGAGTAGGCGTTGCACACCAGGTGGGGTCAGTCACCTCATTGTCCTGCTGCTCTTCCTCCGAATCCTCTGTGCGCTCGTCCCTCGGACTTACTGCCCTTACTACTACCTCACTGCAAGACAACTGTGTCTCATCGTCATCGTCCTCCTCACCCACTGAAAGGTCTTGAGACAGTTGCCGGAAGTCCCCAGCCTCATCCCCCGGACCCCGGGAACTTTCCAATGGTTGGGCATCAGTGACGATAAACTCCTCTGGTGGGAGAGGAACCACTGCTGCCCAATCTGAGCAGGGGCCCGAGAACAGTTCCTGGGAGTCTTCCCGCTCCTGAGCATGTGTCATTGTAGTGGAGTTAGGAGGCTGGGAGGAAGGAGGAGCAGCAGCCAGAGGATTCGGATTTGCAGCACTGGACGGCGCCGAACTGTGGGTGGATGATAGCTTGCTCGAAGCACTTTCTGCCATCCACGACAGGACCTGCTCACACTGCTCATTTTCTAATAAAGGTCTCCCGCGTGGACCCATTAATTGGGCGATGAATGTGGGGACGCTAGAAACGTGCCTCTCTCCTAATCGCGCAGCAGTCGGCTGCGATATACCTGGATCAGGAGCTCGGCCTGTGCCCACACCCTCACTTGGGCCTACGCGTCCTCGGCCGCGTCCACGTCCTCTAGGCCTACCCCTACCCCTCAGCATGCTGTATTACCAGTGATTTCCCAGCCAGGAAATAAATTGGCGCAAGCCTGCAGGCCAAATAGAATTTTTCCCTTTTTTTTAAAAGGAAAGGCCCACTGACTATATTCAATCAATAACAAATGTGTTCTGTGGCCCTGCTGTGTGTCACAGAACTGCAGTGTTATATTAACTGCAGCAGAGCGGTGATTTCCCAGGCAGGAAAGAAATTGGCGCAAGCCTGCTGTTAAACTTAGCTGGCTGCGTATGATTTTTTTACGTTCTTCACCCACCACACACGTACCCAGAACGCTGAGGACTGTCAGAGGCAGGCCAAATAGAATTTTTCCCTTTCTTTTTTAAAGGGAAGGCCCACTGACTATATTCAATCAATAACAAATGTGTTCTGTGACCCTGCTGTGTGTCACAGAACTGCAGTGTTATATTAACTGCAGCAGAGCGGTGATTTCCCAGCCAGGAAATAAATTGGCGCAAGCCTGCTGTTAAACTTAGCTGGCTGCGTATAATTTTTTTACGTTCTCCACCCACCACACACGTACCCAGAACGCTGAGGACTGTCAGAGGCAGGCCAAATAGAATTTTTCCCTTTTTTTTTTAAAGGGAAAGCCCACTGACTATATTCAATCAATAACAAATGTGTTCTGTGGCCCTGCTGTGTGTCACAGAACTGCAGTGTTATATTAACTGCAGCAGAGCGGTGATTTCCCAGGCAGGAAAGAAATTGGCGCAAGCCTGCTGTTAAACTTAGCTGGCTGCGTATGATTTTTTTACGTTCTCCACCCACCACACACGTACCCAGAACGCTGAGGACTGTCAGAGGCAGGCCAAATAGAATTTTTCCCTTTTTTTTTTAAAGGGAAGGCCCACTGCGTATATTCAATCAATAATATATGTCTTCTGGCCCTGCCTACACAATTCTGTCCCTGTAGTATTACTGCAGGGCGCAATGCTCTGCACAGCCGATTTTGAAAAAAAAAAAAAAAGTGCAACACTGCTAACAGCAGCCTGCACAGTACTGCACACGGTTAAATGTGGTCCTAAGAAGGACCGTTGGGGTTCTTGAAGCCTACACTCACTCCTAACACTCTCCCTGCCTAACCACCACTTCTGTCCCTGTAGTATTACTGCAGGGCGCAATGCTCTGCACGGCCGATTTTGAAAAAAAAAAAAAAGTGCAACACTGCTAACAGCAGCCTCCACAGTACTGCACACGGATAGATGTGGCCCTAAGAAGGACCGTTGGGGTTCTTGAAGCCTACACTCACTCCTAACACTCTCCCTACAGCAGCTCCAACACAATAGCACTTTCCCTCAGCTAACTCACAACGCATCTGAGGCGAGCCGCGGGAGGGGCCGATTTTTATACTCGGGTGACATCTGATCTCCCCAGCCACTCACAGCAGGGGGGTGGTATAGGGCTGGAACGTCACAGGGGGAAGTTGTAATGCCTTCCCTGTCTTTCAATTGGCCAGAAAAGCGCGCTAACGTCTCAGAGATGAAAGTGAAAGTAACCCGAACATCGCGTGGTACTCGTTAAGAGTAACGAGCATCCCGAACACCCTAATATTCGCCCGAGCATCAAGCTCGGACGAGTACGTTCGCTCATCTCTATTAGTAACCACAAACACAATTTATTTGAGTGACCAAACATGTCAATGTATCACATGAACAGCAATTTAATTTTCTGATTACATAATGCTTCATTTGCTTTGTGGCTCTGCAGGAAAATTGAACTCTTGCTATTGGGTATACAGACTACAGCTAATTTCTGAAGGACCCCAAGCGTTGGTATTCCAAGCCTTTTTTATTTTTTCCATTGATGACTGATAGGTCATCAATAGAAAATCACCGCTTGCATTTCCGTTAATTAGCTCATTCCGAAGGCTACTATCACTGCGGTCAGTGCGGCAAACAGGTGCTGACCATAGCACAGCAGCCTAGGTTAGTATTGCAGGCTTAGCTACCATACAGTGGGAGCTGTGCTGCAGTACCAACCTGTGTGGCTATACTATGATCAGCACTTTCTACATTGTGCACTGACCATAGCACAGATCCGATCAGCATTGATCCCAGTGGTGGGTCCCTACTGATCATTTATATATGACTTATTGGTCATTTATAGAAAAATGAAAAAAGGCCTGGATTACCGTTTTAACAAAAATGGGTTATCTAATAAAAATGTCTATACTAAGGGTGCCCACCCACTGGCGTTTTTTTTTCCCTGCGAAATTCGCAGCATTTTTTTTCTGCAGTGGTCTATGGGACTTGTAATGTTAAAATCGCGATCGCGCAAAATTGCAATTTACCGCGCCTAAGGGCGCCCACCCACTGGCGTTTGCGATTTTCGTGCGTGAAAAACGCAGCGTTTTTCGCGGCGTTTTTTGCCGCGTTTTCGCGGCTTTTCCATTAATTTCCATTGACTTTCATGGGTGCATTAGGAGAAAAATAAGGACACATATGCAACTGACAGTTCCTATGTTAAAAAACGCAACGCAACGCAAAAAAAAACGCCAGTGGACAGGAGTACATTCAATTCTAATTGCTCTTGAGAAAAAACGCAAAACGCAAAGAAAAAAAAATCGCCAGTGGGTGGGCGCCCTAAGAGTGTAAACCAAAAACCACATACTACATATATAAGATATCAATAATTCCATAACTGTAAACATTATTCAAATGAAATGCTCCATAGACATTAGAAATACCACTCTTGTATTTCCAGAATTTGCAGTCTCTGCCATCTAAAAACAAGACAAATAATGCAAAAAAATCAAGATACTTCATGCCCTAAAGTTCGCTTGGATTTAGGCAACCTTTCACCATAAAAATGCACAATGGAGGTAGAAATAGGGTCAGACAGCATCTGCTAAGGAAAGTGAAACAAATATATGTCCTGTTTGTGTGTTTACCATAAAAAAGTGGGACATCTGAGATGTATCAAAGATCCAAGGGAGCAGTGGTAGAACCTGGAGTAGTCTGGGAAGGTAGTAGTAATGATTCCCACACAATAGACTATACATCTGGCCTCAATTCTGATACTGGCTGTTCACACCACTAGAGAAATAATAAAGATGGAAAAATACCTCTACAGCGCCTTCTATTGGATAGCAGCATTCCTTCAAATAAAAGTGACTTTTGAAAGGCTTTACAATGATTGGGAATATGAAATAAAGCCAGAAGACTATGCACAGACAGACTGAAATATAAACCCTACTCCAAAAATAGGCCCTAATTACAGATCATTAAAAAGTCAATCTAAATCGTGTCCAGGCAGCTATACATGTAAAAAAGTAAAATCAATTGGCAACAGAATGCAGCAGGCCAAACAGACCCTTCACCAAGAAAAGCAGACACCCCCAAAAGAATCCCACTCAAAAGATCTCACGAGACACAAAATAATAAAAATTTGCAAGTCCCTGTCTCTCACACAAAGTTTGGGTAGTCCCGCTCCACTCCTGAGCTCATTATATTAGAGGGTTGTGGCTCTAAAAAGCCCAGAATGTGATGACATGAAGATATTTGAATAAATGAAAATGTTTTGTTCAAGAATAAATGTATTGTTGTTTATGGAAAAATAAGACATCCTCTGATATAAGCCCTAACACATCTTTTGGAGAAAAAAATTAATATAAGACTAGGCCTTATTTTAGGGGGATACACAGTAAAAATATACTCAGCTCCTCCTGCTTTTTAACATGATGCTGACAGATCAGAATGCATGTTTGGCATAACAGGTTCCTTCTAGGGAGGACATAGCAATTCTCCTGACACATCTCTTTATAGTAAATACTTATATTACTCCTGAAATAACAAGTCTGGAGAATCCTATCTTACAACTTTGCATTGTGCCATTGTTTATTGTTGATCATCATTGGTCATCCTGCTGTAAAACTCATTATTACAGGCCTCCGGATTTGGAAATATGAATTCCAGTTGTAGCAACAATAAAATCTGCAAAAGCCATTGCCGCTTAAGGGCCGTTTTACACAAGCAGATAATCTGTCGGGCCAATGAGCGCAGACCACAGTGAGCATGAGTTAGGTCTTATATAGAGATGAGCGAGCACCAAAATGCTCGGGTGCTCGTTACTCGAGTCGAACTTTTCGCGATGCTCGAGGGTTCGTTTCGAGTAACGAACCCCATTGAAGTCAATGGGCGACTCAAGCATTTTTGTATATTGCCGATGCTTGCTAAGGTTTTCATTTGTGAAAATCTGGGAAATTCAAGAAAGTGATGGGAACGACACAGAAACGGATAGGGCAGGCGAGGGGCTACATGTTGGGCTGCATCTCAAGCTCCCAGGTCCCACTATTAAAGGGGTTGTCTCGCGAAAGCAAGTGGGGTTAAGTACTTCTGTATGGACATATTAATGCACTTTGTAATATACATCGTGCATTAAATATGAGCCATACAGAAGTTATTCACTTACCTGCTCCGTTGCTGGCGTCCCCGTCTCCAAGGCTCCGTCTAATTTCGGTGTCTTCTTGCTTTTTTAGACGCGCTTGCGCAGATGGGTCTTCTCCCTTCTGCTCGGCTCGGCAGCAGCGGCGTTTTGGCTCCGCCCCCTTGTACGCGTCATCGCGTAGCACCGCCCCCGTCACATGTGCCGATTCCAGCCTCCTGATTGGCTGGAATCGGCACATGTGACGGGGGCGGATCTATGTATCCCATTGCAGTGCCCTGCTCAGCAGAGCTAACGTCACATACAATACAGGTGTGCTTCGGACCACAGTGCATGCCCCAGTCAGAGTGGTAATATGTACCTTAACAGTAACTGTGTTGGTGGGAATGTGGTGGCAACTGCGGACCTAGTAACGCGGTTTTATTTAGTTGGTTTTCGGAAGGTGGCCAGGATTAAGTGGGCCGTGGCGGGGGGATGGTGGGGGGGCTCTCCTGTTGTGTCGGTAAAGGTAAAATTCTTGGACTGCCACCAGACTGACCAATGCAAAAGTATTTGGCAAGAATGTTTTCATTGTTGGAGGAGGAGGGGGATGTTTTTGAGGCACTACGTGTCCTCTCCACATGTCCGTGGTTATATGCACCTTAACAGTAACCGCGTTGGTGGGAAATGGCCTCGCCACCATCATGTCTTTGGGAAGCCTCCGTTTCCCCCCCCCCCAGTGACATAGCATTAGCAGCGGTATAGGCAGAGCCCAGAATTAGTAACATTTCAGCGGTAGCATTAGGGACCGGCCCCAGTAACATATCACTAGCAGCATTATAGGGGGAGCACAGTATTAGTTCCATTTCAGTAGTAGTAGCAGTCCAGACAGGCCCCAGTAACAATTCCGAAGCAGCAGTATAGGGGGAGCACAGTCTTAGTTCCATTTCAGTAATAGTAGCAGTCAAGACAGGCCCTGGTAACAATTCCGAAGCAGCAGTATAGGGGGAGCACAGTCTTAGTTCCATTTCAGTAGTAGTAGCAGTCAAGACAGGCCACAGTAACATTCCCGTTGCAGCAGTTTAGGGAGATAACAGTCTCTTTCACATTTCAGTAGTTGCAGTATAGACAAGGCCCCAGTTACATTTATGTAGCAAAAGTGTGGGCCAACCCCACACACATTGCTGTAGCATGAGTGCAGGCGAAGCCCATAAAAATTACTAGGATTACACTGTAGGCGAGGGCCCAAAAAAATTGGTGTACCAACAGTACTAATGTACCTCAGAAAAATTGCCCATGCCCAACCAAGAGGGCAGGTGAAACCCATTAATCGCTTTGGTTAATGTGGCTTAATTTGTAACTAGGCCTGGAGGCAGCCCAGTTAAAATAAAAATTGGTTCAGGTGCAAGTTTCAACGCTTTAATGAGAATTGAAATGTATAAACATTGTTTACAAAAGTCATATGACTGAGCCTTGTGGGCCTAAGAAAAATTGCCCGTTCGGCGTGATTACGTGAGGTTTCAGGAGGAGGAGCAGGAGGAGGAGGATGAATATAACACACAGATTGATGAAGCTAAAAGGTCCCCGTTTTTTATGGTGATAGAGAACAATGCTTCCATCCGCGGGTGCAGCCTACGTATTGTTTAGGTACCGCTGCTGTCCGCTGGTGGAGAAGAGAAGTCTGGGGAAATCCAGGCTTTGTTCATCTTTATGAGTGTAAGCCTGTCGGCACTGCCAGTTGACAGGCGGGTACGCTTATCCATGATGATTCCCCCAGCTGCACTAAACACCCTCTCTGACAAGACGCTAGCCGCAGGACAAGCAAGCACCTCCAGGGCATACAGCGCGAGTTCAGTCCACGTGTCCAGCTTCGACACCCAGTAGTTGTAGGGAGCAGAGGCATCACGGAGGACGGTCGTGCGATCGGCTACGTACTCCCTCACCATCCTTTTACAGTGCTCCCGCCGACTCAGCCTTGACTGGGGAGCGGTGACACAGTCTTGCTGGGGAGCCATAAAGCTGGCAAAGGCCTTGGAGAGTGTTCCCCTGCCTGCGCTGTACATGCTGCCTGATCTCCACACCTCCCCTGCTACCTGGCCCTCGGAACTGCGCCTTCTGCCACTAGCGCTGTCGGATGGGAATTTTACCATCAGTTTGTCCGCCAGGGTCCTGTGGTATAGCATCACTCTCGAACCCCTTTCCTCTTCGGGTATGAGAGTGGAAAGGTTCTCCTTATACCGTGGGTCGAGCAGTGTGTACACCCAGTAATCCGTAGTGGCCAGAATGCGTGTAACGTGAGGGTCACGAGAAAGGCATCCTAACATGAAGTCCCCCATGTGTGCCAGGGTACCTGTACGCAAGACATGGCTGTCCTCACTAGGAAGATCACTTTCAGGATCCTCCTCCTCCTCCTCAGGCCATACACGCTGAAAGGATGACAGGCAAGCAGCATGGGTACCCTCAGCAGTGGGCCAAGCTGTCTCTCCCCCCTCCTCCTCATGCTCCTCCCCCTCCTTCTCCTCCTCCTCCCCAACGCGCTGAGATATAGACATGAGGGTGCTCTAACTATCCAGCGACATACTGTCTTCCCCCGCCTCCGTTTCCGAGCGAAAGCGTCTGCCTTTATGCTTTGCAGGGAAGTTCTCAAGAGGCATAGCAGAGGAATGGTGACGCTAATGATTGCAGCATCGCCGCTTACCATCTGTAGACTCCTCAAAGTTTCCAAGGACCTGGCAGATGTCTGCCAACCAGGCCCACTTGTCTGTAAAGAATTGAGGAGGCTGACTCCCACTACGCCGCCCATGTTGGAGTTGGTATTCCACTATAGCTCTACGCTGCTCATAGAGCCTGGCCAACATGTGGAGCGTAGAGTTCCACCGTGTGGGCACGTCGCACAGCAGTCGGGGCACTCGCAGATTAAACCGATGTTGCAGGGTCCGCAGGGTGGCAGCGTCCGTCTTGGACTTGCGGAAATGTGCGGCGCGCCTTTCCGAGCAGGTCTGACAAGCGTGGGTAGCTTTTCAGAAAGCGCTGGACCACAAAATTAAAGACGTGGGCCAGCCATGGCACATGCGTGAGGCTGCCGAGCTGCAGAGCCGCCACCAGGTTACGGCCGTTGTCACACACGACCATGCCCGGTTGGAGGCTCAGCGGCGAAAGCCAGCGGTCGGTCTGCTCTGTCAGACCCTGCAGCAGTTCGTGGGCCGTGTGCCTCTTCTCTCCCAAGCTGAGTAGTTTCAGCACGGCCTGCTGGCGCTTGCCCACCGCTGTGCAGCCACCCCGCGCGGCACCGACTGCTGGCGACATGCTGCTGCTGACACATCTTGATTGCGAGACAGAGGTTGCGTAGGAGGAGGAGGGTGGTTTAGTGGAGGAAGCATACACCACCGCAGATACCACCACCGAGCTGAGGCCCGCAATTCTGGGGGTGGGTAGGACGTGAGTGGTCCCAGGCTCTGACTCGGTCCCAGCCTCCACTAAATTCACCCAATGTGCCGTCAGGGAGATATAGTGGCCCTGCCCGCCTGTGCTTGTCCACGTGTCCGTTGTTAAGTGGACCTTGGCAGTAACCGTGTTGGTGAGGGCGCGTACAATGTTGCGGGAGACGTGGTCGTGCAGGGCTGGGACGGCACATCGGGAAAAGTAGTGGTGACTGGGAACCGAGTAGCGCGGGGCAGCCGCCGCCATCATGTTTTTGAAAGCGTCTGTTTCCACAAGCCTATACGGCAGCATCTCCAGGCTGATCAATTTGGCTATGTGCACGTTTAACACTTGAGCGTGCGAGTGCGTGGCGGCGTACTTGCGCTCAAACAGTTGCACTAGCGACGGCTGGATGCTGCGCTGAGAGACATTGCTGGATGGGGCCGAGGACAGCGGAGGTGAGCGTGTGAGTGCAGGCCGGGAGACGGTCGTGACTGTGTCCTGAGAGGGGGGTTGGATCTTAGTGGCAGGTTGGGGCTCAGGGGGAGAGTCAGTGGTGCAAACCGGAGGCGGTGAACGGCCTTCGTCCCACCTTGTGGGGTGCTTGGCCACCATATGCCTGCGCATGCTGGTGGTGGTGAGGCTGGTGGTGGTGGCTCCCCGGCTGATCTTGGCGCGACAAACCTTGCACACCACAGTTCGTCGGTCGTCTGCACTCTCAGTGAAAAACTGCCACACCTTTGAGCAGCTCGGCCTCTGCAGGGTGGCATGGTGCGAGGGTGCGCTTTGGGAAACAGTTGGTGGATTATTCGGTCTGGCCCTGCCTCTACCCCTGGCCACCGCACTGCCTCTTCCAACCTGCCCTGCTGCTGCACTTGCCTCCCCCTCTGAAGACCTGTCCTCAGTAGGCTTAGCAAACCAGGTGGGGTCAGTCACCTCATCGTCCAGCTGCTCTTCCTCCGAATCCTCTGTGCACTCCTCCCTCGGACTTACTGCCATTACTACTACCTCACTGATAGACAACTGTGTCTCATCGTCATCGTCCTCCTAACCCACTGAAAGCTCTTGAGACAGTTGCCGGAAGTCCCCAGCCTCATCCCGCGGACTCCGGGAACTTTCCAAAGGTTGGGCATCGGTCACGATAAACTCCTCTGGTGGGAGAGGAACCATTGCTGCCCAATCTGGGCAGGGGCCCGAGAACAGTTCCTGGGAGTCTGCCTGCTCCTCAGAATGTGTCATTTTCATGGAGTGAGGAGGCTGTGAGGAAGGAGGAGCAGCAGCCAGAGGATTCAGAGTTGCAGCTGTGGACGGCGTAGAAGACTGGGTGGTCGATAGATTGCTGGATGCAATCTGGGGACCCCTGAAACTTGCCTCTCTCCTAATCCTGCAGCAGTCGGCTGCGATACACCTGGACCAGGAGCTCGGCCTGTGCCCCCACCCTGACTTGGGCCTCCGCGTCCTCGCCCCCATCCACGTCCTCTAGGCCTACCCCTACCCCTCAGCATGGTGTATTACGAGATTAGCAGAAACAGAACGCTGTAATTAAATGTGCCGCTTATTGGCCTGTGGTTGGAGGCTGACTTCGCGTACGTAACGCACTGCAGAGGCAGGAAACAATTATGCGCAAGGCTGGGTATTAATTCACCAACTACTACACCCAGCAGACACGCTGTAAACGGAAGGCACTGACAGGCAGGCCAAATCTTGTATATTTTTTAACTTGGCGGGAACAACCACACTGCCTGTGATATGCACTGTATTTCGATTGCCCTGTTGGAGGCTGACTTCGCGTACATAACGCACTGCAGTGGCAGGCAACAATTATGCGCAAGGCTGGGTATTAATTCACCAACTACTACACCCAGCAGAGACGCAGTAAACTGAAGGCAGTGACAGGCAGGCCTAATATTGTATTTTTTGGAAGTTTTTGGGAAAAAGCCCACTGCCTGTGATATACACTGTATTTCGATTTCCCTGTTGGAGGCTGACTTCTCGTACGTAACGCACTGCAGAGGCAGGCAACAATTATGTGCAAGGCTGGGTATTAATTCAACAACTACTACCCCCAGCAGAGACGCAGTAAACTGAAGGCAGTGACAGGCAGGCCTAATATTGTATTTTTTGGAAGTTTTTGGGAAAAAGCCCTCTGCCTGTGATATACACTGTATTTCGATTTCCCTGTTGGAGGCTTTCGCGTACGTAACGCACTGCAGAGGCAGGCAACAATTATGCGCAAGGCTGGGTATTAATTCAACAACTACTACCCCCAGCAGAGACGCAGTAAACTGAAGGCAGTGACAGGCAGGCCTAATATTGTATTTTTTGGAAGTTTTGGGGAAAAAGCCCACTGCCTGTGATATACACTGTATTTCGATTTCCCTGTTGGAGGCTGACTTCGCGTACGTAACGCACTGCAGAGGCAGGCAACAATTATGCGCAAGGCTGGGTATTAATTCAACAACTACTACCCCCAGCAGAGACGCAGTAAACTGAAGGCAGTGACAGGCAGGCCTAATATTGTATTTTTTGGAAGTTTTTGGGAAAAAGCCCACTGCCTATATAGCCAGTATACCTCTTTCCCTGCCTCACCAGTACTGCCCCTATACTGAGTAAAATGACTGCAGACTGAGGACGCTATGGTCTGCACGCCCGATATACAAAAGAAAAAAAATTGTGCAACACTGCTAAAAGCAGCCTCAACAGTACTGCACACGGTCAGATGTGGCCCTAAGAAGGACCGTTGGGGTTCTTGAAGTCTAAAATAACTCCTAACGCTCTCCCTATAGCAGCTCCGGCACCAGCAGCACTGTCCCTGATCTATGTCAGCATGCATCTGTGGCGAGCCGCGGGCGGGGCAGATTTAAATACTCGGGGTGACACCTGATCTCGCCAGCCACTCACTGCAGGGGGGTGGTATAGGGCTGGAACATCACAGGAGGAAGTTGTAATGCCTTCCATGTCTTTCTATTGGCCAGAAAAGTGCGCAAATTTCTCAGAGATGAAAGTGAAAGTAACTCGAACATCGCGTGGTGCTCGTCTCGAGTAACGAGCATTTCGAACACCCTAATACTCGAACGAGTATCAAGGTAGGACGAGTATGCTCGCTCATCCCTAGTCTTATACCTTTTGTATAAATGGGCAGATATTTGTTCTATAAGGATGACTCATTGTTATTACAATGTTCATCCCCTAGCGTTGCCATTGGTCGACTGTACATCTTCCTGTTTACATTTTTATGCTCACCCAAATGAGACGCGACCTTACTTGGCTGGTCATTACCTTTTTTACATGGCTGTATGATTGGGCAAGAAAGTGTTTGAACAAACATTGTTGCCGAATTATTGGACTGTGTTAAAGGCCCTTAACACAAGCTCCTGCTTGGTCCTAGGCAACATTGACTCCTCATCCAGTGATCATGAATTTTCTTCCTATTGACTGTAAATGCTGATTTAGACACAACGATTCTCACTCAAAGCCATCTTTTGAGCAGGAATCGTTGTGTTTAACTGCACCGATATTGCGCAGCTTTGTTAACCAGTCGCTGATCGTTCTCTGTCAGCATGTTGAAAGAGAACGATCAGCCTTATCAGGAGTTCACATCGGGATGCAGCTGATACTATTGTTTTAACTGTATTTCGCTCTGTAAACAGCCGGGGTATGAAGAACACAGCTGTCAAGATGTGTTCCGCATACCCCGCACGGAGCTCACAGCTGTATAACAGCTGAGCGCTCCATGAACTGCCAGGGTATGAAGAACACAGCGGTCCAGCTGTGTTCTGCATACCCCGCTCGGAGCGCACAGTCATCACTTAACGTTTAAGTGATCACCTTGCCCTCTAAATACATACATACAACGATTATCGCTCAAAAGTTACTCAAAAGACATCTTTTAAGCGATAATCGTCGTGCCTAAACCAGGCTTTAGGCAAATTAGAATCATGATATCCATCAGGTCTTCAGCCACAATGTTTAAGAGCACTAATTGTCCATTTGAACATTTGAGTTGTGTAAATGGACCTTTAGTTTTTAACAGAAAATGAATACATTCATATATATAATGGTGTATAGTGAACATTGTATTACAGTATACGATTGTCGGTATCTTTTAAGGACTCTGTATAGCAGTAGCAAAGAAACAACATGTGCTTGACAAGCAGTATGAAGAACTTAAGAACAGATATAAGTTAATCAAGTATCCATTAAGCCCCTTGTGTCTCCAGTCTGATTGCCCTATAAACTAATGAGATAATAGTGTGGGTATAACAGGACAAAAACAAACTCTTAATTAGAGTAATTGGCACTGATAAATGACAATGGTGCAATTGTAGCTTAAAGTCTGGCATCATGCTGTCACACTGAAAAACTTAATTAATGGTAAAAACATTGAGGCACCGTCTGGCATGAGCACCATTTTTCCCATGCACTGGCACTGCCATTGACAGAGGTCATTAATGTTCATTTAATGTTCCCTTTAATGTACATTTCTTGTTTCCGTGTGGACTTCACTTCATCACTTTTTCTTGTAATGATTCTGAAATGTATTTGCATTTGACAAATGAAAGCATTTGCTTGGCTTATATTGACCAAACTAACTCAGCTGTTGTTTGCATTTTATTCAAAGCAATGAACTAACAAAACATTGACTTTATTAGCATTTGAATATATTACATCATTTTTTGGGAAGGTTGGTGCTGAAGAACAAGGTACTGAGTTTCACATGAAGCAAACTCAAAGGATTTATTCGATATTTGATAATAATAAGGGCTAAGGAAAATAACATTCTGGTATGGTAATTATTAGAACAGGATAGATAGATAGATAGATAGATAGATAGATAGATAGATAGATAGATAGATAGATAGATACCCACACATGCAAAAAGGTGCAAGCAGAATATCTAGAATAATCTACCTTATACATGTGAATACAGGGGTCCCAGTGACACATAGCATACTTGGTATAATCTATATATATGGCCAATCAATCCCTTTTCATACTCATCCAGACCCCCATTCTTATGGTGTCCCTCTGCAAGGTCAGCATGTGCACATCAGCTTAACTCTTGTATGTCTGCCTTCTGCCGTTGTCTTGTCAGTGTCTTATGTGTAGTATGCATATGGTTTATGTGTATTGCACTTCTGCAGTACGGAATAGATTAATGTCTTGGTTATGTCTGGAAAATGTATCATTGTGTGAGTCATGTGATTATGTTTGATATGTATGTATGTGTTTGCAAGAATGCTAAAGGAGAATAAGAAGTGAATAGGAGGAGAACAGAGGAGAGCTAAGGTCTTTGTGCAAGAGTCAGTCTAGTGTGCCGTCTGTGAAGAATCAGAGAGACTAGAGAGATCGGTCCGTATTTGGATCATGGAGGAGGCTGAGCGATGGTCTGAAGCTCAGCCTGGGCCTAGCCTGCTCAGGAAGCCTTGATGCTGTTGTTGAGTGCTGAGAGAAAGAGACCAACCACTGTATGGCGAGAAGAGGACACCAAGAGTGAGTGTTTACTGGTAGAGAGTGAGAGAGAGTCGCCGGGAGCGGGATCACACAGATAACTGTGACTGTGGATCATCCGAAATACCCCGAGAATCCTCTCTGTTACACCACTCTAGTTTGTTCTATCTATGCCAGGACTGTTGATGTGGTTTGGACTTTGTCAAGTTATAGTAAACGGACATTGCCGACCGTTCCCGATTTTGTTTAGAAAGTTTTCCTTGTGTGTGGACTACTTTATTTCATCATCATGTTTCACCACAGAGGACAGAACGGTGGAGTCACATGTGACAAATGGACTCAAGGTAACTCCCGGTTACTCCCCCTGTGATCTACCCCAGCAGTAACATGGTTGGGTCCTGAGCTACCCCCAAGGGAGGATATGATAGAGCATATCATGCATTCGGAAAGTCTTCACATCCTTTCACTTTTTTACATTTTGTTATGTTGTGGCCCTGTGGAAATTAAAAAAAAAAAACAAGTTGTCTTCAGCATTCTGCATTCATAGTAACATAGTATAATAGGCTGAATAAAGACACTGTCCATTTAGTTAAGCCTGTTTTAACCTCCCCCTTGTTGGTCCAGAGGAAGGCAAAAAATAAAACAGCGAGCCATTTAGCTCCTATGGAGGAAAAAATATATATTTCTGACTCCATAATGGCAGTAATCTCTGGATCAACATTTGAGATCAACAACCCTGCTGGTCACCTAATGTCTATATCCTGTAATATCATAGCACTCTAGGAAGACATCTAGAGCCCTCTTAAACTCCTCTATGAATTTTGTCATCACCACGTCCTCAGGCAGAGAGTTCCACAGTCTTACTGCTCTTACAGTAAAGAACCACCTTCTGTGTTGGTGATGAAACCTTCTTTCCTCTAGATGTAGAGGATACCCTCTTGTTACCAACGTAGTCCTGGGTATAAACAGATTATGGGAAAGATCCTTGTATTGTTCCCTCATGTATTTATACATAGTTATTTGATCACCCCTTAGCCTTTTTTTTTCAGGGTAAATAATCGAAACTTTGATAGCCTCTCTGGGTATTCCAGTCCTCCCTATCCGTTTATTAATTTAGTTGCCTTTCTTTGAATCCCCTCAAGCACTGCAACATCTTTCCTTAGCACCGGTGACCAGAACTGTACACAGTATTCCATGTGGAGCCCAACAAGTGCCTTATATAGTGGAAAAATAATGTTCTCGTCCATCACCCCTATGCCTCTTTTAATGCACCCCAAGACCTTATTTGCTTTTGCAGCAGCTGACTGGCATTGATTGCTCCAGTTAAGTTTACAGTTCACTAGTACCCCAGGTCTTTTTCCATATCCCTTTTCGTAAGCAGTACCCCATTTAGTGTATATTGGTGACATCTGTTTCTCCTGCCCATGTGTATAACCTTACATTTATCAATATTGAACTTCATTTGACATTTTCTACCCAAGCCCCAGTTTATCTAGGTCCTTTTGTAGCCGCACATTGTCCTCATTTGTATTGATGATCTTGTATAATTTTGTATTTTCTGCAAATATGATTTTACTGTGCAGTCCCTCTATCAGGTTATTGATAAATATATTGAACAGAATGGAGCTTAATACTGAACCCTGTGGCACCCCACTAGCAACGGTGGCCGAATCAGAGTTTGAACTATTTATTACCACCCTCTGCTTTCTATCTCTAAGCCAGTTCTTTATCCAGATACACACATTTTCACCAAAACCGAGCTGCCTCATTTTATATATCAACCTATTTTGCGGCATAGTGTCAAATGCTTTAGAGAAATACAGATATACAAGATCAATAGACTCTCACAGGTCCAGCCTAAAATATGCTTCATCATAGAAGCTGATCAAATTGGTCTGACAAGATTGACCCCTTGTGAACCCATGCTGATAAGGAATTATGTCGCTGCTTTCCTTGAGGTATTCTAAGATGGTGTCTCTCAGAAACCCCTTGAATATTTTTCCAATTATTGGAGTGAGCCTTACCAGCCTGTAGTTACCAGGCTTTCTTTTAGACCCCTTTCTGTATATTGGAACAACATTGGCAATGCACCAATCCATCGGTACAACCCTGGTCTCAATAGTGTCCATAAATATAAGAAATAGCAGTCACTTAGTTTCCTTAGAACCCTTGGGTGTATTTCATTCGGGCCCAGCGATTTATCGATTTTGATCCTCTTTAACCGTCTCTGCACCTCCTTCTGTGTTAGGCATGCAATATTTAGCAGGGAGTTTGTTTTTTTCCCCTGCACTAGAAAAAAACCTATTTAATAGATTTGCCTTCCCCCTATCGTCTTCTATGGTTTTTCCTGCATTATTTGGTAGCAGGCCAGTGCTTTAGTGTAAATTCTTTTACTGTTTATATAATTGTAGAATAGTTTAGGATTACTCTTGCTTTCTTTGGCAATCCTTAGCAATTTTGATCTTTTCTTTACATGATTTGTTTTTTCCCTGTATGATTTTAGCGCTTCTTCACTGCGTTCTTGTTTTAGTAGTTTAAACACTTTCTTTTTTTCATTTTTTGCCCGCCTTACAGTCTTGAGAGCCACATTGGTTTCCTTCTACTTGTAGTTCTTTATATTTAAAGGGTATGAACTACTCACATGAGGTAATTAGGATGTTTTTAAACTTTTCCCATTTGTTGCCTCTACTGTTCTTTATGAGGATTTTGTCCCAATTAATGTTCCCAAAGTAGTTCTGAGCTGATTAAATTTTACTTTACTAAAGTTTAGTTTTTTTGTTGCTCCCTGATAAGGCTTCTTGCTAAATGACAGCTGGAAATTAATTATATTGTGGTCACTATTTCCCAAGTCTCCCTGCACCTGCACCCCCTTGATTCTGTCCAGTTTGTTAGTTAATAGTAATTCCAGAGTGGCCCTCTTTCTAGTTGGCTTCCGCACAAGTTGGGTAAGGTAGTTATCTTTAATTGTTCTCAAGAATGTATCACCTTTGTGAGATTCGCAGGTTTCATCTTCCCATATTATATCCGGATAATTAAAGTCCCCCATAATAATTACTTCATTGGGGTTTAACACCTCTTCTATTAGCCTTAATAATAAGATTTCAGTTTTTTCTGTTGCTTTTGGTGTCCTATAGAAAACCCCAATATTTTGCTATTTTTTTCTCCCTGTAGTTCTCCCCAGAGATTCCACACATTCATCTCCTGCACCTATATCTTCTCATAGCTTTGGCATTAAGTATGATTTAACATACAGACATACCTTTCCTCCTTTCTGGTTTCCACGGTCTCTTCTGAAGAGATTGTAACCCTGTAAATTCACCACCCAATCGCAATTATCATCAAGCCATGTTTCTGTTATTCCTACTATATCGTAATTTTCGTCAGTCATTCTCGCTTCAAGCTCACCCACTTTACTGATCAGACTTCTTACATTCATTGCCATAAAATTTATACAGTTGTTGTTGTTATTTATATTTATTTTGGTACTATTTGCTATTGTGTCAGTTCTAACTGTACTAAGCCCACCCCCTGCTTGACCTCCATTTCCATTTCTTGGTCTCAGGTCGCGATCTACCCTGTCTACCCCCCTGTTTCTCTTTTTGCCCTCTCCCTAGTTTAACCACTCCTCCAGCCTTCTAGCCATCTTCTCCCCCAGAACAGCTGCACCCTCCCCATTGAGATGCAGCCCCTCCCTATGCTAGAGCGTGTAGCTGACAGCAAAGTCAGCCTAATTCTCCAGGAACCCAAACACCTCCTTTTTACACCAACTCCGGAGATACTTGTTTACCTCCCCAAGATCCTGCTGCCTTCTTAATATGGCTAGTATTTCTGAGAAAATTACCTTGGAGATCTTCCCCCTAAGCTTGGATCCTAGGTCCCTTAAATCGTTTTTGAAGGCCCTCTATTGACCTCTAATTTGTTAATTGGTGCCAATGTGTACCATGACTGCTGTATCTTCACAAGCCTCTCACAGTAATCTGTCAATCCGATCCGTGATGTGTCAAACTCAAGCACCAGGAGGACAACACATTGTTCGATGATCCCTGCCCTATCTGTCCCCCTTATAATTGAGTTCTCAACCACTAAAACCTGTTTAGCTTGCCCTGCACTCCCCAACCCCTTCTCACTGGAGCAGACATCTCTGGCACGTCTTGCTGCAGCGCTGCTGGCTCTGTAATGGCATCCCCCTCATCTGCCAACATTGCCAAATTGTTGGGTTGCACCAGTTCAGGACTAGCCTCCCTGGTTCTCTTTGCTCTACCCCTCCTTCTATCTGTCACCCAGCTAGCTGCCTGCTCTCCTGCTCTTCCTTACTACCATCCATCCCACCTCTACCTCAGCGAGTGCCTGCTCAGTGCAAACTCCTTTCCATGTTGTCAATGGATCTCAGTGTTGCCTGTCACTCATTTAGATCCAGGATCTGGGCTTTCAAATGTGTGATGAGCACGCATCTTGTACAACAATATGCATCTTCAATCAGCTGATCAAGAACCGCATACATTACACAAGTAGCACACTGGATGGCATTGTCAGGCATGGAGCTCATTTTAATAGGCATCTATAATTTACTTACGGAAGTAGTGAATGTACTACCTGTGAGAAACAAGATTCTCTGGTCTGATGAAACATAGATTGAACTTTTTGCCCTTAATTCTAAGCGTTATGTCTGAAGGAAATCAGACACTGCTCATCACCTGCCCAATTCCATCCCTCCAGTGAAGCATGGTGGTGGCAACTGTGGGGGCATTTTTCAGAAGCTGGGACAGAGAGACTGGTCAGGGTTGATGGAAAGCTGAATGGAGAACAGTACAGAGATATTCTTAATGAAAACCTGATCCAAAGCGCAAGGGACCTCAGACTGGGCAGAAGGTTCACTTCCCAACAAGATAATGACTCTAAGCACACAGACAAGACAACATAACAGTGGTTTTGGGACGAATCTGTGAATGACCTTGAGTATCCCAACCAGAGCATTGACTTGAACCCAATTGAACATCTCTGGAGAGACTTTAAAATGGCTATCCAAAGATGGCCCTTATTCAACTTGACAGAGCTTCAGCGAATCTGCTGAGTAAAATGGCAGAAAATCTCCTAATCCAGGTGTGCAACCCTTGTGGCATCATACTCAAGAATGGTAGAGGCTGTAATCACTGCCAAGGATGCTTCAACTAAGTACTGAGTACAGGGTATAAATCCTTATGTTAATGCAAATGTTATTTTATTATTTAATGATTTATAAAGATTTCTAACATTCTGTTTTCACTTTGTAATTATGGGGTATTGAGTACAAAGTGATGGGAAAACACTTTATTGTCCCAAAGTCAGCCAGAGATGTAAAATGGCTGAAAAGGTAAAGGAATTAGATGTCTAAGCGTATGAACTATTATAGATTAAGAGCTTATAAAATATCCCCAATTCTGGACTTATCAACGGTATCCAGAATTGATACTTGGCTCTTTCTCCATGCAAAAATACCAGATGGTAAACTAGTTACCAAAAACAAATCTGGTGCTTAGGTAACTAGGTTGTCAGAATTATATGTTCATAATCAAGGAAAAAATCTGGTTTATATACAAGTTAGGTTCTTTGGTTCGTGTTCGTCAATATATCAAGAAAAATCTCTACAAGTTAGGTTCGTTTGTTCTACGTGTTTCATTGCTTACGCAACTCTTCAGGAACCATTTACCAACAGTCTGTCTATCTATCTATCTATCTATCTATCTATCTATCTATCTATCTATCTATCTATCTATCTATCTATCTATCTATCTATCTATCTATATCTATCCTGTTGGTAATGGAGCTGTTTCATCTGTTTGGTTTTGTTTCCTTATTAAGTTTCTCTTTCTTAAGCCTAAAATAGTCACCTATTTTTCTAAAGAAGTATAAAAGAAGAAAAACATCTTTTCAAAGTTAATCTTTCACAATAAATCCAATTTAAAATAACAAGACATGTGAAGGCTGCCATACTTCTTCTTTTAATGGATATCATCAATCAATGTCATTACAAATACTCCTGCACTGTACTTGAGAAATACAATCTATATACAAGTTCAGGAATAAGTTACTGTTTACAGAAAAGAACATTGGTTGAACTACTTCATTTCGGTCTCAAATCTTAATGGAAATGTACAAATGTTTGATTCATTATGTAACATTGAGCAGGTATATAATGAAACCCATAAATGTGTCACGGGGAAAAGTTAATTTCTAGACTGCAAGTAGGAAATTGGTTTCTGGAGTATATGTAGAAACCCTGCACTCACGGGGCAAGTATATTATGTCACTAAGTAATTTATCAATTTAATAATCAATCATTTGTAAAAAAAACTAAATAAATAAATAAACTAATTTAGACTTATTGAGAGTTTTATTAAGCTTTAATCTTTTCACCTTTCTTTGTCCATTACAGGATACCAAATTACTTAAAGGGGTTGTCTCACGGCAGCAAGTGGGGTTATACACTTCTGTATGGCCATATTAATGCACTTTGTAATGTACATCGTGCATTAAATATGAGCCATACAGAAGTTATTCACTTACCTGCTCCGTTGCTAGCGTCCCCGTCGCCATGGATCCGTCTAATTCTGATGTCTTCTTGCTTTTTTAGACGCGCTTGTGCTGTGCGGTCTTCTCCCCTTCTGCTCGGTCCAGGCACGAGCGGCGTTCTGGCTCCGCCCCTTCTACGCATCATCGCGTAGCTCCGCCCCGTCACGTGTGCCGATTCCAGCCAATCAGGAGGCTGGAATCGGCAATGGAACGCACAGAGCCCATGCTGCACCATGGGAGAAGACCCGCGGTGCACCATGGGAGAAAACCGCAGTGCATCCCTGGGAAAGGACTGGCGGCCATCTTGGGAGAAGATTTTTTAAAGTCCTTATTTCGTCGGAACGGTAAGTAGCAAGCGGCTTAAAAACCACTTTACTTTGCTATTTTATGCCAGGGGGTGACAGGGGGAATGGGGTAAGGTAAAATTTTGAGGTTTGCCGCGAGACAACCCCTTTAAAGGCATTGTATGAAATTAAAAAACAAACAAACAAAGTGGCTGCTTCTTTACCGAAACAGTTCCACTCTTGTACATGGGCTGACTCTTGTATTGCAGTTCTTGCCCAATTCAAATGAGTGAAATATATCTCTAATATAAGATGGACACTTCCATCATATTAATGTGTCATATTAATGGACACTTCCAATATTAAAATGTTAAGCTTTAAACCACATATGTGCAAAGATATTTTGCCATGATAAGAGCTCCTTGTAATAATTCAGAAATAATATTTACATCTCGCTAGCTAGTACAGACTAATTGGAAGAGATGATAGGGAAGCCTGCATGCACGGCTGCTTTAACTGTAGGGCAAATGGCGCATCTGCACTGGATTCCCTAGTAGCATCAAGCCTTCTGTAAGTGGCACCACTTTCAACTGTCTCTGGGTCCAGAGGATGTAGAGACAGTTAAAAATTATTGAGGAGCATAATAAATAATAAAACAATTATTTTGCTCATCTCTTGTGTGCCCCCCCCCCCCCGCTCCATTCCCTGCAGCCTCTGATCCCTTTTAGATTCACTTCTCATGTGTGTATCTAAGTATGGAACCACTGTGGCCAATTACTGATCTCAGTACACATTGAGGCCGGTGATTGGCCACAGCAGTGTTGCAGTCACTTGCTGATGGGTATGTGCCTGTTGAACCCAGAAGTGAGTATAGGCCATGGGAAGTCACACAGAGGAAAGCAGTATATTGGATTAGGTGAGTATTAGCATTTTGTTTTGTCTTTTGCTACAAAAATGTTCAGGGATGGAGTGAGTGGTGTGACAATGGAGGGGTATAGGTTGTTTTAATGCCCATGCAATGGGCCCACTGGGGTATTAATATGACCCCACCTAACTTTTTAGATTAATTTTCTATATGGATCTCATGCTTGTTTTGCTTTCTTTCATAGTCTTGACAGTAAATTATATATTTCTTCATGCCTGCACTCATCTTCAGGAGATCACTGACTACAGATTTATACAGCTCCCACCGAACTAAATAATCACCCAAATTGTGTCTGCAGGCATCCTCTGTGTAATTCAATCTCACGTAGGGGAAAATGACAAGAGTGTAAAGATGCCATCAGTATGCTAAACCACAAAACTTGACTTCAGATATCTTAGGACTGTAAATAACTAAATAATATAAAGCCAGATGTCACAAGAAAATATATGAAGCATATATCAATATTGTAACATACCAATGATATGGGGACCCACCATTAGATAGTAGGGGCAGATGATTAAGGTACCAGATGATAATGAATATAATGGTACTGGGATTGGAGAATGAGCAGATAATAGAACTGAAATAATAACCAAAAACAAATTATGTTTTATGCTATCTTTCCTTAATTCTTGTCCTTGGTCTCTGTCTGATTTATTCCACATATTGACACTACTTTCCCTAAGTATTACTCACCTATTCCTATAGAGTTGGCCCAGACTACTATTTTGTAATTTACACCGGAAAGTACAAGGCCCAGACAGAGACCAAACACACACTGGAAATTAACTGAAGAAGATAATAGAAACAAGGAACACAGACAAGGCTAGACAAAAACACCAAGAAGTAAATAACACTGATAAGACAGACAATGCTAGACTCATAACTAGATGCTTGAAATTAGCAATGATGGATAAACACTCAGTCATGCAGCGTGCTTCAGACTCTTCATATGTAAAGGAAAGCAAAAATGGAACTTGCACCTATCTTCAGAGACGTTGAAAACCTACGGAGGGAAGTAAAGGAACTAGGAGCACAGGTAGTCTTCTCATTCATCCTCCCAGTAGATTGCCATGGAATAAGGAGATGAAACAGGATTCTAGAGGTGAACATTGATGGTGCCATCAGCAAAGATTTGGATTTATAGACTATGAAGTGAATTACCTGTATAATGGACTCCTTGTTAGAGATGGGTTGCACCTTGCAAAGACAAGAAACCATATATTTGGCAGGCACCTTGCTATACTCATTAGGGGAGCTTTAAACTAGAACAATATAGGAAGCGAAGTAAATGGCCAGACAGAAATATACAGCTAATGAATACAATTGAGAAGTATGCTACTACAAGTGGAAAGAAACAGCAAATTCAAAAAATTTAGAAGTAAAGTAGTGGAGTAAGAGACACTGATCACAAACTAAAATGTTTCTATACAAAGACACAGAGCATGGGAAACAAAGAAGAATTGGAGGCAATATTGAAACTCTGTGGGGTGATACACATGATTGGAAGAGAAGGCTTGAAGGATAAGCCTTATTTAAAAGAAACAGACTTAATAAAAGGAGGAGGTATTGCATTATATGTTAAGAAAGCATACATTTCCAAAGATATTTAAGCTTCAGTGAATGGTAGTTTTGTATTAACTATTTGGGTGTAGCATTTCTGAAGCTAGCTTTGGAGCTGCAGGTGTAGTATCCGTGCAGGTCAAGTAGTCCAAAGAGGCCCAGGAATTGGCAACAGGTGGAGGTGGGTATTGTTGTCAGGAGGTTGGTATCAGTAGGTTTTAATTAGGTGTGCAGAGGAGCAGGCAGAAGAGAAGTTGACTTAGGCTATGCAGCAAAATAATCACTCGTTGAAGGAGTGGCAGGGCCAGGCTTTTATAGTGAGCATAATCAGGAACAGAGGTGGGGTCAGGACAGAGGCTGGGCTTGCAGGATCTGGGAACAAGGCAAAGAGTCATGCAGGGGAACTGTCCAAGGGCTGGATGGCTCAGCAGGGAGAGATACTGATTGGAGTGCAGGAGGTCCCATGTTCAAGCCCTGACATTAGGTAAGAATGCAAGGAGAGAACAACAGAAAGGACACAATTGTAGGCATTTACTATAGGCCACCTGGACAAGCAGAAAAAATGGATAGCTAATTTCTCACAAAAGCATGACGTAGTGATTATGGGAGATTTTAGCTATCTAGACATTTGTTGGGAATCTCTCTCAGGTAAAAGTAATGGGTCCAACAAATTCCTATCCTCTCTTGCTGTCAACTCTTTCTTTCAATAGATAAAAGAGAAAACAAAGCAAAGAAATAGTTGAGGAAGTACGAGTGGCATTGATCATGCTATCCTTGAATTTTGGATAACAAGGAGAAGAAGACCTGTGAGGACTCAGACTTCAAGGTTGGATTTCAGAAAGGCAGATTTCAATAGACTCAGAAAGAGGGTAGGAAGGAACCAAAGGATGGATGTTCTTAAAGGGGTTTTCCTATTACTTAAAATGACTTCTGTTACAGATTTATGGATTGTGGATCCACTGGATCTACTAACCAAGCCTGGACAGGACCTGGTGTGTTAGGCAGCTGACTCCTCAGATAGAGAAACTGTTGGCAGCAAAAGGGACGAACTCAGATTCAGGAATACAGACAGAACTCACAACAAAAAAATGGATACATACTTGCAGACAGACAGAGGCAAGACAGGCAGCCAAACAGCCCAAACACTCACCAGCATACTAGCAAAAACAGATGGATTTGGTGTAATAAGTAAGAGGAATTAGTTTGTGGATTGGCCAAGTCACTTAAGCCATGAGCCAACTTCAAGGGTCCTCATTGTCCTGTGGTTCCTACTCTAGCAAGACAACTAACCCCAGGAAACTGCCTGCAAGCAGGGCAATTACCCCAATAAGGGCGGCCCTGTGCTGGAACCTTGGGTCTGACTATCCCTAATGTAGTAGCAAACACAGGGACTGGCAGCAGATGGAGGAGCACACAGAAGCAGGATAGAGCAAGGAACCATAAATAGGAATAGGAACTGACAGAAAACAAATATACAGACAGAACAGATATGCAAGAAGCGTCAGACAGAACAAAAGGCCTGAAACAGACCCAACATAGGGAGGCTGACAAGACACAGATCAGACAGAACTCAAGCTGCAAACACAGAACTCAAAGAGCAGGGCAGAACTGAGACAGAACAGACAGAACTCAGACAGAAACAGGTGACCAAAGAAAGATGAGTGTTAGAACCTAACACACAACAAATCTGAGGAAAAGGGAAAGTGCCACAGCTCAGTTTAAATAGAGGAGTAATGGTTAACTAACCATACAGGTGAGCTGAGAGCCAGATATCTGGTTAACCCTCTCAGTGCTGGACGAAAGCAGACAGGGAGCGCAGAGACGCTTGCAGCTGCCCGGAACCGCATGAGGGCGTCAGACAAGAATAGCGACCTTACAACTTGACAACCAATCTGTTATTCCTGGTTGCTGCTGATCAGGACATGTGACATGCTGCAGCCAATCAGTGATTGTAGAAGATCACTGCTGTGCCCAAGGATTGCCTACAGCAGTCACATGTCCTGGTCATCAGCAACCAAGAAGAAGAAAGTAGCTGTGAATCAATTTTAAATTATCAAAAAACCCCTTTTAAAGGCAGAAAAGTGCAAGAATGATGGAAACTTTTGTGAAATTGGATTTTAAAAGCAGAGTCATTAACAATTCCTTAAAAATCAAGAATGGGAAGCATTTAAAAAGACTGGAATGGATGAACACAAAGCCAGGCTAAAAAACGAAAGAAAGAAATGTATATCAAATTGAAAGAGGGGGGAAGCATATTTAAAAAAAACAATATAATACAGTCTGCAGAAACTGTAGGTCAACAGTGTCAGAATAGCAAAAGCTAATAATGAATTGAGGTTTGCAGGAAAAGCCAAAAGCAATAAAAAGGATTTGGGAGATATGTCAAAAGCAAAAGAAAAGTTAAAGATGTTACATGATGTTTACAGGATGGGAATGCTGAATTGGTCAAAAATGATATTAAAAAGACAAAGCTTTTTAATTCCTATTTTTCATCTGTTTTCTCTCAGAAAGTAAATTTTACATCAACTGATCTTCCCTGTGCTATTGAAGGAATCAACGTATTCAGGTTATCTGTAAACAGAGAGATGGCAAGGGAACATTTAGCTAACTTAAATGGGTTGTCTCGCGAAAGCAAGTGGGGTTAAGTACTTCTGTATGGCCATATTAATGCATTTTGTAATATACATCGTGCATTAAATATGAGCCATACAGAAGTTATTCACTTACCTGCTCCATGCTGGCGTCCCTGTCTCCATGGCTCCGTTTAATTTCAGCGTCTAATCTCCCGATTAGACGCGCTTGCGCAGAAGGGTCTTCTCCCATCTGTTCGGTCCGGCACGAGTGGCATTCTGGCTCCGCCCCCTTCTACGTGTCATCGCGTAGCTCCGCCCCGTCACGTGTGCCGATTCCAGTCAATCAGGAGGCTGGAATCCGCACATGTGACGGGGCGGAGCTACGCGATGACGCGTAGAAGGGGGCGGAGCCAGAATGCCGCTCGTGCTGGACCGAACAGATGGCAGAAGACCCTTCTGCGCAAGCGCGTCTAATCGGGAGATTAGACGCTGAAATTAGACGGAGCCATGGAGACGAGGATGCCAGCGCAGGGAAGGTAAGTGAATAACTTCTGTATGGCTCATATTTAATGCACGATGTATATTACAAAGTGCATTAATATGGCCATACAGAAGTACTTAACCCCACTTGCTTTCGCGAGACAACCCCTTTAAATGTTTCAAGTTTCTAGGTCCAGATGAATTACATCCCAAGGAGATAGCAGAGGTAATTGCTGAACCCCTCACTGAAAATTGCATCTAGGCAAGAAAAATGAAAAAAAAAAGCTGATATATAATGGGAGGAATTGGGCTAAGCAGCAGCACATGTAAAAAAGACTTGCGTATACTAATAGATTGCAGACTGAACATGAGTCAACAGTGTGATACAGCAGCAAAAAGGGCAAACACAATTTTCAGATGTAAGAGAAGCATAGAGTCTAGATAATGCAAAGTAGTTATTCCCCTCTACTCTTTCTCGGTCAGACCTTATCTGGAATACTGTGTCCAGTTCTGGGTACCACAATTTTAAAAAAACATCGAGAAACTAGAGGAAGTTCAGAGAAGAGCTTCCATGATGCTGAGCGGTTTAAAAACCATGTCCTATGAGGAATGGTTAAAGAATCTGACAGTGTTTCACTTGCAAAAAATAAGACTGACAGGAAGCTTAAAAGCTGTCTACAAATATCTGAATGGCTGTCACAATGCCGAGGGATCAGTCCTATTCTCACTTGCACAAGGAAAGACTGGAAGCAAAGAAAATGAATCTGAAAGGGAGAAGACACAGATTGGATAATAGAAAAAACTGTTTGACAATGAGGGTGATCAATGAGTGGAACAGGTTGCCATGGGACGTGGTGAGTTCTTCCTCAATGGAAGTCTTCAAACACAGGCTGGACAGATATGTATTTGGGATGATTTAATGCTTCTTGCATTGAACAGGGGGTAAGACCAGATGTCCCTGGAGGTCCCTTCCAACTCTATCATTCTATAAATTGGTAACTCCTCCCTAACCATGTATCCTGGACAAAGCATCCAGCTCTTCCAGTCCAACGATTGCCTGGCAACTACCCCAACAACAGCTTACAAACTGGGAAGATAACAATACAGTAAAGGTTTGTATATTGCTCATAACAAACAGGAACCTAAGGGTCTATTCACCCACAGCAGATTTGTTGCAGGAATGCCTGTGACTGTCCTGTTTATATGAATGGGGCTTACAGAAAAGCATGCACAAACAACCTCATTCAGACACATGCAACTGAGTTTTAGTTCTAGAGAATTCTGCAACACATATTCCTTGTGTGTACTTACCATTATATTGCAGTTTAACATAATCATACCCCCAAATTGAAATAGGTTCATAAGGATGTATTATTAGCACCAGTATTACATTAAATGAACAATGTATATATGCATTTCAGGAAGATGAGGGGCAAGTTAGAAAAATTGGCTCAACCCCTCACATCTTGGAAGGTACTGATCAGATCAGTTAATAGAACCACTGGCAGAGACTGGTATGTCTTCAGAGAAGTTTATTGGTAATGAGAAATCAATAGCTCAATATCTCAATGCATTCCAGGGACATCAATATAGTTTCCCCTTCCTCAGGAGTAATACAGGTAAATACACAATACAAATACTCACATTTATACGTACGGTATTGTTGATTGGCCCTATTAGCTTGATGACCCAATTGGCTGCCTAAGCTGCCTGCCTCCTCACTGCGAATGCTGTGGATATAGATACAGTGTCTGCACCTAGGATATATAATTTTGGCTCCTTGTGGATTATTGCTGTAGCATCATCGGATGCCACAAACCTGGGTGATCCTCATGCTATTTTCCTTCTTTTTCGCTGCGGCTGCGGGGGTCTTCGAATTCATTTAGTGTTGGGGCCTTTGTTTTTAATTACATATTTCTTCAATATTATAAAACATGAATTATTTGGCATTTGGCATTTCTTTTCTATGTATTATACTTTATAATTTTAATCAATAATGATGTACATACAAGTCATTTTTTCAAAATACTGTATCTACTACAGAAAATAGGTATTTACCCATCACATTCATATAAAGCTTATGATAAAAACTTTCTATATCGATTATAAAAGCAGGCATCCCATTCTTCAAGAAAAAAAAGAATTAATGACATGGTTAAGAACTATTACTCTTAGAGAGAATCCATCACACAGAATGTCCCGTATGTCTCACCACAGACAAAGATCTTGACCACAGAGCGAGGAATTCAAGATATGCTCGATATGTGCTGCAACCATCAGTCATGTAGATACTACCTCACTGGGTTATCATTATGGACATATGGCTCAATGGTTGCACTGTAAAACTAGCATTGTGTAGAGTTGAGAAAAGTATAATATATTGTATGGTTCTGTCTACTTACTTTTAGACTATTTCTATGGTATACAAGGCTATTAAAACAAATGTATATCTATAGTGCTAAATAAAAAATGTTTACGGAGAGACTTCTGTGGATACAATTCGCTCATTATAGAAGTGCATAAATGCTTGGGAGCACTTAATGTAAAGCAAAATGGGAGAAGTTGACCATAACAAACAGCTTGCTTATTTTCAAAAGATCGTTGGTCTATGAACCGCTGCTCCATTTTTGTTCATACCAGTTTTGATAAACATTAGCCAGACTTTTTTGAGACCTACAGTATGACATATACCTAGTGATTTGTCAACACCTTTAGGTTATGATGGCTGCATAATGTTTTAACCCTTTCCAATCCACTGTCTGACGTCTAAAGACATTCTGATTGAAGGCTATACAGCTCCGATGTCAGAAGACGTCTGGCAGGGTTTTTCTTACTGTAGATTACTGGCTGCTCTGTTGTCGGGGGCCTCTCCAGCATGTCACATACCGCAGTAGTGGCTCTAGCCAGCAGATGGCGCCATTGTATAAAGGCAGAAAGAGAAAGCCCCCTAGAAAACCCTGAATCAAAAATGGATTGCAAAGGGTTAAGAGTAAGTTAGTCTAAAGTTTTGCTCTGTCTTTGATTCTAAATGCAAGACTAGTAATGGCTAGTGATAAGCCAACTTTTGAAAACTTCGGTTTGGCCAGATAGCTAAACTCTTGTAAAAAGTTTGGTGCAATCCAAATTAGTTTGTACTGAACCAGAAGTTCACAAAACCTCCTAAAGCTGGTGTACAATACAAGGAGCCATAAAAGCCTTGTGTAACAATTTCAGAGTGTAGTATAGGGCTTTTGTGTCTCTTATGGCACTTTTACACAAGCCGAAAGTCTTTCAAACGACTGCATAAGCACCGACGTCACCGCTAAGGGAATCAGTGCTGATGCAGAGCAATTAAACTGAAAGACTTGCCTCTGGATCGCAGGCTTCTTGTCCGCTTCTTACTCAGTGTTTCATCTACTATGGAAAGCGCTGAGTGGGGAGCATTTACACAGGACAAGAAGCCAGTGAGCCAACAAAGTATTTTAAGATAAGTGAAAAACCAGCATAAAGCCCATTTACACCAGCCGATGATCGCTAAAAAATCAGTAATCGGCGATTGATTTACCGATAATCTGTGCATGTAAACGTGCACCCATCGTGCACTTTTCGAGCACTGCTAGCTGATCGTTAAGTTCAGTCCAACCTAAAAATCGTCCTTCAATCTTATCAGACGTTCTCCACGGGGAGTGCTGATAGCATTGTTTCCCCATGGAGAACAAAGGATCTGAGCACAGATGATAGCCTTGGGCTATTAACTGCATTCAGTGAAGGCTTAATTTGCACAGTTAATTGGTACTTAAGTACCTGAGTAGCTACTTAATACTTTATGCAAAATGATGGCTCAAAGCTGTCACTCAAACTGTCATTTGAGCGATCTTTGAGCGATCATCTGCTGGTGTAAATGGGTCTTTAAACAACCACAAACGACAAGTGAGCGATTTTTTCGCATTCACACAGAATAGTTATCATTCAAATTTGTTCATTTGAATAAATTTTGAGGGATAATCATTATGTGTAAATGGGCATTTAGACAGTGTAATACACCAGTGCTCAGGACTGGTGTTGAGTGAACTGAACTAGTTGAACCTTTTCTCTGGACAAACTTAGCTAAAGCTTGGTTTTGGTTTATGCAGAACTGAACTTTTGACAATGTTCGACCTAAGACAGTGTTCTACTGGTTTGGTTTTCTCAACACTAGTAATGGCTTTCATTAATCATGATCAGTGTTAGTCAGAAGTGAAGGTTACATGGCAGGCCAATCAGCTATCAGAATACAGATTAAGCTGCTCAATTATCTATTACAAGAGGGGTGTGCTAAGAAAATTGTAGATCAATGTATCAGTTAATTATTCTATATTGCATTGTAGACTAGGAATATATAGCAGTGAAGGGTTAAATGAAACTCTTCTATAGGCCTGCATGTCTTCTGAGGAAGAAAGATTAGAAGATAAGACAGTCTACTAAATCACCCATGTAGGTTTATAGATAATGTATACAGGAAGACGGGGTAGACTGTAAGGCGCTTCCCATGCCTTCCTTTCTCCTGAATTTATGATGGTCTTATTGTATGTAATAGATACACTTAAGGAGGTGTAACTTATGTTAATCATTTTTTGTTTTAGCCTATCATGTATTATTATTAATCTTGGAGGTGTATATACTTTTGCTGTGATGTCATTTATAGTATATAATCTTTGACCACCTTAGAATAAATTGGAAAATCACTTGATACCACATAAGCTGGTTTGATTTGAATTTCTCCTGGGCTCAGACTTCTGCACGGGATCTGGGATCGTCTTCTCTTTGATAAACACATAAATTCTCCTTACAGGGTGGATGGAACAGGGTCTCTAATGAATATCTTCGGGTTGCCATTTTAAGAACCATAACTAAAATTTAAGAAGATCAAATCAAAAACTTATATGAAGAAAATAACTTCCTTACACTGAAAGATATATTTATTATATAATTTTACAATAGTTGGTCCAAGCAATTAGACAAAGAACATTTTGCTGACAGATAATATTTAAGACAAGCGTATTTTTAACATGTATTTGATCCGTGTTTTGTAGACTGTAATGTGCCTTTAATGTAACCTTATTTACATGGGCATATTTTTTCAAGCATGTTTTTGAAAAAGTCAGTTTGCGCTATTTTTGTCCATATTATGTTAAAATACACCCATTATAGTCTATGGAAAGTTAATAAAATACCATGCAAGCGTATCAGTATTGTCATTAGTATTTCATTTGTGTTTGCCTCCAAATTTTCATCAATGGTATTATTTTCTATCAAGGAATCTAGATTTACCCAGTAGAAAATAAAACCAATGGCAAATACAGATGTCATACATTTGCAACATCATCTGTAACACATCTGTATTATGGGTCCATATTACAGACATGTTAAAATATAATTGTGTAAAACTTGCCGAATATAAAGATTTCCATAGATTAGTCTTTATATAAATAATAAGAATAAGAATAGTAACTACAAAGACACTGTTATTATTAGCCAATGCCTTATATAACACCAAAATATTCAGCAGAAAAGGTAAAGCAAATGCAATTATTCACATCAGCGTTTGCCTTGCCTTATAAATAACTGGCCAAATGCTGCTGTAGTTATCTCATTTTTCTAGTTATTTTAGTTAAACATAGTAGGAAACACATAATTAGACTATTTAACCAACTCTGCTGTTGATTCCGGATTAGTAAAAACTGTGATCAGTTGTTGAACTTTGTTTAAGGAAAAAGTGTTTCACCAACCGTTTTTTGTCTAAGATTTGCAAAACCAAGTTCACTTAATCTATGATCAAAGGTTGAACATAGAAGAAATGTGTCACGCAAGGTGATTGGTGACTGTTGTCAGGTGATTTTCCCCAAATTCATAGTGATCTTCCCAGCAATCATTGCAATCTTTCCAGCATTCTAAGTGATAGTCAAAACATAGCCACTACCAGCCGCAAACACGTTGGGTGTAGTTTCACCCCCCATGAAAAGTCTATTGGCACAGTCCACCATCTTGGATTTCAGCTTCTAAACTAAGTTCAACTAGTTTGATCCACCAAAATTGGATAATCAAATCGAACCTTGATTTGAACCAAGATCACGGGCTGAACGGCATTGATGCAAAGTTTTTCTGCTTCATCTTAGATGAACTCTTCTTGATCTCAAATTAAAGCTGTTTTGCAGCGGGCCTTTAGTCAAAGCATTAGTAGAATCGCAAATGAAATGTAACTGTGCAGGTGCAATCTCTACGTTTTCATTTAATTCGTATGATGCAACCAGAAATAAAATACTAAGCTAGCTTCACACATAGCCCTATATGCAAAAATGCCACATCCAGATGTTTAATGTAGGTCAATAGTACAATATGAAAAGCTATACACACATTGCATTTTATGTAGTAGTCTATTTTCTCATTTTTTACTGTGTTTTTTTAATACCATGGCATTTTTTGCAAAACACAGCATGCTTTGGGAGTGGCATTTTTCTGGCTTTTTGATAGGCATCTCTATAGGAAAAAAATAGCCATAGAAAAAACACCACCAGAAAAACACTAGTAAAAAAATTGTAAACATCATTGAATAAATGCATGCAATTTCTTTGGCATTTCTTTTTTACCCAAAAATGACACAAAAAAGACTACGTCTAGCGCAAATCTAAAGGAGGTCTTCCCGTCAGTACAAAATAGGTCCATAGAGGTCATAAAGCCAGAGTAGAATCAATTGTTCCTGTATAAGGGCGAGCACCCACTGGCGTTTGCGTTTCCCGCGGGAAAAAAACGCAGCGTTTTCGCCGCGTGTCCCGCGGTTTTTCCGCGCGTTTTCCGCGGCGTTTTCGCGGCTTTGCCATTAATTTCCATGGAGAAAAATAAGGACACATATGCAACTGACAGTTCCTATGTTAAAAACGCAAATGCAACGCAAAAAAAACGCCAGTGGACAGGAACACATGTTATCTCTATGCCTGTGCAGGAAAAACGCAAAACGCAAAACGCAGGTAAAAAAACGCCAGTGGGTGCTCGCCCTTATATGGATGACCATTTATCTGAATAGTTAATATAATTCTATATTTCCTTTGATCAGAACTAGAGTTGAGCGAACGTACTCTGCCGAGCTTGATCCTTGTTCGAGTATTAGCGTACTCGATGGTGCTCGTTACTTGAACGAGCATCACGTCGTGTTCGACCCTGCCCCAGTTTTTGGCTCTTCCCCACTGTGACGTGCCTGTTTTGGCCCCTCCCCACCGCAGCGTGCTTCAATGGCAAATTTTTTGGCTGGCAGGCAGGGGGGGGGTGGAGAGAGAGAGAGACACGAACCAAGAAAAAAAAAAAGCTCGGGACTCGGCGTCCCACATACAAAAATGATCGAGTCTCCTATTGTAGTCAATGGGGTTCATTACTTGAGTACAGCTCTCGAATTTTACGAAAAGCTCGACTCGAATAACGCGGACCCGAACATTTCAGTGCTTGCTCATCTCTAATCAGAACTGAACCATAAAGCCTTGATCATATCAAAATGGCATAACAATGCCATCCCCCAACCCTTTCACCCCTAGGTGTCTCCACACACTTTTTGGGTCCTCTCCTTAAGGAGAGATGACAGCCCTCTTGGCTCACATCACAGGCCTCTCAGCAGCCAAGCCAGAAACCTACTGCACTCTGATGAGGGGCAAGCACCACAAAACAGTTGTCTGTGTATGGTTTCCTATTACTAATCATTGTTTTACAGACTTGTTAAAAAGTCGTATCTTGATTTGAAGGAATGCTGCCATCCAATAGGTGGCGCTGCAGAGGTATTGTTCCATCTTCCTTATTTGCAATGCTTGTTTAGCACATGCTTTATTGGTGATTGCCACGACTGTTTGACTTATAATATTCATAGAATTACTTTAACCGAATTATGAGCAAGCACTGTATTTGTATGGTGCTTGGTCATGGGCTTTAAACCCATGTCATAGTAAATGTATGGTACAGGTCTAAAACTCCTACAATCTTGCAAGAGCACATCAGATGCCTAGTTGTCAGAGCCAGCTGGGGACCTGGAGAAGAAGACAGAAATGCTTTATAACCATTTCTGTCTTCCCTTTTGCAGCCAATATAGTGTTCAATCAGCATTATGTACTGAATAGAGTACGCAGCAGTGCAA
The DNA here is from genome assembly GCF_035609145.1 of Eleutherodactylus coqui. Lineage (NCBI taxonomy): Eukaryota > Metazoa > Chordata > Amphibia > Anura > Eleutherodactylidae > Eleutherodactylus > Eleutherodactylus coqui. The sequence goes on from NC_089847.1 coordinate 47,660,780, forward strand.
CCACATGATTACCTTCCCCTGCATTGCACAGCTGCTGGATCTTAGCAAACTGAGCTTAGCTCTGCCAGTGGCTAATGTCGCAATAGAGGGATATTTTCACCTACAACTAGTGCTGCTATGGTTGCCTCAGTTAGGCCTTAGTCACACGGGCGTTTTGTCCCGCGATTTGCGGATCGCATGACGGATGCGCATCCGCAAATCGCGTGACCGGGGCCGAAAAATCGCCTGAAAAAACTGCTCCTAGCCGCGTTTCATTAGAAACGGGCCGGAGCTGTCCAGCGCATTGAATTCAATGGAGCCGGCAATACAGCCGGCTCCATTGAAAGCAATGCGCTGCGGGCGATCTCACGATGAATTGTCAGGAAGGGCTTAAATATATAAGCCCTTCCCTGCAATTCATCCAGAAATGTGTAAAAATAAAAAAAAATATATACTCACGTGGTCCCGGCAGACAGAGTTCAGCCACGGCCGGCTACAGTTCTCCTGAACTGCTCTGAGTAGTATTCAGCAGCCGGGGCTTTAAAATCCCCGCCTGCTGAATGAGCTGCCTCTGATTGGTCACAGCCTCACCAATCAGAGGCAGCTCTCACTCACACCCATTCATGAATTCATGAATGGGTGAGTGAGTGCTGCCTCTGATTGACTCAGTGCAGGGACCAATCAGGGGCAGCTCTCAGCTCTCATTCATCATGCGATCACCGGCAGCCCATTGCTTTCAATGGAGCCGGCTGTATTGCCGTCTCCATTGAATTCAATGGGCAAACATCATTCTTCTCTGCCACAGCTGTTACAGCTGTGGCAGAGGAGAATGATTTGTCTACTATATGTTCTCAATGGGGTCGGCGCTGCTGCCGCCGGCCCCATTGAGCGCATATAGAGAAGAGAACAGGAAGCGCAGATCGCAGATAGGTGCGATCTGCGATTTCTGTTGTATAATTTATCGGACGAGCGCATAAAAAGCGCTCATGTGTCCGATACCGTTGCAAAGCAATGGTTTTATAAAATCGCCGGACGCATGCGCATGCGCAAATCGCGCGAAGAAACGTCTGACTGAGGCCTAACAGTGGAAAATTGAGAAATAAATAACACCATGAATGTCACCTAGGGTTCTTATATTAATGTTGCTCATCCTAATTGGCCAGGCAATTAAATCATCTAGATTTTAGCAAATTCAGATCAGGTAATCCTAATTTGATTTTTTTTGCAAAAATTGGCTTTTCAATAAGGCTGTGTGTGTTTTTACAATGAAAATAGCTCACTAGTTACTACTATTAAATTTGAGTGCTGGAGTTCTAGGTTAAAATATCATCAAGCACAACATCTGAATGGACTTTGAAAAACTCCATCCAGATGTTGCCCTTGGTAACATAGTAACATAATATGAATGGCCAAAAAAAGACATATGTCCATCCAGTTCAGCCTATTATCCCCCAATGTTGATCCAGAGGAAGACAAAAAAAACCTAATGAGGTAAAAGCCAATTTTCTCTATTTAAGAGAAAATAAATTCTTTCCTGACTCCAATCTGGCAATTGGAATAGTCAATTCAACTCTTCTGAAGTTATTTATGATTAGAATATATAATATTGTGCCACTCAAGAAAGATGTCCAGGCCTCTCTTGAACTCTTTTATTGAATATGCAATCAACGTCCTCAGGCAGAGGGTTCCATAGGCTCACTGCTCTTACAGTAAAGAACACCCTTCTATGTTGATGTAGAAACATTCTTTACTCTAGACATAAGATGCCCCCTTGTTAGAGTCACAGCCCCTAATACATTTATACATAGTTATTATGTTGTCCCTCAGCCGTCTTTTTTTCAAAGCTAAATATTCCCAACTTTGATAACCTCTGTGGGTATTGTAATCCACCTATTCCATTTATTACTTAAGTTGTCCGCCTTTGTACCCGTTTAGGCTGTGATATGTCCTTCTTGAATACCGGTGCCCAAAACTTTACACAATATTCCACTTGCGGTCAGACCATTGACTTGTAACGAGGAAGAACAATGTTCTTATCACATGCCCCTTTACCACTTTTGATGCATCCCACAATCCTATTTTCCTGGGCAGCAGCTGCTTGATAATGGTCACTCTAGTTAAGCTTACAGCTAACTAAAATCCCCAAGTTCTTTTCCATGTCTGCCCAGTGGATTCCCATTGAGGCCTCGGTCACACGGGCGTTTTTTCGCGTGATTTGTGGATCGCATGACGGATGCGCATCCGCAAATCACGTGACGGGGCCGACAATTCGCCGAAAAATCTGCAGCTAGCAGCGTTTTCGGCGAAACGGCCCAGCGCTGCCCGCTATCCTCTGCCACAGCTGTGGCAGAGGAGAATGATGTTAGCCCATTGAATTCAATGGAGCCGGCAATACAGCCGGCTCCATTGAAAGCAATGGGCTGCCAGAGAGCGCGGGATGAATTTTCGGGAAGGGCTTAAAAATATAAGCCCTTCCCTGAAAACCATCCTAAAATGTGTAAAAAAAATAAAAGTATACTCACCTTTTTCCTGCAGACAGAGTTCAGCCGCGTTCGGCCGGTAGTTCTCCTGAACTGCTCTGTGTAGTATTCAGCAGGTGGGGATTTAAAATCCCCTCCTGCTGAATGGGCTGCCTCTGATTGGTCACAGCCCTCACCAATCAGAGGCAGCTCTCACTCACCCATTCATGAATTCATGAATGGGTGAGTGAGTGCTGCCTCTGATTGGCTGAGCGCAGGGACCAATCATAGGCAGCTCTCAGCTGTCATTCAATAGCCAGTTACTTTCCCACTTACACACATTCTCGCCCAGACCATACATGCTTATTTTATATACCAACCTTTTAGGCCGCACAGTATTAAATTCTTTGCAAAAGTCCAGATATACAAAATCCAATGACACTCCCTGGTCCTGTCTAGAACTTACCTCCTCATAGAAGCTGATCAGGTTGGTTTGACAGGAGCACTCTCTCATAAACCCATGCAGATATGGAGTTATACAACTATTTTCCTTAAGGAACTCCAGGATAGCATCTCTTTGAAACCCTTAACATTTTAACAATAATGGAAGTAAAACATATCAGCCTGTAGTTTCCAGGGTCACTTTTTGACCACTTTTTTAATATCAGCATCACATTGGCTATGCGCCAATCTAGTGGAACAGACCCCATCACTATTGAGTCTTTATAGGGTCTGTCTATCACATTAATTCCCTTAAAACCCGGGGGTGTATGCATCACGACCTGCTGATTTGTCTATTTTAAACATTTTAAGGGCTTAGTCAGACAGGCGTTTTTTCGAGCGATTAGCGCATGCGCATGCGTCCGGCGATTTTATAAAACCATTGCTTTGCAATGGTATTGGACACATGAGCGCTTTTTATGCGCTCGTCCGATAAATTATAGAACAGAAATCGCAGATCGCACCTATCTGCGATCTGCGATTCCTGTTCTCTTCTCTATATGCGCTCAATGGGGCCGGCGGCAGCAGCGCCGACCCCATTGAGAACATATAGTAGACAAATCATTCTCCTCTGCCACAGCTGTAACAGCTGTGGCAGAGAAGAACGATGTTTGCCCATTGAATTCAATGGAGCCGGCAATACAGCCGGCTCCATTGAAAGCAATGGGCTGCCGGCGAGCGCGGGATGAATTGTCGGGAAGGGCTTAAATATATAAGCCCTTCCCTGCAATTCATCCAGAAATGTGTAAAAACAAAAAAATATATTTATACTCACCTTTTCCCAGCAGACGGAGTTCAGCGCGGCCGGCCGGCAGTTCTCCTGAATGAACTGCCTCTGATTGGTCACAGCCTGACCAATCAGAGGCAGCTCTCACTCACACCCATTCATGAATTCATGAATGGGTGAGTGAGTGCTGCCTCTGATTGGCTCAGCGCAGGGACCAATCAGGGGCAGCTCTCACTCACATCTATTCATGAATTCGCCCGCAGCGCATTGCTTTCAATAGAGCCGGCTGTATTGCCGGCTCCATTGAATTCAATGCGCTGGACAGCTCCGGCCTGTTTCTATTGAAACGCGGCTAGGAACAGTTTTTTCGGGCAATTTTTCGGCCCCGGTCACGCGATTTGCGGATGCGCATCCATCATGCGATCCGCAAATCGCGGCAAAAAACGCCCGTGTGACTAAGGCCTAAGATGGCTCTGCACTTCTTCCTGGGTTAGACTCGTGTCATTTAGTGGAAAGTTTGCTTTATCACTCTGCATCTCACCCGACATTTCTTTTTCCTCTGTGAATATATTGGAGAAAAAGCTATTTAATAGATTTGCTTTCTACTCATCAGTCTCTATAATTTTTCCTACATTATTTATTAAATGGCCAACACTAATTTATTTCCTATTAATATAGTTGAAGAACGGTTTAGGGTTAGTTTTACTCTCCTTGGCAATAAGTCTCTCTGTCTCCATCTTTGCTGCTTTTATCTGATTTTACACAATTTATTTTTTCCCTATAGGTTTTTAATACTTCTTCGCTGCCTTCTAGTTTAAGTAGTTTAAACGCTTTCTTTTTGCTGTTTATTTTCCCCATTACATCTTTATTGAGCCACATTAGTTTTCTTCTATTCTAAACTCCTTTATTCCTGTAAAATATAAACCACTCACATAAGTATTTAAAATGTTTTTAAACATTTCCCATTTTTGTCTGTACTCTTATTTTTGAGGACATTATACCAGTCAATATGGTTAAGGGCATCTGTGATCAAACTTGGCCTTCCTAAAGCTTAGTCTTTCTGTAGCTCGACTATAAAACTCTCTTTTAAAAGAGAAGCAGAAATTTATTATATTATGGTCACTATTTCCCAGGTGCCCCCAACCTAAACCCCTGTTATTCTGTCAGGTCTGTTCATAAATATTAAGTCTAAATTGGCCGTCCCTCTAGTCAGGTCCTGTACAAGTTGGGTAAAGTAATTATCTTTAGTAATTGACAGAAAGTTGTTACCTTTATGAGATCTGCAGGTTTCTGCTTCCCAGTTTATTTCTGGATAGTTAAAGTCCCCATAATGATTATCTCATTGTTATTTGTTGCTTCATCTATTTGCTTCACTAATAGATTTTCAGTAGCTTCTGTTATATTTGGTGGTCTATAGAAAACCCCTATGAGGATTTTACTGTTGTTTTTCCCTGTATGTATTTCCACCTATTCCACATGCTATCGCCACTCCATATTTGTTCCTGTAATGTGGGCTTTTAACAAGATTTTACATCAAGACAACCTTTTCCCCCCTTTCCATTTTTTGATCCCTTTTGAATAGACTGCAATCCTGTAAATTCACTGCCCAGTCACAGCTTTTATCCAACCAGATCTCCATTACTTCCGCCATGTTGTAGTTTTCTTACATTATTACTTTGAGTTTGTCTAAACAAAAAGCACTGCAAATAAGGAAGATGGAACAATACCTCTGCAGTGCCACCTATTGGATGACAGCATTCCTTCAAATCAATATACGACTTTTTAACAAGTTTGTAAAACAAAGATTAGGAATAGGAAACCAAGCGAGGAAACCATACACAGAAAACTGTTTCAGGGTGTTTGCCCCTCATCAGAGTGGAGTAGGTTTCTGGCTTGGCTGGTGAGAGGCCTGTGACGTGAGCCAAGAGGAGTGTTGTCTCTCCTTAAGGAGAACACCCAAAAAGTGTGTGGAGACACCTAGGGGTGAGTGGGTCGGACATGGCATTTTTATGTCATTTTGATATGATCAATGCTTTATGGTTCAGTTCTGATCAATGGAAATATAGAATTATATTAACTACTTAGATAAATGGTCATCCATATAATACATAAACAATTAATTCTATTATGGCTTTATGACCTCTATGGACCTGTTTTGTACTGACGGGAAGACCTCCTTTAGATTTGCATTAGTCACCATACAGTTTAGAAGGTTTTGATAATCTTTTTATTTTAAGTGTATTCCTAATAATTATTCTGCCAGTTCTAAATGTACTAACCCCTCCCACTGCTCCCCTCCCATTTCCATTGCTTAGTCCCAGGTCACTGTCTACACTGTCTTCCCTTCTATCACTCTATCCTCCAACCTTCTAGCCATCATCCAGCACAGCTGCATTCTCCCCATTGACATGCAGCCCATCCCTATGGTAGAGCCTGTAGCTAACAGCAACATTGGACCACTTCTCTAGGAACCCAAACCCCTCCTTCATACTTGAACTCTGGGGGCAGTTGTTTACCTCCAAAATCTCCTATTGCCTTCCTGGTGTGGCATGTGGTACAGGTAGTATTTTAGAAAATACTACTTTGGAGGTCCTTGCCCGAAGCTTACATCCTAGTACCCTGAAATCATTTTTTAAGGACCTTCCACCTACCTCTAACTTTGTCATCGGTGCCAATGTGTCCCCTGACTGCTGGAAGTCAGGCGCACAGGCCTGTAGTTTCCTGGATCCACTTTCTTCCCTTTTTTGAAGATAGGGACAAAATTTGCCCTTTTTCAATCTTCTGAGACTTCTCCTTTGCTCCAGGAATTTTCAAAGATTATGGTGAGTGGCTTAACAATTTTCTTCCTCTGCTTCCTTTATTATCCTGGGATGTAATTCATCTGGACCTTGAGACTTGAATTCATTTAAGTTAGCTAAGTGTTCCCTCACCATCTCTCGGCTTATAGATAGCCTGCATTCTTTTATTCCCCCAATAACATAGGGAAGATCAGTTGATGTTCCATGTACTTTCTGAGAGAAAACAGAAACAAATTAGGAATTTAAAAGTTTGGCCTTCTCAACATCATTTTTAATCAATTTACCATTTTCATCTTGTAAGCATCCAATAGCATCTTTGACTTTTCTTTTGCTTTTGACATACCTCCAAAATCTTATTTATTGCTTTTGGCCTCTGTTGCAAGCTTTGATTAATTATTAGTTTTTCTAACACTTGCCCTACAGTTTCTGCAGACCGCATTGTATTCTTCTTTAGATATTCTCCCCTCTTTCCATTTGATAAACATACTTTTCTTTGTTTTTAACATGTGTGCAAGTTCTATGTTCATCCATCCTGGTTTCTTGAAATGCTTCACAGTTTTCCTTCTTTTAGGGGTTTTTAATGGTTGTGCTTCACGAAACTCATTTTGCAATATTTCTCAACCTTCTTGGACACTTCTGTCTTTAAGAACATCCAGCCCTCTTTCTGAGTTCATTAAAATCTGCCTTTCTGAAATCCAACCTTGAGGTCTGAGTTTTCTCAGGTCTTCTTCCCCTTTTTATTCAAAATTCAAGGATAGCATGATCCCTGCCTCCTAAGGTCTCAGCCACCTTTTCTTCCTCAACCATTTCCTCGCTGTTGTTAAGAATTGGGTCCAAGATAGCAGAGCCCCTTGTTTTCTCTTCTACCTTTTGGAAGATAATGTTGTCAGCAAGAGTGGATAAGAATTTGTTGGATCCACTACTTTTGCCTGAGATAGATTCCCAACAAATGTCTGGATAGTTAAAATCTCCCATAATCACTATGTCATGCTTTTTTGAGAGCTTGGCCATCTGATGTAGAAAGAGTTTATCAATATCTTCTGCTTGTCCAGATGGCCTATAGTAAATGCCTACAATTGTGTCCTCTCTGTTGTTCTCTCATTGTATTCTTACCCAAACAGTTTCTACAGAACTACCGTGCTCTAAAGCTTGAATCTCTGTGGAGATGAATGTTTTCCTAACATACAATGCAATATCTCCTCCCTTTTTTTGGTCTGTTTCTTATAAATAAGTTGTATCCTTCAAGCCTTGTATTCCAATCATGTGTATCATTCCACCAAGTTTCCGGGATGCCTATGACATCATATTTCTCTTCCTGTGTTAGGAGCTCCAATTCTCCTTGTTTGTTTCCCATGCTCTGTGCATTTGTGTAGAAACATTTTAGTTTGTGATTGGTGTCTTATGCTCTTTTACTTTCCTTCTGATTTTTTTGTCTCTGTTTTTTCTTTCCATTTCTAATAGCAAGGTTCTCAAATTTATTAATTAGCTGTATATTTTTTTACCTGGCTTTTACTTCCCTTCCCATACTGTTCTATTTTAAAGCTCTCATAATACCTTTTTTTTTTCGTAATACATAGTAACATAGTATGTAAGGCCGAATGAAGACATTGTCCATCTAGTCCAGCCTGTCTATCCTACTGTGTTGATCCAGAGGAAGGTAAAAAACCCCAAGGCCAGAAGCCAATTAGCCCTTTTGGGGGAAAAATTCCTTCCCGACTCCCTAATGGCAATCAGACTGTTCCCTGGATCAACCCCTAATAGTTCCTACCTGCCTATATACCAGGATTGACACTTAACCTAATATTTATATCCTGTAATATACTTCTTCTCCAGAAAGACATCAAGTCCCCTTTTAAACTCCTCTATCGATTTTGTCATCACCACTTCCTCCGGTAGAGAGTTCCACAGTCTAACTGCTCTTACAGTAAAGAACCCCTTTCTGTGTTGGTGATGAAACCTACTTTCCTCTAATCGTAGCGGATGTCCTCTTGTTACCGTCGCAGTCCTGGGTGTAAACAGATCATGGGAGAGATCCTTGTATTGTCCCCTCATGTACTTATACATGGTTATTTGGTCGCCTCTTAACCTTCTTTTTTCTAGAGTAAATAGTCCCAATTTGGATAGCCTCTCTGGGTATTCCAGTCCCGTCATTCCATGTATTAGTTTAGTTGCCTTTCTTTGAACCCCTTCAAGCACTGTGACATCTTTCCTGAGCACCGGTGTCCAGAATTGTACGCAGTATTCCATGTGAGGCCTGACAAGTGCCTTATATAGTGGAAGGATAATGTTCTCGTCCTTCGCCCCTATACCTCTTTTAATGCACCCCAAGACTTTATTTGCCTTTGCAGCAGCTGACTGGCATTGGTTACTCCAGTTTAGTCTATTATCCACTAATACCCCTAGATCCTTTTCCATATCACTTTTCCCCAGCGGTACCCCATTAAGTGAATATTTGTGACATCCGTTCCTCCTGCCCATGTGCATAGTCTTACATTTTTCAATATTGAACTTCATTTGCCATTTTTCTGCCCAAGCCCCCATCTTATCCAGGTCCGTTTGTAGCCGCACATTGTCTTCCGTTGCATTAATTATATTGTATAATTTTGTGTCATCTGCAAATATTGATATTTTGCTGTGCAGCCCCTCTATCAGGTCATTGATAAATATGTTGAACAGAGTGGGGCCTAATACTGAACCCTGTGGCACCCCGCTAGCGACTGTTGTCCAATCAGAGTACGAACCATTTATTACCACCCTCTGCTTTCTTTCGTTGAGCCAATTTTTTACCCACTTACACACGTTTTCGCCCAGTCCGAGCTGCCTCATTTTGTATATTAGCCTATTATGTGGCACGGTGTCAAAGGCTTTAGAGAAGTCCAGATATACAAGATCAATAGATTCTCCCTGGTCCAGCTTAGAGCTTACTTCATCGTAGAAACTGATCAGATTTGTCTGACATGAGCGACCCTTCATGAATCCATGCTGGTGAGGAGTTATTCCCTTAATCTCCTTGAGGTACTCATCGATGGCGTCTCTCAGAATCCCCTCGAAAATTTTTCCCGTTACTGAAGTGAGACTTACTGGCCTGTAGTTACCAGGCTCCCTTTTGCTCCCTTTTTTGTAAATTGGAACCACGTTGGCAATGCGCCAGTCCAATGGTACTACTCCGGTCTTGATAGTGTCTAGAAATATTAGGTATAGCGGCCTAGCTATCTCGTCACTTAGTTCCTTTAGTATCCTTGGGTGTAATCCATCTGGGCCCGGTGATTTATCAATTTTAGTTTTCTTTAGACGCTTCCGCACCTCCTCCTGCGTTAGGTATGAGATATTTTGTGAGGGGTTCGTTTTATTCCCCTGCATCTCGTGTGGCATTTCCTTTTCTTTGGTGAACACACTTGAGAAGAAGCTGTTTAGTAGATTTGCTTTCCCTTCGTCATCATCAATGATTTCTCCTGCATTGTTTTTTAAAGGGCCAGCGCTCTCCCTGCAAATCCTTTTGCTGTTTATGTAGTTGAAAAATAGCTTCGGGTTGTTTTTGCTCTCTTTTGCGATCCGTCTTTCTGCTTCCTCCTTGGCAGTTTTGATCGTATCTTTGCATATTTTGTTTTTTTCCCTGTATGATTTTAGCGCTTCTTCGCTGCCTTGTTGCTTTAGTAGTTTGAACGCTTTCTTCTTTTCGTTTATTGCCCCTCGTACCGTCTTGTCGAGCCACATTGGTTTCCTTTTAGCTGAGTTTCTTTTATTTTTAAAGGGAATGAACTGCTCACATGAGGTGATTAGGATCCTTTTGAACTTTTCCCATTTTTCCTCCGTACTGATATTTTTGAGGATGTTGTCCCAATTAATGTTACCGATAGAAGTTCTAAGCTCATCAAATTTTGCTTTACTAAAGTTTAGTTTCTTTGTCTCTCCCTGATAAGGCTTCCTATTGATTGACAGCTGGAAGTTGATTATATTGTGGTCGCTGTTCCCCAAGTGCCCCTCAACCTGCACCCCCCTTATACGTTCCGGTTTGTTAGTTAGTACTAGGTCCAGAATGGCTCTCCCTCTTGTTGGTTCCTGCACAAGTTGGTTCAGGTAATTGTCTTTAATTACTCTCAAGAACTTATCACCCCTGTGAGATTTGCAGGTTTCGTTCTCCCATGTTATATCTGGGTAATTAAAGTCCCCCATGATAATTACTTCGTTTCGTTTTGACACCTCATCTATCTGCCTTAGTAGTAAGTCTTCAGTTTCTTCTGTTGCTTTTGGTGGTTGATAGAAGACCCCTATCAGGATTTTGTTATTTTTTCCTCCCTGTATTTCTACCCACAGAGATTCCACCTGTTCGTCTCCTACCCCTATATCCTCCCGTAGCCTCGGCTTCAAGTTCGATTTGACGTACAGACATACCCCTCCCCCTTTCTGGTTCCTTCGGTCTCTTCTGAAGAGATTGTACCCCTGCAAATTCACCGCCCAATCGCACTTATCATCAAGCCATGTTTCAGTAATTCCGACTATATCATAACTTTCATCAGTCATTCTTGCTTCAAGCTCGCCCACTTTACCGATCAGACTTCGTGCATTCGTGATCATACAATTTATATCATTTTTTTTGTTTTTTAAATTTGTTTTGTTGCTATTCGTACTTATGGCTGATCTATCAGTTCTAACTGTACTAACCCCACCCCCTGCTCGTCCCCCATTCCCTTTGCTTGGACCCAGATCGCTAATTACACTGGCTACCCCACTATTTCTCATTTTGCCCTCCCCCCCAGTCCCTAGTTTAAACACTCCTCCAGCCTTCTAGCCATCTTTTCCCCCAGCACAGCTGCACCCTCCCCATTTAGATGCAGCCCGTCCCTACGGTAGAGCCTGTAGCCGACCGCAAAGTCAGCCCAGTTCTCCAGGAACCCAAATCCCTCCTTCTTACACCAACTCCGGAGCCACTTGTTTACCTCCCTAAGGTCCTGCTGCCTTTCTAGTGTGGCTTTAGGTACAGGTAGTATTTCCGAGAAAACTACCCTGGAGGTCCTCGCCCTGAGCTTGGACCCTAAGTCCCTGAAATCATTTTTGAGGGCCCTCCATTGACCTCTAACTTGTTCATTGGTGCCAACGTGCACCATTACTGCTGGATCCTCACCAGCCCCTCCCAGTAATCTGTCAATCCGATCCGCGATGTGTCGAACTCGAGCGCCAGGAAGACAACACACCGTTCGACGATCCCGGTCTTTATGGCAGATTGCCCTCTCTGTCCCCCTAATAATTGAGTCCCCCACCACTAGAACCTGTCTAGCCTGCCCTGCACTCCCCGTCCCCGTCTCACTGGAGCAGTCATCCCCCTGGCGTTCAGAGGGCGTGTCGTGCTGCAGCGGTGCTGGCTCTGTAATGGCATCCCCCTCATCTGCCAATCTTGCAAATTTGTTGGGTTGTGCCAGTTCAGGACTAGCCTCCCTGGTTCTCTTCCCTCTATCCTTCCTTCTTTCTGTCACCCAGCTGACTGCCTGCTCCCCCTGCTCTTCCGTACTACCGTCCGCCCCCGCCTCTACCCCAGCGAGTGCCTGCTCAGTGAGCACCAAACTCCTTTCCATGATGTCAATGGCTCTCAGTGTTGCCAGTTGCCCATTTAGATCCAGAATTTGGGCTTCTAAATGTGCGACGTGCACGCATCTTGCGCAACAGTATGCACCCTCGATCGGCTGATCAAGGACCGCATACATTGCACAAGTAGCACACTGGATGACATTGCCAGGCATGGAGCTCATCCTAATGGGGATCTACAATTTACTTGTGGAAGTAGTGAAGATAGACTTGTTCACACTCCGCTCACGCGCTGCTGCAACCGCTCAACCGCTGACCCGCTGCTGCAACCGCTGACCCACTGCTGCAACCTCTCACACCCTGCTATAACCGCTGACCCGCTGCTGCAACCGCTCACACCCTGCTATAACCGCTCACCCGCTGCTTCAACCGCTGCTGCAACTGCTGACCCGCTGCTGCGACCGCTGACCCGCTGCTGCGACCGCTGACCCGCTGCTGCGACCACTGACCCGCTGCTGCGACCGCTCACCCGCTGCTGCGACCCCTCACCCGCTGCTGCGACCCCTCACCCGCTGCTGCGACCCCTCACACGCTGCTGCGACCCCTCACCCGCTGCTGCGACCCCTCACCCGCTGCACCCGCTGCTGCGACCCCTCACTCGCTGCTGCGACCACTCAACTGCTCACACGCTGCTGCAACCGCTCACTCGCTGCCGCTCTCGTGCAAACGCTTACCCGCTGACACGCGCTCACAAAATTTTTTTATTTTTTTTAATTTTTTTTATTTTTTATTTTTTCCCCCCTCACAAACACTTAGACCCCCAGACACACACAGAAGACACAATTACCCAGATACACAGAAGACACACAGCTCACAAACACACACAGAGGTAGAGCTAGATACTTATCAGCTCACTCTGCCCTCTGTCTCAGCTGCTCCGTTCTGGTCCCCTCCGCTGGTCCCCTCCGCTACTGCCGGTCTCTGTTTGCTGCCCCCGCACCTGCTTCGGCTCCGGCGGCCGCTCACTCCACCTGTCACTCTGCCCTCCTGCTGCTGCTCCGAGACCCGCTCCGCTTCTGCACTCCTCCTGCCGCCTCCTGTCACCTTCGGGCGCCGGTATCGGCTCCTCCGCTGGTCCGATGTCTCCCTCAGACCCCCCGCTCGTGCCTCTGCCTCGGCGCGCTGCTACTGGCGTCTGACGTCACTTCCACTTCCATCGATTGAAAATAAATAATAAAACTTTTTAAAACTGATTTTTACATTTTTAGTCCCCATAGGGGACTTGAACTTATGATCACAGTATTAAATTATTCTGTGATCTAACAGGAGTTCTATCAAAACACGCCACCTGTCTTATGAAGGCCCCAGGCTGTCACGGCAACCGAACAGCACACCGTGATCTCATCACGGGGCAGGCCATTATGGACAGCGCAAAAGTGCTTGGGAGATCTAAATACCATTTTCAGAACTGATAGTGACCTTTACATGGTTAACAGTTACAATCAGTCATAGGGCTAATTGAAGCTGTTGTGAGAAAACAGCCAACACCCATATTGTATGGAGCAGGATTGGCTCCCGAAACCTCTCCATACATATCCCGAATGCACAGGATGTAACTAAAAATCCTATGTCATTAAGGGGTTAACAAAAATAAGTGCAAAACCCATCACCATCGTAACAGCCACCTTGTAATCCATGGCTATACAAGTTATATATCAAAACCATCAAAACAGAATATGGAATCCATTTCTATTATTTTAGTGCAAATATACTAATTTAAGTCTAAATTAAGAGATACTTTAGTAGCCCTAGAAAAAATCCGGCCATTTAACCACCACATACATAAAATTACTAAACAGTGTCTGGTCATTTGGGCTCAAAACACTCAAAGCATTAAGCAGTTAATGATAATAATTAATGTAATTGCTTTCAATGGGACAGAGCTGTAATACCAGTCAAAGCCCAAAGTCAAGACTGGTGCTGTCTCTAGATAAAAAAGCTAACTCTTATAAATCCCTTAAAGTATAGGGTGCTGCCATTTTGGCTTCATATATATGTCACTGTGTCTTTTGTCATGGACAGGGTAAAGATTCAGCACTGAGGTCTGTTGGGTATAGCTACTTATAAAGTAATGGTGAATAAAAAACAGAACTTCTTGCACAGTGAAAGTTACTGTTAAGCTTCCATTTACTATTTTCTCTAATAGTAGACTGGTATATGAATCATATGTTTTTCTTCACCGCAATGAGAATATTCTGGCAAAACGTCTTTCTTTTCATTAAAGTAACTTGAACAAACACTTCAGGTTTTATAAACCATCTGTCGACAGATCTAGTAAAGATATAATAAAAGTTATTGCAGCACAAGAAAATGGATGTACCTTTATTATATTTGTTATCTTGTGCTTTAGATAAACCACCTCAGCATTTTTTTGAATTTCAGATTGTGTTTACTTACATGATGTGGAAAGGATAATGGCAATATGAGGTAATCCCCTTGGCTTTTTGTTGAAATAGCTTCATGCTCAAGTACTCAGTAACTCTACAAGAGACGTGTACTGAAGCCACAGCTGGTGATATCTGTTGGGTCACTTGTTCCCTTTCTAAAATTCAAAATATCATTTTTATAGAAAGAATTGTTAAAAACAATTCACATCTTCTCATGAAAAGTTGCAAATAATTCCCAGAACTAAGATTTAAAATCACTATAGTGGATCCAAAACAGGTATATGGCCAATTACTCTTTACTTCCTTCTCCATCATATTTTGAAAAATGGTAAGGCCTTATGCACCTGACTGATGTTTGTACAAGGATGCAGCACAGTGGTGTGAGGGCCTACAGGTACTTTGAAGCCCTCAGGCAGGAGGGGACATGGAGGGCCTGCCAATGGAGGAACCACCACTTCTACCACAATAGTCAAGGCTGCACCTGCTGAAGCAGGAGGACTCAATGGTAGAGGAGATTGTGATGTGGAGTCACTTGCAATGTGGCCACTTGCCTGGGTTCTACCTGGTGTTTATAATTTTCTTGGTTGAAGGCCTAGGGGAAATCCAACAACTGCT
Source organism: Eleutherodactylus coqui (assembly GCF_035609145.1). Classification (NCBI taxonomy): domain Eukaryota; kingdom Metazoa; phylum Chordata; class Amphibia; order Anura; family Eleutherodactylidae; genus Eleutherodactylus; species Eleutherodactylus coqui. The sequence goes on from NC_089847.1 coordinate 47,675,826, forward strand.
TTCGGAATGTCATGAGGAGGCATCGCTGTCTTGCTCAAACGGTTACTTTTTATTAAATGTAGAACTTGAACAATTCCTAGCTTGAAGGAAACAGTCACAAATTCATTTAGTGTGGCAAGTATATTCATTAAAAAATGCAAACAGTCTTTTGGCAGCTGCCTGCAACAGCTATCTTGATTTCGAGCACTTACAGTTTATAAGAAGCCTGTGGTCACGCAGTAGTCAATGGGTCAGAGGCATAGGCCACACCATGAGTTTTTTACTCAGTCAACTGGCAAAGGCAACAAACAACAGTGATCCCAGGTTTTCTCAATTTGGTTCTTCACTTTCCATATAGGGCCTTTCCTTTTTTGGGCACTGTGCCACTTGCACAGCAAAGGAAGCCACAGCTCTGTGGACAGTGGGCCTATGTGGTAACCATCTGCCATAATATTCTGTAGTACAACTTCAGTAGTGTGTGCTCCCTCTCCTCAAAATGGCACTTGAGAGAGCTTTTATGCAGAACTGTCATCAGCCACAGAGTATGAATATGTGACCAATATGTGACCAGACTAGTAGAACAAGCCTCATTATCAACAGAAAAACACATATCTAATCCGCATGAGTTCGCTTTCGACCAATTTACTCAACACAATGTGAAATCTACATTCCTAGCTTAACGGAGAGAAAGAAAACATAAATACAAGAGGGAAAGTGATGGAAGTTGAACGTTAATAGGACCCCCGTTACAGTGGTATATGGATTCCCAGCTGTTCTATACTACGAAGCTCTAGGCACTGTATGTACCATGTGTCCTGCATTCATAAATTGCTTTTCATGGCACAATTTTTCCTCTGTCAGATTCTGTAACAAACAATTTTATGCATCCGTATAAGGCGCTATACAGCACAAGATCATTGTAATATGTAAAAATATTCTACCCTCATTTGCAATACTATTTCTATTGGATTCTGTACTGTCATCAGCACCTGTTTGATATAATTGGTTAATCATATACTTGACTATAATTCTAAAAAATTCCCTGATTTTGTGTAAGTGTACCAAGAAGATTTGGCGCTATTTTGAATTCAAAGGGTGATCACACCAAATATTGATTTGGTTCAGAGTTATCTTTTGTTCATTCACTTTGCATTTTTTTAAGTGACAAAAATGAACTATTAGCACTTCTATTTTTGAATTCATTCTTACTTTTCAGCATTTTTCCACACTTGCCTAAAGCTTTTGCACAGTACTGTATATGAAGATAAAGATCCAGCCTTCATTCCAAAGGATGTAAATAAAATATAACAGCTTTATTTCATCATCTATTTCAGCATCAAAATACCTCTGGAATAGATTTTGTGGTTGAATATGCAGTAACTAAATGGCCTCAACTATAAAACTGATTTGTTACATATATTAATATTAATTGGTGTTGATGCAGTGCTATATATTTTGGGGTTTAATATATTTTATATGCATATGAACTTTATTAGCTTGGCCCACTCTAGAATAACTGATGGCCTGGTAGTCCAGACTAGTGATTAACTAGAATTCAGGTATTAGGTGAAGGCCAGTTGCTTGCTTCCTTTAATATGTACTGGAATGGAATTAAACTTGAGCAAACATGTATTGGAGCAAACACAAAACACAAAAGCAAGTTGAGGTGTCCTGATTTGTATACAAGTTTTTTAATCTGATAAAATAAGATTACTATATTGTATTTATATCCTTTGACATAAATGCTGAATCTTTACCTTCTATAAGAGTATAGTGCTAAAGTGGCCACTAAAGGGTCAAATTATAGAATGCTGCAGGTGATTTGATGTGAAACTCAAAGAAGGAAAAGTGTTGGGCTTTATAATGCACCCAATTACAAGATGCCTTAGAGAGCACAATAACATGGAGGCATGCCTCTCAGGAAGGGCTCTCAATCTCGAGAAGAGACAAGTCTCATGTCTGCTTCAAGTGTGCAATAACTGCAAAAAAACACAATCTCTTGGCAATGTACACATCACACTACCAGGAACACTAGTTAGGTGTGGTAAAAACAAAAGAGGAGGAGAACTTTCCCTACTGGGCACTAGATGGTGGAAGTCCATGCCTAGTAGTGGATGGCCCGCCCTGATAAGGACACATCCAACCCCCATTCCTTTGCCACTCACTAACCCTGCAAAAATGACAAATGAAAACAACAGTGCATATAAGCAAACTTCACAAAATAAAACTCAGTACTTATCTTATGCACCGCTGGCCAGACCAATCATGGGGCTGGCTGTGCACTGAGGGACTGCAGTTGTGACCAATCACAACTGCAGTCTCTCAGTGGAAGGGAGGACCATGTGCCAAGGGAGTCTGCAGCCTGTTATTGGTTGCCTGCTCCTTGGGTAATGGCCCTCTTCTTCCTGAGTGCCACTTACAGTCGGCTCCATTGGCTGCGGCAGTGAAGCAGCATATGGCAGGGACTCACGAGCTCCCTTTTGCTAAGGGTCCATGTAGCAATTGTGACCCTTGTTACTGCTAGCTGTGCACCAGTAAATAACAACAATATTACCTTCTAATTCTGTAGTATAAGTTTGAATATGTTCTTGTGTCCTAACTCTTACTATTAAATATTACTCTTATAGGGCTGATGCTATAGGGGGTATAGAGGAAGCAGTCACACTCAGGCCTTGCTACACAGACACTAGTATTATAAATGACAGATGACAAGTGAGGCCTGGTAAAAGATTTTGCATTATGGACTCGGGGCTTTTATTTATGCCTCAGTACTTTTGGATTGAGACCTGGGGTTTTCCTTTAGCAAAGTCCATGTGACCTTGTGGAACATGCATGAGTAGATAGACATGATTTAGTTATTTTCTTGTATGCATGAAACTTGCACTCAGCACACAGAATCCATACTGCATTCTGTATGCTGTCATACCATGCACATACAATATAATTGTTTATAGGAAGCCCTAAGGTGCATTCACACAGGCGAGAAAAAGTCATGCCTGACATTCTTGGGTAAGACTCGCATCTCACAGCACACGGACACTCCATCCATTTGATATGTGGGAGACTGCACATCTGCATGTTCTATTGTCATGTAAAAGTCACAAAAAATACAACATGCTGTGATTTTTCAGTCTCACATCATTGCTGCGAGAGAAAAATCACCCATGTAAATAGACCAATGCAAATTTTGTGAGCCTCACGATGCACAAAACTCGCACAATTTTCTCACCCTTGTGAATGCACCCTTACACCATCTTCACACAGGCAGTAAATGATGTGGAATCTCTACTGGCAGAATCACTACAGAAATTCCCAGCGTTTACAGTACAAGCCATGTATAGGTGATTTAAGAAATCTACTTTACATGGTGCGGAAATTTTGCACAACAAATTCACAGCATTTTTGAAAAACACTGCAGATTCTAAATCCGCAGCATGTCTATTTATGCTGCAAAATTCAAACCTTGAAAAGAAAGGGTTAAATTCCATAGCCTTTCTGCAATTTAAAACATGGCAAAATCTGCACCAATTAGGTGAGGATTTGGCCTCTGCAGATGTCCAATGGAATTGCTGCTGGTATTCCGTTGCAGAATGCTCCAAGCGATTTTGCCACATGTGAAGATACCGTTACTGTTCCAAGTGTCACTGGGAAGAGACTGAAAAATCTTTGGATCGCCATCCTAGTAATGTGACTGTACAGAATAGACATGCCTTGTTAGAAAAATACTTTGTTGAATCCAACCATGTCAAATTTATTTTTGTCAGTCCCAAACCATTGCCGGTGTATCAAGCCTTAAGTTTCCTAATTTAAAGGGTTTCCTGATTAATTTCTCTATTTTTAATTTTGTTGGCCATCTTGATCTTGGAGTTTTGATGATAGATATTCTTTTATTAACAAGAGTTAGAATCAAGAGTTTAGTTGATATTATTTTTTATTTTATTTTATATAGTAAAACAAAAAAATTGCTGCATAATTTTAATTACGGCATTTTATTCGTTTGGACATACGGGCTTATTCTAATTTACCGTCACTCTTTCTGCAATGTATTAATTAAAAAATAAATTACAGAAGTCTTAACCAGTGTGCAAATTTAGTAATAGAATGAAGCATTCAACACAAATCATTTTTAGAGAAACAAAATAAAAAGAAAAAGTAATTTGATTTCACAGCAAAAATCTAATTATTGTTTTAGAACATTTATGTTTGTAGCCTCAATATTTTTTATTACTTGACTGAAATAATATTGATAACAGTGTTATTTTTTAAAATATTATTCCTTTTTCCATTCAACAAAAATAAAAGTGGAAATTCAATATTTGAGTTTCATTGACTTCACAGCTGAAATTGTATTGTTAATAAGAAACAAAGCTTTTGTTGTTCTGTGTGAAAAATCACCTGACCTTTGACCTATGGCAACAATATAAATTCTCTAGATTAATTACCATGTTCCTGTGCCACGCCCTATTGAATTCAAATTAATGGTCCAATCTGCTTCAATGAAAAGCTAGCTTGGGGACGTCTTGACAGTTCACAAAGTCACTGGAAAGGGGAAGTATGTTAGTATAACAGGGCCTGTCATTTATTCATAGTGTAGAGTAAAATGCCTTGTGGTTAATTAGTTTCAGGAGAAGCAGACAGAAAAACTACAAAGACCTTAATGTTTTGCAGCTGATGTGTTGTATGAACATTGGTTCTGCTGAAATGCAAATTTGTCAGAAGCCTGGAGTCATTCTGTGCTGCTGAGTAGTTTCAGTACTCCATATGCTCTCTTTGTAAATAAGGTGCAAATTACTTCTTGATGCAATTATTCGGTACGAAAGAATAGAAGAACTTCTACATCAAATTAGGAATCATGTTGTTGAACATTTAAATGCATCACATGTACAAAATTAATATAAACAAAAATATCAGATGTGATTTCTTTTATGATTTTATAGATGATGCAAAGGATTATCGATTATGTTAATTTGGACATATATGTCAAAAAGACTGAATATAAAGCTAAAATACTGCTCCAAATTAAAAAGCACCTGTCAGCTTGTAAGGGGGTGGGGGTAGTCAGTGCCCCACCCGCAGGAACTTTTGATTCTGTGGAGATAAACAGCAGGCACACAATAGTTCAAAGTGCAATAACCTCAATCTTTATTGAAGTACCCCATCTTTGATACAATACACAATAAAATATGGTGGTTACATCAAAACATATTTAGTGTTCATGGCTCTTGGCAGTTCCGTCTGTCCTATGAAGGCTCAGCCTTTGACTAAATGTTTATACACAGGACACTATACCCAATTTTAGTAACTAGTGAATAACAATTAGTGGACAAATCAGTTCATGCTGCTATCGGGCCAACTTAATAAAAAAACGTGGTGAATCAGGACAGTCAAGTGAAGGGACAAAAGGTTTCGATAACGACTTATAGAACACCCTGCAAACCCTCCTTTTGCGGTTTCCAGAGGACCGGTACACCTTCTGTCCCACCCTGTATGGCTCAGATACAGACAGACTCTTCCCACTACGCAACTGCATACGAAACCCCACCACTTCCAGATTCTTTTGCATTTCCTTCCATCCCCCCTGCAGCACATCGGTGGCGACATCAGCAGCAGGACAGGCAGACAGGGTAGGAAGGGAAGTCAGACCACGGGGACTGAGCGCGGTATCAACTAAGCAGAGAGGAGGGGGAGCAAGATGGCTATGGCAGGATGGTCCCCACTGGGTCAGCTCCCCAGTGGCCCAATCGAATTGGGGGTTGTGCAATGCCAGCCACGGCATCCCTAGTACCATGTCTACCGACATTTTCTCCATCACCAGGAATGATAGATCTTCCGAGTGGCGACCCCCCACCGTGAACTGTAACACTGGGGTCCTCCATCGTACCAAGTCGGAAGCAAGAGGGGTAGCATCAATGCGAGTAAAACGAATTGGCGTCTTCAGCGCCACAAATTCAGCCATCAGGGGCCTAACGAAACGCATGCTTATCAGGTTAGCAGCTGCTCCGGAATCAATAAACACCTGCCCTGGGCGGGAGAAGTTCCGGAATCTAACCTGGCACGGTACCAGAAGTTTAGGACATACCTGTAGTCCTAGGCGATCCTCCCTGCAATCGCCTAGGACTTGGAGTCTTTCTGCCGATTCAGACTGTGGGCGCTGAGGCCTCAGGGGGCAGGTTATCACCCGATGTCCAGCTTTCCCGCAGTAGAGGCAGAGATGATGCAATAAACGAATCCGGCGTCGCTCCTTGGGGTCCAGCGGGTCCATTTCCATAGGCTCGGGAACAGAGACTGGTACGGAAGAGGAGGGAACAGGACAAACGACCTCCCTGACTGTACGGACCTGTCTATTTTGCTTCCCAGCCCTGAGCCTCCTATCTGCCTTCACCGCTAGCTCCATAGCCTCCTTTAAGGACCCGGGAATGGGATGGGAAATCAATAGTTCTTTAACCGCGTCCGAGAGACCCTGCAGAAAAACGTCTTTGAGAGCGCTATCGTTCCATGCAGTATCACCCGCATAGCATCTGAAATTGGAGCAATAATCCTCCACACAAAGCGACCCCTGATGCAACGCCAACAGTCGAGAAACCGCCAACCCCACTCGGTCCGGTTCGTTGAAGATACCCCCGAGTTCCTGGAAAAAGGAGTCCACCGACTGCAGGCCGGGGGAACCCTCGGGAATGGAAAAAGCCCAGGTCTGGGCAGAGCCCCGCAGTAGGGACATTATAAGCCCGACCCTCTGGGCCTCCGACCCGGAAGAACGGGGACGCATCCGTAAAAACAAGTGACACGCCTGTTGAAAAAACAAAAAACTTGTTCCTCTCCCCAGAGAACACCTCGGGAAGAGGGCACTTGGGTTCTGGACTGGTTGAGGCGTCCTGCCCCTGCGACAATGCCCACTGCTCCTGGGCCACCATGCGAGCTGACAAATCCTGGATCACCGGCACCAGGGTTTGCAGCTGGTTTGTGAGGGAGCTGAACCTCCATGGAAAAAAAAAACAGTTTAAAGGGCCAGTTATTATGTTACGGCACTCTGACCCCCCGAGCGCCAGGTGGGGTGCCCTGAACTTCCCGCACCCCACTGTCCCTGCCTACTTGCCTCGGCCCTGGCTAACCCCAGGCGGACAACTAGACGGCGGTCCCTGCGCTGGCTAGGGACCTGGCGACTGACAAGAAGAAACTAACTGATGGGGGGGACAGAGTGCCGACAGAGAGGCAGATGGAAAAGACCAA